>NC_136852.1:11937940-12560127 GCF_951799975.1 Gobius niger | reverse complement strand
GACAATGATATGCTTGTGTTATCAGGTTGTACAGATGATATTGTGACCAGTGACCATTCCCCTGTGTTTGCAACCTTTGAAGTCGGTGTGACCTCGCAGTTTGTTTCTAAAAAAGGTACTGTTTATAATAATTAAAGCAAATCACCAGAATAACCGTTATGAAAAAAGTGTGACGTTTTAAACAATGTGTTAAATTAGGTCTGCCCAAATCCTCGGAGCAAGCCTACATCGAGTTCGAGAGCATAGAAGCCATCGTGAAAACGGCAAGTAGGACCAAGTTCTTCATTGAATTCTACTCCACTTGTTTGGAAGGTAAGATCAGTATTGCATTACAACTTCTCTTGCATGACGTGTTTTGTATTCCCTTTTGAAATAATTAATCACACAAATGACTACGGTCCAAAGTTAAATTGGCATAATATAATATCTTTCTTTTTGTTTGTATCCTAACCCCTCCCTCACTGCACCAGGCAGTTAGTATTTTGCATTTGTTTTTTGACCTGACTGCATGTTCCTCCCTCTCTGTTCATTGCATCGTTATTTTTTGAAATGCATCAAGAATACAGCCCGCTCCCCTTTCGGCCTCACCCATCTCCCTCTGTGACCTCCCTCCCTTCCTCCCTACCCCCCCTCCCTCTCTCAATCTCCCGTTCTCTAGAGTTTAAGAAGAGTTACGAGAACGACACTCAGAGCAGCGATAATGTCAACTTCCTGCGTGTGGGCTGGTCCAACAAGCAGCTCACAACCCTCAAACCGCTGCTGTCCGAGGTCGAGTATCTTCAGGACCAACACCTGCTGCTCACCGTTAAATCTCTGGATGGATACGAGTCCTATGGTATGTGCCACTTTCCAAAGTGTCTTTTTAGTATTACTACTACATGGTTAAAGTTTTTTTGCAGATGCATAAAGCCTCACTGGTCACCAGGGGGCACCCAAACGCTGGATGTCTTTGCACTACGAAGCGTCGTATTCTATATTTGCCTATATTGGGTGGCAAATTAATCTTTTTTAGGACTTGGGCTATGAATAGACAACACAAGGGGGAAGAAGTGGCCATAATTACTCAACCACATATATTTTACAGCACAATACCATTTAACCTCTTAACCCCCACCTTAACCAAGTGCATTTTCTCCAGTTCAGCTTTACCCAAATCTAAGAGCATGCAGCCTAAAGGCCAGTGTAACGCCTCATTTGAAAGTTAAGACCAGCAATCATCGCAATCATCGTAACTGATCTTTTTCCTTGTGTTTTTGTTACTTTTTTGTCAATTTCTTTTTTACTTTTTCATCACATTTTTGTAACTTTTTCATCTATTTTATTTACTTTTTCATCACTTTTTTGTTTCATTTTTGTCATTTTTTTGTTTCATATTTTTGTCACTTTTTCTCATTTTCTTTTTACTTTTTTGCCACATTTTTGTCACTTTTATAGTCTTAATTTTGTCACTTTTTCGTCTCATTTTTAAAAAACATTTTCATCACTTATCACTTTTTAGTTTCATTTTTGTCACTTTTTTTTAACATATTTTAGTCACTTTTTCATTTCTTTTTTTTACTTTTCGTCCCATTTTTGTCACTTTTTGTCAGTTTTTCATCACATTTTTGTTAAAAAAAAATTGAGGATTTGCGTTTTCATCCTTGTGTTTGTCTGATTTTTATCGCTATATTTTTCAAGACGTTTTAGTTTTGGGTAATGCCAACTGGAGAAAACGTGCTTGGTTCAGGTGGGGGTTAAGAGGTTAAACACCTTTCTTTAGTAAATAATGTAGTGCTATTCCACTATTCCTCTTTTTTCATGTTTATTCTCATTTCATTATTCAGCTCCTTGATGCCTGCCCTGTATAACTTGGCTGTTTTGTTTTGTGATTCACCAGGAGAGTGCGTGTTGGCTCTGAAGTCAATGATTGGCAGCACTCCACAGCAGTTTCACACCTACCTGTCCCATCGCGGGGAGGAGACGGGAAATATCCGGGGTCTGATGAGAGTCCGAGTGCCCTCTGAAAGGATGGGGACCAGGGAGAGACTCTATGGTAGGGTCTCTTACTTTAAACATGTCCCATTAGAAGTGGATATTGATGTCGTCTTAATTGTTCTGCAGAGTGGATAAGCGTGGACAAAGATGAAACTGGAGGACCAAAAGGAAAATTGACTATCCATCCAAGGATAGGGCATGAATATGTAAAGTCAGTATTTATTTATTTATGAGAAGTTTTAAAATTATTCACTGTGTTTTCGTTCATAATCTTTTGTACTTTTTAGGCCGTCTGCAGTTCGCAAACAGCTTGGAGAACTGGGCAAAGTCAGCGAGGAGGGAGAACGGAACAGCAAAGAAGAAGCCGCAGCCAGGTACAATTACTTAACCTCTTACCCATGACCCATTTTCTCCAGTTTGGTTTTACCCAAATCGAAAGGCTTCTCGACCGGAGTCTACAGCAGATAGGCCAGTGCAATGCCTCACTTGAAAGCGAAGACCTAGAACCTAGCTTTTTTGTCACTATTTTGTGACTTTTTTGTGGCTTTTTTTGTTTGTTTTTTTGTTGGTTTTTTTGTCACTTTTTATCACTTTTTTGTGGCTTTTTTTGTTACTTTTTTGTGGCCCTTTGTTGCTTTCTTTTGTTTTTTTTTGGGGCTTTTTTGTGACTTTTTTGTAACTTTTTGTCACTTTTTTGTTTCTTTTTTTGTCACTTTTTCATGTGCTAGCATCAGTTTTATTGTCATTTTATTGACGCTCTTTTGTGGTATTTTTGTTGCTTTTTCATTGCTCTTTAGTCGTATTTTCCATTTGTTGTCGTTGCCTTTCTGGCCTGTTTTTGCCACTTTTTTTTCTCGCTTTCTTGCGTTTTCATCTTCGTTTTCGTCTCATTTTTGTTGCCATTTTGAGACTTTGAAGACAAACTGGAGAAAACGTGTGGGTTAAGAGATTAAACCGATGACTGAACATGTGTGATGATTGAAGCTTGATTTGTTTGTTTTGTGCTTTTATAGACCAAAACAGGATTCTTCAGAAACCGACCCGCCCATCAACAACAGCTACAACAACCCCGCCTACTACATCCTGGAAGGTGTCCCCAACCAGTCTGCTGCCTCAGCCGAACTCCTCACATCTCCTACCTCTGCCAACGCCCCAGCAACTAAACCCGCTCCCCTTTCCTCAGGAGCTCGAGCCAAACCCCCCTGCGGCGCCCCGGGACCTTCTCACTCCCGGGTGCTTTTAACCGGACACCCTCCTGTCAGAGCCATCAGCGAGGAGGGCCCGTCTGAGGATGACGCCTCTGTCGTAGCGCCTCGGCCCGGGACGACAGGCAGCTCGCTCAATCGCCCACCGCCGGATTTCCCCCCTCCCCCTCTGCCCAAAGGAGCGATGGAGATGGAAGCGCCTTTTCCCAAACCACGACCCGCATACCCGGATATGACCGAAATCCGCATCCCCGCTGCCAGTCCCGCCGCTCCCCTCGGACTTGGAGAGGGATTCAGGCGCGGGGGAGGCGGGGCGGCGGCCGTGGCGGCAAGTTTAATGGATGACCAGTCGTGCTCCGTGCTGCAAATGGCAAAGACACTGAGTGAGAGCGAGTTTACGGGACCGACCCCGCCACGGGCCCCCTCCGCGCCGCCTCCCCTCAGGGGGCAGGCCATGGCTTTTGGACTTGACGCCTGTCGCACATTCCCTCCCAGAAATCCTATCCCCGAGAGCATAGCGGAGGACATGCCTGAAGAGGTATGCATCCGAGGGAAGTGGAAGAATTGAAAACATGGCTCTTTCAAAGTTAAAGTCTTTCAAAGAACTTATTATTAATTAACAGCTTTTATAATACTATTAATAGCACAGTTAGCTTCTTTGTGTTTTTGTGTGACATCTTATGCGTTAAGTTTGGTCATGAAAAGCTTCCCCAAACATTTGATACTGAACATTTGGAAAGTACCAATAATATATATAAAAGGTACTGGATGTATTTTAGTCTATAACACTACGCCAGACCAAATGCAGCAGGTAGTGTTCTTACTACACAGTAAGAGGGTCCCAGGTTCCATCACTGGGCCAAGTGGGGCCTTCCATGCGTCTGCATGTTCTCCCTGTGTCTGAGTCAAGAGGGTCTGAATGCTGCCGATAAAGAGTCAAGTGATCAGTGGAGCTCCACTGGAAATGACGTCATTATTTAAAGAGACTAGATGCATGACTAGATGTCATTTAATATTCGCTACTGCCACCTCAGGTCTTACGCATAACTGCAGGTTCTACATTAAGCTCGTGCATGACGGCACTTCAGACCCGAAGTAACAACTTTTTGAGTGACAGTGCAGGATTTTCGAGGCAGTTGTGGTGAACAGGTCTGGGCTCATTCTACACATTAGGACATGGCTGGAACATGTAGGGGGAGGAAAATACTTAATTTTAACAATTTTAAACTATGTATAGCCCCTTTAAATGAATCTCAATAAGACGCCTTGAGTAAACTCCACTTTCCTTAAAGCCACACTGTGTAGAATTTTACCCAATAAATACAATTATTTTCTGACCGATGTTTTCATCCTTGAAATATACCTCATAAATGCACAAACATAAGCCTTTGCTGTGAGTGGCTCAGCTCTCCTAAGACATGACACTAACTTTACCGGGAGTGGGGACGTCTCCAGCTCGTCTCCATGGAGATGTGACTAAAGTCAGCAGAATCTGAGATTAAACAGGTTAGGTTCTCATCCAAATCCATTCTTTGATTTTCCACTGCAGACTTCGTATTTTCTGTGTCGAGTTGCTGATTAGGAGTATGTTTAATACTGATGGCAACAGTATAGTCCAAAATGTTACACAGTGTGCCTTTAAGGATAGGATTAGGGTTAGTTTGGATTAGTTTGAGATAGTGTTGTCCTGTGAAGGGTTTCTTCCGCTTTCCTTACCACTTAAAACATGTTCAATGGGTTCTCCCCCAGGCATGGACATCCCTGTAAAAGATTCTGAAATTGAACTTTTTAGTTAAATAAGAGTTAAAAATCAAGTAAGGTACCTTAAAACATTCAAATGTATGTGCACAACTAATGTATTAAAGTATTACTTATTAGTGCCAATATGAACTACTTAAACAGTATTTCATCCTGAAGAGCCTTTAGTTTTGGTTTTCTGCTCCACAGGCGTTATGGGGCAGCAGCAGCTCCTCATTGTCCGTGGGTGAATCCTCGGTGGGGGAGTGGCTGCAGCGGCTGGGGCTGGAGCAGTACGAGCCGGGCCTTCTACACAATGGCTGGGATGATCTGGAGTTCCTAAGGTACTCTCATTTACAAACTCTTTCCCGGTAACCGAATTATAGCCAGTCCATGTACGAGTAATTTAATGCGTCTGCTGTCTGCAGTGACATTACCGAGGAGGACCTGGAGGAGGCCGGAGTGCTGGACCCGGCACACAAGCGGATGCTGCTGGAAAGCCTCAGACAACAGCAGCAGCAGCAGAAATAAACTGTGCTAAACCGATCTGTGAGTGGTCCAAATCTGCCTAAAGCTCCAGGTCTCGAGAGGCCAGAACCCGTATCTGAACTGGACTTCGAATCATTTTTTTTTACACTTGATGTATATATGTACTGTACTCGTCACTGTTTTAAATGTGGCCTTATTTAATATAATCATTACACTCCTTTATGTGGACAAATATAGCCATCAGCCTTAAATCTAAACAAGACTCTAGCTAGTTTTATTTATGTATGTTCGACGGGGAGAGAAATGGGAAATTTTGGGCAAGGATAATGCAAAAAGGGTTCATTTTGAAGAACTCGAATCCAAGTTTTCAGAGCACTGCTTGTCTCAGGTTTTGTTGTGGACACATGTTGTACATATTCGGAGCAACAGTTGCACCCAAGTACACAAATTGTGGCGATCTCTTACTTGGAATGTAGGCTGCTTTTAACAACAACAAAAAACGTGAGACGGTAATAATGTGGACCTAGCCCCGAAACAACATGAAATCAGCATATGTGACGTGTTGGGGCATTAGTCTTTAACATGCTAGTTTTTTCTGATAAAGGGAATAGGTTTATTGTCCAGGGAACTGCTAAAAGGCCTAGTAGAATAACAAATTGTTGTTTTGTTAAATGTTGTATACAGTTGCCATTTAATTTCCCTGTAATATAGTGAAGTCTTTTCATTCGTTTATGTATTGTTACATTTTCTTAGAGTATGCAATTTCATGTCTAAAGTTCTCTATCTGGACATCAATGACTCTCTTTAACCAGTAGATGGCGCTGCTACTTCAACCAATGCTGACGTTGGAACTTCAGATCTAAATAGTGTTCTCTCTTTTGTGTGTGCGCGGAGAATAAAGTCCCTTGTTCGTTTCAGGCCAAATTTTGTATTTTTAATTTCCATTTCTGCAGAACCTGAGCTACTACTATGTCTGTGTGCCATATCTACTTCTTATGGCCACCTCAGTGCTAGAGATGTCCTATATTGTATTAAGCCTTTTGGCGTTTCAGTGTTCGCGTGTCTGTGTATGTTGTGTGAAAAGTGTACTTGCCTATGTGTGTTGTTTTCATGTGCAAACGAGTAAATGTGTTAACTTAACCTGAGACTATAATTGCCTGATAATTGACGGTGACAGTTTTTTGTTGTAACTTATCAGTCCCCAACCTTTTTAGGTCTTGCGTTCCCCTAGAGTCTTTCATTTCTGCTCGAAGTGCCCCTTATGTCAAGAGTGGTGCCAATTAATTCGAAAATTATCAATTCAACTCAGACTTATTAGTAAATTTAGTAGTCTGTTGGGTTCCGAATAAGGCTAAAACACTCTTAAAGGAACAGGCCACTGTTTTTCCATACTGAGATATGTTCTTACCTGAGCTTACACGAGTTGATTCGTACCCGTCTGGAATTTGCCCTGCCCGTGGAAGAGCGTGGTAGCTTCCAACATCACCTCCGTTTGGAGCCATAGGAATACATTGGGCGAGGCCAAATGCTAACAACATCTGTGATCGTTTTGCGTGATTGAGGGCAGGCACAAAGATGAGACAGGTACGCATCAACTCGTCTAAGCTCAGGTAAGAACATATCTCAGTATGGAAAAACGATCGCCTGTTCCTTTAAAGGAGCTATACCTGATATTTTGTGAGGTGAAATTATTTTTTGCCCCATAAAAGTAGGCTGTAAAAGCCTGATGTGTGAAGTTTGTGCCACATTATGATTTTTTGATGTTGTGTATATTGTCAACCCAAATAGTCAATATGTGACTACAAAGGTAAACCCTTTTCTTCATATAGTGACTCTAAAGGACGAGCATCACATTTTGACGAAAAGGGTTCAAAATCAGGCATAATCCCTTTAAATGCAAACATTTTACAGGAAAATGTCACTATAGTTAGCTTTTTTTTTTAATATTTAAATGCAATTCGGTTTCATCTTTTTGATCTGAAATAATTCCCCAGATCCCCCTGTCCAAACGCTCCCGTACCCCTTGTTCGTAAACACTGGTGTAAGGAGTGCAGCAAGACTCGATACAATAAACAACTTTGACGGAAGACATCACTTAGTGCGTCCATAATGTAGATTTATTTATTGATACTCAGAGTAGTGCTATAACTTCTCATTCACTAAAACTTCTGTCCATCCATTCAGACTTTCCTAAATGTGTTGGTCCTTTGTCGACAGAATCTCAAACCTGCAAAGCAACCAAATAAAAAAACAAGAAAATCTACGTAACATTTTATATTACTAGTCACAGAGTTTTTCCGCCACACGTTTGATACAACAGTCCAAAATTGTGAGGCTTCTCTCAAGTCATTAATTCAAATAATTATAATAAATACATTACTTTTCCCTTTTTCTGTGGCGCTTCAGAGGCAGACGTGAACAGTGACCTCGATCTACAGTAAGAGCAAATGGAGGATCTTCTTTCATTGTAAGTCCATGTTGACATTGTAGTGTACACCCGTATAACCTACACTGCCTTCACACTTGGGCAAAGTTGAAAACAAAGGGGAATGAGTTTGAATGTGATGAGAACTTGCACTGAGGAGGAAACTAGGGAGGTTCCCATCACTGGTAATTGGATTGTGGGGTGACAGATTTGTAAAGTTGTTTTGCCTCGCTAGTGTCCGAGTCGGGGGCTTAAAGGAAGTTGTGCTTGCTGGTTAAGTTTGTTTTGTGTTCTCAGCAAATACTGGGGTTTGTCTCACGATTTACACTCGGACTTGACTTGCACACTGATTAGAATCTTGTTATAATAAGGCGTTTGTTGAAGGGGTGGGGGGGGGGGAAAGTTGACAAAAATGGAGAACACTGCGAGTAACGTTAAAGTGGTCTGTACATGTAAAGATTTGACTAAATTTGATACAAGAGGGAGGCATCCACGTAAACAAGTGTTTGCAGAATTTGTTGAGATTTTAAAGGTGTTTTTTTTTTCAGGTGTAACACAATGTGCACAATAATTTCCATGATACCAAGACGTTTTGTTCATCTCTAAAATTGTTCTGTCATAAAACTGTTGTCAAAGCAGGACTCGGGTTCATTTAGAGTTGTTTTCACCAAAGAACTCAGTGTTTATACTCTCCTCCAGCCGCCTGCATGTCCCAGCTCCATCATTCTGTGCTTCAGAACAGATTTGTCTTGATTGCAGGGTTGGGTTTTCTGTGGAAGGAGGACAGGACTCCAGCGAACGGCCCGGTCATACTGTCCGCGGGCTGCCAGGCTTTGAGGATCTCCTGTGTTTGAACGGCAGGTTGAGCCACGGCCGGGTTGGCGGGCCCCAGGTTTGACCAGCTGGGTGCCTTGAGCCCCTGGAGCACCGGGGAGCTGGAGGTGTTGTAGACGGTTCCCGCGGGTGCAGGGCTGGGGCTGAGGCTGGCCGGGCTGCCTAAGTTTCCATTGGCCGATCCGGGCAGTGAGGCGGTGCTGTCAGGCGTGGGGCTGCAGGTGGACTCTTTAGACTCATCATCGTCTGAGGATGACCTGGGCTCTCCGTTCTTCTTCCCAGTGGAGCTGCTGCCCGTGGAGCCCCCGTTATTGTTGGCTTTGGCATTAGCTGCCCGCTCCTGCTTGCGGAACTTGGCGCGTCTGTTCTGGAACCACACCTGGAATAAAAACAAAACAACAGTTAATTATAAAATCACTGGAGGATTGGCTCATAAACTATAATCCATAATGCTTTTTTTTTCTTTTTACTTAATATTTATTTTTACATCATGCTCCACATCCACATATTCTCATATCTCCTTGGATTAATATCAGTGATGAGCTTTACAGAGGAATAACTGAACCAAATTGACCTGTACGCGCGCCTCAGTCAGGTCTATCTTCAGTGCCAGCTCCTCGCGCGTGTAAATGTCTGGGTAGTGCGTCTCTGCGAACACGCGCTCCAGTTCTTTGAGCTGGGAGCTGGTGAATGTGGTCCGGATCCGCCGCTGCTTTCTCTTCTCGTTGAGGCCCGACGGGTCCGAAAAAAACTTGTACGGTACTGCGAAAGAGAGGCAGTGTTGAAATGCCAGTGCCAAACAAAATGCGTTCTTCAATTTTTCCCTGCATCTTGTGGCTAGTAGACAACATTTAATATATGTAATTTATTCATTTAGGCCTATTTTTTTTATTATGCATATACCAATTAGGCAATGTTAGAGGCCCTATGACTTTAAAGGTCTGAATAATAACAATAATAACAATAGTAATAATCATAATCGTAATAACCATAGCAATAATCATAATAATAAATTATAGCCTAATAATAACAATTATAAAATAATAATAATAATAGCGTAATAATGAGTATGTAAAATCCACAGGGCCTTTTTTCCACCTCTTTTTCTCGGCCTACCTGATGTGTAAGGTGTGGGCTGGTGCTCCCGCAGCGCTCCCAAGGTGCAGCTGGCCGTGCTGAGAGGAGTGCAGCCCGGGTTGGAGAATGGCCCGCTCCTTATCGGGTTGTACTGGAACGAACTGGCCTGGCTGCATGAGCTGAAGTCCGCGTAGGCCGAGGCTTCCATGGCTGCCATGCAGGAGTCATAGGAGTTCAGATAAGAGTAATCCATCTTATACATGAGGTGGACCGGATGAGTGACCTGTGCGTGCACGGGCTCACAGTGGAGAAAACAAATCAGCTGGGTGTTCAGTCCTCCGTGGCTCTTGTGACACCCAAATCCCCAAGATGCAGCAGAGTTTGTTGGTCGAAATAATTCCTCAGAGTTTCGGTTTCTGCTCAGTCCGTGCGTACTTCAGCCCGTGCGCTCGTGCTCCGTGTGACAGTCCGCGGCAGACGCACGGGTTATAATAAAGTTGGCAGCGCGCGAGACAATAGCAAGGCGGTGGTCTAGTTTCCATGACAATACCCTCTGCCTGTAACGGGCCAATGGTGGAGTCCGTGACACGCCCACAGGCCACGCTCCGCCCACGTGCACCTCAGGTACGTCAGACAAGCGCAGGATGCCCACTTTCTGCGAGACTATTGTGCGCTTTTCATCCAAACACAGACTATTTGTTTGTTCACGGAGACACGTTCAGGTTTTATTTTTTGGTGATAGCGTCGCATATGGTGCCCAATCAAAAGGTTTGAGCCATATAGGCCTGCAGGCTAATCGTTACAATCTTTAGCCCAAATAGGTCTATTACATTTCGTTTAGCAAATTTAAAGAGTTAATTTGTAGGATAATAAATCAAAAGAATAAGTAAATCCTGAAAATGTGCTGTAGGCTTGTTGCACTCATTTTATCATAGACACAGGCTATCAGTTTATGACGCAAAACCAATAAATAGCCAAAAGGCAGCTCTAGTGCCATAGCAGTGCGCATATTTGCCCTGCAAGCCTTTACGTGGTTCACAGCGTCCAGATGTGACGCTGATTGGTGAGATTAAAAGCTTTGATTCGATTCCGATCACTTTTAGGGAGATGTCACTGAAGAGCGCGTCATTTTGATATATAGAGAAAGGCTGAGGAGCGAGCGCGCAGCAGGCTAACCATAAACGCATTGACGCGTCAGAAATTGGTTTAAGTTTATTGTTCGGTGTCATACAATGTGATAAGTCATATCCCACAAGGCCCCGACACACGCAGCACAAAGAGCAGGGAAAATGTCTGAGAAGCGCCCTCCCTACACTTTAGTGGGAGGCCAAGACCACGCCGCCGTGCGTAAAATTAACAGGCTTTTTATTAGAGGATATATTTCACCGAATGATATGATCCACAAACCAAAAGGACGTCGCGGGCGCGTGCCAACAATAATTAACTTTATTCTGTGCGCGCGCTCAAAGTGCACTCTTATCTGTCCAGGGGCGCCACGATGATCCTTAATGCCATTAACCCGCTAGTGTGGCGCGCACTGTGCGTTTATTGCACTAGAACCGCACTCACATTCACAAGACATTTATTTTGCTTTTTTTTTTCTTCCTTTCATTTTTGAAGAACCGTGCGTAAACATAATGTTGTATATTTAAAAAACAAAACAAAAAACTAGGCCTTAGTGGGGCTTTATTGTGGACTACGATTTTATCCAAAGGACCCAGAATTAATTCATCCACTGTCGATCTGATGACATGCTTAACTTAATAGCTTCATTATTTGTAATTTCTCTACTCGACTATTTTTATTGTCCTCAATGTGTAGTGTGTTCAGGCAGCATCGTTTGATCAAGTGGATTTGCTGGGAAACTTTATTAGTTTCCAAGTGAAACTCGCGCCTGTGTCTGACTCCCAAAAGAGCAGCTAGAGACCCCAGCTCGCCCTCATGAAACATTTCTAGCCTAATCCCTTCAAAGAGGCAACGGTCTCTTCCAGGCTACTAATCCGCCCTTAGTGCTCGGGCGCAGGGGGAGACCTTTCCTCTGCGCATCCTTTAACTTTGGACTTTTACATTCATGGGGCCATTTGACGGAAACAGTAACGGGAGGCTTTGGCATTCATGACGTCTGAGTCAACAGAGGGACGCACAATAGTCCTCTGCTGGCTCCGAGTCCGGAGGGATCCTGAGAAACAATCCTCCATTTTAGGGATTATATATCCATGCAGACCAACAACAAAAATGTAACAATTTAACAAGTAGGCCTAACAACACCTACACTCGTGAACTACAAAATAGCCAGCTGAATTTGGCCTTACCCCGATGAATAGTCTGCGAACCACGTAAGCCTAATTCTATAATCAATGTTTAATGGCCCAAATAAAGACGTTATGCGTAAAATTGCGCGTAATCGAATTATGCTCTTTTTTGCTGATGCAGACGGCTGCTGCAAATCTCTGCTTTGTCATTAATATTTTAAGTTAGACGAGGTCTTGTGTGCAGCCCCTTCCACCCCACTTTGGTCAATTGGCATATTCTGTATCAAAATCTTAATCAAATTGCCCAGATTGGCCGTGTCTGTCGTCTCAGGGGGTTCGCTTTCGCACGGTGCATGTGGAGCGAGGTTAGCGCAGTGATGATGTTGAATGGCTGCACCTTGTGATGGATGGAGGGATGGTCTTGTTGGAGAGATGGAGGAGTGCATGGATATAGACAGGACATAAGGGATGAGTAAACGATAGGCCAGCCGACGCACTGCGTTAAAGAAAGGCCACGCCGGAGGCCCAGGCCGGTATCTGTCGTGCAACACGCGGTGGTGGTCCAATCCAAGTGAAACTGTCACTCAGAGCGCGCGACTACCAGCTCCATCCATCATCCTGCATGCACAAAACATCATGTCCCACATGTTTCCCATGAGGAAGCATCCCTCCACAGCATCAGGTGTAATCGTTACAATTTAAACAAATACTTGAGCATTTATATTTTTAATTTGTAACCAAGGGCCCAAGGGCCTCTCTCACTTGTTGAAACGCATAAGCCGAGTTTATACCACCAGTGATTTGAACATGACATCATCGCCTTCTGAGGACGATAAGGCCTAGGATACTGTGAAGGGCGGTGTGCCGTTAAAGCGCGGCCAATAGGCGAAAGCAACAGCCGTAGGAACAGCAGAGCTGCACATTTGATTTCGTTGATGATGGATGATTGATAAGGCAAGTAGGGGCGAGGCCCGGGGCCTGGGGACCCTCGGCAATGCGCCTGTCCCTGCATTTTACCCTCCAATTACAGATATATACCGTGACGCGTCAGCTCGACGGCCCGTCATGCAGGTCAGGAACAGGGGTTCAGCACAGATTTATCTAGAAAGTAATTGGGCCTTAACAGAATATTCCAGTCCATTTGTTTGTTTTTCCGAGGCTAAATTTAGCCTAATTTTATTTCATTTTGTCACAACACATTAACCTTTTCATTAGACCAATGCTGGTGAAATGAAATAGACTAAAATAGGCTAAAATATAACTTTCAGTGAAGATAGAACGTGTTCAGATGGAAATATGCCACAATTGGCTATCGTTTCGAAGCTCGATCACCGATTCCAATTTGAGCACTACTTCCATCAGCCCAACATTACGCAGCGAGGATGCGGCTGGTTTACCACGGCGAGCCAGTAATATTGTAATGGATGGCTGCGTGTTATTTAAAAAAGAAGCTTTTTATAAGAAAAAGATGGTCCCGCGAGACCACGGCACACTCATCCTTCGCGCACACCACAGCTGGAGCAGAGTATGGCCGTGCGTACGGCAGCTTCTCCAAACAACGCTAATTAGATCTGCAGCTCTGGCCCCGCGCTCTGAAAGCAGCCCAGCGGCGGGGCGCGCGGAGCTGTGGAAACTTAATTCAATTAAATTCCCTCTAAACTAATTAGGCTGCAATCTGCCACGCGAGCTGTCCCTGAGCAAGGTTCGAATTAGGCGAAATGGATTTGTTCCTTTTCTTTAAAAGAAAGGCGGACAGACTGGTGTGTTTTGCTGGGTCCTTTTTATGCGTCTTTTATGCTAATTATCTCTGGGGAACGGCCAGCACCGAGGGGACGTCATCTTGTGTACGTAATGCATCCACCTGCGTAACCCTGAAATTTCGAGCACAGAGGTCAGCCTGTCGGAAAGATATCCAAAGACACAATAGTAGCGTTAGCTGTGTGGGAATTCAGCGCTGCACCAGTGAGTATGTGAGCTCTTCTTAAACACGGAGCTGAGTGGACTCTGGTAATAGAGATGCGATCGATCGCTTTCCTGAGGGAGCGCACTGAGGGAGCGAGAGATGAGAGTGCAGAGGGACACAGATGAAAATGCCCCGTTAAGAGCAGGACAGATATGATAATGGGGTAGCTTCTAGTCGTTCATCATTCAGCACCTCCACCTGGCTGCACCTCTATAGGCCGCTGCTGTTCAGGCTGGAAACTATTTTCAAGAGGAAATGCCATCGGCCCACAAAAAGCAACTAATGAGAAGAATATCCCAAGCATCCGAACAAAGGTGAGAGGACAGGCAGGCAGATGGGTGCAGAGTAACGAGCTATACCCGGTAAAGAGTCAAGAGAAGAGAGAGTGCAGTGCGCAGGGAAATAGTAGATGGAGGCTCGGACGATAGAGGGCCAGGTTTCTGTTTCCCCATAATCTAATCAGAGAAATGGCAGCAGTCAGAAATAGCCTGACGGACAGACTAAGAGCCTCTTCTCTTTCTACTCCTCCTCCTTATTCTAGTCTTCCTCCTCGGGGAGGGTAAATGGATACACACAAACACATACATGCCAACTTGGCTTCCTAAAACCATAAAGTGTAAGTGTTTGAGGGATAGGGGAGATGGGAACAGCCTGAAGGTAACAGAGCTTCAAACTTGATCTACTGTCCAGATGCAGCCATCATAAGAGAGGGCTTCACAATAAGCTCTGATGTGAAAGGCAAGAGCATCCAGATGGTATTTGCAGCATGTTTCCAGAATTCATCTCATGTTTGTATGGATGAATTTATTAAAAGTACAGTGATTGATCAAGCACAGAATGACGAGGAATGCTGTTCTATATTGCATGTGTTGGCACCATGCAAGAAAACGGGCATATTCCTTATTGATTATTATTATTAAAGCCACAAATTCTGTTTTAGTTCAGTGGCGTACGTGAATATGAGCGGAAGAAAGACTTTTCAGAGTAATAAAAAGCTGCTGCCATAGGGGAGTGATTTAGAAACAATATAATTACCCTGCCTCCACCACAGGAGACAGCCGTGACTGCGGTGTCAGATATTGTTGGGGGGTCCAGGTCCAGGTGGAGCACATTTAAAAATGAAAGGCTTTACTTCATGTTAATTCCACCCAATATGGGGGACATCCCTGCAGCATGCATGGGTGCCATTTCGTGTCACGCTGCATTCCCTCCCAATGTCCCAACGCGACACATCCTTTACAAGCCCAAATTCCAAACAAATTCCGGTGTCTTGTCATTTCACAAGGTGGACAAGCGTCATTGTGGCAGGAATTCCCACCCAGGCTCTGCAGACGCATCCATCAGGAGTGTCAGGGCAAAACAAAAACACACAATTCTCTTTTTGTTGTCATGGCTTTATTTACACGGTGTAGGCTGGGATACAAGAGTGAAAAACGCCAATACATATGCGCTTTGACAGCATGCTCTTTAAACATTAATGACAAACAACTCTGAATATTTATGTTGCCCTGCTAAATTTCTCTTTCCGGACACTTTAAAGACAGCTGAGCGTCTAAGAATCTGCGCTAACTCACTTTAAAATACAGATACATTAACCAAAGCGATCGACAAGGCAGTTTTATGAACCATATCTCATCAAGACGGCTGTACAATTTAAGGTGGGGCTATTGCTTCAAATAAACTCTGCATCTGCATGTTTATCACTATGACTGTGCTGCTGGTGAACGTCACGTGCTTCACAGCGGAGACAAATCAGAGACTGATGTACGAGGGCTGCCCAATGCCCGTGTTATCACAATATTGGGTGAGGCACTGTCCATACTGTCACAAAATCACTGAAGTCTTTTATTGTCTGACAGGGATTTACACATTTTTTAACAGAGCCTACAACAAAAATGCATGGACACTTAAAAATGTGCAGAAGTTCAGTTTCAGTCAGGATTTTAGTTAAGTTAAGTTAAATTTTTGCCTCGTTTTGAACCTGATGTCCCCCCTTTTTGGGGATTATTTGATGGGAAAAGCAAATGGCTTATGATAATTCCTTTTGTCTTTAAATGGTTTAGTAAAATATTGCAATAAAGATCGTTCTCCTGCAGCCCAACAATGTACAATCTTTGGTCATTTCACCGACAGACACTTCTCTCATCCTTCGGTTTCGCTAACAAACCTCCAAAATGCCACTGTTTGCTGTTCCTGACCGATACATTTAAATACAGTGTTAAATAGTCTTCAAAAGAACATACACTGACTATGGCAACACTATTTTTAAGTCACTATGAGTGTGATTTTAAAGTGACTTGTGTTATACACGACTATTTCTAAGACATTTAATTTGTATATGTGCAAGTAACATGAAGGTGTAGTGCAAATTATGTCTATCTAATGGCACCTTGCTTATGAAAAAATATTTAAAGTGCATATAACAGGTCACACAACCCATTTCAGGAGAACGTAGTAAAAGAGTTTGGGAGAAAAAATGTTTACAATTTTTTGAAATGTTAATGATTTCTCTTCCTTATTGGGCTTAGGAACCGGATTTGACATCAAAAGAGGCAATTATTCTTCAACATCTCCGTGCAACCATTCTGTACCAATGGGCAGTGGTGGAAGAAGTACTCAATATTCTTTCTTAAGCAACCACTAAACCACTAAACCAGGTCCAAACCAGATCTAAACAAGGTCTAAAAGAGAAACTGCTATACCAAGTCAAAACTGTGACGAAACCAGTTCCTCGTAGAGGTCACTTTGAAAATAAAATACTTGAAAAAAAAAATTAAGTGGAGTAGAAAGTACAGATATAGGCTCTAAAATGTAGTGAAGTAAAAGTAAAAAGTATTCATCATAAAACGTACTTAAAGAGACTAGATGCAAGTTGGTCATTTTATGCTCACTACTGCCATCTCAGGTCTTACATGTAACTGCAGCTTCTATATCGGACCGAAGTAACACCTTTTTGAGTGACAGTGCAGGATTTTAGAGGCAGTTGTGGTGAACAGGTCTGGGCTCATTCTACACATTAGGACATGGCTGGAACATGTAGGGGGAGGAAAATACTTAGTTTTAACATAAACTAAGTATTTTTTTGTTTAAAAAGTACCAAAACTTTGTACTGTTTACTTTGTTACTTTCCACCACTGCCAATGGGCCATGAGTAAGTCTTGGCTCTATCCAAAATTACTCCCTAATCTTTCCCATCTTTTGTTCATATACTCGTGCTGCTGTGGTGTAAACTATCCCATCAAACACAGTAAAAACCTGTCATATGCACTTTAAAGAACACTTGTAACACACTGAGTGAAACGGAGGCAGCGATGAGTTGTTCGAGGTACTTTTATTATGAATATCCATCCGGGCCTCCCTATTGCTGACCTTGTGTGGCGAGGTTGATGGTCATACGCCCATGCGGAGACGTTAGTGGTCAGGGCTGAGGGGGGGGCGGATGTCCAGTGTCCTGGCCGAGCTGTCCTCTCCCACCACCTGTAGGCGCAGACACGGGGGGCTCTTCTCCTCCTGCTCCTCCTCGTCCTGGACAGAGAGGCGCAGAGTGCAGCCTTTGGGAAGCAGCTCTTGTTCGTAGGCCGCTGCTAACTGGTTGACAACGCGACGCTCGACCTGTGGGACAGAGAACAAGGGCAGAGGACGGTAGAGTTAAGTAGCCAAATTGCATAGCTATAAAACTACTACTACAAGGCCTAGATCTGAAAACAACCTGAAATTATTAATTTATTTCTTCATATTGATCATTGTCCACTATACATTTTCATTTTTTATCATATGAACCTCTTAACCCCCACCTTAACCAAGCACATTTCCTCTAGTTCAGTTTTTCTCAAATCTACAGCAAAAAAGTGACAAAAACACAACAAAAAAAACAAAAAGAGACGAAATCATGACAAAAACGCTTAAAAAATGTGACAAAAATGCGAACAAAAGTCACAATCAGTAGGTCTTAGCTTTCAAATGAGGCATTACACTGGTCCAGTTGAGAAGCTTTAGATTTGGGTAAAGCTGAACTGGAGAAAATGTGCTCGGTTAAGGCGGGGGTTAAGAGATTTTGATTCACTTTTGCTCATAAGAAAAGGAACAGCTCCTTTTGTTTCGCAGCTGCTGGCTCATAGTTACTTCATTCATTAAACATTTGGTGTTGTTTAATAACATTATTCTAGTTTTAAGGGAAGACGTGCCACCTTTCTCTGCGCCGGTATCTGTCCGTACGAGGTACCACAGATATCAGGAGTTCAAAAATATCGCCGGCGCAGCATCTCTACTAAAGTGCAATAAACTGACCGGTCAAGTGAGCCCAGTAAAACTGTACCTCATGTTTGATAGAGCGCGCTCCGTAGTGCACGTTGTATCCTCCCGCTAACAAATCCAGGACTGTGCGGTCCCACTGGAGGGTGATGTCATGGCGCTGCTTGGCCTAAGAAAACCAAAAATGTGAGTTAACATTATGTGATCCTCTTAAAGTAAAGCAACGTGTGCAAAAACCTGCAAAATAAATAGAAAAAACTGCTATAACAACAATACTCATGGTTTGTCAATAATGTATCAGGAAAGCGTTGTAATTGTGAGTTAAAAATGTGAATTAGGGAAGAGGGAAGAGGCTGTCAAACATCATCTCTGCGAGTGATAATCCACACGTCATTAATGTGTTTTCATCCAACATCAGTCAATAGCAATAAACGCAGAGGCTCATTATGCTCCAAGGTCAACAAGCTACTTTGTCTTTTCTCCGGACCAGGAAAATGGATCTTACACAGCTGAGAAAACAAACCTTACACAAAATATTTCACTTGTTTTAACACAAATACACCTTTTAATTACATAAAAGCCGCAGTGTGTTTAAACAATGAAAGCCAACAGTCAAATGGATGTTATCATGTTGCCCAGTGACTTCAGTCGTGAGTTTGTGAAGGGCTCAGAGGAACCAGCTATAATATTAATAATTAAATATTGATGAAGGCTCCACATGTTAAACACTGTAATCGCATTAGAGTGAGTAGCAGTGGCACTATTGATCTGTGTGTATCTGTGCACTGCCGGGGCATGTGCTCCTCGCTCAGCTGCAGGAAACACACAGCAGGATGCCTTACAAAACAACATGTCAAATGCCTACCTTCTTTGCCCAGAAGTTCAGCTCTTTGCTCACCAGCTGCAGGAGCTCTGAGTGACAGAAGGGCAGGAAGTACACAATTTCATTGATGCGGCCGAGAAACTCGTCCCGTCGGAAATGAGCCTAAAAAAGAGCAAATTCTTTAAGTCAATTTTTCATTTAGACATTTTATCACGTTTAGACTCATCACCTTAAGAATAGGTCGAATCACTGATTCTTTGAACTGACGAGAGATTTGGATGTCACTACTTTTCTGCACATCATCTGCAAAGGAGACTTGTGTGAACAACAGCCCACAACATTATTCTGTACTGTACTTGTTTCGCAAGATCTCACCCAGACTCTCCACCAGTTTCCTGCGGCTGACTTCTTCAGCTTCTCGACGGAGCTGCAGACCATGGTGAGCGATTTCATCACTGGCCACGTTGGACGTCATAATAAAGATGGCATCTTTACACTCTATGGTCTTTCCTTTGCCGTCTGTGAGCCGGCCCTAAGCACAGGACACTGTTATCTGACGTGTTCACGCTATTGGAGCTTGTTCTGGTTCCTGCGTACTTCATCAAAGAGCTGCAGCATGATGGTGAGGACATCAGGGTGAGCCTTATCCACTTCGTCGAAAAGGACCACCGCGTTGGGACACGCTTTCAACAGCTTGGTCAGCTGACCACCTTCTTCATGACCCACATACCCGGGCGGGGATCCAATGAATTTTGCCACCTGCACGTTTTTACACATTTATAAACAAAAGCATTCACAGGAACTTTCCATTATCTGTGAAAGGCTCTTAGAAATATTGAAGACTTTAATAATTAAATGTATTCATCACCAAACAAGCATTCAGAGAGACGAGGCACAACTGCAGGAAAACACCATCAATTTACTTTATGAAATACATAAAGTGAATTAATCCAATGCATCATTTCAATGAATGTGCAGCCGAGACATCGGACACAAACAGATTCTCCTCACAGAGCTCCTTATGCACTGATTGTGCATAAAATCACCAAAATACAATACAATGTCTAACTATTCCATTTTTCATCATAAATATTTCATAGAGGACATGAGTTACCTCGTGTTTTTCCTGGAACTCAGACATGTCCATACGAATGAAGCCCTGCGATTACAAAATGGTCTGAGTGACTGTTGAGTACATTGTGTAGTATCTGTGAGTGTATTGCTTGTAACATACCTTCTTTACATCCTTGTGCATGTAGCGGGCGACTTGTTTGGCCAATTCAGTCTTACCTGAAACAAAAAAATCCAATCAGGACCAATAATTTTACATTTAGAGCAAATGGAGATCGTGCAAATACCTAAAACTGCAATGTCATCAACATAATTTATTTTAAAAAGTGCTCTTTATCCAACCCCCTCCTGAAAGCTTTCAATCGTCCACTGCAGAAGCACACATTACTTTGTCAGTGAAATATTCTGCATAGGAACGACGCGCTCATATTGATGCCTTGTGCTTGGTATGCATATGATGTTTGAGTGAAGCCTGTGTGTGCGCCTCGTTGCTGATGTTTAATATTGATGTTTCATGGACACTATTTGTCGCTGACGGCAACAGAGAATATGAACGCCGTCTCTTCTCCATCCATCTCTCTGGACTGTCATTTCATCATCTCTCCTGCTGTCTGATCCATCTTTGTGTCCTCAACGCTCTGCTTTAAATAAACACTGCAGTTTGTAAATAAAGGCTGCACAATATATCAGAAAATTATTATTATCACAATGTCTATATGGCAAGTCGACACAATCAAGAGTCACTCAGGGCTTCAATCAATTTTTTGCAAACGTAATCTAGAACAAAATCACCAAAAACGCTCAATAAGGAAGGAAGGTGCTCGTGTAGTATTTTCTATGTTTTTCTTTTGACGCAACTGGATAAAAAACACATAGCGTACAATTGTTAAAATGTAAAGCATCTTCCTCGTTATAATTGTCACGGTTTCGTCCTTTTTGTTAGTGTTTTCTTCATGTTGTTGTTTCTTTTGTAACATTTTTGTGGCTTGATCACAGTGACAAAAATATGACTAAAAAAGCTATGAAAACATGAGAAAGTGTGGCACAAATGCGACAACAAAGTAATGAAAACATGATAAAAACACACCAAAATCGACAAAAACGTGATAACAAAAACAAGGAAGAAGCTTAGATGAGTTTTGTAGGTCTTCGCTTTCAATTGAGACGTTTTACAGGCCTATAGGCTGTAAGCTCCAGCCGAGACATTTACATTTGGGTAAAACGGATGAAAATGTGCTCAGTTAAGGTGGGGGTAAGAAGTTAAATAGGTAGCATTCACGTGACATCACAACATTCTAAAGAGCCTATAGTTTGACCTGTTCACCACAACTGCCTCTAAAATCCTGCACTGTCACTCAAAAAGGTGTTAAGTGCCGTCATGCACAAGCTTAATATAGAGACTGCAGTTACGCGTAAGACCTGAGGTGGCAGTAGTCTGCATAAAATGACCAACTTGCATCTAGTCTCTTTAAGCAGGGCAGAGAAGGGCCTGGTTGGTACATGGAAGGAAGACCGCAAGGAAACACCTTGAAGCCTGGGTGAATGTCGTGTGTGAGTGAATTGGTGGTGGTGGTTGGCAGCCTCTAACCCAGAGAGCTGTGGCTACCAAACTCTGCTTTCCACCACCAAGTATGGAGTGGATTAATAATGCACACAATTGTAAAATCGACTTCGAGCGTCAGGAAAAACGCCATACAAGACTATTTTATCATTAGTATTATTAATTCGGAGCCAAAAATGGTATGTCTGACAAGTAATATTAATATTATGAATGACAAAGGACCGCAAGAAAAAAAAAAAGAGGCCTAAATGCTGTACTACAGACAAGTTACCCTCCCTCTCTAGTTTTCTTTAAGTTTTGGTCTTGAGTCGTGGCAATAAAAAGTGAACATTTGAAATAAGGCAAGTTACCGATTCCTGACGACCCCAGGAAGAGGAACACGAGGGGGTGCTCTTCATCGTACCAGCCGTTCTCTTTCCTCCTGATGGCTACAGAAAGACAGACTTTGTTATCGAAATATGAAACGTTTTTAGTTCTTGCCGTGCTTAGTTGACCTGAGGGTAGTAGTGGATATCAGGAGCCGCACTAAAGCAGGGCAATGGAGATGAAGAAAGGGTCAGAGACATTTGTTGTAAGAAAAGGAGAAAGAGGAGAAGAAAAGCGAGTGAGATGAGAGACCTCCAGAAAAGCTACCCCTGCTGCCTGCCCCCCCCCCACCCCCCTTCTCGGTCGGTGGGGCCATTAGCCAGCGGTAATTGTGTTAGCCTCCCTGGCGCGGCCATGCCCAAATCAGTTTAGCATAGATCGCAGGCTCGCGCACACACAGGCACACACGCTCGCTTAAAGGGGAGTGCCTACCCAACCCTGCCATCACCCCAGCAACCGCTCTCGCACACATGCACGAAGACAGGATGATGAGGTGGATCGCCGGGACGCACAGAGTGGATTTGGCTATAGTTTCAAGCACATCACAAAGAAAGGAGCAGACACGGGCACAGGCACACTCCAAACTGGGACCTGTTGAAAGATGGCGAGGCACGAGAGCAGCACATGAGATCACCGGCTTTAAGTTGTTATATCTGTCACTACACACATTGTTCTTTAAGTATGGGGGCAAGGACAGAAGGACTTTTGTCGACTGGGAAGAGTTTAAAGGTTGAACATTTGAATTCAAAAGCATCTTTAAATTCATAAATATTGGGCGAAGTAGACATAACTTTATGTGTGTTTATTTATGCAGGTTTAAAAAGACAGTTTTGACTCTGGCCAATCCTGGTAAGCCTCGACTATGGATAAGGAATAAAAACACTGATATACAGGATACAAATCTAAAAAGTGCTATGTTCCTGTGCAGCAGATAGTGTAGTAAACATGGGTAACGCTTCTGCACATATAGCAAACAAACCCTTTAGAATAAGTGCTGTTTTCCTTGTAGAGAAGTCTTAAAGCATTATTTGTGTTGGTTGTGGAAAGTTGATGAAATAATGAGCAACGTTGAAAGTTTCAGCAGATGAGAGTCTCGAGCCAGAACAGTCCATGATGAACTGGATGTGAGTGTTAAACTAAGTCTTAATAGCTGATAATCATAAAGAGCAGAAGCCTGGCATGAGAAGAGAAGAGAGAGAGAGAGAGAGAGAGAGGAGGGACCGATGGAGCGGAAGATGGAGAGATTCTAGAGACCGAGCAGCGGAGGAGGATGAAGATTACAGGAGGAAGAGGATGATGCAGGAGGAGATAAAGAGCGGGAGATAGCAGAGTGATGAGATAAGGAGGCAGAGGAACAAACAGGTGTGTCAGAGATGGCCTGAGAGATGAGCAGTGACAAGAGGGGCTTCCAGAGCGCCCTCTGTTATCAATGGCCGCGCGAATGACGGCGTAACCTTCTGCGCGAGCGCGTGTGTGCGTGCGTTTTAGCTGATTGAGAGCGACTTTGACAGAAGGGCACCCTGACATTTCTCAGAGGAGCCTGACAATGACAAGGAGAGCAGGAGACACAAAACAAATGAAGGCGGCTCGCACTCTCGCATGCATACACGCGGCGCGCACACACTGGGCCGGGGCGGGCGCTCTGGGCAGGTCTGCTCGTCTCTAACACGATTACAGCGGGATGATTCTCTTCAATAACTCTTAGCCTTGAGAGCTAAACCTGGATCAATCCAGCCTCCTTCCTGTGTGTGGAGTTTGTATATTTGGACCCACAGGGCGGCTGTTCGTCACCAGAGCGAAAAGACATGGTGACACATCGGATGCAGAAACTTTTCTTTCACGTAACGTCAAATTCGCAGCGTTATTCTATATAGAGCAGTTAGGGCCGTGATAGAGCGACCTAAACTTTTAGAAATATGGATAACATATTTCACAGTGATAAAACTGCACTATACGCTGTTTGAAGGCAGTTATTGTATTTAGATGGCTGTTTTGATGGTGATGGCTGCGTGTACTGGGAATGTGAGGCTTATTTATTTATTTAAAATGGGGCAGTGCATATTAATTAACATGAGTCCTCAAAGTCCACATGTAAATATGCCAGAGTTAGACACAATGGTTAATTTTCATCTGTTGTTCCAGGGCAGGTTGTTGTTCACAGAGAGGAAAAGGCCACAGAACCACAAGCACAATAGACCTGAACAAAGGACAATAGACATGAAACTACAGCTACAGATAAAGCATCTTATTTACTCATAACATCTAGATGTTGTTTTGCAATATATCGTGACGTCAAAAATCGATACTTTCAATACTTTTATGAACTTTTAAGCAATTTGCAATAGGCCTCTGTTTATGTTTGGGGGCATTTTAATCTTGCACTCTTGCACTTTATTTATTGAGCAACAGTTGTGCAGCACTGTTTAAAATAAATATATTACTTATCATACTTCCTGTATCGCAATATGTATTGGATCGGCTCCCTAGTGTCGTGATATGAATCGGACTGTGACAAGAGTGTATTGTCCCAGCTTTATTAAAATTAAAAAATTAAAAAATCGAACTGTATATTATAGGTAATACTATTGTCACGGTTATCTCTCATCTGCTAAATATCTGTACATATAGGACATTGTAAGTTTAAGTAACTTCAAACTGTTTATTTTTCTCCTGTTATTCCCTTCCTAGCATAATCTGCTCAAAAATACAAATAGCACAGTCTCGCTTACGCAATGTTTCACAGTAAGTCGTTTTTGGTTGCTCTCAAAGCGAGCGCGTGCGGAGCCATGAGACGGTATCGTGTGTGATATATTCACTCTAATACTTCTGAGGGATCAATAAGCTGTTCCTTTATCGCCGCGGAGACGTCTTCTATGGCTTTCAGGACAATTTGCCATGATAACAGCAATCAGTCACGGCCTTGCTGAAAGACGGCAACTTCCATAATGCCTCCTCGCTTTTCTTACGTCTTTAAAAGCTGCCTCAATATTACGACTTCGATGCAAAACACTCACTAAACTGTTGACGTTTATTAGTCTGGACAAAAGCAAAGTAGGGCTGCACAATATGATCAAATATGTGCAATATTCAAAATGATTATTGAATTGTAATTCCAGATGTTTGTAGGTAGTCCCAATTCTGCATTATTTCCAACTAATAGGTTGCATTCACGTGACATTACAACATGTATCTCTTGAATCGCCCATTTATGGCCATGTTTGAAAACAGTTAACGGGGAAAACAATTTGGAGAAAAATCTAAACTTTCTAATTATCTCCTATTACTCAAAAACTACTTTAGTTTTCTACTAAATAAAGATACAAAGACATGGAGAGGTGCAAAGTGGTTCAGCAGCCCATAATTACATAAATAACGGAGAATGCTAACATGATGCATGATGCAGCAGCAAGTTAGCAGAGAACTGCAGTTTTTTTTCCCGCTTCTACTGAACAATCTGCTGTGAATAAACATCCATATGGACCCGACTTAGACTTGACTATATTTTTATGTGATAAATAATTTCATATTTCGCCAGAAAATGGCTAAAAAGAGTGAAAATGTATGTTTTCCCCCTCGGTGAGGCCACGCCCCCTTCTATGATGCGATGCCGTCTGTCTAAAATTGAGGTGGAGCAACTGGAAATTCCATGGCGGTAACTATGGTAACTGTTTTAACTGGTGAACTGCAAAATTTTTCTGTCTTAGTGTTTGGTGAATATCTCAGTCATTACTGGAAGAATCCACATGAATCCACATAAAAGTTCATTGTCTCCTTGATCAGCACATACAGTATAAACCAATGTACAATTATTTTCTCTGAAAGGCGTCCGAAAGTGGAGACAATATTTGAACAGATTGATCAGTAGAAAGGACTTTCAGACATAAAAATAATGTCAGGTTTATGAATCCAATCACTGTCAAATACTGATGAGGAAAAACATTTGTCAATTTTCGTTTTGGAGATTTCTTACAAAAACTGTATTTCTCCCATAGATGCACTGACCCCGCCCTCCACCTGACATTATGACATCACAATCTAAAACCTGAATGCAACCTATTACTATAATCTTTCATTTCTATTTTTGTTTCCAAGTTTACTATATGAGCTTTCCCTTGTGCATCAATAACATCAAAGTCCAAATCTCTTGCATTATAATTGAACAAATGTGTAAGCAATTCGTGTTTCATATAGTATAAAACATTTTTTTTTAAGTTACTTGGTGTTATTGTTTTAGGTTGTGTTAGGTTGTGCAAATCTCAGATGGGAGACATTTTGTGATATAAACTGGGACATCTTGGAAAATGGATTCATTGCGTCACCTAAAAAGACCATAAAGATAATTTGGAAACATTGTGCAACTCCAAAAAAAAAAAAAAAAAAAAGACCAACTCCTGGCTTTGGAGGCGAGTTGATTATTTTCACAAATCTACACAGTAACCGCCCGCGATCATAAAAATAACGCACAACCTCTGGCAGCGGCAGATCAATACGTGGCCTCCATGGATGCCTGGTGTAATATCAGCTCCTTACTGTCTGAGCCTTATTGTGCTCTAACTCATCCCTCCTGCTCTTCTCCATGCATTACTCTGGCTCCTGCGTCGCGTCGCCTCCTTAGCGTTTCTGTTCTGAAGAGCCTTGTGTGGCTTAAGTAGCAACTTGGCTCAGATCGTTGTGGCTTGTTTAAAAGAACTTCGGCTGGTTGTTTTTTTGTTCTTTGGCCCGGTCATTTGCATTGCTCTTCTTCTAATGGAAAATAGGTTGATACTTGCTTTGATTATTCCTTCACAAACATATTTGCTGTAAGGAGTAAAGAGGCTAAATGGCCAATTATTTTAATGTCCAAATACTATAGACTTGCCACAAATGCAAAAGAAAAAAAAGTATTTTCAAATTCTAAACCAAATTGGACACAAAGGGGCAACGTTTGAGCAAGTACAATTTCAGTCAAAACTGCAGTTATTTTGGACCCATTTCTGAGAGAACAAAGATAAAACTGCAAGGTGTGCTTTGACAGTACGAGTTTACATGCTAAGATGTTCAAATGATCAAGTGTTTTAAGTTAAAAGTGATAAAAGTGTGAGGAGCAGTGCTGGAAAAAATAAATCTCTTGTGCTTGTGTTGGTTTGTGGAGGAGGATGAGGTCAAAGAGAGATGAAGGATGTGGAGAGAGCAGAAGGAAGAGCAGCAGACGGAGGAAGAGTGAGGGGCTGCTCTGTGCTGTGTCTCCTCTCAGTGTAATTGTGTTAACTATCGGCTCCGGGCCTGGCCTTCTCAGCTGTCACACACACAACTGCACACACGCATGTACCAAGCACCTGTGTGTGCCTGACGGACAGCTCATTCATCACAATTAGCCAATTAGAGCCTCCGTCGGTCTGTCTGAGCCCGCCTACAGCTGCAGCGGCCGATAAGGCAGGAAGAGTGTACATTAGGAGACTGTGCAGATTCGACAGTGTTTACCTGAGGCCACAGTATTAATGGCCCCCTCCTGCCCAATGATGTGCTCCTTCAGCCTCCGCTCCAGAGGGAACCTCCTGCGCTCCTCGGCCTCCCGTCGAGCCTGCGCCTCCTGGAACTGCACAAAACAGACGAGACGGGCCATGAATCAGAGGGGAGGAGGCCGGATGACAGCTTCCACAGAACAGGGAGGGGACGACAGCGAGTGAGGTCTGCAATTAACCCACAGCCGTTGTGATAGACATAATCTCTGGAACAATCAGTTTTCAAACCAATGTTTTTGTTTTGATTTTGTTTTGTTTGGGAGGGGCTCGAACTACGTAGCATGGACAGCAAAAATTGCATCAAAAGAGAAGTAAACATTTTGTAAGTTATGATAGTGTGACCTCTTATTTCATACCCCTAATACTTTACAAAATATATTCATTCTTTTTAATATGTTTTCTTTATTACAAATGATTAATACGATGTTAAAATAAAAGTCCTCCAAACTGCAGAATTTTTAAAAATGCACAATACAATGTAGTTTGAGGATGTTTTTAACCCCAGTTAACCTCAAGCAGCTTTCATATTCTGGATTTCCAAAAGCACCTGTCACTCAGACAGCGGACACACAGACCTCCTGAAGAGTGTCTGTGTACGACAGCAGATGCCCTGTATCAAACAGGAAGCTACAGCTATGAGAGAGCTATGAGAGAGATCATATAACTGTCAGGCGGATCATGATACGTGTACTGTACCTTTCCCTCCCACTCCTGCAGGATTGTGCCCACGTCTCCTTCTTTAGCGTACACTCGAGGTGTGTGTCCCAGCCCGTTGGTCTGAAGAGGGTTCGCACCTGCACACAAGCGGTCCACACTTAAAATACACATCAATTATTAAAAAATGAAAGGTTTCTCCTCTGCCTCGCAATCAGAGCCATGGATCATGCACAACACGCTCTGCCTCAGCAGGAGGCACAAGGCGTCGATCTGCAGTTTACTGCTGGAGGTGAGAGGTTACACAGGTCATTGGTCTAACTGCAGAGGAGAGAGTGGGCAAAGAAATGACTCTATGGGGGGCGTCAAATGTGCAACGTGTGCCAATAATACACACTTTGACCCCTGCACTCTGCAGCCATCATCTTGGCTTATTGTACAGACGCAACGAGGGGCCACCAAGCGCACACGTCTTAACAACAGGAGGAAATTGAGCTAAACCGCTTTGAAAGGGTCATGGGTTTTGTGATGGAGAAACAAAAGCTTGTATGTTTTTGCCGTGCGACTGATGCTGGGTTTGACAGAGAGGATGCTTAGCACTGGCTTCTGCCCTGACCTGTGCAACCGTTTTATACCGGGTCACAAAAATCACGATCCTTCACACATGAATAACATGGGAACACAATTCAGCAACTTGTCCTCCAAAACAGCAAGCTTTTCATTTCCCCCTAAAAATGTCAGACTTTAAACTTAAAAACTGCTAAAATAAAAGGCACAAATATAACAAAACATTGTACATGCACGATTTAATTAATACAAATATCCAAACTCAAGTGTGTCTTTATGGCCATTATCTGCCGACAACACAACATACCCTTCTTTAACTTAACATACACTTAATTCAAAATCAATAACGGTTCTGCAATTTCCCCTCATTTCCGCTCAGCGTCAGCCACGGACTAATAATGGCAGCGATTATTATTGATAAGCCCCTAAATTTTGCGTGCCGCTCATGAGGCGATCGATCCCGACAACAATACACCGTGACCACCTCCTGAAGAACACGTTTGGGAGGAGAGCAATAAAGCACCCACACAGCCGCAGACACGGGACATAATAAATAGCATCATTTAGGGCTTTAATATCAGGCCAACCCTCTGGGCCATAGCACTTTATAACTGGATCAACCCTTAACGACTGTCACGCAGGCAGTGGGATCCGCCGCAGCTCAAACGTGGCATACACGGGATCCTTTCATTAGCAGTGCTTTAGTTATGCCTATTAGGGATCCCCTCCTCTCTACCATTTCCTCCTCCTTCCCTTTCACGGCAGCTGGTGGGAGAGAGCCCCTGCTGCTCTTTGTGAGTCCACGTATCTGTATTGTGTGCATCTGTGTCTCCTCTGGCTCCCACCTCCTATGGAGCGCTCCATTACCGGGCGGGCGCCTGTGGCCGGCGGCCCGATGTGGAGCCAGGGGACGGAGCGGTGAGCCGGGGCAGGTAGGGAGCAGGAGCCTCGGGGTGGGCCCGGAGACTGTGATGGATGGAGATGTGAGGACAGAGCGGGCGAAGGCCAAAAGTGCACACCCGATGGCCACTAGTGTGAGCACGGACACTTTGAAACACAAGGGAAATAACCACAGCACACACACCTTATGCTCATACATGCACTAAGAGGAGCTCACACTGATGTCTGCTGTTTTTACAATTCAAAACATCCGTCAACAAAACTTAGTGAAGATAAAAGCCGCACTGCATAACGTTTCACCCAATTTAATAGAATAAAAGAAAGCATTTATTTTACTAACGGTATTGTTATTCGTAAAACATATCTTTATGTTGTCGTGCTGGAAGCGGGAAATGACCATTTTAGTTTCCATGGAGATGAGGCCGCTTTACTTTGACATGTTTCCACACTGAAAAATGTATTTAACTAGATTGGTTACATTTTTTCCAAATTTGAATTGTTTTCACGTGTTTACCTCTTACCTCCGCCTAACAGAGCACATTTTCTCCAGTTCGGCTTAAGAGAGCACCTCATTTGAAAGCTAAGGCCTAACTGATCATAACTTTATTGTGTTTGTCACATTTTTGTCTCTTTATTTGTCATGTTTATTTTACTTTTTAATAGTTTTTTTCATTGCTTTCTTTTGTGGTTTTGCCACATTTTTGCCCCTTTTTGTTTGTATTATCGGTCCTCTTTTGTGACAATTGCTGCTTTTTTATGTGGGTTTTTTTCATTGCTATTTGTCGTGTTTGTCACATTTCTGTTGCATTTTCTGCGCTATATTAACGCTTTTTTGAAAGAAGCTTTTAGATTTGGGTAAATCCAAACTGGAGAAAATGTGCTCGGTTCACGTGTGGGTAAAGAGGTTAAGATGCAGTCGGACATTTGATTATTTCACTTGTTCTGAGATGTGTCTGAGTTGTTTCAATATACGTCTTTATTTCAGGTCATTTTCTTTGCCAGTGGGGTAAGAAAATTGTTCTTAGCTCATTGGATTGGATTGGATTTACTCTTTCAAGCGAGATTACCTTAGAACTAGTGTCATCAAACAAGCAAAGTAAACTTGGTCAGATCAGGAAAAAGTCTAATGAAAACCACTCGAAACAAGATACATTTCCTCAATTCAAGTCATTTCAGTCAATGCTTCATATTTATTTATTTGCTGGTATGTCCCATCGTTTTGCATTGGAGGTCTGCGGCTTGATGGACCTAACTTCATAGTAACGGTTGCTAGGACGTATGATTGGACAAATACCATTTAGGGGCGGGGTTTGGCAAAAGTTAATTCAAGTCATTTAAGTCAATGCTTGATTTTACTCTTTGTAGTACAACAATGAGGTTTAAAAACATAAGGTCCTTTTCCAAATGCTTATAATAATACTGCTACATAAGCGGAGTCCATTTATTTATCATTTGATTCTGATAGAATCTGAAGATATAGCATTGCTGGTGTCTGACCATGAGGAGCATGTTAAGTGTTGATATTGTGTCAGTGTTTAGCGACAGTTTAGATGAGAGAGGTGGGTGGAGAAGCCAAAATATCCATCTAATTAAACTGAGAGTAACTTCCATTTTAAATAATTTTATAGTGATAGTTTATAGCTCACACGGACACATGTTAGTGAAGCGATGTGACGTCATGATCGTTATTGAATGTGAAAGTGGCGCCAAACCGAGCCACGACCCCGGCGGGCCAGCAACAACCCCGCTCCGTCTTTAATCTGATTGTCCCGAAAACAAATGTCCCCTGCTTTGTGAAATTTCTTACCTTTTTAATTCAAAAATGCGCGTGCAGAACATTTGATCGAGTTAGACGGGGTGATTTGTTTTGGCGAACAGAGTGCTTACGAAGGGCCGGACGAGATGAGAGACGGGCAGCAAAGCTCTGGACGCACCATCCATCATAAGCATAAACAAGACATTTATACATGTACGTGTGTACAGCAAAAGGAGGGCACAATATATATGAAAGGATGAAAAAGACTAGTCAAAAAGGCAAGTGATCTAGAACAGTGTTGAGCACTTAGCAGGGGGTACTTGGATTTATTACAGATAAGATCAAACTGAGTGGTATTTCTATTATTTTCAAAGGAAAGTTACTATAAAATGTGTTTGGTTGTCCACTTTGTAGAAATATTGGCAAGATCCTCGAGGTATGGTGTACTCGGAGTTTAAATCAACGATTTAGAGGGTAAGCAAAAAAAGGTATTGTAATTACTTTTTGATTTGAAATTTAGGTTTAAAATGATGATTTATTTGTTTGGCACATTTTAACATTTGACGGAAATATACACTAGTTCAAATACAGTAATCCCATACATTTGATTTCATATTTGTAAATCAAATACGAGCGATCGCTGTTATTGTTTACTTCCGCAATTTTCGCCGGATGTTTTGTTGAATGGTAGGCAACAGCTGATGCATCTAGGTCTCTAACTCGGTTTTATAAAATGATAGACCTTTTACAGCGCAAGAGAAGCAATCCCCTGTTTATGGACATTGTTTTTGCCGATCATGGGATTTTCATCACATTTTTATCAAATATGAAAATGTAAAATGCCTACCACGGCCAACGGATGTGACGACATCGCGATCGCTCATATTGAATTGCATTTATTTTATGACAAATATTTTCATAATTGAAAAATACCTCGTATAAATGTACAAACAAACATGAGCTTCTGCTTTGAGCAGCTCAGCTCTCCCAAGACAAGACTATGGCTCGACAGATATATAGGCCGGCCGATATTAGGATATTTTCAATATCGGCTATCGGCCAAAATCGGCTGATAAAAAGGCCGATATCTCCGGGGCCGAAAGTGATAGAGACTTTTTTAGCACCCACAACACGCGTTGTTTTTGTAGACCTATTTTACATATTTTAGTTTATGAACAGTTCTAATATTTGGCCCAAAATATCAGTGGTGCAGACCGGCATGGCAACCCCCTTCATATCGATATCGGACTCCAAAAATCCATATCGGTCGGGCCCTAGACATGACAGTAACTTTACCAGGTGTGGGTACGTCTCCAGCTCATCTGGAGATTTTGAGAATTAAACAGGTTAGGTCCTCATCCAAATCCTTTCTTTGATTACCCACTGCAGTAACAGCATTTTCTGTGTCAAGCTGGTCATTAGAAGCATGTTTTGTATTGTGGGCAACAGTAAGGTCCACAATGTTACACAGTGTACCTATAATCATGCACTTTTTATTTAACATGACCTGACCTGACATGGCATTATTATGGGAAAATAAATAATTAAAGAAGGTTTTTTGTAAAGGAACATTGATTCAAGTTGATTCATTGATCAATCAAACCCAGCCCTATTACACATCGAGAAAAATGTTAAGCTTCCCAAGTACGAGAGCTGGAATGACACAACAATTAGACTATAGGCAGAAATGGACCTATACCAGCACTAAATCATTATACAAGCATTAAGGCAGATGCGTCCGAGTATAATCAGAAGACGCTAAAGTGTCACAGCTCGAGAACGACTGGCCTAAATAACTGCAGTCTTTGCAATTTGCTAATCACAATCATTCAAATTGTGATTTTAATTCGATCGCGATTAATGGTGCGCGCCCCGGTGTTGGGAGTTGACATTTTAAAAGGGCGCATGTTTAAGAATATGATAATGTAATGGGAGCTTTGAGTGCTCACAGAATCATAACACGCTTATTGTGCTCCGTGAAGTTACCCCAGGGGCATGTTGTGAGCGGGGGGTCACAGTTCAACTAGGCCCAGCTTGTTTAAGAAGCGCTGCTGGAAATCTGGAGGGGGGATACTCTGCCTCGGGGCTCTGTGTGTGTGAGTGTGTGTTTCTGCTGGTGGAGCTGAGTCAACGACAGGTGCGGCTCTGATGGGACGGGGGGGGGGGAAACGAACGAGTGATCAATTTCAAATGAGCCTTGTAATACTGCGTATCACTCGGGGGTAGATGTGCTAATGCGATGATGCACGGAGAGATTTAAAGAAGTCAAACAAGACTGAAATGAAAAGGGATTAAAACAGGTTAAATGTGTGTAGATACTTGCAGTGGTTTCAAAAAAGCCCTTCAATTACAACTGAACTTGGGTTTACTACTGTATGTGAACATCCCATTGCTCATTTGAAAGCTAAGACCCTCCAGGATTCAGTCAATGACTTTTAGCTACTGGAGGCCATGGGTTTAAATGACTTGACACTCATTTAGACTTTGTTCCCGATTGGACCAGGTTTATTTTGCAAGTTTGAGGGCATTTCTCACTGGTTATGAGGACATCTCTCTTGTAATAAGAAAGTAAAGCTGCGACTGGGACAAGTGCAATTTGCTTACCCCATTGACAAACAAATTAACCTGAAAAGACAAAATTGAAATTGAAACAAGGCAGAAACATCTCAGAAGTGAAATAATATAGGTGAAATGCCCATCCAAACAAGTACAATTTTAATCATGATGGTCAATTTGAGATATTTAAACTAATCTAGATATTCTTTTATTGGAAGGTACTGTCACAAAATAGGACTAATAAATTGGGAGTGTGGGACTGTGGAAGTGGGAGAGTGTCCTTTTATGTTAATTTCCAAGTTAGATATAACCATAGGAACAGATAACCCAAGTGTGAGCCTCGACGGGCTTTCTGATTAGAGCATTGCTCAAAGCATTTAGTTTATGAGATGTTGTTAAAGAATAACTGATAGATATTGTAATAAACAAGTTGTATTGATCAGATGACTTCCTGTCCCAAGGTTGGTGTCAAAAATGCGGTGATCAAATGTTAAATGTTTTTCCATTAGTTTAATAAAAGATATAATTGATAATTGATCTTTAACATCATGACAATGATCAAAATACTTCTGATCTCACTCAGAGACAGCCACTTATAAGATCGGTTAATATCGGATATCAGCAGAGACTCAAACCCCAGTATCGGTATCAGAATCAAAAAAGCTGGTTGGGTGCATCTCTAATTGTAAATAATAAGTTCAGTCAGCAGTATGTAGCGCATGTAATATTGACTTACTTCGACTTTTATGTCTTAATTCTAATAACTGATGGATAATGTTTTTTGTGTCTTCTCCATGTGTGGTTCATTTCTCTACTAAAGCAAACCAGTGCTACAAAAGACCAGGTTTTAAGTTGAGCTGTGACGAGGGAGATGTGGTATACGTACCGGCCTCCAGCAGCATTTGGACGGTGCGCGGGTCATCGGCCAGCGTGGCGTAGTGCAGAGCTGTGCACCCGCGGAACCCGGCTCGGCTGCTGAGCCTGCTGCTGAACTCGTCCTCTCGGGAGACCAGGACTGTCGACACAAGAAACCAAAATGAGCACACCTAAAGTCTGCGGAGGAGTGATGTTGCAGTACAGGAGGAGCAGGATATGTGAGCTTCTTACTGTTAAATAAAGTTACATTTGCCCACCTAACCTCAGACAGAAGTTCGGGTTTTCTTTGACGCCCTACAAAACGACTAATCCTCTCCTTACTGTACTTTTCCATAAGAGCACTCATTCTGTGCCACTCCATCACGTCCATCTTCCTGCCTCCTTCCTCGTCTGCTCAGAATCCATCAATTTCTTTCATCACTTGCACCCACTTCCTCCCTAGCCACTAACTTTGTCTCGTCCAATTCTTGACTTCCTTTCCTCGTTACCCCCCCCCCCATCATTCGGCCTTTTCCTCGCAGGCATCCCATCCCTTCGATCTGCAGCTCACCATCACTCCTATGCTCATACCTACTTGACTTTTCCACTTTCTTCTCCCTATTCTCCCCCTTTCTTCATCAGTTTCTTCCTCCCTCCATCCATCCTCCCTTCCGTCCTCATCTTCCTGACAGTCTTTCTGCAGCGTGAGTGCGTACGAGGGAGGGAGAGCTCGGCCGGGATAATCATAGCTAACCCAATAAAGCGTCGCGCAGGCCCCCCTAGCCCATCCATCAGCGCGTGTCTGGCAAGCGCTTCCCCACGCTCTGCCGGCCCCACGTGGACCCAAACCTGACAGCCATATAAATGTGTGCAATATACATATCCCATATAAATATGTCTGCGCGAACCCGGCACAGACTGAGGAGGCGCGGGGAGGGGAGGGGCCGAGGGTGCGCCTGCCGTGGGTTTGCAGCTCATAAGGAAAACAAATAAAATACTCGCTGCGCCGCGCACGGAAAATAAATAACAAAACGGAGAGGGGGGGGGGAAAATGAAGCTTTTACATATGCACATTTTTATGCAAATGATAATGTCTGGTAATATCTGGTTCTACACTTGCTGAAAAATACGCCAATATGAGGCGGCACACATGATTGCATTCACAAAGTGTTTTTTATACCCTCCAAGGAGTGGATGCCTTTCTCTCGGGACGTGTCGTAGACGTTGTTGAAGTGGTCTCCGGCGTTTGGGTCCGCGCCCGCCTCCAGCAGGGCCTTCGCCACGCTGAAAAATATCAGAGAACAATCATTTGTCAGCTGCGTTTCAAAATAAATTATCAGGAGGGACATACAAAAAAAAAAAGCCATTTGTTTCTGTTTTTGGAGGACAGATTCAAAATCACAAAAGGAGCTGGAACAGACAGTGGGCCTATCTAGGGTATGTGCCTTCAGTTGTACCGAAGTGCTCCAAATGAGGAAAAGGTTTACAAAACGACTCACATTAATCACAATAAGCCAGTGAAGGTTACTATTCTTTTTTGAAAACAACTGCTCATACATTTGTGACCGACGTCCCTCATATCCGTACTGATCGAGCCCTCCAATGGTTCATACACTGCTTTATTATTATGCCAAAAGAACGAGATCAGCCGACGACCTGAACGACCAGGTTATTCCATCAATGGATTTCTTCTTCCCTGATGGATAAGTTTAACCAGGCCCACGATATGAAACCCCATTGAGAATCTTTGGGGTGTGCTGGAAAAGGCCTGGAGAGCTCTCCCATCATCAATACAAGATCTTCGTCTTCTTTGGACATTGCAGAAGTTTATTGAAACAATGCCATGGCGAATGTGCACTGTAATCAAAGCTAAAGCTGGTCCAATGAAATATTCGGGCATGTGACCTTTTCGTTGAGGCGACTTTTCCTTTTGGTTGGGCAGTGCAATAGCTCAGCTCTGTGGAAGCACTGGGGCAATTGTCTGTTGTTTGTTGTGTGTTTATTATTGAACTTGGGTCTGACAATAATCAAAACGACGACCAATGAAATTTAAAAGTTACTGTGTGCATTGTAAACCAAATCCATACAACAACAGAAGAGTTACTATGCAAAGTTATCGTTGACAACGCTTCCTGACGGGACAATTCATTTTGTTGTAACCAACGCCGGTCACACTCCAAGAGCTCTGTTCTTCCCACTCCATGCACTCGTCTCCCTTGTTACATGTATGACCGGAGAAAGGGCCCCGTTTCCGGTTCCATTGGGGGGTCTGCATGTTAGACTGGCCTATGTGTGTGTAGTTTGTCATTGGAGCGTACCGCCTTATAGAGCAAACACAGACTACCTCGGCAACACCAGCCACTGTGACCCGACGGACATTCCAGGTACCGTCTCTCCGTCTACAGGCGGGCCACCGTGAACGTGAGCCATGGCTTTGACTTTGGGACGCCATCCAGACCCTCCAAAAAAAGACGAACTATAAACTTTGCTTAGTGTAACGCTGTGATGCACCAGGAAAGCTTGGTTTGCCATAAAGTTCCTGCCTAGAGGCCTATAATTGGTTAAAAAATCGTATTTGAATTTTTCTGTCAAATTTTGAAGTATCACTATTTCAAATGCTACCGACGAGATAAAACTCTTTACAATTCTTTTTCAGGTTTAATGGGAAGTCTTAAATGCTTTTTCTTCTGCATGTCTGTCATCTGTGGCAATTTGTCTGGACTTTGGAAACATGTGTGCAGCTGTGAGAACAGCCTGACCAGGTCTTTGTGCCTGACCTTGCTAAATGGACTAAAAGGGGCTATGGGGGGGTTCCCTTTTGTTACTGTATCGCGGTGGTGCGGGGCAGCAGGGGGGCATGACCCGCAGAGGCCTCTTCTCTAACCCCTCCAAGCACTTCTACAAACACCTCCGAGCACCACAGCCACATTTAGAGACGCTCACACACACAAACGGCCTCTGCCACTGGTCACACGAGGCTGGGCACGGCTGTGTGAAGAAACAAGATGCTGTGAAAGGGGTTAATGGCATCAGAAAGGTAAACAGGACGGGATAAAGAAAGGAAAAGCAAAGGAAGGAGGGAGTGGGGGGGCCATGAAAGACGGGACGTACAGCCGAAGATGAAAGTAGCAGATTTAATTAGGAAGAGTTGCTAAAACTAATGAGCCTTTGAAAACAGTGTATAGTTTTACTAATCAACTTTTGATCAAGTGACTAACTTTATTTGGCCCATTTAGAGAACGAGCCGCACTAATTTGATGTTGAACTGAAGGAATGCAAAGGTCAATTTGGTTAAATAAGGACTGGGAGAAAATCTAATTGTACCTTTTTTGTGTCCAAACCGACAACAATGAAGTAATAATTTTAGCAACTTTTACAAACGACTAGATCTGAATTAAGGACTCGTGGAGCCTGTTGAATATTTGACCTGAATAAAGTCTAATTCATTATTCTGACTCGTATGTAACTGTAGTGATACAAAAAGCACTGAATGAAAACAAATGCTAAGGAGAACGTCCATTTAAACGTTTGTAATTTGTTAGTTTCCCAGCAGCCCCCGAGGGCACACAGGAAGCAGACACTTCCTATGATGCAGTGATATAAGGACACCCGAGCTGAACTGACCATCCATGTCTCTGACCACCTGCCCACAACTGGCCCAGACACAGACCTCGCTCGACCCCGGCTCAAACACACACCTGAGGTCAGACTCAACTGGACTTCACTCACACAGACGGGTTAGAAACATGGACACAGATATATAATATGCCAATGCGCTCATATTTGTAATAACCTTTTGTAAGAGCCCTCAAGAGACTTTCATTGATGCAGTGCTTTTCATTGAGACTTATCTCAGTGCAGGCCGATAATCCCATTCCTTGACTCTCTCGCCTCTGTCTAACTATTCGAATTTTGTCTTTCTCCAATAAAACCTCTCGTTTCTGCTCGGCTTTGCCCCCTTTTATTCTCTCCCACCCCTCAAGTTAGTCGGCCGACTGGTCGGAACGGTCAACAGGCGTTACACTCGGCTGAGTGCTCTTTGTACACGTGAAAGCTGCGAGGGAGGCTTGGAGGCAGAGAAAGAGTTAGAGGTAGGTATTGTGTGTTAAAGAGTGCAAACATTAGGCCAGGCCCTGCGCCTCCCTGATCCATGATTGAGCCCTACATCAAAGCTAAACAAATACACGCCCACGATTTCTCCTGCACAATTCCAACGCGCTCCCTTTAACACAGCATCACTTCAGCATCATGCGCGCTGCACATACTCGCACTGGAAATTCAGTTTGCTAGAAGATATTTTTTCTTAACCATTAAAATAGGCAGTTGGTAAGATATTTGCTCCAAACTCCTGCAGTCTGTGAGGAAGAGGTAGACAGAGTGTGAGTGATGCCGGCGGCTGATGCTGTGTCTTCCCTGCAGCACTGACGGCTCACTGGGGGCTCACTGGGGGCCGAGGACAGGATTAAACACAGAGGGGTGTCATGGCCACCTGAGTTATAGCGCTCATAATACACACACATACAAGCTTATTGGCACACGCAGCAACACTGCCAGACAAACAACAACATCCTCTGCAGCAAAGAGACGAGACATCCAGCGTGACGCAGCTCCTGATGAGCTGACATGAAGAACGCATTATTGCCGAAGATCCAGGAAACGGAACCTATAAAATCTATATTTGTCAATAAACATAGATTCAATTTGAGGAGTCACAAATACATTTAAAACAAGTCTTTTTTTAAATGTACAGAAAGTAAAGGAGCCGATAGAGAATCACAAGCAGGGTTTGCTCTAGTTAAGCTTTTGAAAAATGTAAAGCCAATTATAAATTTAAATGTAGCATAAGGCTTCTTCCATACATACAATGCCATATAGAAAAGGCAAACCCTGCCTAGAGAATTCATTCTCCCCCAAAAAGTCCAAGTAAATTGGATTTGGCCCGGCCTTAACCTCAAACCCTGTCTGTGCCGTTTTGTGTTCTGGGGGCCAGCAGGCTAATTCAATTTGGTGGTCACTGAGATGGGGGACGTGCACCGGCCGTCTGTCAGCCTGTAAGTAGCTCAGGAAAAGCCTACTGTATCAGGCGAAAGAGACCGTTTTTTACTTGTAATGACCATAACTCACGGGGGCTCATCTGCCTGAGAAGGAAACCAGGATACCCCGTCTCTTTGACTGTACACACACCTGTGCTGTCGGTTCATAGCCGCCACCATGAGAGCAGTCCAGCCCAGGCGGTGGCGGTGGTTTGGGTCCACTCCCTCTTTGACCAATCTGTCGATCAAAAAAAAACAAATATTGATTTCATAAAGAGACATTATTATGAAGTAAAATAAAGTGATCCAGCTGTTAATGCTCTTATATCAGACTCTGCCTCGTCTCACGCGCCACATGAACACAGACGGTGACAGCGCAGGCCTTATCTGCTGCACCACTTCACTTTGTGCTCGACCCAGGTGCGCGGCTCAGCGCCCGAGGCTACGGCGCCCAACAGCACAGCAGTACTCTGAATGGAAGTGATCTGTCTGTCCCCAAAGAAGAGCAGGCACAGTGTGTGTTTAGACAACACAGGCCCCCCTGTCTCCGCTGCTCTAGAGTCAAGGATCCGCTCCAAAGAAAAGATTTTACAAGGATTTTTTAAGTTAAAGGCGCCTTATATTTAATGAGCAGAATGTGTGCTTTAAATCAATCGGACACTTCTGATTAGGGCTGCACAAGATGAGAAAAAATGAATATTGAATAGATAAAAAAAATTAAAAAATCAGATGAAAGGTCTCGCTGATGCGTCACTTAATATAGCTCTACTTCTGACCGTCTCCATCTGAGTAATACTTACCTACCCTTAAAGCAGGTTAAATAAAACATTACTAATCCTAAAAAGGTGTTTCTGGATTAACACACAATACAGTTCATTGTTTCTCCCAAAAAGTTGTGAATGGCCTCTAAACTGTAGACGCTACATGTCAAAATAATGAGAAGTGGTTTGTCCTTTTGAGTGCCTCTCGAGGGGACAGGGCCTCTCCGACGAACACAAACTAAACCAAAGCACTTAACACATCCCTGACCTGCTGCCTGTCGTCTCACTCTCACCTGCACCATCTGCTGCAAACACAGTAATCTAAGAGGGGAGTCTCACCCAAGTGTGCGTTCATTAAAGTGGACAGCTATTATCAGTATGCGAGTGTGTGATCAATATTTTGTATGTTTCCTATCCAACGCAACACTTTACAGATTTAATAGAAACGCTATATCAAATGATGAAGATGGCAGAACAAAGTGAAAGAAAGAAAGAAAATTAACCTACAAGTGTGTGTGTGTGATGTGACTATGTTTGATCGTGATAATTTCAGAAAAAGCGATATGGTAGAACGCCTTCACTTAAGTCAGACTTGGGTTCCACCTAGAGGCTTGTAGCAGGACTGCGCCAGCTAGTGTAAAGGCCTGCAATACTGATATCATAATACATTTTAAATAATGAGCATGATAACTACATGGGGAATTATTCTTATTGCTCTAGCCTCAAGGTTCAATTCGTGCGGATATATATCTGTGTGGAGTTTGCATGTTAACCCTGTGTCTGTGTCCGGTTTACCCCTTCAACCCAATACACGCACAATAGATTATTCCTCCAGCCAGGTGATCCTGACCAGTAGCCCGGCTCCACATCTGGCAATTAGTACTTGCTCAGCGGTCGACGTTGGGTCAATGGTGTGGACAGATCTCATAGTACAATAGTCATTAGTTGTGTTATTGCGGACCTGTACATGTCTTCATGAAGATGTGAGACAGGCCTCAACTCTGACAATGTTCAAATCCAAGCTGAAAACAGTTCTGTTTGCCCGTGCATATGACTGAATGTATTTTATCTACACTCTTGCCTTTTACTGTAATTGATTAATTTCATGTTCATGTCCAGAGGAGAAGGAGCGACAAAAACAGAGGTTAGGTAACTTTGTGTGAACGAGCAAGAAAAATAGTGCTCAAGACAGAGAGAGTCAAAACAAGACTTAAAAATAGAGCTCAAGACAGAGCGAAATAGTGCTCAATACAGAGCGAATCTAAACAAGACTTAAAAATGCATATAACAAAGTATTTTATCTACACTCTTACTGTAATTGATTAATTCTATGTTGATGTTTTTATTTATTTGTTTTCTTATATTTATGCAACTGTGAAGCACTTTGAATTGCCTTGTGTATGAATTGTGCTTTACAAATAAACTTGCCTTGCCTTGCCTACATGATAATATTCAACAATCCATTTCTTGAGGGTCGCACAGCATCATAGCCAAACATAAGCTGCTCTCAGATTGAAATGTGTGCACAGTGAATGTTTGTGTGTTGTACCTAACAACATCTTCACCATTATTGGTCCTTGCCGCCTCCAACAGGGCATCACCTTATAAGAAAAACAGATCATTTGTGTTTTATTATTAGCCAAATTATAATAAACTATGCAAATTAGGCTCATTTGCTTGTACCTTTATTATCAGAGTCTTTCCTTAAGCAGAAAGCCACGGCAGCAGCTGACAGCACCCCGGCAGAGGCCAGTCCTGCCCGGCTGGCCTGTCCATCTGTCCCCTGGCCCTCGCCTCGACCGTGACCGCTCTCCTCCCAATACTGGTTGTTGTCGCGCCCCCTGCTGGCCAGCGACGCCCACGAGCTGCGGCGGTTCTGCAGGTGAGAAAGCCATCTGGGGGCGAGATGGTGGTACTGCACGGAGGGATTCACGTTTCCCGAGCTTTCCTCCGCCAGGATCCCTCTCCGGGACACTCGCGAGGTGGACACGAGGGGGTTGCGGTTGGTCTCGGCCGGGGTCTCGCGGATGACCTGACACGCGGCTCCGCTCGCGCTGGTCTGGAGCACACGGCTGCACGGTGACAGGCTGCGCGACCTTCGGGCTATCAACCTGGTGGGAACCGAGGATAACAACATGGCTGTAAACTCACCCCCCAAACGGACGTGCACTGTGCCCCTCGGGTTTACGGTGGAGCGGTGTATCTTCCGAATAACGCGAATAAAGCTGTAATCCCGCTGTAACTAAAGCACGAGCGGAGAATGTAGGGCAGCCAGAGCAAAACAACGGCCGCTTCCTCTCATCATGCAGCGTCGTGCGTGGATGTCACTAGAAGGCGCGCGATGCATCATGGGAAATGTGGTTTTCTTGCTCTTGTGATGCAAACTGCCATAATGCAAGAGGAAAAGATACATTTAAAAACATATGTCGATATCGGAAACACAGTATGGATTTTGAAAAATATTACACTGTTTATTATACAATATAGATTTTCGCACTTTTCGGCTGTGATCTAAGAGCATTCATTTATTTTTTTTATTTTTCCATTATTGTCTTTATTTTATTCGGTTAAAAGAACAAAAACAAAAGAGAAAATTGTGTAACTATAATACTTAAGATAAATTTCATGAATGAAAAGGAGCAGAAGGAAGTAAAACGCTAGTAATACATTTGCCCCATGATCTGCCCCCATCAAGTCAGTTCAACAAAGTTAAACCATAGCCATTTTAAGGACATTACATTACACAACTCTCTTTCTTCTTCTTCTTTTTTTTTTTTTTAACTATAAACATAAGTGTCCTGTTAATCAGCCGTCTCATTTTTTAACATGACCAACTTTACATACATTTTTTCCATTTTTTTTTCTTAACCGAGCTTAAATGGCCCATGCACAGGTCTTTACCTTATGTCGCCGACAGATGGCGCAAATGAGCCACACTTTGCGAATGTGGGAGGTGTTCTGAGGGTGGGCTATATATAGTACACAGGCTATAAAACATATTGTCATAGTAATAGTAGGCAGTAAACTTTTAATAGGGTGAAAGCATTGTGAAAAGGACAATAAAAGTGGAAACAGGACACACGAGTTTTGCCTTCAAGGAATTTCTTTATTGTTGCATTCATTGACTGATTTTATATACAACATTTAGTGAATCTGTAAAACCTGGTGCAGATGTGGTGGGTGCCTTGCTCAAGGGCAACCCTATAACCAACTTGCCATCTTCTTCCACTGTCGCCTGAGAGAGATATTTCACTGTTGCCTCAGTCATAACCTCCTGTAAGGCATTCATTGATGCATTGCAGCATTGTTTCCTGATTCCTTAATCTTGCATAATTGTGTCTTATCTAACTGAGAGAGAATACTGCAAATAGTAAATTTAATATAATCGTATAAATCGTTCAGTTTAGGGCCCTTCTGTTACAAGAAAAGGCCGTTATTCATTTCTACCTGTGGGCTTTTTGTGCAGCACAGACATTAATCACAGTGTGTCAGACCATCATAAATTTGCCAGCAGGCAGGCATGAAGACTTGTATGGGTTTAAATGGGATTAGTCATCTACAAGACACACAGCCTGTTTTACACAAAATAATCATAATGCTACTACTGATAATACCAATAATACTAGCGGTTTGAAAACAATGCAGCAGGACCTTTGGACAGATGCCAACTTTTCACTCTTTTATTCTAAGAAAAACTTCATGATTATGATAATGCTCTAAGAATAGAGAGCTTAACGAAATGTTAGAGCTATAATCTAATAAAGTGGTATGCAAAAGTATGGGCACCCCTTAACTTTTTGGCATGTTGCCATACTATGGACCATATACATAAATATATTTAATTGAAATTTTATGTGAAAGACACACAAGAAGTGACACACATTCATGAAGTGAAATGAAAACGGTAAAAGGGACTTCTTATGGTCTTCTTTAAAAAATGGCTTGTTCTAGCAACTCTGCCATAACGGCCATATTTGGGCAGTGGACGACTAATAGTTGTTCTATGTACAGTTTCCCCCACCTGAGCTGTATCTCTCTGCAGTTCATCCAGGGTCATCATGGGCTTCTTGGTAACAGCTCTGGTCAGTGTCCTTGTCCTTGTTTGGTCAGTAAGTTTAGGAGGACGGCCGGGTCTTGGTAGGTTTGCAGTGATGCCATACTCTTTCCATTCCTGGATGGTGTATTTAACTGTACTTTGAGAGATGTTCAAAGCTTTGGAAGACTTTTGATAACCTAACCCAGCTGTCTGGTGTGTTCTTGGATCTCATGATGCTGTCTGCTCCACAATAGTCTCTTAACAGACCTCTGAGACCATCACAGAGCAGCTGTATTTGAACTAACCTTAGATTACACACAGGTAGACTCTATTTAGTCACTGGGTCAACATGTGATCATTCAGAAATCATCAGACAACATCTGAAGGCAATGGGTTTCACTAAAAGGAAAGGGGGCCTATACTTTTGCACATCACACTATCCATTTTTTTTACTTATAAAAATTATGTATAAATTTAATTTCACTTGTGTCACTTAATGTGTGTCTTTCACATAAAATTTAAATTAAATATATTTACGTTTATGGTCCATAGTATGGCAAAATGTTGCAAAGTTAAAGGAGTGCCTATACCACTGTATTTATGATCAGTCATTTGCAAAACTATTGGACTTGACAGATCTGATCTCACTTCCCCACTCAACATGCAAACACTGTGGTGTAGTGTTCCTCACAGTGTTCACACAGAGGTTTCACTATGAAAAAAAGATGCCATCTTTGACGCCCGGACATAAGAGCATTATTTCTGTTAATTGGTGCTGTAGTTTTCCACTTGTTGAGGCATGTTCTGAAGTGGCGTTGATTCTTAAAGGGTCTGATTGTGCATCTGCTTGAGTGTCGTATAGCACAATAATCTATATGGCACATGTAAGTAGCAGATGATGATGTATCCCTCTAGTACCCATGGGTCCAAAGTGATGAAATACAAGGACTGCTTAAGAATTCAAAACAAAATAGGCTATTACATTTTTTAAAAAGTCTTCAATATTTGCCCAAAACGAGTGATGATTTAATATTCAGTTTCCACTGTAGAAAAACTGTTAAAGATGCCACAATAACACGGTTTTATCAGTAACTTTCAGACACCTTTCACAGTGCATTGAAGCATTATCATAGCTGACTGACTGCCAATGTAGGTGTTAGCTCTTTTTTTCCTCACTAAACGAGCAAACAAGTTCACCAATATATTGACGGTTTGAGTGCATGCTTATTTGCACCAGCTGTTTTCTTGTCCCAGAGGCGAACAAATGTAGACATACTGTGGTCACTGCTGTATCAAATGACAATGGCTTTTGTTTGTCTCAGCGCCCGTGTTGTCAAATATACAGAGTGGCCAGGTGAATAATGTATTTGCTAAAAGATTAAAAAGCACTCTGGATCTGCAAATGAACAAATGGTAACTGCATTTGTTGGGTACATGGGGCAATTTCTATGGAAGGGACCCGGTGCAAGATTGTGTTTAAATCCACCTACCATACTTCACTTAATAAATCTCCTAATCTCCACCAATTATACCTTCTCATAATGAACAGATTCTGCTTTATGGCCCCCAGCTTGTTGGGCTCGGTCTGCTTAATGCTATACAGTTGTGGGTCCTCAGATAAACCATATTGTAACATGGAAATGCATGCTTATGATAGAATTCTAGGTTATGGCCTAAAAAGCTGTGCCTAAACACACATGACCTCGGCTTCTCTCTCATTATTCACATTCATTTAGTCCAGTGTTGTTTTGGACCTGCTTTATCTCAGTTTGTTGTGTTTGAAGAAGTGTCTAGGAGTAAGTTTTTGAGGAGGTAGTAAAAGAAAAGAAAAGGAGATTTAAAGGAGATTTGCCAGGCTACAAACACCAAACTGTTGCTTATGTAAAGTCATAGTCTCCTAAGTTGATAATGTAGCCTACCATATGGGTTCTAATTATACTTTTATCATGGGAAAAAGCAGCTTCAAAGGCCGGCAGATCACAGAGCACATGATTTCTTTTCACACAAATGAAGTTAGTGGTTTGAACATTTCGGAGAAAACAATTGTTGAGAGGCTTTCCTTGTTCGTGTGGCAGTGACAGCCGACACCCAGAAGGTGTGTGCAACACAGTTGAAGTTTTACGAGGATCACGTGAATGCAGCAGAGGGGGGCGTACGCTATTGTAGCCAAAGTCGACGTTGCCTGCCTGGTCGCCCTGCCTCTCCTCCCTCCCTCCCTCCCTCCCTCCTCTTCCTCCTTTTTCTCTCACCGCATCTTCTGTACCACCTGCCACAGCCGCGACGCAGCGAGGATGGAGAGGAGCTGCCGCAAATGAGACGAGATCTTGCAAAAAAAGAAGAAGAAAAAAAGAAAGAAAGAAAGAAAAGCTTTACGAGCTCACTGAGAAAAGGCGAGGACACGACACCGGCAGACTGCCTCGTTTAGGGGGGAGACCGCGGAGCGAAGAGCGCCACCGAAATCAGAAACAACATATGGTTAGTAGGACTGTTTCCTCTGCACCCGGGCTGCAAAACTTGTTCTCCGCCGCTGAGAGAGAGAGAGAGAGAGAGAGAGCAGGCTAGAAGCGCGTGTCATTTCGGGTGCTTTTTGAGCTCGATCGACTTGTTCGCTTTCATTCTCCACCTGTGAGAGCGCCAGGCTTACAGCTGTTTGGTTAGTTTCGTGAGGGGCTGGCTGCAGTTGTGCCTGTCTGGACGCGCGCGCGCACGCACACACACACGTACATCACAAGACGCGGCACAGCCTTCAAAACCAGCGCGCAGGGAGGAAATAGAATTAGATAAGTTTCCCCCATTGTGAAGAGAAGACACGTCACTGGAAAAAAAAAAAGACTTGAGGAAGACTTTTTCTTTTTCAGGTTTACCCTCGTCGCCTCATTCACGATCAATAGTTTGCAGCCAAGAGGATCTCCCCCTCCCCGTTTAGAGCCATGTCCGGACAAGCTGTGACCATCCCGGACGACCGGGCGTTTGCCAGCTTCAAGTCAGAGTGTCTGCGTGAGGAAGGCTGGAGCCTGACCTACAGTAAGGGGGGCATCACAGTGTGGGCGCAGGGCCTGGACGAGGGCAAGACGATCCACAAAATGAAGGTAAGGAAAAGTTTACTCAGACTGTTCAAAATCTATGTCTTCTTTGCGCATCCCCCAGAAAGCTTTTAGAGTGGCTCAACAACCTGACCCAATGGGAAGTCATGAATAATTTGGAATAGGTCCATATGGTACAAGTGAGACTATAATGGCTGCTATATAGACGAGAAAGTGCAAAACAACTCCTGACTAGACTATCATGTTGAAATGGTGTGAAAATGGTGCCACACTCATTGATGGATATCTTTAATCATTACATCACAACACGTACAATCATTTATTTTATCAAGATAAGAAGCATTTATCGATTTCAATGGAAAAAAATCACTTGCTACATCAGCTTTTACAAACACTCTGAGGTGCAAATAGACAGGAATATGCACGATCAAAGAAGAGCAGTATAATGTGCAGGAGAAATATACAAAATATCAGACTGTCACAAGTCAACATTGGTAGTGCAAAGTTTACAATCATAGTGCAGGTGATTGATAAAGTGACTCTGACAAAACTAAGAAAGTAAACTGTAAGTAAACTGTATTATTACGGTTGTTTTTAAGAATGAGATGGAAAAAACTTTATTAGTCCTGTGAAGAGCAATTCTGTGCATACATACAGGCCATACATTACACACAGAACAAACATTTGAAGCATGCGCCCCAACAAGTTCACAAATGTTCAGCAAGACCAAGTAAAACCCAACATCCGAAGTTTAGTGGTGAAAATTCCCCCCACTGACTTGTAACTTTCATGGGAGCGGGACATCACCAGCTCGTTTCCATGGAGATCCTGCTGCTTTGCTTTACAGGTAATACAAACACGAGATACATACTGTACATGATGTCCCAGTTGTGTCTTCTTGGAGCGTGTTTTGAATTTTTGGACAGTTTTGCTGCTCACGTAACCCCCCGACATATAACCTGGAATGTTCCGCATGTTGGCTTTAATTGGGAGAGCGGTGACTGAGCAGGAAGTATACGGCCTTTTACCTATAACTCATATGGATGACAGGCTGAGTGCTCAATCTAAATTCCCACTGGATTGAAATGCTGAGTTGCTACATCGCTCTATATATGCAGTGTACTGTAAAGCAGAGCAGAACATCGGTGCACGGCATGTTCGTGCGCAAAAGCAGACGAGACCTTCACAATCTCCGTAACAAAAAAACTGTAGACATGAATGGTATAATCAATGGGCACATCATCCAATCCTCTCACTTTTGCACTCACCTCCTAAAGCCGGTGCATCAGTGAGTGCACCCCTAAGTGTATTGTCAGGATGCATTCTTAAAGCTATAGCTGATCATTTCGATTGCTCTGTTACAGTAGGTGTCTGCCCTGAGAAGAATGTGCTGCTCATCGCCATTCACTGTGTGTGTAATTTGAATACCGCTTGATCCTCCGGGGCCATTATTTGTTCAGAGATTGGCTGCAGTGTCTATTCAGCTATTGCTTTTGTTGAATAATTTAGGTGTTGATTACAAGCAGAAAACTGGGTAGATGGTTTGACGGTGCTCTTATGACAATATACAGAAGCTTTTTCGGTAAGGACGGAGTAAAGCTGCAGATGAGAAAGAGTTGGATGTGCAAACTTTGTTATCTAGCCAAATTGCAGTCGTGGCAGTTAGTTTTAACTGTAATGTTTGTCTTGGGAGGCGATGTGAAAGTGAGCAGCCATCCAAATGCTGCTGCTGTGTGTGCATTTCAGCCATTTTTTGAGTTGTCTTCCAGGCCTGCACAATTTATGGAAAAGAAAATGCAATTTTTGTGTTAAACATGCATTCAAATATGTGAGAAGCCAAGTAGATTAATAAAAATATTTCAGGGCATGTTTGTGGAGGTAGAAACTACAGGTTTCAGAATTAAAATCTATGGAGACATAATATTTGCTGTTTGGCAAGGATTTTGCACTGGCTAAATATTGTTGCGGTATTTGCGACGTGCCAAGTTCAACAATTGAGATTGTGATTTTGATTCAGTTGCAGCACGCATGACCTTCTTAAATCGATTCCATGTATTTATATCAAGAGTCAAGACTGAGACCACATACATCAGGAATGAAGCTTATCTAAGCCACTTAAGATGTTGTGAGAGCAGCAATTGGTAAATGATAGCCTGCGAACAACAGAACCCATTCGTCTGTCAATGAAGGCACTGAAGTTAAAGCTACAATGGAAATATGGAGACAAACAAGGGGAAAAATGCGGTTGAGCCATGTCTTCCTCTGCACTATGCCTGCACAGCATATCGTCAAGTTATTTTTTTTGCGTTAAGTGACATCTTCCAATATTTTAACTTTATTGGTAACTTCTGATTAGTGTTTAGTTTAGTTGTGACTGAAATGTGCTGGAAAAAGTAACTACTTACATGTTTTTAGACTTGAAATTGAACAGTAATTTGTCTAGCCTACTTTTTAATCCCAAACTCAAAGATCGGCATCACAGCGTTTGGAGTGGTTCGTTCGCTTGCCTCACAGCAGGAAGGTCCTGCATTCAATCGAGCCGGGTTGGGCGTTTCAGTGTTGCGTTTGCTTGTTCAAAGGAATAGTTTTCCTTCAAGTTCTCCGGTTTCTCCTATAAAACCACGTACAATAGGCCATTGAAATGCTATGACCCAAACAAACTTTGTCTTAAAGGGGCTATGCATGTGTGCTATTTTATACTCATTACTGCCACCTCAGGTCATACATGTAACAGCACCTTCTATATTAAGAAGTAACACCTTTTTGAGTGACAGTGCAGGATTTTAGAGGCAGTTGTGGTGAATAGGTGGCTCATTCTACACCTTTAGGACATTGTTGGGGGATGTAGGGGGGAGGAAAATACACAATTTAAACATTTTTAAACTCTACATAGTCCCTTTTAACTTAGGCCTGAACTGGGAGATGCCCTCCTGTATTTTACTTGTGAAATAATGATGTTCTTGTGCGTATAATTGGTCTATTCCAAATCGCGTTTCTACAGCTAAACAAAAGTTAGTTCATTTACATTTTTGATTGCTCGGGGCATGTCCCAGGCAAAACCCAGAGCTGACATATTGTTAGCATAAAGGCTTTGCTAATTTATCCCCCTCTGGGACAGACAGGTGTTTTCCTCGTGACAGCTCTGCAAACAAGCCAGAAGTGAAGAGTGTAAGCTAACAAGGGTGGGGCCCGTACAAACGGTAAAGGCCGATGAACAGGATGTGTGAATGTTCCAATGAGAGCAACATCCTAGACTTGGGATTTTCACCTGGATCCAAAAAGTAACTTGATACAAAATCATGTTTGCATTGCAGGAAATGCAGTGCTTACTTAATGTATTAGTGTCAGTCACATGAACACAATCTTAGAGCATGAGCTGCCGTGCACGTGCATGGGTCAGTCATTTCTCATCTCATCATAATTACTGCTATAGTATGACGGAAACACTAATGATTACACGTTTAAAATTATTGATTGTTATAGTATCTTGGGAGAACCATCAATTTAATGATGACATTAATATTTCATAATGCCTTTTATACCATACTTTATAGATTGATCATCATTGATTTGTCACGAACAAAGAAGGTGTTTTTGGTGTTCGTCAATTTAGGCACAAAGTTGTTGCAACTGAAGAAACATTAGCTTCTGTGCATGAGCTGTGGATCAGTCATGGTTAAAACAAACGTTTTTTTTGCAGAGCATCTGAGGTTTGATCTGCAAGTGGTTGGTTTATGAGTGGAACCAGAGCGTCTATAAGAATATCCTCTCAGAACACAGGGCCAGAAAATGCATGCAAACTCCACATAGAAATCTCGCATTGTATAAAAAATGAATGAGGGATTGTTTTTGTGTTGGGGCAAGAGCTCTGAGGAAGACATGGTTATCTGTTGTGAACCGACAGCAGCCAAAGCTAAATGTTAACTTGGAAATGAAGTACTTTGTCCAGTGGTTGAGCGCTATGTTGGAAGCACTTGTAGCTTTAGTCTTCTGTCTTTCTGTTTGCCCCATGAAAGCACCCACAGTTTAACATACTCACCTCAAACTGGATCTCTGTCCACATTTTTGTGAAAAACACTAACCAGTTTGGTAGCACGTAACTGCTGAACTGCAATAGGTGCATTTGTGTGAGCGTGAAAGTGATGCGGCAGATACAGCTGTTCTATTTATAGATGAAATAAAAGCATGCTTCTCTGCTGGTGCATGTCAAATGAATAATGTTTAGTGTTGGGGCCTGACAATTCCCCTCTTGTACTTCCCGTAGAATACAAATAAGAGCTTGTAAGACAACAGTGTGGCAGATCAACATTGTCATTAGTGGTCTCATCATCTCCATCATCATTAAGTTGTTGCCATATTACTGCATCAGTAATATAGTCATATATTGTATACAAGATTCATGTGTTTCACGAGGTAAACCAGTGCAATATTAGAAAAAAAACACGGTATTGTCATGTATGATTTGAATGCAGAGGAGGTATCATCATAATGCTATGCCATTTATCAACAAAATCACAATCATGATCATCTAATCTGAAAAAAATATATCAGTATAGGTTTCCAGACAGAGTTTCTAGGTATTGGTGGCCAAACCCGCCCCAAAAGCATCTGAAAACCAGTCAAAAGTCTGACGCAGACATACAGCGTGACAGCCGTGATTTCCAATGCATTATACCAGCTTTTACTGCGGCGTCCTCCAAAGACACGAACCTTCTCTCTCTCAGAAAGAGCAGCACGGATGTTCTTCCCTTTTCCTAAAGACCGTCATTTTCATTATTCTCCAAGTCATCCAGTTGTTGTGTAGGCAGCTAATTGTTTCCCTTCTCCTCAAACTGCGGAGACTCCTGGGTTTCGCCGCGTTTCCTGCTGACACAGAGGGAAGCCCCGCTCTGAATCACACACGCCCACATGATTTTTTCTCCCTTTCATGATCATCTTCCACCATCTCGCATCAGCCCCCAAAGGAGCGGGTGATGAAAGCTGACAGGTGGAGAGGCGGTGGAGAGAACACGAGCATCAAACGGGAGAGAGAAGAGAGAAAGTTTAGACGGTGGGTGGGAGGCAGCGGTCAAAAGTCATGGCTTTTCGTGTGGGCACACTTTGGTTCATAAACAAAATAATGTTTTTGTCAATATTGGGTTGATTAATGACTAATGAAGAAATTATTGTTTTTGGTGTGGATGCAAATATAGTACTGTTGTAAGCAGGAGACATGAAGGATAGTTATAAGGAGTATTTGCCTTTATTCTGAATCAACTATTGGCAGCCTTTTAGGGTGCATTCACTCTTAAAGGGAAAGTCTACTTTGTTTTGTGCATTCCATGAGCGTGCGTGAAACTGGTGCAGACCAGCACTCCCGAATCAGACCGAGTCCTTGAGCCAGTAATTGTGATCAAAGCTTTTAGTGATATGGCTGAGCACTTTCATTAAGATAGCAAAGTGTGACTTTGACAAGTATTGAAATTGCAGATACTTGGTCTGCACTCTAATTTATTTATGATGCACCCATTTGTTTTTACTCAAGGTTAGGGGTAAAGATATCTCCCTCTTTCAGTGTTTTTAATGTTTAAACTAGGGCTGAACAATATTAAAGTGACTTGCGATACACGATATGGCTGTGCAGTATCGCGATAACAATATTATTGCGATATTTCAATAAACTATTTCAACACGATATGTGTCATTGTGCCCAATTTCCAGCAAATTGTGTCCTAAAAAACACCACATCAGGACCAAAACAAAAGTATGAGACTCTGTTTGTAAATGTTTAACTAGAACCAAACCTTTACACATTTATAAGTTCAATGTGTTTTTGGCTGAGTTTACAAAAAAAATGTGTTGTTCTCAGTTGATCTTTAGTGATACTGGTTAGGGTCCGGTCTGGTGTCAAAAAATAAAAGCATCGAAACATAAATAAACATAAAATCTTTATATTCAAGTTTTGATGCTGTTGGTAAAAGTAAAAAAAAAAGTTTCAACACAAGTTGAAAAAATTCATGACAAAAAGGGAGAACATTTGTGAAAAAGTAGTGGAAATTTTTGCTATAAAGTATCATCTTATCTTATCTTATTTCGATCAAGCTTTAGGCCGTGTTCTAAATAGTTTAGCTCGAAAGTTTACAGCGGGTACGTCACACGTCATCGGATACGATGATACGATTAGCTGTGGCTGTGTGCAGACGCATGATAGACATTCGTAGTGCCCAATAAACCCCTATGGACGATCGTAAACCACACCTCTCCTACGAGAAAATGAATTGGTGGTACCCTGACTAAATATCACTTGTGATTTTAGTCTGGCGTTAGCCAGGTTAGGAAAACATAGAAAAAATGGGGGGAAAAAGTGGAAAAAATATAATAATAATAATAATGCCTTACACTTGTAATGCGCTTTACAAGCCTGTATTACCAAGTTTCTCAAAGCGCTACATTGTCGTCATTATTCATTCACTCCATACTCGGTGGTGATAAGCTACTGTTGTAGCCACAGCTGCCCTGGGGTAAACTGACGGAAGCGAGGCAACCAGTCTGCGCCATCGGCCCCTCCGACCACCACCAACCACTCACTCACACACCACATTCACCCCAGGCTTCCTGGTGTTACCAAACGGTCTCCCATCCAAGTACCGACCAGGCCCTTCCCTGCTTAGCTTCCAAGATCTGACGGGATTGGGCATAGCAAAGGCGGTATGGCCCCTAAATATGGAAAATTGAGGGACACATTTGAGGGAAAAATAAGAAAAAATCAAAATAAATTAAATGGAAAGACAAGGAATAATTTAACATTATTAATCTGATTAAACAAATAAATTATAGGTATCGGAAAAAAGTATCGTTCAGGTATTGGTATCAAAAAACATTTAACGGTACCCAGCCCTAATCGCGATACGATATTTCTTGCGATATATTGTGCAGCCCTTGTTTAAACCTAGTTTAATCAGTTATGGTCCAACTACAGAGTCCCCAACTTTCAGAAAACAAAGAGGAGCTTGTCACAGTAATGTTAACATCAACAACTAGCCGGCTACTTCACATTTGTGTGAAAAAAATGTACTTCATCTGTTGCTGTTTACAAGCTCTGACATTTGCCTGGATGGTTCTGACATCATTGTGCATTTGGTAACTGCATTGTTTGTTTGGCCATTGTCTAAAGCTTGAAGAGGATGTGTCAGTTGTTTTACTGCAGTGTAACCTTTGCCTTGTGTTGATGCTGTACAGTTGTGTATCGGAGGCTGAGCTCTGGTTGGCCTCAAACTGAAAGAACAGGCTCATACTGAGAGCTTGGGCTAAAACAGGCCTATGTTAAACTATCAGCAAAGAGCATTTTTGTGCAGATATGGTTGTAACTTAGTGATTACTTTGTCCAGTAACTACTTTCCCTAACTGTTTGATACAGAACACACAAGGATCTGTTTTCATGGCTGCTTTTACACAGAAGGATCTAATGCCACTACTATAACAAAAGAAAATGGGTACAAGATTCAGCCCACATTTAAAACACATTCGGGAGAATTCACTTCTAAACTGATCCGAGAGTCATGAAGAACGTGCTTGGAGAGGTTGTTTGGAGAGGACTTGAAATTACTAATTGCTCCCTGTTTGATTGAAATTGCAATTAATCTTGCTGCCACACTCAGAGGCTTAGTGAATTTAGCATTAAGCTAGAACATCCTCTTTTGAGTCACAGAGATTAAATGAATGACTTCACAGAGTGTCTACCTGTTCCCCTTCACCCTCCTTATCTGAGAGTCTCTTTACACTCCCTGGTTTAAAAAAAAAAAAGTCTAGTAAAATTCATGTAATGGGCTATACCGTTTTTAGCTTTGATTACAACATGCATTGGCTGTGACATTGTTTCAACAAGTTTCTACTAGGGTTGTCAAAAAAAATCGATTCCTCAATACTAAATCGATACTAAAAGTTGTATCGAAGCGAGCAGGTTTTGAGCAGGTTTCCTCCTCCTCCTCCTCAGGGTTGCCAGGTCCGCGGGTGAAAAAAACTGTCCGCGTTTTTTTGCCTTGCTGTAATCAATGTTGAATTGATCAAAATCACTATTTCGAAGGCAAATCCATGGCTCTGTAAGCTGCTTTTTCAATAAGGGAGGGGAGTAGGGGCGGTTTCCTCATCATTGTAGGAGCACATGGGCTCTGTTAACTAGTAAACAATATTGAAAATTCTAGCCTCGCCGTATGTCCACGGGTTGTCCGTGGTTTTCAGATATTTTTGGGCGGGTTTGGCTGCCCATACCTGGCAACCCTGCTCTTCCTGCTCGCTCCCAGAGCACTGGAAGGAACCTGCTGCGCTACGATCAAAACTTAAATAGAGCTAAAAAGTCCTCACTTAAACCCTGAATAAAATTCTGAAACTGAATGCATCCATTGTCGAAGTGTAGAATCTGATTACTTGTGCATTACCGGGGTGAAAGGAACAGTTTTATGAAACTGTAGAATTTGCGATTGTGGCTATTGTTAGCTTAGCGGTGTCCATTGGTTTACATGTATCAGTTAGCTTTGGCTATTTTTTTCTCCTAAAAAATCTCAACAAAATGAAATTGTACCAATGTCAACTGTATAGTTACATGCTACCCATCTGTACTTAACTCATGAATATATTTAGAGGAATTTTAAAGGCCAGTTTTAACATTGTGCTTTGAATTAATGCACTGTTCTGCTCCTAAATGTGACAGCAGTGACTGTTACTGTTCAAGGCAGAAACAGACAATGTTTAACCTGATGGTCATGGGCCAGGGCCAAATCCACTTAATTGAAACAAGAGTTTCCTACAGCAAATATGATATTTAAAAGGATGTTTTTTTTTTTACTGTGGTGTCGAAATCGCTATCGAGAATCGAGTTTTATTTTCAGTATCGTGACACTAGTTTCTACAATGTCACAAGATGTAGTTCCATCCAGTGTAGCTGCATATGAACTTTAAAGGGGCGAGATGCAAGTTGGCCATTTTATACTCACTACTGCCACCTCAGGTCATACATGTAACTGCAGGTTCTATATTAAGCTTGTGCATGACGGCACTTGGGACCCAAAGTAACAACTTTTTGAGTGACAGTGCAGGATTTTAGAGACAGTTGTGGTGAACAGGTCTGACCTCATTCTACATTTTAGGACATTGTTTGAAAATGTAAGGGGAGGAAAATACATAATTTTAACATTTTTAAACTCTGTATAGTCCCTTTAAGATATATAGTCTGACAGAGAAACCGATTGTGTGTAACTCTATCTTGTTTCTGATTTTGTAGCCGCCTCTCCGTGACAATGCAGTTTTCTGTGTCCTCAATTCTTTCCAGTTTGCTGCGTGTGTTGCATTCTTGAGTGGCGTCCATGTCCCTTATACGACCTGATACAGAAGCAGGAGTCTCCTTATCAGCACATCCTGGTCCAAATCACGTCCCTGACCGACACTTTAATGGCGACTCGCTGCCCCTTTTCTTTGCTTTGATCGTGTGTTCTCCTTTCCAATTCAATTTATGTTTGCTTGGCCTTTTGCTTTTATTGCTGTCTTTTCTGTGAGTGGGAATGTGTGTTTAGCTTAGCTTTCATATATAGCAGAGGGCTGGATGTCGGGTCCTTAGAGACGCCTCTTTCTGTAGTAAAGTTGATTTAGCCCTTTGTGTGTGTGTATAACTGGCCACTGCTCTTAAATTATCTGATGACAGTATTTTTCTAGTTTAAAATGAAAAGCCATTCATCAGCATTTATGGTTGTATTTTAAATGTCACTCGTTGAAGATAAAGGCTGACAACGTAATGAAATTGTGTATTTCGATGTATCCTGGATATGAATTTTATTACATCTATATAATCCATTTTATTAGACACAGTGCTGTTGTAGGCGATAGTCATCCTTGTGCAAATGTTGCCCTGTTTTTTGAAGACAAGCGCTACACTGTGTTTTGTCAAGAAACTGTGAATTGTTTGTAAGATATGCTTGATTTGTTCAAGGAGTACACATTTTAATCAAGCTGTGATCCATCTCAATGATCAATTTGGTGCTTTTTAATAGACATTGAGTGGGGTCTATGAGCAGTAAAGTTGTTTTTTGCTAAATTATGCAGGAGCAGACAGCTTTAATTTGATGTTTGAGGTTTTGAAACATCTCACGAATCATATTAGTAAAAGGATTTATTTGTGTATAACATTGAAAATAAATGTCATTAAAAAATCAAGAGCGTTCAGTTGACGAACCGCTCAGCCCTGATTTGTTGATTTGATTTTTTAGATCTGTCTATATGTCTATTATTTATCAGTTTCACTTGTATAGTACGTTTGGATGAACAAATTGCTTCACAGCGGCAGCAAACAAAAAACGGTGCAATGACCTCTTAAAAGTGGCCATGCTATCTGCTCATTCAGTGCTAAAAGCTAGAGAATAGTAATGGGTCTGTAAAGCAGTACTAAGTAACTTGTTTACCTTAATAAATCCTTTCTGTAGTCCCTCTGGGGGTAAGACAAGTGTGATGATTGGGGGGTCTTTCATCTCCCTCTGGTGTCTCCGGGTCGGAACCACCAATACACACTAATGGAATCATGAAGAAGAAGCGAACAGGCTAACGGGCAAAGCTAACTGCGGGCTAGCACCACTTAAACAGTATTTACAGCCAAGTTTGAGTGAAAAAAAATATCACCATTGTGTAATAGGATGAACAATATCCCTCTGTCCCTTTGCCTTTTCTGTCAGCGTAGTATTTACTCTCACGGACAATTAATGAGTAAAAACCGCAACATGCTACAACACCTGCAGTGGTGCTTATGGCCTCCATACTACTAGGGAGTAGTATAGGGAGTAGCATGAGTTAGTACTGCTTCAACATTGTTTTAAAATGCTTCATAGATTGAGCAGGAATAATCAATGCCCACCTACACCAAAATATAAACACTTAAACTGCCTATTTACTGGCCTAAAACATGTTGGGCTAATTCACCTGCAGGTAATGGTGGCACAAGACCAGAGCTGTGGTGAAGACCCACCATAACCCTACAATGACAAGCTGCTACCCACATAACAATAACATTTTTATATATAAAGTAAAATACCCCAAAGAATATTGTTGAATAAGAAGTAAAATAATGATATAAACAACCCAACAACTGTCATTTTCACAGTAGTGTTTCCTTACTATTTCAGGTAGGAGATAAATATTCAAAGAAATGTTGCCTGGTAAAAAAGTCTCATCTTTACCAATCTTAATCTTGACAAATAAAAACATCCAACCACCAAATCTCATGTTCCAATCAGCTCACAGTACAAATCAACAGTGAGAGTGTCTTGAAGCGCTATCAACACATTTTTTGTGATTGCTTATTTGTTAAGAAGAATGACCAAAGTGTGATAAATTATGTTTATCTTCACAGCTTGGTCTACTTTGATACTTTCTTGGCTATTTCTGTCACAGTCTATCGTCCCTGTCTCTCATGCCTTGCTGCCTCCGACTGAACATTACCCCTCTTGTTTTTACTATGACTAATCCCTTCTGGGCTGTTGTAGCTGCAGCAACAGCTTTACCCTGCAGACCTCTCCTACATGTCTGCTTTTAAATAGGCCTAAGCAGGAGTCCCTACGGTGCTGTTGTTATTAATGGTGATAAACAGCATCAATATGGACTTTATGTGTATGTTCATCTTCACATTTCTCTCATGTACCAAGCAAAGTTGTAGTATTGAATCATCTTGTTTGTGTAAAATGCTGTACTGTCTAATTTATAAAGTGCGTGTCACCAATGTGTTTTCATGTAGTTATTTCTCGTTTCTCCTCAGTGTTGCATGGTGTGCAAGGACGTGTCAGCAGAGACCATGTATGACGTGCTGCATGATATCGAATACAGAAGAAAATGGGACACAAACGTCATCGAGACTTTTGACATTGGGAAACTCACGGTCAACGCGGATGTCGGCTACTACTCATGTATGTTTCACACTCGTGAGCGTTAATTTCTGCTCGTATGAGTGGCGTTTCATTCAACATGGATGGGCCGTGAGCAGAAGCACTGATCCGCTGTGATGTGTTCACTGAATTATCCTTCTGTCGTTAACAGGGAAGTGTCCGAACCCTCTTAGAAATCGTGACGTGATCACTCTGCGCTCTTGGCTGCCAATAGGAAGAGATTACATCATCATGAACTACTCTGTCAAACATGCTGTGAGTATAAGTCAGTTCTTTCTAACGTCAGTCTGGAAAGACACTACAGTGTTGGTGAGAGCTTCATCATGATCCTGATGAGAAAGTTCAAGACGGCTGCCTGAGACATAAATATTTCAAATCCAAAAAGCAGGTCATAATGCAATATTTAATGTGTATGTCAGGCATCATTTATAGACCTACACTGCCCAGGATGATGCCTGATGTTTCCTCCTTTACTCTCCTGGCCTCCAGGTACACAGGGATGGCACCTCGTAGTCGATGCAGTATAGCTTTAATGTTTATGTGCTCTTGATTTTACAACTGTGTTTAACTGGTGCCAAGTGCTAAAACAAGCAGAATGATTAGACAACAATAGTGAGAACTCTCACTGGCTTTCAGCCCAATTTCTGTAGTTTGGCTCCTGTTTTCTTAGTTCTTTCCAAGTGGAACAAGAGAACATAAAAGATGGGTTTATTCCTCAGAGCTTTTGCATAGATTTCTTACTGTAGGGTTATGGCTCTCAAACTTTTCACACCAAGTACCACTTCATAAAGTATTTTGACCTTGTAAATACTACCAGGCCTAGATCAAGAACGGATCAGGACTAAACGTGTCAAAAAAGGGTCAAATTTGGACCAAGCTGTGTACACCAGAAACATGTTTAACTTAAAGGCACACAGCGTAACATTTTGGACTATACTGTTGCCATCAGTACAAAACATGCCATGACCGGCATGACACAGAAAATGCTATTTCTGCTGTGGGTAATCAAAGAATGGATTTGGATGAAGACCTATCCTGTTTAAAGCTCAAATTCTACTGACTTTAGTCACATCTCCATTGAGACAAGCTGGAGACGCCCCACTCCTGGTAAAGTTACAGTCATGTCTTAGGAGGGGTGAGCTGCTCACAGCAAAAGCAAAAGTTTGTGCATTTATGAGGTATATTTCAAGGATGAAAATATCTATTTATTTTAAATGCGTTACTAATGCATATATGAAATCGTCTCTTACTGAAATGAATAAAGACCAAAATTGCAGATGACTCTGGTGATGAAGTGAAGAAGCCCAAGTACCACCGTTTAAGAACCATTGCTGTCGGGGATGTTTAAACCAATCCTCTACCGTCTGTCCCAACAAAACCCCATAATCTCGCTGTGAAGTTAATAATATCATAAACTGAAGATTTCATTCCCAGTAGGTTTTCCCCGCGCCTGTCATCATGCCTTAGTTTCCCTCGCTAATATAATGTTTGCAGAAGGATAAGGTCTCTCATGTGACTGTTGACTCCCTTCTCGCCTTCCGCATTCCTGCATCAATAAGTAGTCGCAAACATAACAGAGTGCTCTCCTGTGCGCCCGGCTTTATGCGATTAGCCAAGGACACTTTTGATTTTTCCAAGAATTTGACTTGAGGCCTATCCATATGGGTGACTCTTAATACAAACACCAAAAGCAAATGCAGATGTGTGGAATATTAACTATGTACCAGCAACATTAGATTAGGGAAGATGAATCGGTTTCTCCTCTTCAGACGGTCTCCAGCTGAATGTTGCAGTGCTCTCCTGTCCTCTGCAGTGTGCCATCTCTAATTAGCTCTGGCTAACCAGCGCTGCACATTATCATCATGAATAATAACCTTAGATGGAGAGTCAAAGGAAGCAGCAGTGAGGTTGGGAGTGAGAAATGGCCTTTACTGTTCAGCTGATTACTGAGGGGTGGATTTTTATTAGAATAAATGATAGGGATCAAATGATTTAATTAGCACTTTATGGAAAATTTGACATTTTTTAATCAAGCCAAACAGTGTACCAAAAAGTTGCATTGTTGGTGTCCAGCTGCATCATGAGGAGCATCATGTTTGGTATTGCTGACGTGCTGTTTTGAGCTTTACGACTGCTTTTTCTCGTGACATGGCAATCATATAACTTGGAATGTTCTGCAGTGTAGCTTTAAAGCCCCTTTTGAGAGGTGAAATTTAGTTTTCAGGGGGAGTCCTGGACCTAAAGAGGACCCTATTGTGCATTTTTGTTGTAATCCATTGGGGAAACTAGAGCAGCAGGAGGGAAGTTGCTGAGAGAACATGCAAACTCCAAAGTAGTGCAGGAATCAAACCCAGAACCTTCTTGCAGAGAGGCAGGAGTGCTAACCGCTAAGACACGGTGCTGCTTTACTATTCACCACTATATGTGCCATAGAAATTACAGCCCTCAGTTTGATCCAGACGGTGAAGTGGAGTTCTTTGCTTGTGGGAGTCTTTGCGACAGAACTGGCTTCACTGACAGCGTGACTTTTCAACAGTGACAGTTGCAAGACTTTAGGGAGTTCCCTGCTCCACTCAAGGATAGCTCTGACAGGACACTGTTGCTAATACCCACGGCGAATGAATAATGAGAGTCGTTTTGTGCCGTTGTTTTCTCCCTGCAGAAATACCCTCCTAAAAAGGACATAGTTCGAGCGGTTTCCCTTCAGACCGGCTACATGATCCAGAGTCAAGGGCCCAACACCTGCACCCTGACGTACATGGCCCAGGTTGATCCACGAGGTAACCACCACGCACACAATTGTTATGGCCAACCAGATGAATAAGAGATAAAGGCTTAAGCACACATTTGCCCATGCACTCACTGACCCAGGTGCTAATCGCACGCTCATACTTGTAATGAATGATTCATTCTCCTTCCTTTATGTCAAAATGGGTCACCATAGTAACCATATGAAGGACAGAGTCTGTTTTGTGCTTCTGTTTTTTGCCGTGATCCATCTTTTTTCACTCGCACAGATGAAGTGTGAGGAGGCTCTAATGGTGCAAAAATAAGGCTCGATAACAGTGCATGCAACGGCGCTAACAACCAGAAATTAGGCTTATTTTCTGATTTTATTTGTCTTCCTCGTTTTCCATCATTTACCGTGACTCTTTTTTTTCAGGTTCATTACCCAAGTGGGTTGTCAACAAGTCTTCCCACTTCTTGGCTCCTCGTGTAAGTAGTTTGGAGAATAAAAATAACCATTTATTTATTTTATTATGCCTGCGTGTGGGTGTGAATGTGTTTTCATAATCCACTGGCAAACTGGAAAGCAAAGAGAAATGAAACACACAAAAAATAGATATGTGGATGGGTAAAGCATTAAAGAGGACATACTGTGCAAAATCAGCTTTTAATCATGAGCTTTTAGCCATTGCTCCTTCATCAAAATCGCTCATTGACGCATTTATGAGTACCGTTAATCCTGTTAACTTTGGTTGTTTCTTCTTCTACTGAGAAGCGCAGCGATCAGTATTTCCCTGATTGGATTGCGGTTACACAAATCAAAAGTCACATTTTAAATCCTATTATTGTTGCAGGCAATGAAGAAGATCAACAAAGCCTGTTTGAAGTATTCAGAATGGAAACAGAGACACAACCCGGGCTTCAAACCCTGGCTCTACCCCGAACAGACTACATTACCCAGCATCCCCCTGTCGGAACTTAGCCTCCAGCGCGCCGAGAGCTTGGAGAAGATCGATGAGAGCTGTTTGGCCGAGACCCAGTGCAGAGAAGACAGCGACTAGCACACATCCTTACACTACAACAAGTACGAGTACATGCAGATACAGTGTAATGCAGGGATACAGGCATGTATACTTTTAGTGACAGGGATGGGCTTGACAAACACCAACTCGCCAAAAGCTTCTAGATTTCTAGTAAGTACTTTAAAGGAACAAGACACCTTTTTTTTTCATACTGAGATATGTTCTTACCTGAGCTTAGACGAGTTGATGCGTACATGTCTGGTCTTTGTGTGTACGCTCAGTCACGCAAAAAGACCAAAGATGTTGTTAGCATTTATCTTCTCCTCTCGTCTATGGGGCCAAACCATGAAGGGGTGAAGTTAGAAGTAACCAAGCTCTTCCACATTCCCCCTATTTAAATACGGTTACGTGAGGAGTTACACGATCCAAGTATAGTTACACAAACTGTGTAGTTAAGTGTTGTTAAAGTTACTGCACCAGCATCAAAGTGCTCCTAAGGTATTGTTACGCCTTACAATATAGTACTTCTTTTTATCCGCTTAAAAAATCGACATGTTTAATTTTGTGTAACTATACTTGGATCGTGTAACTACTCACGTAATCGTATTTTTAAAGGGGAAACGTGGAAGAGCTTGGTCATTTCTAACTTCACCCCCGTTTGTGCCCATAGAGGAGAGGAGGCGAGGCTAAAGCGTAACAACATCTTTGGTCTTTTCGCGTGACTGAGCGCACGCGTAAAGACCAGACAGTTGCGCATCAACTCATCTAAGCTGCGGTAAGAACATCTCAGTATGGAAAAACAGTGGCCTATTCCTTTAAGACACATTGGCCAATTGAGTTTATTCAGGGCTAAAAAGAGTTAGACCTAAATTGGACTAAACTTGGTGCTAAAACATGTATACACCAGAAAAACACCAAAACCGCATTACCAAAACTTGAATGGAATGATTTCTGATTATAATGAATCATGTATAAAATTGTAGAAATAACACCTAAACGCGGCATCAATTCTTTCACAACCACATGATCTAATTCACTATTGGTTAAATTCTGGCTTGTAAATAAAACAAAGTTACTGTCAAGCCCTGGGTATGGGTGTGAGGTTCTGCATTAGAGTCAGGATGAGTTCTGTACATAAAAGAAATATACAAACATTTGACCAACCTTTTTGCCTGATATACATAATTTATACATGATATACATCCACAGAAGAAGATGCACTCACAACCTCTCTAATCTTTACAGGCTTCAGGAATACATTTTACATACAGTTTGCATAATATTGGATTGTAGTGCCTGAAACTGTTTGTAATTGGATGCTCTACAGAAGAATACAGCAAAATACAATGCCTGGCCAAACATGTAAAAGTCCCCACCAAAAAAAAAAAGAAAACATGAATATTTTGTTGGCTGCTGCTAGCTTTGATTATAGCACGCGTTTGCCGTGGCTGTGTTTTGATGAGCTTCTGCAATGTCACAAGATTTGCTTGCATTAATTTTTTTACCAAGATCTACTGCGCATCCCAAAGATTCTCTATGTTCAGGTTAAGATCTGGACTCTGTGGTGGCCAATTCATGTATGAAAATTATCACAATTTGAGCCTGATGAATCCTGGCATTGTCATCTTGGAGTATGCCCGTGCCACCAGGGAAGAAGAAAATCAATTTGTCATAATGTTCCTGAATGATCCTAGACCTGACCAACTGCAGCAACCCCAGATCCAGGTGGAGACTTTTTCTTTGGCTCGGCAGTGTATGTCTTCATCAGATTTTACTATAACTGTTTACAGACTTATTTAGTGTGAAAGTAAGCACACACACAGTCGACTCCTTTATCTGAGAGGCATATCATTGTAAGTACAACTACCTCTCAAGAAATTCCAGGATAAGTACACGTGTGGAAAATTGCTACCTGTGCACACAACTGATAAAAAAAAAATATATAATTTAATATATAATTTATTCTTTATAAACACAGTGATGTGGCCCTGCCCTTGTTACATGATTTGTTTGTTGATCACATGCAGAAGGCAGCTGTAATTCCCACCTTGAAGCTTTATCACACACATATTTTTACACTTGTACAAACCTTCGGCTTCTCTGTTCCAAGGATGTATGAATGTAGAATTTACCATGAAATTCTATAAAGATTTTTTTGAATTTCACTGCAGATTTGATGTGTTTTTTTCCTATTTTACATTAAGGCTGCACAACATATCACCAAATCATCGTTATTGCAAAATGAGGTGCCTCATCGTCCATATCGCAAGACTCCACTAAATATTTGTAAAATTACTGGGGTCTTCCATCTGACTGAGATTTACACTTTTTTTTTTGCTAAAGCTGCCTAAAGCATAAATCTAAAAATGTGCAAAAGTTCAGTTCTAGTCACAATTTTCTTAAAGGGACTATACAGAGTTTAAGATTCAATATTTTTTTATTTGTCAAACTATGTGAATGGTTTGAAATTATGTTACTCTCATCCTTGATTGTGGAGCAGGGGGAGGGGGAAGAGGGGTGGGAGGGAGATTAGGGAGTTCAGCTTCCCGATGGCCTATGTACAAAACTGATCCTCAGTCGACTGGAACTGACCCGTAGATTCCGCAGTCTTCTTCATGACGGCATAACCTTGAAGAGACTGTGTGATGGGTGCTTTGTTTGTTTGTATACTTTATTGTCCCCGTAGAGAAATTTGTCCTCTGCATTTAACCCATCCTTTGATGCCGCTGGGGCAACCCGTAAGGAGCAGTGGTCGACGGCAGTGCCGCGCCCGGGGACCCATCTCCATGATGTGGAGCCAGGCTGATGGTCAGAATCACCTGGCTGGAGGATTCACCTATTGCACATGTTTTTAGTGGTAGGGGAAATCGGAGTACCCGGAGGAAACCTACGCAGACACGGGGAGAACATGCAAACTCCACATAGAAAGGCCCCGTACAGGTGAGAATCGAACCCGGGACCTTCTAGCTGTGAAGCGGAGGCGCTAACCGCTGCACTACCGTGCCGCCTTGTGAAGGGTCCCTGGTGATTTTGACGGCTTTGCGGGTGAGACTGGTGGAGTACATCTCCTTAATAGCAGGGAGAGGGGCGTCGCAGATCTTCTCCGCTGCTCTTACGATGCGCTGGAGGCTTCTACGGCAGGAGGCAGTGCTGGCGCCGTGCCACACAGTGATGGAGCTGGTCAGGATGCTCTCTATCGTCCCTCTGTAGAAGTTTAAACATGTTAAAATGAAGTATTTTCCTCCCCCTACATGTTCCAGCCATGTCCTAATGTGTATTCACCACAACTGAAGATCCTGCACTGTCACTCAAAAAGTTGTTACTTCGGGTCCGAAGTGCCGTCATACACAAGCTTAATATAGAGACTGCAGTTACAGATAAGACCTGAGGTGGCAGTAGTGAGTATAAAATGACCAACTTGCATCTAGTCTCTTTAAGTCAGTTTAGTTTTAGACTTCTTTTCATACTTTATAAATTTAATGAAAACTAATCTGTTGAAATGGTTCAGTAAAATATTGCAATTTTGTTAATCTAGACAGTTATCAAATGTATGATGCTGTATTTCTATATCATATTGTGCAGCCCTATTACTCAGCACATTTAAAATCTCTTTCACTGTAATGATGCGCTTTTGGGATTTTACTCTTAGGAGCCACTGACCTGATTAGCGCAGTGAGCTGTTCTCAGTGATCCATTGTTTCAGTAATGCCGACTACTTTAGTGATTATTAAAACACGCCCCACCACTTACAGCCTATTGACAAACTGTTTTGCAACTATTGATGTGTACATGTGTGGTCCACATGTGAACCATCTCCAAAGACACAATGTCGAGAAACTTGTGAGGGCGGCTCTCGCAGGAAGTCCACATGCTTTGTCACGCTCATGTATGAGACATGCATAATTTCAGATGGCAATCGAACTGACTTCCTCTGTGTGGCAAGAGGGAAGAAGAAGAGAGCCATTACACCATTTTGTGTACTGGGACCAATCCCTGTAACTTTGGGTGAGAGAATTCATCCTGGACAGTGGCTCAGATGGTAGAGCCGGTCATCTTATAACCGGAAGATTGTGCTGTCCTTGGGCAAGACAACTCCCCTATCGCACCTATGAATGTGGTGATTAAATGGGCCAATGGCATATTGGCAACCATGCTTCAGTCTAACCCAGGGCAGCTGTGACTACAATATTAGCTTGCAACCAATGAGTATGCGGTGAATGAATAATCCAATGTAAAGTGTCTCATAAATGTCCATAAAAGTGAAGTATCACAGATATGGACAATTTATGGTGAACTTGGAGTCAGCGATTCAGAGCCGAAAACATACAATTCTTTGAAAATGGGAGAAAGTCCGGATTACAGCTGCACAATATGTTGCTAAATTTATTGCATCACAATATTAGGTGATGCAATATCCATATCGCAAGACTGTACAATTTATCACAAAATCTCTAAAGTCTTCAATCTGACACGGATTCTGCAAACTCTGCCTATAACAAAAACAAAGTTCAGTTTCAGTTTTCATTTTCTTAATTTAATAACATTTTGGTTTAGGTGCTGATTTAGTGTTTTGTTTTTTTTTGGAAGTCTTGTTTTGCTAAAAAAAAAAAAAGAAGAAGAAGAAGAAGTGATGAATATACCATGTTGAAACAGTTTAGTCAATATCGCATATATGGCACACCCGTATCACATGTTTTTCCAATATGTGCAGCCCCAGTGCAGACTTTTCATGCAGATTATTTTAGTGACATAACATGAAATACTAATGAGTGTTCCAAAGTGCTAAAAGCTTAACAATACAGAATAGGGACCTTTAACAGCCTTATTACACATAGGCATTGAGCATGGTGTTATGTGGTATCACACTTCAGTGGAGTACAAGAAGCTGTTTAGCCTTCACACAGCTTATTGATCTCTCCACGGTGCACATGGAGCCATCCCTCCTTAGCAGCTTAATGGTCCTGTGGCTCACTCATCACCATTACATGCACGGGGGGAGGCAGCAGCAGCAGCAGTAGTTCATGTAAGTGGAGTCCCAGCGGCTGCCCTGTGTTGTTTTGGGCGTGTCTCTCCACATCAGGGGGAGCCATGAGCAGTGTGAAGAGTAAACATGTGTGTCAGAGAGCCGCCCCCACAGCCCACCAGCTCTGATAGACTGATGACTCATCACAGCCCCACCTCCTCTGCTGCTGCTCTCCCTTCATCCCGTTTTAGCCCAGATTTAATTGTCTCTGCGTGCTCTCCTCTGCCATCTCAACCCCCCCTTCACCTGGTATCTTTCTATTCCTTTGAGACTCATGATGTCATACCTTTACTTCATATTTTAAACTAATTAAGTTGCTTAGAATTTGGCCATCCAGCATAGAACCTTTGATGACCAAGATGATTTTAAGAAATATTCCCATACACATCATATATATATATTTTTATACTGAAAATAGAGAACATATGTGATGCACAACACTGGTGTTTGAATGGAAGGAACGCTGTACTTTGGGCTACAATTAGAAGCTTACCTAGCCCTGCCATATGGGACTGTGCAATCAATTAAAATGGCCCAAAATAAAAAAGTGTTTGAATTAATGAATGAATTGAGCGATTCCAAATTTGTATGTGCTTTTGTCATTTTTTGCCTTTCAAGTAGCAGGGGGTTTGCTCTAGTCTAGTGATAGCCACGTGTCATGGCGAGCTACGTGTAAACAGGCAGCAACCTCCCTCTTTCTTGGTACAGCTGAATGTTTTTGCCTTTTTCTGTGAGCTGCATTTGTGGTTTCTGTGTTACACATTGTTTTACTGGATATTTTTGTCTTTGCTGTGTTTTTGTGAGGTTCGGTGGAATTTTTTACTGCAATGAGTCAATAATGGTCCTGAAGAAAGCAGCTTTTTAAAAATTAAACAGCTAGCTTATCAGCTAAATCTATTTGAGACCTACAAATTTCTTCCTCTGAGACACCAAGAGGCACCAAGAGCCCCCCACACCTGCAGCACAGTGGAGGCGTCACAAGAGGAGCTACAGGAAACAACAAGGGGACAAACCAGGAGGTATCCAGGCAAGACTCCCAGCGAAGCCACACATGCCTTTTATTTCTACTATTATTCTGGCAAATGGACGTTCACTGGAGAATAAAACAGATTATCTGCTAAAATCTTCCCAGAAGATGGTGAAAGACTGTTGTGCAGTGGATGGAGCAGCGCGGCTTAAGACTAACACCTGAACACTATTTTGTTGCACGCTTAAGAATGAGAAGTTATATGTCTTGATTTATGACATATTAACCAAAGTAAGCTACCCTGAGACCAAATCATTTATTCTTCTATGTTAAGTCGCTTATTATTTATTTATCAAGCAGCATTTCTATCTTTTCTGTATCATTTCTTTTTTCTTTATCCAATCTTCTCACTGTAGCCCCAGGGCGGTAGTAAAGGCCCAACACAATGTCAGGCATTGATTTGTTATAGAGCAGGTATTGTTCAGGCTCATTGCTCTCAAGGGAACTGGCATATGTGGATTATTACACACTGTGAGGAAAACACTATAGGCAGAAGCCAAAAGAGTCACAGTATATAATGCAAACACTTTCACTTGACAAAGCATGAGTCTTCTTCACAAAGCATCTAACACATTTCATGGCGTCCACTCCCACTGAAATGTATCAACAAAGTGTGAAAGCCTTTCTCACCTCAACATATTGCACAAAAACGGTTCCAGTGTTACAGCCTTGGTTTCAATTTGCTGATTAAATTCCTTCTTCCTCTCTTCAACAATCTCAGTGTGTGATTCCACATTGGGGCGGCCAATTATTTCTAGACAGGAGCTTGGCTGCCCCCTTCTGGTCCCCATGGGATCTTACAGTCACAATGGTCGCACCTCTTGTTGATCTGGCTGCCACATCGCCATCTCCAAAACGAACAACTCTAGCCACATATTTGTTTTTATTGTCAATTAAGTTTAACCCAAAAAGCCCGACAGTTCTACTCCAACCATAACAACTTACTATTTTGATGTGAGTCTTATTCTTATGTGTAAAATAAAGACAAATGAAATCTGTTAACAAAGGCCTAGTTTCATGTAATGTAACATAAAAGTTACAAATAAAGTCCATAAGTCCACTCCGGCCCTTATAAATGGTCACATGAGGGCTTTACGGAAGTTTTCATAATTAGGCAAAGTCTGTGCCCTCAAATAAAGGCGCGACAGGTTATTCAGGCCTTCAAAATAAAACGCAAGCAGCCAAAAACCCAGTGTGAGCCTTTTATTTTGAAAAATCAAACCAGAAGCAATTTGTTACTTTCTGTCCAGCTTTTTTTTTTACTCTACTGTTGCTGCTGCTGGTTCATCCGTGAGAGAAATGTTATCCGCTATTTGGCGTGGCTGCTGATGACTCTTGCGACTTCTCCATGCACAAAGCAAAGAAACCAACCGCATTTCTCTCCCAACAACTGGATACAAGGTAAGCAAAAGTGTGTCGCGTGAAACTTTGCACAAGAAACTTTACCACGGCTTGAAGCGGATACAATGAGCCCCAAAAGTGGATACAAACAAACAAGTGGAGGAGGAGATGGATGGTTTAATGTGAAAACGTGTTGTCCGGGTAACACCCAACCAATGACCGCTGGCCTAATAAAAAACAAAGAAAGTAAAAGAAAAAAAACAACAACATTAACTTTACTCTTGGTAAGGAGCTTAATCCCTGAGCAGGGGGCTGACATGTTCTGCTTTTATCAGTTAACTTTCTACTGAAAAGGAGGAAATGGCTGCAGTGTGGACAGAGGTGTGTTTCAAAAAGTCTCCTTAAGCCTTTGGTATTAAAAAAAAAGAAAGAAAGAAAGAAAAAAAAAGTGCTGGCCATAATAGTTGTTTATCCCCATTGGAATCCAGTGCTGCTAATCTGGTTTGATGTTTCCATGAATCTGGACTTACAAGTGTTTAAGTCGGGGGCAGGTGGAGTGTTATTGCTAACTATTCAACTAAAGTAATACTTGACAGCAATTGAAATGTATATGGCATTTGTCAAATGTTAAAAGTTGCTTAATCTAAAGGCCCTGTACCTGATTTCTCCATGTTCTGTCCTCTTCCAGTATTGAAAAAGTAGACCTTGGAAAACAACAACAACAAAAAGAAGAACACTGTGCATATAATAATGAAGTCAACAATTCAAACTCCGCTCCCTCTTTCATTCTTTGCCAGTAAACAAGAATTGGGAACAAGCTTGGCCTTTAACTTGTTGCCATCAATAGACAACAACGCTATATTTAATAGACACTCCTGTACCAGCCCATACCGGATACTGGTGCATTTCAACATTGTTGCCAAAAGACATGTTGACATGTCTTTAGTGTTAAACGGGCCTCTATTGTGTAAATAAGTATTTCAAAAGGAATAGAGCACTTGGTACTTTCACTATCATCACTTCACATCACGTAGCACCTTCATGGTTATACTTTTTATCATCTTCTATTGTGTTGTGTGTACATTTTTATTTTTCAGTCGTAAAATGTGAGCTGAGGTGGCCAAATCCGAGCCTAAGACACATTTCCCTCTATGCTCTAACTATTCACTTTCTCTACGGTCAAATAACTTGCACCTTATACACACTGTCTGCCTCTTTTGAAGATAATGTTTGAAACTGAGAATAATAAACCAATTTGCGGGTCTATTGATGCACTAACTGAGTGACAAAACAGATGATTACAAATGTTGCTGACATTCTCTTGGCTACTGTTGCCTTGCGGTGACATAATCTACTTACCTTCTATATTACAATGCTGTGCAGTGGTTAATTATCATCTGATTATTACCTACTGACATACCCCTGTGATGTGCACTTCTGCTTGAATGAATAAATTGTTTGCAGTTTACAGCCCAAACTTGCGCAGTGCTCCAGTGCAAAGGCGACGAGCGGCTCCCTGAACCGTGAAACCCATTATGCTGAGCCAACACATTATTCTGCTGCATAAGTTCAACAGTCCTGTGCAAAAAGTAACACCAGGCAGATCTGAAGGGAACTACTACACGCAGAAAAAGCTTAGCAAAATAACACACTTGCAGTAGAGTGTATATATACACATCGCACTGGGACTATGTAAAGCCCTCACATAAACCACGATACTGATTTGTACTTTCGAGTAGTATCTTCTCAAATCTGCTGTGTCCACTACATTCTTGGTCTTCCTGTGTCTCTCAGATTCACTTGATAACTGCTCTTGCACCGTGAGTCAAATAGTTATGAGTTTTAGTGAAGGAACGCAAAGAAGAAAGTTAGCTAGTGTAGGTGCATTGAAAATGTGGCCAAAACATGGTGTAGTGCAAGACATAATAGGTTCGTCTTGCTCTTAAACAAATGATCAAGGTCCGGTGTAAGACGCAATAATGCGCAATATAGAGAGGGGGGGGGGACCTTGTACTTGAGAGATGACATGCTCGGCGACTGATAAATCATGGTGTGTGTTTCTGAATGTACTGTGAATAAAATACGTGGCAGATAATGAGCAGAAACATCATGTAGTGCAAGAGGATGAAAAGATGAGACGCAATCATGTGCAATACAATACCAGCATTACTGGTTTAGTCATTGATTTCAATACACAAACAAGAGGATGGGAAAGTAACACCCTTGTCATGAAGAGAACTGTGGTTTTGTTTAGTACTTTATCTGAGTGAGATGAATGGGTGAGGTGACTGACTAGGGCCTTTGCCCACAAACTAGGAGCCAGTCTGTGCGTTGTAGTTTCATTATTGCGCATTTGGACCCGTGCCTTGGCAGAGGTCTTCCTTTGGTTACTCTGAGTGCTTTTATTCGGTGTATATTTTGAGGCTTTTGCAAAGGAAATGGAAAACTGCATTAATGAGGGGAAATATGCGGAAACGTTTGACAAACATAATGTAAAGCAGTGGTTCTCAAACTGTGGTACTTCCTCTTTTACCCTCGAGACAATTTTATTTATAGTTAAGTATGCTTTGATTTATGCTTCAGTAACACATAAGTCACTGTGTACATGATTTATGTTCTGTTAAAACATGCTTTACACCCAGTTTAGACCTAGTTTAGCTCAGTTTAGGTCTATTTCAAACCCTTTTCTGACCCGGTTTGTCCTGATTTAATCTTGATCTATAGTATCTATAGTATTTATGTTGGGTACTGAGAGCCGCTGGTATAAGGTGTCAGATCCGTAAAGATGCAGCTTAATGTCACTGACGGCATCCGTTGTTGTGCAGCCTCTAACTATCGGAGACAGGAGTTGGTTGCCATTGGAAACGTACAGGAATTCTCAGAGAGACCTCCGAGGACACCGCTCAAATACAATTCTTTACTGGCAGCACTGAGTCACAGAGGTCTAATTGAAAGTTGGCTGAACTGAGCTGTGTGTCAGTTACAGGCGATATGAGTCACGCTCTCAGTGGGCCTTTGTTATTACCTTCAGAGGAACACGCAGGGTCTGAGACTCCGGACCGACAAGTACCTCATTACGTCTTGGTGCTATTCTTCTTTCACAGCTTGAGCTTGATGGAACAAAGCGCGACTCCAAGAAGGTGCGCTTTCTCGACCACTACTACCTGTTTCCCCAAATCTAGTGGATGCATTAGCAGAAGTAGCTGTGACAATATTACTGCTGTTAGTGTTAGTATGATTTACTTATCTGTTTGACAGGGACAGTAAAATTCAGCAAAGTAAAAGCACATTCGTAGCTGATGCTGTCCAGAAAGAGTGTAAAGCTAGTGCTAATTTTCAACTGGACCTTTCTACGCTGCATTGCAATTATATTTGTTGTAGATTTTCAATTTCAATATTGTTTAAACCTTGTTCTCTCTGCTCGTAGCCAAATATTTTGGATCTCTTATTATTTCAGATTGAAAAAGTCAATATTAATTTCAATGGAAAGTAGTTTTCAATGATGTTTTTCAGTAAAAGCCTTGATTTTGAGAGTATTTTAGCTTAATTTTGAACACAACACATTGAATACTCAATAATCTCAGTATGGCTGAACGATAGGGGCCATATCGTATCGCATATTGTTATCGTGATATTATTTTTGATATCGTTGTGGACACAGTATAATTTATGTTACGCTCAGCTCCATCAGAGCAGCACAAACACTGACTGTAGAACACAGGGACAGGTGCTTAAAAAGTAAAATGAAATGAAGGATGTAAACTGCTTGAGTAGATCATATTTGTAAAATATTATTTAATTAATCTTCCCAATAGGCGTAAGGCTGGGATATTGAAGTAATTTGTATATAGTTATTGTGATATTTTTTAAAATTATATTGTTATATAGATTTTAGGCCAAATCGCCCTGCCCGACTGCACGATATTGAAGTAACTTGCGATATGCGATACGGTGGTGCAATATTGCGATAACGATATTATTGTGATTTTTACCAAACCATTTCAACATGACATGTTCCATTCGTAATAAACACTGAACTTTTTCATATTTTTAAGTGTCCTTGGGCAAGACACTTCACCCAATGCCTGTGTGAGTGGTTGGTGGTGGTCAGAGGGACCGTTGGCGCAGATGTGAGCAGCCTCGCTTCTGTCAGTCTCCCCCAGGGGAAACTGTGGCTACAAATGCAGCTTACCACCATCAGCATGGAGTGAATGAACCCCCCTCCCTTTCACGTGTGCAGCGCTTTGGGTGTGACTTGTGTCATATGAAAAACTCTATACAAATAAGATTCCCTTCTCTTCCCTTCTGTTCATGGTTTGTTTTGATGAGTGATAGAGATACATTGTGGCTTATTGCGATGCAGATATTGCATCACCTATCGCGATATATTGTGCGCGATATATTATGCTGCCCTAAATCTTAGTTTAGTTGTTCACTTTGTAATATTTTTGGAAAGATTCTGGAGTACCTGGAGTATAAATGAACGACTCAAGGCGTGCGTGAGGCAAAAGAGGTTGGGAACCAATGATTTAAATACACATTATAAAGGCTTATCATTCCATAGTCTTAATCTGTGCCAGCTCCAACTAATTGAGGCTTCATCCACCAGGCAGTTCTGAAGCTGAACTCTCCCCTACCCTTCCTCCCTGCTTTACAGTATATTTTGAGATCTAACTAAACTGAACTGAAACCGCAAAAGTGAAATTGACAAAATGCAGCCGGCGTGCAGTCAAAATATCATGCACATTGCCTTTGTTTATGTATAAACATGGCATCCGTTTAGGGAAATCACTGTCACTCCCACTTTGGAGCGAAACCATTTATGCACCAACAGGCTGAGCTCAACCTGATTTATTAAAAGTGTGAGAATGATCCTGTTAATTGAAGAGTAACCTGCACAGATGAACTGAACGTGGAGGTGGCAAACAAGTCCTTCCGAGACGTCAACAAAAATAATTAGGTGAGCACTTGTTTCAAAGAGTGTTATTTGACCAGGGGGGCCTCCACAAAGCTTTCCGCTCCCACTTTTCACTGTGTGTGTGTGAGTGTGTGTGTGTCCAGAGCTATACAGAACGCTCCATTGTAAACGCCACACAGAGACCCTGTTATTGGCAGATTTGTGAGTGGGAGGGAGAGGAGTGAGCGAGATGAGGGATAAACACGGGGGAAAGTGGGGACAGCAAGCGGTTGGCTGGAGGGGATGTGTTATATACAATGCAACTACTCAAGTATTCGTCCTCTTTATTCTTCTCCTCCTCCCCATACAATGGAACGAGATCAGAAAAATATCCTTACTTCATATTTCTGTTTTCTCTCTGGAACACGCATTTAAATGTAATTACACTTGTCAGTTTTTTTGTTGACAGCTGCTAAATGGCAAGAAATGGCAAGACATTTTAGGAAGTGCACTTGCTGCTGTTATACCGTCTTCACAGGCAGTTGAAAAGATCAGTATCGCTCCTTATCTCAAATCAAGCACACGTAGAGCATGATTTTTAGCTTGCTTGAACAATAAGAATAAGAATAAGAACCCAGCTAAGGTAGTATGGAAAATTTACTAGTCTTGCATTGTCTGAATTGAGATAAAAAAACTAAAGAGTATTTTTTTGTGCTTTATTTTGGATTTGAATATAGTTTTCTAGGTGGGCCCAAGCCGTGTGCACTGTGAACAGTCTACAGTTAGAGAAAAAGACTGATAAGGCTAATAGAGCACTTCCTTTAAAAAAGAGAAAAAAGAAAAAAAATTGAGTTGTTTGATCAGTGAGATGTAGGGATTCTCTCTGTCCCCGGGGGGCCATGTGCGGTCCATAATCTGAGGAGGAAATACTTCACAGGAAATGAGTGGTCTGTGCTCACCAACTGAAAACTGTGATCTGCTGCCTGTCAGCTTGCAACAGCAACCTATATTAATAGTTCGTTCCTTGTTTTTTTAAGGCGCTATTTGCGTTTGTAAGACTATTTTTATGTACCTCCTAAAAGCTTTGAATGTAGGGCCGAACATCAGCCGACCAATCTGTGCCCCCCAGATATAAAGTAAACCTATTCACCCACAGCTGATTGTCTTGTCAGAAAGAGCACAGAGCCATAGGTTTGGGCTTACAGGGTCCAATGGCAACACACCTAAATAAAATATTGGTTAATGCCAGTGTTGGAGGAAGTACTCAATATTCTTACTAAAAGGGACTATACAGAGTTTAATAATGTTAGAACTAAGTATTTTCCTCCCCCTACATGATCCTGTAATGTCCGAATGTGTAGAATGAGCTCAGACCAGAAGTGCCATCATGCACGAGCTTAATATAGAAGCTGCAGTTACGCGTTAGACCTGAGGTGGCAGTAGTGAGTATAAAATGGCAAACTTGCATCTAGCCCAGTGGTTCTTAACCTGGGTTCAATCGAACCCCAGGGGTTCGGTGAGTCAGTCTCAGGGGTTCGGCGGAGGTCAAGACAATTACCCGACTCGCATGATTCGTGATGACATGCCCCGCTTGAAGGGTTCAGTGAAAGCGCATACACATACAGAACCAAACATGTACTTTAGTAAAAAGTGTTTAAGAGTTTAATGTGCATGATTTTTTTTTTTTATCATTTGAATCAAACCAAGTCTAAACGAGTAAAGCACTAAGTCGGCTCAAAAACTGGGACTAAACTAGATCTAAACCAGGTGTAAACAAGTTCTTAAGGAGTAAACCACGGAACCAAGTCTAAACTGGGACTAAACCAGTTACTTGTACAGTCACTTTGAAAAAAATGAAAAAATGTAGTGGAGTAGAAAGTTCAGATACAGGCTCTCAAATGTAGTGAAGTAAAAGTAAAAAAGTATTTATCATAAAATGTACTGAAGTTAAGTAAAAGTACCTATATTTTGTACTTTTTACTTGTACTTGTACCTTTTACTTTGTTACTTTCCACCACTGGTTAAGGCAACCCAGCTAGCTCCTTAAGCTCTTGTTTTAGATGTTGCCAAAGACACTACACCAGTCACAGTGAATCAGCAAAACATGGCGTTATTTGAAAACGTCACTGTTCATGTCAAGATCATGGGTTTTAGCATTTTATTCTTGTCTTAACATGTAGACATGAAACTTTCCACATTATCTTTGATGTATTTTATTCATTGTATTTTTAGTGTATCCCCCGTAGATGAAAGGTCAGTGCTGTGAAGTGTGAAGGTGTATGTGAGTGGACTCGTGTTTTAAATAAGTCTGTGGGAAGAGGGTAAAGTCGTGCAGACTTTCCATGAGACAAGAGGTCACGAGGTCAGACTAGTCTTAAAATAGACCTTGTTTTAAAGCAAACCAATCTGCGTAGTGTAGTGTAGAGATGCATTACCTAATTTAACCTGTATGAATGGGCCTGAATTGTACTGTAGACTGCTTAGTAGAAAACAAACCCCCAGCTCAGTGAATGCCCTGGTCATGTGACGTATGAATAGAGGGGTGCTGTGTGTGTGGGAAACTAGAAGCTTCCCTTGTGATCAGGTGATGAAGCCCAGACGTAACTAGAAGAAGAAGAGCGCTGGATTAAAACTCATTGTTGGAGAATTTTTACAATGTTCATTTCACAGGCATCTCAACTGTACTATAGTTCTCAGAAGTGTGAACAAAGTTAGCTAACGCATGTTGTAACACTTCCTTAACTGCAGAAAGTGTCATGATGGTGATACAGTTGGTGTTGCCACTAAGTCTAAATGGAAAAACATCAGTCTTTTTCGAAGTTGTAGAAACCACAACTCACGGCTGCAAAATATTGGACAAATATATAACTATTAGTATTCTTAATATTGGTGGTGGTTCAATTAGAAGTGTAATTTATGTATTAAAATCTAGATTCAGTTCACTGTGCACGTTTTAAACATGTCCAGGTACATAAGAGAACAAATAATGTTACTCCATATATTTTACTGTTATATTTTGTTTATTTAATGACTCACAAACACGTTCTAATTTATCCTAACCTCAGAGCGGACCCTATTGCAATGTGTAGAGCTGGACAAAAACAAATACTTTCCTCCAGTATCATTTAACCCCTTACCCCCACTTTAACCGAGTTTAACCCAAATCTAAAAGCACAGGCCAGTGTTACGCCTCATTTGAAAGCTAAGACCTACAAAACTCATCTAATCTTTTTCTGTGATTTTCTTACCACGATTTAGTCACTTTTTATATCATCCGGTTTTTTGTTTGTGTGATGTAACTGATCAAAACAGCAATGTGAAGCTTCGATTTTTTTTCTGTAAGTCTTAGCTTTCAAATAAGTTGTTACTATGTTGCTCAACTAGACAAAATGCACTCGGTTAAAGGAATAGTTCACCGTTTTTCCATACTGAGATATGCTCTTACCTGAGCTTAGACGAGTTGATACAGACCTGTCTGGTCTTTGCGCATGCCCGTGGAAGAGCGTGGTAGCTTCCAACTTCACCCCGTTCGGAGCTATAGGAATACATTGGGAGAGGCCAAATGCTAACAACATCTTGCGTCGTTTTGCACGACTGAGGGCACGCACAAAGACCAGACAGGTACGCATCAACTCGTCTAAGCTCAGGTAAGAACATATCTCAGTATGGAAAACTGGTGAACTATTCCTTTAAAGCAGTACTAAGCAACTTGTCAACCTTAATAAATCTTTTCCGTAGTCCCTTTGGGAGTAATACAAGTGTTAATGGGATGATTTGGGGGTCGTTCATCTCCCCCTGGCGTCTCTGGCCAGAAAACCACGCTCGCAACTTTACCTGCCACCGGGTCGGAGTCACCAATACACACTAATAGAATCACGAAGAAGAAGCTAACAGGCTAACGGGCAAAGCTAACTGTGGGCTAGCACCACTTAAACAATATTTAGAGCCACGTTTGAATGAAAAAAAAAAAATATCTCCATTATGTGATTGGATGTACAATATCCCTCTCTCCCTTTGTCTTTTCTGTCTGAGTAGTATTAACTCTCAATTAATGGGTTAAAGAACAACATGCTATGACACCTTCAATGGCGCTTATGGCTTCTAGGGGCATGAGTTACTTAGTGCTGCTTTTTGGGGGCAGGAGCATCAGTGCAAAGTTAAACTCAAAGCATCGCTGTTGTGAGCACTTTACACCCATTGCCCATTACAGTCACAGTGATGTGGCTGTTTGCAAGGGAACGGCATAAAAACCTGCTGCAGCTGAATTCAATGTGCCAGCTCACAACTTCCTTTTTCAGTGCAATTAATAATTAATGACACTGAACTTGAACTGGGCCTTTGAGGAAGCAAGTCTTTTCTAATAAGTTGTCAGTGTAGCAACCTGAAGTGTTGACAGGCCACTGAAAGGTAAAAGTGAAAGAGTTTTTTGTAGTTTTTTCTTGCATTTTGAGGAACCGAAAACAGCCTTTAACCTTTTCTTCCTTTTGACGATCAGCTTGGTGTTATTGCTTGAAAGCATAATCCAGGCATGACCGGGCTTTTGGCAGTTTCCCATTATTGTTAATTTTTTATTTCCTCCTCTCTCTCTTTTTTTTCCCTCAGCAAAATGAAGTGATGCGCCACCTGTAATTTCCCCAAACATGACGTCCCAATCGGATTCCTGTCCGACTCTGCCCGACTGGTTGAACGTGCTCCGCCTTGAACAATACACGGAGGTTTTTCTCAGTGCCGGGCTGACGACGCTGCAAGAATGTCGCACCTTGACACAAGAGCGGCTGGAGCAGATCGGTATCAACCTGCCAGGGCACCAGCGACGCATCCTCTCCAGTCTCAATAAAACGCTCACCCGGTGCGACACGCCGGCATCCTCAACGCCGCGAGACACGCACTGTGCATTTGTGGAGGAGGGACGAAACAGGCAAGACGAAGACATGATGGACAAGCCGGTGCCCAAGCAGAGGCAAATGACCGTGGAGAAGAAGTCGGCTGAGGAAGTCAAGAAGGAGCGTCCCGTGCCGAAACAAAGGACTAAGTATAAGCCGGTGGTTCCAGAAACTCCTGAGATGACTCTATCTGAGGTCGATTTGCCCCCGGTGCCCCCTCGAAGCACCCCCAACTGCCCGCCACAACCCTTCGCCCCAGGTCAAACGCCACCTTCAGTCTCGCCCCGGAGAGAAAAGCAGCAATCGATGCCCGCGATCCCCAGCCGACCCCCGAGAGCAGCCAGAAGCCCGACCAACGCTTTGGGCCCGGACCCCTCCCAGCCCTCACAGCCTCCCCCCTCCCAGCGCCAACCGCGGCCCAGGAGTCTGCCGCCCCCGTCGCCCAACTTTGCAACTTCAAACGGCGATGGGACAAGAAAGAGCTCGTGCCTGCATTTAGCGTCCCCCTCTGAAGACCCGGCGGCCCCCCCTCTGCCTCCCAAAACTGGAACATTACACAAACGGCCCCCCTCATGCCCCCAGAGGACTACTGCATCTTCTAAAGCTCACAGGTACAAACATTACACTATTACGGATTATTCATAAAGAATTTGTCCTGATATGAGGTGATTTTGATGCCAATGGAACCAAAAAAATCTTGTTCCTTTTTTATTATTTATTTATTGACCTTTATTTAACCAGGATAGTCCCACTTAGATTAAGAATCTCTTTTTCAGGGGAGTCCTTTGGCAAGTGACCAGTTAAATTCAACTCAAATCTAGAAAAACATCATTTTAACTTAATTCATTAGTGTTGACAGTTATATTTCGGTCTGTCATGTCCTGATCTAAGCTCGATATTTTGAGGCAGGGAACTATCACGATAAATCAAATTATCAAAGAGCTTAAGTCTAACGCTTAAAAATCACAGTTAAGCTCTCAAGATGTCCAACTATGAACATGAGATACAATGAGGTACAACTTATTTTGGCTATTTAAGTATAACAGTAGAAAAATGGGTGGAAAAAATGTGAATAAATGAGCTGGCGATGAATATTGAGCCCAAAATTGTATTGTTTATCTGTCATTATTGAAGTCGATATAGTAATTATCGTGACAGCCTTAGTTATAGTTGTTTTTTAAATGTATAAAATGAGGGGTCTGCCACAAATCGCCTTTACACCAATTGCTTTTAGGCTGCATATTTCATTGATAGCATCATTTCATTTAGTGATTATTATGACAGATTGCTTATCTACTTTGACAACACTACCACCTACTGGATAATATGGTACACTGCACGTAGTATTTTTACCCAATTGCAGAGACACTGGTTCAAGCTGCCACAAAACAAGATCCAAAATCTGTTGTTTTTACCAGTGTTTCCCAACCAGGGGTACGGTAGCACTTAGCAGGGGGTACTTGGAATTATTTCAGATTAAAAAAGGAAGTGAAATTGAGTAGAATTTCTAAATTTCAATTGTTTTTCAGTGAAAGGTTGAATTTTGAGAGCGTTTTAGCTTCACTTTGAACACAACACACTATTAACCTCTTGGCCTTTTCTCCAAGTAAAGTAAAGCTAAAATGTTCTCAAAGTTAAACCTTTTACAGAAAAACATCATAAGAATTTAGAAATTCTGCTCAGTTTCACTTTTTTTTTCTTTTCGGTATGGCGTGTTTACATGCATGAGACCCATGTATGTTCTTTAACATGCACTGTCCCAACCAAATAAACCAATAAACAAAAGCTTCTGGGCTGGGGCTTACAGCCTATAGGCCAGAGTAACGCCTCATGTAAATGCTAAGAGCTACAAAACTGATCGTGACATGTAATTGTGGCATTTTGTTACATTTTTGAAGCATTTTTGTCTCTTTTTTTTGTCTTGTTTTCGTAGTTTTTTTTGTTGGTTTCTTCAACGCTTTTTGTCACCTTTTAGTTGTGTTTTTGTCACTCCTTTGTGGCTCTTTTTTTGTTTGTTTTTTATCACTTTATTCTGTTTTCGTCGCTCTTTTGTTGCTTCTTTTGTCACTTTTTTTGTAGTTTTTTCATCCTCGTTTTCGTCGCTGTCTTGACACTTTGTTCAAGAAGCTTTTGGATTTGAGCAAAGCCAAAGTGGAGAAAATGTGCTCGGTTCGGGTGGGGGTTAAGAGGTTAAACACTGAATAATCTCAGTGTAGTTTGGCACTTTGTAGTAATATTGGCCCCTACCCCGGAGCTCGGAGTATTTATGAACGACTTCAGGCAGAAAAGGTTGGGAACCACCTCTGCACGTCACTCAAAACACTTCAGTCGATCAGATAAAGAAGGGGAAAAAAAGTCGTGCGTAAGCAAATGAAACGCTGAGCATGAGGAACTCACAGTGAAGAACAGCAGAGTGGTTAAACCCCTGCTCCGCAAATGCCAGGAACGAATGACGGGATGACAGCCAGAAGTGACTCGTTACAAGGAACTAACTTTTTTCACATGTGAGCCGAGTGTTGACTGTCCCTCATTGGTATTCTGCGTGATTTCTGCAGCCCCAGTCTCCTCCCATGTCCTCGCCTGCTTCCTTGTCGCTCTGTCCCACTCACAGTTTGCATGTGCATTACAAGTGTTGCTATCTACTATGGAGGGAGCAGCGCCGCTGAACGTGCCAGGGCAGGTATCACTCACAAATTACTTTATGACTTTAAAATGGATGACTCAGCACTTTTCTTATCATAACTTTTGTGCCTGTCATCACTTTTTCTTTTCTGCCCTAGTAAGAACAAGGAAGTGTTGCATTGTTTTGGTTTGTCAGGCTGTCAATAATGCTTTAAATCTTTCACTTCTCCCTCCTGACATAGACTGATAGAGAAAAGCCGGTTTCACTCAAGGCTTTGTCATTTATATAAAAGGTGTGCAATACAGTGTTTGGCAACGTGTTTTAGTCATTGTTCTATTCATAATGAAGCTGCACATGTAAAATTCAGGCTACTTTGAATTCATTTAAACTGGAAACCCTTGTATTATATTGCCTAATATAGTGTTCAGTTGTCTATAGCGTCTCGAGACTCATTGTGTACACATCGACTGCAAATCTTATGGTTAAATATAGTATGTAGCTTGCAGCTCTCTCTCTCTGACCACTCTTCCTCTGAGTAAAAGCAGGAACCGTGTCAAGGTTAGTTTCCTTCCATTGTGTGTACATTATACAGCATCTGAAAAGGCCCATAAAACAACTTCTATAATCCATACAGCAGCTGTTTAAAGAGCAAACCTGCTTGTATGTGAGTCCGTTATTGTTTATTTTAAAGTAAACATTCACACAGTGCTCATTTTAAATAACTGCAGAAGCATCAACACGTATGCTCTACCATAAACTGCCTCTTAACCCCTGTCTTAACCGAGGGCATTTTCTCCAGTTCAGCTTTACCCAAGTCTAAAAGGTTAGGTTAGAGTTACACCTCATTTGAAAGCTAATACCTACAAAACAAATCTAGAAGGAACTTTTCCCTTGCATTGTTGCCGCGTTGTCATCACTTTTATGACTTTTTGTTTCATTGCTTCTTTGTCAGATTTTTTTTCACTTTTTAATCATTTTTTGTTAGATTTTTGTCCCTCTTTTGTCAGATTTGTGTCACTTTTTAATCATTTCTTTGTCGGACTTTTGTCACTTTTTTATCATTTTTTTGTCTGATTTTTGCCTTTTTTAATCACTTTTTTGTCACATTTTTGTCACTTTTTAAATATTTTTTAAATATTTTTTTTGTCAGATATTTGTCACTTTTTTATCCTTTTTTTTGTCTGATTTTTGTCTTTTTTTAATCACTTTTTTGTCTGATTTTTGTCACTTTTGCATCACTTTTTTGTCCGATATTTGTCATCTTTTAATCACTTTTGTCAGATTTTTGTCACTTTTTCATTAGACTTTTCTTCTTTTATGGCTTTTTATTTTCAATGCTTTTTTGTCACTTTTTTTGTTGGGCTTTTGTTTCTTTTTCATCCTCGCTTTCGTCTCATTTTTTGTCGCTATTTTGCCACTTTTTTCAAGAAGCTTTTAGATTTGGTTAAAGTCGAACTGGAGAAAATGTGCTCGGCTCATGTTTGTAGAGGTCTAAACTACAGATTTAGCCAGTTTTATAGATGATAACTACTCATGGAGACAGATTTGAGTTGTAACCTTTAACCTTTCGACTCGAGGGAACGTTTTAGTTCAGGGAATTTGCTGTTCAGGGAGTGATCAGTTGTGTCTAAATTACATCATACTCAATAACACCATGTGTCGAAATATGGAGCATGATGATGACTAAATGGTGATGAATAAAGCAGCCTCAACTTTAACCGCCAAAATAAAATAAAAGAGGTGTATTTCAAATGTGTTATATGTTTTTAACAACTAATTATTTTTGGCACAAAATACACACCAGTAGATTGTCAAAGAGGAACTTTCACAATCGTGGCAGCAGGGCAGGGATACTTTTGTGTGGCCATACTTGAATTTCCCAGCAGCAGCAGCAGCAGCAGCAATCTGGTCACATTTTTACCATAGCGGTGATTAATACTGTTGCTTGCTTCTCATCAGGAATTGTTAATCATCAGGATACAACTCCAGCGTGAGATGTGGATGGATTTGGGTGTCGTAATATGATTTTTGTTTTGGAGAAAAGAGTAAATGTTTGGTCTTCAGCAGATCACTTTTTAAAAAAACAGTGCCCATATCTCATCCATCTTACATTTCTCAGTATGTTATCAAAAGAAAGCCCGGTGCTTTTATATCTGCCTGGAAGCCCCAGACAAACCTGTTAGAAGCAACATGTTTGGCTTTTTTACCATCAACAAAGTTTTTTTAAATGAATGTTCAAAAGCAGCACAACTATGAAGACTGATGAACTGATCCTGAATACTTTGCCGTGTGAAAACCGTGAGGAAGCTAAGCAGGGATGAGATGGTGAATATCAGGGAGTCAGGATGAGTAAGTGAATGGTTATTGGTGGTCAGTCAGACGGGTATAGTGCAGATTGTCATTTTCGCTTCCATCAGTCTAACCTCAGAGCAGTTGTGGCTTTTGTATATAGTATATGTAGCTTACCGTCACCTGGTGTGGAATAACTAACATGCATGACTGTAAAGCACTTTTGATAGTTCGGATACCGCTATATGACACTATGCTTTATAATATAATCATAATGTGAAAATGGTTGTTGTAGGTAGGGCTGTCACAATAAATCATCAACAATTTAGCGTCTGTATATTTATTGGCATTTCTCCCCATTCTTTCTTTCTAAAACTTTGATTTTTAACTGATGCAAATTGAGTTTCATTATATTTTGTGTTTATTGCTGCCAATGGCCGCTGGCTGCTCTGCTTTGTGGCGACGACACTAGGGGCCGACATTACTGTAGTACCTCCATATAGCCGCTAGTCTCTCATTGGATTGCATTGCGCTTTAGACACGTTAAAAACAACTTTAAAGCCTGGTTTCTACAGCTAGATATTCCTCCTGTGATAACGCTGGGTCACGTCACGCAAGGCCCCTATGCCCTTTTTAGGAACATGCTTCGCCAGAGCTGGGGAGGGGGAGTCTGTAAATCCACCATGATTTCCCCCTCAAACGTAGTCATTGTGGTAAACGGGAAGGAGTGAGGAGGAGTTGTCTATTCTTTATTCTTTGTGTGGTATTTTAGGACATGATGATGCACTTTTAGAGTATCTAGTATCGTTAGAGTGAATAATTTGGCTTATAGCGACACTTTCTCCCTCTCAATATATCGAACTTGAAATTTGTTATCGTGACAGGCCTAGTGGTAGGGTCTGAATACCATAGAAAAAAATGTTTTCTTTTTTTTGTGTGTATTATTCGAATTTTTTATTGTAACACTATTTACCCTATAGTGGTTCTCAAAGTGGGGTCTAGAGGCACCACATGGGGCCTCCAAAGCTTATTAATGTTGGGGAGAATTTGGGATCGCGATGTCTCAGTCTTTGCAATGGCTGCTATATGGTGATCAGTCTAGAATTTATATCAATGCAAAATAAATTTTGGCTGCAACATGGCTACAAATAAATGAAATGGGTCTGAAAACTTAATGAACCCACTTTATGTAGGTATAAAATGCTCTATGTGGTATCTTAGTTTGTGTCCATGTGCTCTCAGAGAGTGTCCAGAGGTATGCAGGGGTTGCAATGCTGTATTTAGTGTTGTCAGGAGGCGGGCAGGTTTAAACATGCAGCCCATAACACTGAGGTAGTGACAGGAATCCCAGGGATCAGGAAAAGAGGAGTGCTGCTGCAGGTCGGACACTGTTGGACTAAAACTTACAGCACTGGACACAAGTCGGCTAAGCTGGCTGTGATGTGAGTGTTTATGGAGACTTCAGGCTTCGAGGATGTATAAGATCAGCCGCCTGTTTTGGGCCTTCTCTCGCTCAAACTCAATGGAGACTCTTGACACTTGCCCTGATGTTCCAACTAATGAGGACTTGCCCTCTTCACCTCTGTCCGACAGCCTGCCGGCCACGATCACAGCCCCCGATGACACGCAAAAGGACGAAACGCCACAGGTCCCGCCGCGAATGAAAACGTCTCAGAGTCAAGAAAACGTTCAACAAATACAACAGCCAGCGCAGCCAGAGACACCGCCTGGCCCGCCAGCACTGAGGGTCCTGCCATCACCGCGGGACACGAGTGAGTACAAAGCACGATAATACGTTCATCGTGTTTTCATGTGCTTAGGAAATGCATTGCAAGTTATTCGTTAATACATTAGAGTCTGAGTGTTTTGCTCAGAGTTTCTGTCTTCTTCTTTTCGGGGCAGGCTTGTGACACATTTGTCAGTGATGTTGTCAAAATTGACTGACTACAACATGAGCAAAAATCTGAAACCCATTTTTAGATTGTTCTCATGTCACCAAAGAAACTATTTTTGAATCTGACTAAGTAAGGTTTAACTTTGCAACACGAAAAAGACACTCACCAAGTAGAGCAATAATTAAGTCACAACGACAAGTGGATTTTCTTTTCTTCTTCATTTTTACCTTTAATGTAATTGACTGATCAAAACTGTTGTTATTTTTACTATAGCACTGGTATTAGTCTTAGTCGCCTCTTGAGTTTCAGTGTGACGCTTTAGAATCACGTCTAAGAGTCCTTTAGCACAGGGGTGTCCAAACTTTTTTCATGGCCTACCGCATATTGAAGCCGACACGGGGTGAAGAGCCATAGATCGGTGGTTAGTGTCGCGAAACCTTCGACTAGCAGAGGTTTAAATTGTGCCCCACGCCTTTATTTAAGCTTAAATCCTTCATGCCAGCTCTGTCTCACAATGAAATGTTAGTTGTTAGGTTAAATAAAAATAAAAAGGATCATCTCTGATCATGTGCACCGATTCAGCAAGAAGGACGAGGGCCACCAAAAATTGGTCTGAGGGCCCCGGGCCGCACTTTGGACACCCCTGCTTTAGCAAAAGGGTGGACTAATCTAGAAGGGAGGGGTGTTTATATTATTATTGCTTCCATCCATCTTTTTTATGTAAACCTATTCTCAGTTTGTTTAATCTAGCCTCTATTGTTTACTGAAAGAGAACCCTCTCTAATAGATATGGGGTTATTATGTTACCTTCATGTGCTATGGGAAATGTGTGAAGTGGAAATTACGAGGAGTGTTTGGCGGTAACGTGTTACAAAAGTAGTGAGTTACAAAAACATATTACTTTTTTTAGTAACTTAGGAATATAACATATTACTTACAAAAAAATATGGGAAAATATTAGCCATTAATTAACTCAAGTGCATTTAACTGTATGAACGAAAAAGTGCCAAACTCCCCCCGAATGAAATGCTGCACCAAATCAAGTTGGACACTGGTGTGTAAGATCGACACGAGAGAACGGGAATAACGAAGGGAAAGGAAATCCTTGACTGCACGGTGGTATTATTACTATTTACAGTTTATATTTTGCCAGAAATTAAAGACGGTTTAGGTTTTTGTTTGAAACAGGTGCGTAAGAGAAAGAATAGAGGCCAAACGTAGAACAGGAAGAATCTCTCGCACACTGTATACTTGCAACACCAGTGTTCCTTTATTTAATGCATTAAATGAAATAATGCATATTTAATGCATTGAATAAAGGAATGCATTAAGGAATGCAACTGTATGTTGCAAGCATACAGTGTGCAAGAGATTTTTCCTGTTCTACGTTTCTATTTTGCTAAAAGTACCTCAAAGTAGTGTAACTCAGCTACATTTTTGAAACAGTAATATGTAATACAAACATATTAAATTTTTAAAGCTGTAACGACTAATATATAATATGATGATTGCCTTTGTGGTCATAGCTCATAGCAGTCAAAGTCAAACATTGAAAAACACACAAGATCAATCAAGTTAAATCAAATTATTCTACAATGACCAACTGCTCGTACCAACCATCTGCTTTGCTCTGTTAGTTAAGTATCAAGTTAGGTTTTTTTTTTTTTACATGACACTAAATGAAAAAAGAGATTACATTACATTTAAGTATGCTGAATAAATTCGTAATAATCAGCTAAAAGGGGAATAAATCCTATAACATAAAACCAGCACTTTATTTACTGTAGCTTCCAAGTTGAAACATCAAGAGGATAATCGACCGTTTAGTCACTGAAAAATGCAACTTATTCTTTCCAGCGTGGAGATTTGATTTATCTTCCTGTAGTAAATAAAGGTTACTGTATATCTGTCTTTTTTAACATACAAAGCTGTCCGTTTGATTTCAGGATTAGATTCTGTGGATGACAACTCTGACGATTACGAAGACCCGGATCTGTTTTACTCTCAACAGGTGAACATGCCCCTCAGAGTAAGACACTGAAAATGGGATGTCTCTGTTATTATTTCCCACGATGTCTTTGTTTACACCCGTCTCCCTCAATAGGACAGGTCCTTGCTGATGGCCAACCAGGCGAAGCTGCGGTACAGCGCTTTGTGCAGCGAAGACGAGCTGGATGGTGATGATGATGAGTGAGTCACGCATCAAAACAACAACAAGGGACGAAGCAACCACACAGATTATTATTCTCACGTTATACTGACTAAACAAAACATCCAGGGCTGCATGATATTTGGTTATGTGGTACGACATCAGGACTGAATTACAAAAATCATGACGCACAGAATTGAACTACGGCACATTTTTTGGTCGTCACGCTTTTTCATTTGCGGTTGTGTTGGCAAAAAGATGTGTAAACCTCATTCAGGTGGAAGGTCTCTCTATATTGTGGCTTCTCACGGTATGAAATTGTGTCACTTCATATTACAGTAACAATATTTGGTGATACATTAGCCCTACACTCCTGTAATAGCACACCGGAGTCACCGTCAATTCAATTTGTTATAGAAATATTGCTTCTTGCCAAGGTATGTTGCCTCCCACTTTCCAGGACAAGCTCCAACTCATTTACAAAAACATTTATTACAGCATATAGTTTAAAAAAACACAGTATTTCCCTACACTGTTGAGCCAAGCATCAATCGTAAGGCAAACAAGCAAAAAGAAGTCAGTGTTGGCAAAAGGAAATGGTTCTGAAACCCACTTTTTTTTATTATTTCGACCCCCCTGTTGAGAATCACTGATATTGCCAAGTTATATTTGTCAGGATCTGAAACCAAACATGATCATCATGTTATATCATTATGGTGGTAAATGGTGCGTTTTATGTTTTGTTTGTGGTTTTGTCGACAAAGCCAATGTCCTGTCTTGTTCCTGTTTAGGGCTGTTAAATGATGCCGGTATGGTATAGACAAAAAAAGGTTAGGTTCTACCGGTATCGAAAAAATAAAAGTATGGAAAGCTGATACTAGAAAAAAATATCTTTAGATCCAAGTTTTGATGCTGTTGGTCCAGGGACAGCACGAAAGGACTTGAATTTCAAATGAATTATCGCCCACCCCCCATTTTTGCCCAATTTTCCCCTCCTTTTATTTCCTTTTTCTTATTTTCCCAAATTTTCCCCAAATGTTTGCCAATTTTTTTTTACTAATATTTTTCAAATTTTTTTTCCAAATTTTTCACCAAATGTATTTCCCATTTTTCCCTTTTTTTGTTCCATTTTCCCCCAATTTTTTTAAACACATTTTTTCACACCCACACATTTTTGTCACAATTTCTCCCCACATCTCTGGGCATTGGACATTAACCCGATACTGTAAATTTGCAGGTTTGCAGTTTTCTGGTCCTAAACGACAAATATGTTATATGTCATATGTTAAATATGTATAGGAACCGCAAAAATGGCAAAGTATTGTTAAAGTACTGGTATCGAAATAATATTATTCCTGTTTGAATGCTTTTTATAATCAAAAGTCTTTTTTTTGTGTGAAAGTTCAACTTCGTGGTCAGGTAGCTGCAGCCCCCCAGGAAGTATCTACCTACCCCCAAGCAGAGGCCAACTACCCTCCACCAGTCGGGAGGACAGCTCTCAGGAATCAGCCGTCATTAAAATGGGCTGGCTGGATAAGAATCCCCCACAAGGGTGAGGCTCAATCAACTTTCAAAGGTTTTGCAATGGGTACTTCGTCGTATTTAATGCACTTTGTTTGCAGTGCACTTTATTACCAGAGACGATGGGTAAAGCTGGATGCTGACTACATGAGATACTTTGACAGTGAAAAGGTAGTCAAACTCTGTTCTTCTTTTGATAATTGATACCTCGAGGTCAAAAGCTTTATCCATTGTTTGTTCCTCTGTAGGGCATTTACTCTAAAGGACTGATTTCCACAGCCTTTATCACTAATGTGTCGAGTGTGGGGGAGGTCAAGTTTGAGGTGGTGACAAGCAACCGAACATTTATCTTCAGAGCGGAGAGTGAAGGTAATGAAGACATTTTTAGGCATTTAAAGGCTTGGTGATGCTCACAGCAGCTATAATGCTCAATAACATCCTTCAAAATGCTTTATAATATAATTGCTTCATAATTATTAAATATTAAAGCAGAACTAAGTAACACTAAATACTACGCTGACAGAAAAGACAAATGGGGAGACGGATATTGTTCATTGTGCTACAACCCAATTACACAATGGAGAGGTTTTTTTCACTCAAACTTGGCTGTAAATAGTGCTAAAGTGGTGCTAGCCCACAGTTAGCTTTGCAGTTAGCCTGTTAGCTTCTTCTTCATGATTAGTGTGTATTGGGTCTGTGGGTCGGAGCAGGGAAAGTTGCAATTGTATTACCTCCAGAGGGACTACAAAAAGGATTTATTAAGGTAAACAAGTGACGTAGTTCTGCTTTAATTTTTATTTTACCGATTCCATAAAAAAAGTGGATACAGGTGTTTTCATTTTCAGATGTTCCGATAGTTGTTGCATTATCTGTTTGTATCCTCCATCAGCCGAGAGAGATGTCTGGGTGACTGCGTTGAAAGACTGCACTGGGGGACTCCGGAACCGCCAGACCATCTCCCCCAGTTCACCTCTGGCTCCAGAATTTTGTGGGTTTTTGGGCCTCAGAGGAATACGCTCCAGGCTTTACACCGTTGTCACTTTGGATAAGGTCTTCCTCTACAAGAATATGGAGGTACGGGCCACTTTCCTCACCTATCAATTCAAATAAAAGGACTTATTTGATTCAGTCTTTTTGTGCCTCTTCAGGACTACCGTATAGGTGTGGGCATCACCTCCATAGACATGAACGTGGGCAATGTGAAAGTTACAGATCAGCGGACGTTCGATCTCACGACACCTTATCGAACATTCTGGTAAGAAGCATAAAACACCCACAAATGAATACTCCTACAACACAATGAAACCATCAATCCTAAAACTATAAGAAAGGAGTTTATGAGCACATTTACCGTTATCAGCTTTCAACAACTATTTGTTCATGATCTATGAAAATGCTTTACAATTGGATGCAGAAAGGTCTCTTTGTCTTTGTTTTCTGCTTTTAGAATACACTGAAGGACAAAACAATTTTTCACTTCTAGATCAAATCAGGTACAAGACAAAAGATCTGTGTGCTGGTGGTTTGCAATAACCTTTTGCATTTGGTGTTATCGTGCACTGCAAGAGCATCAGTAACACGGTGCATAAAATGGCCATTGGCTGATGATTGAAACCTGTTCTACAACATGACGTGCAGGGACACTGTATCGTTTTATACTATGTACACACCTTTGACTGTCAAGTATAAACTTGGTGCCGAACAGGTTTTTAACACATTGGCTGGACTGCATGATGAAGAAACTCTTGAATATTGTGCAAGAAATGTTATCGCAAGATTTAACTAAACCACTTGACAAGACCACTAAACCACTAAACAAGAATAAAAAAACGAATAAATCATCAAAAAAACCTAAAACTGAATTTTTGCACCTTCTTGAAGTTACTTGGAATGAAAAACCTCACTGACTTTGCAATATATTGTGTCTACTTGCTATATAGATAAGAATGTGTCTCTTACTATTGCTATTATTGCACAGCTTCATTGCGGAGTCAGAGCAGCTGAAGGACCAGTGGGTAGATGCCATGCACAATGCCATCGACGAGGCTTTGTCCAATAGGGAAGTGGCCGAGCGGATCTGGGCGGAGCCAAGCAACAGCTTCTGTGCCGACTGCGACGCCCCCAAGCCAGAGTGGGCAGCCATCAATCTGTGCGTGGTGCTCTGTAAACGATGCGCCGGTTAGTATGTTTACTAAGTTTTGTTTTTTTTATACAAATCAAGACCAACATGTGAAACAGGACTCTTCTCTGACAAATCCAGACTCAAAACTGTCCTGTTAAGTTGTACACAATATGTTCACTTTTATCCTATGGTTTATGAGTTGGTGCCCAGTTTACTTTTTTCCTAAACCTCTTTAGCCCTGCCTTAACTGAGCGCATTTTCTCCAGTTCTTTACCCAGCTTTACCCAAGTCTAAAAGGTTACAGCCTATAGGCCAGTGTAAAGCCTCATTTGAAAGCTACAAAATTGATCTAAACTGATGTTTTTCCTCACATTGTTGTCGTGTTGCCTAATCTGACACTTTTTTGTTGCGTTTTCATCAGATGTTTCATTACATTTTTGTCATGTTTTGACCCTTTTTTTTGTCACATTTTTGTCACTTTTTTCGGCTTTTTTCACTTTTTTATTGCATTTTTGTCACATTTTCACTGCTTTTTTATTTTTGGTAATTTTTTGGTCACTTTTGGTCACTTTTTCATCAAATGTTCATAATGTTTTTTTGCTTTTTTGGATACTGTTTTATCACTTTTTTGTCACTCTTTTGCTGCTTTTTTTGCCAATTTATTTTGTTGCGTGTTCGTCACTTTTTCACTGTTTTTTTGTCATGTTTTTGTCACTTTTTTGTCGCTCTTTTGCTGCTTTTTTTCCACTTTTTTTGTCACGTTTTCATCAGTTTTGTCCAATTTGTAGAACTGTAGAAAATGTGGTCAGTTCAGGTGGTTAAAAGGCTGATATTTCATGCTTTTATATCTAAGAAGCACTTTGATGTGTTTCAGGGGAGCACCGAGGCCTGGGTCCAAGCATTTCTAAAGTCCGGAGTCTGAAGATGGACAAAAAAGTGTGGACTGATGAGCTAATTGAGGTCGGCTTATTTGACGGAAGAAATGTCAACTCGTCTGTCCTGTCGAAGAGTATATTTAAATCATGCAATGCTTAAATACTTCCCTATTACAGGTGTTTCTTTTACTGGGAAATGAGCGAGTCAACAGTTTCTGGGCTGCTAATGTTCCTCCAAGTGAAGCTCTGTCACCATCTAGCTGCACAGAAGACCGGCGCCGCTACATTGCAAACAAGTATCGCCAGGGCAAATACAGGAAGTACCACCAGCTGTTTGGAAACCAGAATGAGCTGAACAATGTAAGTTTATCTTAAAGTTTTATGCGAGAGTTCAAATACACTCCATGTATTTATAGCCTTGGTCTGAAGTGTGAAAAAAGTCATGTAGTTGATGGGGAATGTTTGCAGCTTTTGTTTTTTGATGTTTAGGTTTATATTGTTCATTAAGACCTGGAGCAGTGTACAAGAGTAGAGGTACCTGCTGGTGCCGATAAGGAGAAGGGGATTTTGTTTCTGTGCTGTAAAACATCTAAGTGGATCTACATTGGCACTAAAGAAAGTGAAAACTGTTTCCTAGATTGGCCTCTAAGAAAACGTCTTAATTGTGTCCATGCTGTGCCCGTGTGCCGTGACTTGTGGGTGTTTTAGATCCAGCTGGGTCACTCATTAGCAGCTTAACCCAGTTCACCTCAGACAAAGAGGCCTGCTCACAATCGGCTGTGTGTGTGAATCACATTCAACACTTGACTACCATCTTTTTAAATTCCAAGCATACCAGTGAATCACTGTGTTTGGGAAGATAGCTGAACTGAGATAATCCAACTGTTCCAGTCAAAGCCACTGAACGGCTGATTCTTTCCCTTTTAAAAACCGCTCCACGTGGCTAATGGCCCGTAACGCTTTCTAGTCCAGCCAATTTCTTTTTTTTCCTCAAGCCCAACTTTCCAGATCGAATAACACTTGGCCCGCTCCTTTTGTCTTGGGTGTGTCTGTAGAATGCAGTGTGTTCCATTACTGTGCAAAAAGTCACTGTGCAATATTGTGGTGTTGTCTGCTCTAGTTTTTAAAAGGGAGGGGCTTTAACCACAGAGCTGAGAAATGTGAGTGTGGGATTCGTTCAGGTGGTCTTCCAGTCTCTTCTTCCCCCCCCTTTCCACTTTCTGTCCCTTTTGTTTTTGCATTTTTTTCTGCCCGTGACCTCACTACTCACTGAGAGCTGGAATGCGCTTGACTCCACCTCCGCTCTCCTCCTTCTGTCCCTCTCCTGCTCTACTCATTGTTTGGCTGCCACTGAGGGAGAGTTGATCTCTACTGTCTATATCAGTTTTTTTTGTTAGTTTCTTAGCACCTGGTGTTTGCTTTGTTGATGTTGTTCAAGTTTTTTTGATCCAGTGATTGACACAGAGGAGGGATTCCTGAACTGAAATCCACAGGTGAGTTGTGCGTTCCACTTGGCAGCACTGTGAGGAAACCGTGTTGTTTGACTGCATCTCACTGAGGAATGTAGCCTTGAAAGTGCTTTACAATACTGCTTTTTTGGCACAACTTACAAATGAAATGTGTGCCGGGGGGCTTTGGCTTGCCTCGAGCGGACTTCGGCTTCGTGCCACAATGACTGGTGTGTTGAGAGTTTCAGCATAAAGCTTCTGTGTGTGTTTCATTCAGAAGTGTGGGCTGAACTATGTCATACATTATGAATATGGATACCGACGAGTGTTGGAAAGTTGGTGGCTATTTGCATGTCATTCCTGCACCTCCTCCGCCTTATGCTCTTGTTATTGTTGTCACTGTTTTTGTTAATGGCCTCCTTCTCCCTCTGTGGAGCTGCACGGTTTTGGAAAGAATATATGTGATACTGATTGCCATACAGTGTGTGATTTATATTTTCAAATCAATTCAGTTCACTTTGCACATTCAAGATATGAGCTTTTAGAAGAGACTGAAAAATGAATTGCTGAACTAATCACGTGTATTTCAGTTTGTATAAAGTGTAAGCTACAGAAATGAGACATAGACGCGGTATTTATAACCCACTTACCTTTGCCTCCATTCTTTCTAAAGATCGTAGATTGAACCGTTCTGTAAAATATATATAGCTTCTGTGTATCAATCATTTGCAAAGTCATGTCATCTGAGCAGGTTTTATTACTGCTGTTTGTCCATTACATTTCTAGTGTCTTTTTGATACTGCCATTATGTGATAAGAGGAGATGATAATAAATGTTGCTTCCAGGTTCACATGACCGGTTGCAGATATATTGTATCTGTATACATCTATAACCCAGTTTATATCGTTTTCCAAGGTTGTTTCATTTACTATTTTTTTTTATTGCATAACCTTTTACCGAAAGATTTCTGCTTCATTGTCCTCCTCCTCTTTCTAAGCCGAACTGGGTGAGGTAATGATGGAACAGCCTTCCTCCTCATCTGGATTTAATATATGGACGTGGGCTCACATAAACGTGGGTGGGTCTTCAGCGGAGGGTTAAATGGCCCTAAAGAGAGCGGAGTGTTTGGACATTTCCACCGTACAATCAAACTGCGATAATTGTGACCACTTTCATCTTTCCTTTCCTCAATATTTTCCTTCCTCCTGTTTGTCTTTCCCCGCTCCTCTTCCTGTCCTCTAGGGTTGCAGAGGCCAGAGGGAGCCTCCAGATTTTTTTTTTTTTTTTTTTTTAGGGGGGACGACACACCCCGATACAATCTCTCCTTCTCTCTCTTACACCCCGCTCTGCTCTTGGGAAGTTGAAGATTCCTGAATTCTCTGTTCACATATGTGCATGTGGGTTTCGCTTTTACTGCTCCTCTCACAAGCTGCAGATGTCGAAGGGAGACTCGAGACTCCTTCACACTTTAAAAAAATCCACTTCCTTATTTCTCATTTGTCCTGATTGGTGCACTGTGGTTTGTCTGACGGTCTTGATAGGGTTTGTCCTTACATTTGCAGCCAGATGGTTCAAAGTATAAACAGGTTTTTGTTTTTCTTACATCTGTATTGTTCTTCAAGTGCTGGTCTGTTGTTGGTTCTACGGCTTATGATTTATCACAGATATTGTATAAGCCAAAATCAAGTAGCAACCGTATTTTTGCTTCACATTTTCATCAGCTGCTTGTTCATTGTTAATTTATATTTTGAACTGAAAAATTACATTTACTTTTCCTTTTTTCTTTGTGATTTTGTCAATTGTCAATTTTGGAGGCCATGAAAAAAAAAATCACTTTTTGAATCCAGGGGACACAAAACCACAAATGATCAATTACCGGCATAGACGTTTTAATGGATGAAATTAAATGCCCTATACCTGATTTATTACAAACAATCCAAGAGGAAGCCACTAACTGAATATGATAGTTGTTGGTCCAAACTCATCCCTAACATTTCTATACTTCTCGATATGCCAGTGGGTTTACATTAGGGGGGGATCTGCACCATTTATTTGTGCACTTTCACAACATACTGTATGTACTGTTGTATGCTTGATTTTTAAAATGACAATTAGCGTGTTGATTTTTTATTCTTGTAATGTCATAGGCACATTTCACATCTTGCTTGGGTCAATAGCCTGAGATTTCATGAAATTGACACAAGTGCGATTCGTGTTTTTCCCACAAATCTCTTTTTTTTAAATTTGTATTATTTAATAGGGACAGTGCATGTGAATGAACATCTGTAATTACAATGTAAATATGCCAAATTATAGCAAACATGCTAATTTCCATCTGCAGTCCCTAGGCAGGACAGAGACAATTAAAAAATAAATTTACATACAATTACAGATTAAAAGTGGTTGCACAGTTGATTGTCTTTCATCCACTGTTTAAGGTGCAGTTTGAAAGTGACCAGTGATGGACATTCTGTTATGAAGAGAGGAATCCTTTTCCAACAATGCGTCCCCTTTACAGACAACACAGTTTGACCGAAAGTGGTGTGTCTGTGTGGTGTGTCTGTGTGGTACCTCGCAGTCTCCTCGAGCTGTGGCCCTTCTATACTTCCTTTTAAAATCTATACTGCCTTTAAATATCAGTCATATCAACAAAATACCCCTAGACTTGCTTAAACCCTGGGCAGATGAGTGTGCAGGGTTTACTTTCCCACAATAATCATATTTACCAACATTGCTGTACTTCATATGAGCTTAAATTAATTGACCGTGTTTAGATCAGTACTCACTTATTATATTCCTCAAAATTCTCTTTGGGGCCAGAATATGTGCTTGAATTTGGCCCCTGGACCCGATGCTGCCTTACCCCTGAGCCATACTATTAAATTGCCATATTGGGCCAGTGCCTTAGAAGAGGCCTGCGTCTTGAATTGCTTCCCATTACTGTCAAATCCAACTCTTTTCCAATCGCGCTCCATAACCACAACCGTATGTGCTCCTTGTGATAGCTACATGAATGTAATTAGGCTTGAAGGCCCGTTTGCTCCAATGAAGTCCTCTTTATGGTTTCTTGATGCCGTATGCTTATGAAAGAGGGGAGTGTCCTTGGATATATTGTGAAATATTAAATCTGGGTTAATTTGCTTGTTTGTGTGTGTCTGTGTCGAGGCTCAATAGTGATTAAATAGAGGAGGGGCTGTCTGTGTGTGTGAGTGTGTGTGAGTGTGTGTGTGTGTGTGTTTGACAGGGCGCTGTGGAATTTCCCAATCAGATTCAAAAGAGCCGATTGGTTCAAACAAAGCACAGCCCGTATGAGTCTTGAGAGAGGGCTGCCGTGCGGTTTGTGTGGTCAACTTCAGTTCTTCAGCTGTAAAAACACTGCATCCTCCTTTTCCCATCACAACATATTTCCATTCCTACCACACTTCCTTGTTCTTTAAATAATATCACCAGACAAAGTAATACAGAGGCTTCATATTACACCGAATTGTCTTTTTTTGTTGAGTTTTTACACTTGTTTTTGCCCGATTTAACATTGAGTTTGCCATGAGTATGCTTTATTTTTATTCGTTTGTTCTTAATGTAACCAGGAACTGACAATTAGGGGCGAACCTGTTGTACATGTCAATCAGGAGAACATACAAACTCCACACAGAAAGTTATAACACGTGTAATACCACTGCTGAGGCGTCCAAAGGAATCTATCAAAGCCTGAGTAATCCATAATGCATTGCGCACACATCGTATCACCAGTTCTCGTCCCTGTCCTTCTAATTTCTCATTGAAATTCAGCTCTTGCTCAAAAGAGGCTCTTCAAATGCCACCCCAGTGTCTTCATTGAAATGGAAACAGAATCTCTCGAGTTTGTCCTCGGCTGTTCCCACTCACACAAAAAGCTGACCCAGCATCACATGACGCTAAGGTCTGGTCAGCAGGACAAGACTCATCAGAATGCAATTCATGATTGTGTCTCTGTTGTGTCCCTGTCACTGCCTTCCCAATCTCAAACCTGCTCTTTTCCTGCCAACTTTAATTTATTATCTGTAATCGAGTAGGGTTTTTCCAGATATACAATAGTATCTTTGTGACAATTTATCGAGATTGCAACATATTTAGTTGAAATCAGTCTGTGTATTTCTGTCTAATAATAATAATGATATACTGTGTACTGCAGGGGTCTCTCCAACCTGTATAGCCTTGTGAACTACTTTTATACAACAAGAACATTGGAGAGCAACTTTTGCTTCCAAAACACTTGTGTAAATTGTGACTTAGGTTGAGTTCACCCTGGAGAATTCGTTGCCAAGATTTTAAAGAAAATGACTTAAATTTAGTCCTGACACTTTACAACAGGGGTCTCCATGTACATTTTGCTGGGGGCCAAAATATATCGGGAGTGTATTGCCGAGGTCAATAAACAAAAGCTCCAGTATAATATGTTTTAATTGGGACAATACTATTGAGGAAACATTTTTCAACAAATGAATACTAATGAGCCTGACAAGACTGTAACCTCGGCTTACACTTATATTGCACTTAACAACCCCGTGTCACAAGTCTCTGCTGCACTGTAGTCATTCATTCACTCAGCACTTGGTGGTGATAAGCTACTATTGAAGCCACAGGGGGCAGGGGCAGACTGTCCATTTACCATGTGGCTATTCACCTTATTCCGCCCCACACACTTTTGCCACTTTTTGCGTTGTTTCAAGTTTAATGGTTTTGTATAGCCCAATATCACAACAGAAGTCGCCTCACAGGGCTGCACCAAACATTAAGGCAATAAAACAGAGCAATAAATATGACAATTAAAATTTCAGGTGAATCCAGGCAAATATGTCCAATAGGAGGTAGCAACGAGCGGCGTGGGTGTCCCCGTCCTTAGACTCTCCAGCACGGCAAGGAAAAACTCAAAAACCCGGCAGGAGAAAAGAGAAACCTTGGGGAGAACCACAGAAGGAGAGATCCACTCCCATGGACGGACAGGCTATAGAGACCCAGGGCCGAAGGATCCCTCAGCAGACGGGCCAAGATTGTTGTCTCGGCACTTCCGTTGTACAGACCGCAAAGCCCGTTCATTTAAACAGATAACGAGGGAAAATATTCTCCGCTCAAATCTGATGTTTAGTAGATTGATTTGTGTAAAATGGCCAATGTTCATTTGCACCAAAAAGTCAACTCTGCACCGTTTCTCAGCACAGCCGAAAAACAGCTTTGTTTTCATGTGACTGATATGTGGACTTCTCCAATCCCATGTTAACAGGAGAAAAGGGGCGGGCACAATTCACGCGAGCCTCCGGAATAAGGTGAATAATGTGTTTATATCCTGATCTCTGCTTATGTCAGTGCCCTCTGCTGGACATGTGTGGAATTCTTTCCTTTATTTAAGCTGCCCCCTAGTGGCTGGAGTTAGCATTCTGTTTTTTTTCTTTTAAAATTCATAACTCCACAGAGGAATGGGCTAGAGACTTTCTTGTTTTGTTTTTTTTACATACTCGGGAATTTGCGCTCTACAAGTCAGGGCTGGATTGAATCATCTGGCCTGGCGGGCCGCCTGTTGGAGACCCCTGCTTTACAGTATTGATCCAACTGTTCGCAGATTGTGTTCAGCGTGTTCAGAACAAACAGATAATACATTTCAAATTTGAGCTAAGCGTTTTAGATAGAACGTTTTGGCGAGCTACTGTTGCTACTGGTTGGAGATCCCCAGTGTACTGTATTTAAACAGCCTTCGTGAACTCTTAAAAATGACTGATATTGCAGTATCCATTTACTCCTTAATATTTCGCTGTTGGGAGAGGCTTTTGAACTATTGTTTTTGTGATTTACAAAAAAAAAATTAACCATTAGAATTGTGATTTTTGGCTTGACTGTTTATTGTGAAGCCCTAGTCCATGGGTAGATTTTCACAGAGCTGCCTTTATTGTGTAAACAGTTGCATCTTGTAATCTGGTATTTGAAGAAGTGAACAAAGACATAAGCTGCTCATGCACAACAGTGCTACAGGGAGACGTGAATCATCCTGGTCACTCTACGAAGAGACCATCCATAGGCCTCATTTTGTTTCAGTATATTTTGTCACTCTTTAAAATAGTTCACTGTAAATTAACAATGTTTTTTGTTATCCTCCCCTCTCTAGGCTTTGTGCATTAATGTGCAGGGCAGTGATGTGCTGGAGACGTTGCGCCTGATCTTTTGCGGGGCAGATGTCAATTGCATGACCGATCTGCTCGAGTCCCCACTGCTGCTGGCTCAAGCAAGTTCACAACTTCTGCAGGCAGAGCTTATCAGCCACAACCTCAACACAGGTGGGTGTGACATCATCACCAAACACGCCACTAAACAAGTCCAAATCTAAAAGCACTAAAAAGGAGGAGGAAGAAGAAGAAATGTTGAGTTGATGATTAGATTGTTACGGAACAGACTTTGAACCCAAAAGCAGTACTTAACACGAAGCAAAGTTGACCAAATGTATTCAAAGGGAAGGGCTATCGGGCTGGGGGGCCAATGAAGCAGGTGGGTATCAGGCTGGGGGGCCAATGGAGCAGGTTCGTATCAGGCTGGGGGGCCAATGGAGCAGGTTCGTATCAGGCTGGGGGGCCAATGGAGCAGGTAGGTATCGGGCTGGGGGGTCAGTGGAGCTGGTAGGGGTGGTGCTGGTGTGAGCCGGTGGAGCAGGATGAAACTGCACCTTGGGTCCAGGAGGATTGGTGGAGCTGGTACGGGGGTGCTGGTGTGAGCCGGTGGAGCAGGATGAAACTAAACCTTGGGTCCAGTAGGATTGGTGGATGGCGTGCAGCAGGTTAGTGATCCGGGTTAAATGCTGGAAAAACAAGATACCAAAAAAGATCCGAAACACAGGGAAGAAATATCAGATCTAAGTCTTGAGCCAAGAGACAGGTTGTTGCTTTACTGACAAACTGGCCAAGAATGGCTGCTGAACCCGGGTAATGAAGGACTGGACTGATTGTAGATGGACCTCAGGTGAGTGATGGCAGCAGGTGTGGGGAAATGGCAAGCTCCACCCAGGTGAGTAGGCATACACACACAAACATAGGAGAGGGGAGGGGAGAATATATGACTTACATTGGCATTCTTGTCATACTATATTAGTAACATCGCCAAACAAAAGGGAAAGAAGACCAACTGCATGTTTTCATTCCACAAATCTCTTTCAAAGCATGCCATTCACATTACACTTGCGGTAAGTCAAAGCCAGTCTGATGGGTAACGCATTTTTCTTCCAGACTTGCCCCAGTTTCCAGTTGAAGACATCACTACCACAATGCCGTACTCTGCTCCGTCCTCCGTCTGCCTCAACGGCTTTCTGTTCAAAACGGGCTCAATGACCCGTGTGGTCACAGATCGCAAAGGAAGAGAAGGTTTGTTTCCTTTTTCATGATCTGTTGGTGTAAACTAATGAAAAAAAGTACACTGTTACACGCTGTTTTTAATCTTGGTATAGAATCTCACTTACTTTGGACAATCTGGTCATTATTATTCTGATTATTTTATTCATGCATATATTCTTTGAAATAACTTTAGAGTTTAGCCGGCGCTGGTGCACACTGAACGATGGGAGCTTCAGCTACTATGAAAATGACAAGAACTCAAACCCAAATGGGACTTTAAAGGCTTCAGAGATCGTGTGTTTGGCAGTAGGAAACATCAACCATGGGTAAATCTTTATATCCTTCACATTATCACATTGTGTGTTTCATTATGCATTAATGTACTTTCTTCTGAACAGGTATAACCACACATTTGAACTGTACACGGAGGCGGAGCGTCTCTACTTGTTTGGCACAGACGACGCTGACAGCCACAAAGAATGGATCAAGTCCATTGCAAAGGTGTGATTTATAGATGCTCGGATCAGGCCAGCTTCCCGTCGGTCTTTAGAGAAGAATGACAATGACTGTGTGACCGGGAGCATTTCTCGTGGTTTGGATGTTTTTGTCATTGTCAGTCATAGAGGAGTTTTCTATATTCCACCACAGAAAAGGTTTTAAAGGAATAGGCCACCGTTTTTCCATACTGAGATATGTTCTTACCTGAGCTTAGACGAGTTGATACGTACCTGTCTGCTTTTTGTGAGTGCCCGTGGAAGAGCTTGGTCGCTTCTAACTTCAACCTGTTTGGATCTATAGGAATAAACTGGGAGAGGCCAAATGCTAGCGTCATCTTTGGTCTTTTTGCATGGCTGAGGGCACATAGTTCTTCCATACTGTGATATGTTCTTTCCTGAACTTAAATGAGTTGATACGTACCCGTCTGGTCTTTGTGCATGCCCGTGGAAGAGCTTGGTAGCTTCCAACTTCACCCCCGTTTGGAGCTATAGGAATACATTGAGAGAGGCTAAATGCTAGCAACTTAGCTTCAACTCGTCTAAGCTCATGTTAGAACATATCTCTGTATGTAAAAACTGTAGCCTGTTCCTTTTAAAGTTGATGATAGATACAGTAGATAAATCAATAGATGGTTGGACTCTACCTTGTTTATCCCTAATGAGATGAGAGCAGATTTTAGGGTAAACATTGTGGCGCCGATGGCAAGTCTCTTCTCTACTGCAGAGGTTTGGAGTCCAGATTGCAATCAGAATAGCACTTGAACTGAAGAAGCTTTTTTTGTGGAAAGGCAAATGCTTTCAATTAAAAAAACAATGCAGTACAGGCAACTTCTTGAAAGACATACTAAACAATATGCCGCCTCTTGAGCAATAATGGATTATTTATTAGCTTTAGGCCAATACAAAAGCATAGACAAACACAGCAGGAGCTAATTTGCAACCGTTGTAATTTTGGATGACATTTGCAAATAAATGCAACCAGATGGTCTTGTTTCAACAGCCACAGTATTTTTTTGTCACCCCAATGTCAGATCAATAGAAAATGAAGGGTTTATGGAGTGTAACCAATGCCAAATCTAAACAGTCTAAACATTCCTGTAATGCTATCAGCAAAACAAATGTGAATCACAACTCATCACTCTTGATTTAGTCTCTTCGTGGCTCACTCTGCAAAGCACTGTTAAAGCCTGTGTTTTCTTTTCCTCAGAGCATCATCCCTGCCAGCGCCGAGTCTCTTCTGCGATTGGAGTTTGTCCGGATCGGGAGGCTCAAGTGTAAAGACGGCTTGAATCTGCAAACTTCCAAAGTGGGCTGGTTTGCGTTGGAGGGCTCGACGCTGCACACATACGTGGAGAAGAGCCACATGGAGGAGATAAATCTGCGCAAACTGACTGAACTATGTGAGTAAAGTGTGATTTATGTGTGTGTTGCTATAATATATCAGCTTATAAAAATGCTGTTCATTTTTGTTTCAGCGACCCAGTCTGACGTGCTAGTTCTGGTGGAAAAGGGCAGGCAAGTAACCAATATTGTATCACTGTCTATTTCTGTAGAATACAGTATGTGTAGCTGGGATTCTGTGAGCGTCTTCCTCACGTTTCACTGATTTAATGCGATGTCTTTATTCCTCAGGACCCTGTACATCGAGTGCGAGAGGAAGCTGGATTTCGCGGGCTGGTGCGAGGCCATAAAAAACGCGGCGCAGAGCGGAGCCGACACACTGAGTGAACAGCAGCTCACGGAGACCGACATCCCCGTCATAGTGCACAGCTGCATCGGATTCATCACACAATACGGTTAGATACTCATGTTTTTACTTTACTAACGGGGCTTCCTGTCTGGCACCAAACATTGTGGCCACTATTTAAAGGTGGGTTGTCAGATTTTTACTTTTTTTTTTTTTTTCATTTTACATCTCAGTGCCTAGTTTTACACGGCCAGAATCATCAGAGAACTGGAGAAGTCAGATAATCAGATCCGATGCGTTTATATTCACTTCAGAAAACTGATGTGTGTGCATGTGCCTGTTCGGTTTTACATATTTAGAGCAACTAAACTATTGATACATCTGAAACCAGTAAATTGGTAAGGTCATGGAAGGCCAGGAAAAGGAAAAAAGATTCTGCACAAGCTAAACATTATAAAACTGACAAAATACATGTAACAGTTACAGTTACCATAGCACAGTCACATGTCACTGTTTTTCAAAACCACATCAGTAAATGGCCCACATGAAGGTAGTTTATGCTATTGCTTTCATTTAGAGGAAGCTTAAAGCCACATGGCTATTTTGCATACATTGCAGCGGAGGAGCAGACCTCACTGTGTGTAAATGCGGCATCTTTCTCCGAAGATGAACCAAAGGACAGGATTTAGTAGAATATCTGACCAGAGCATTTTTTTATTTCTGTGATGAAGCTGTAGTTGTGGAAGGTAAATCTGAAACAGATTCTTATCGTCGTCTGTTTTCTGTTTGGCTTCATATCGTTATTGTGGTTCATGTTTGAGTCTGTGGCCTGAGTGTTTTTGTTGTCCAATACTATATAGGGTATGTAGTTTTTTTCTGAAACGGCTGTTGGTGATGTCACTTCCTCTGTGTTTTTCGCTCTGGGTCAGGACGGTCGGATTGGGCAAATGCTGCTGAAGCTCTTGTTCTTAACTGCATAGGGATCTAACAGTTGACCTTATCACGTCATAAGTGTTAGGAGCCAGGATCAGGACATAGACGCTATTATTTGAGGGTTTTGGATGGAGCCCAACTCTTTAACCTTTCCCTACAATCATCCCCAGGTGAAGCAGATTGAAAATGATTTCACCTCCATATTTGGACCTGGAGTGCACCTTGTGAGTTTGGCAGCCCAGGTTTAGTTTTTCAAAGGTCTATGGTTCAAACCAATGGGCTCAGAAAGCACTTTTCTTTGGTCCTCATAACGGGGTGCTGACATCGCTACTATACCACTCCCTAGTGGTTAGAGCGTGTAAACCTTCTAGAGTTTACAACAACATGAAAATCAATAGGGACTTTATTTCTGTCAAAAACAACTTAAAGCCTGGCTGACTTTTATTGTTTCTATATGTTATTTTCTTCAATAATTGTAGTAATATCAGCAGAAATAAAATACAAATAGCATAAACTGTACTTTATTTTTAAGGGTATAAAGCAGGTCGAGATGTTTAGCAAATAATCAGAGCTAGAAGTCAAACCCACAAGGCTGAGGACGGAGCAATGTTCTGCCGCATGTGCAGCAGCTTTAACCAACAATCAGCTGCACTCTCTGCTTTATCTGTAGAAAAATAATAATCCGAGATTGATTTCATGGATGACTTCTGTGATTTTCTTTTATTTATTTCATTTTTCTTTTTATCTTCACCTTTGTTACATTATGTTTGCTTCATTGTGCTCATACACAACTGTGAAAGATAATACATAAATAAATTACAGCTATATCAGATAATGTTTATCACATTACTCTGTTTACATGCCTCTCCAATAATCTGAGAACTCCAGAAATCAGATCATGATCCGATGCTTGGTCTGCATGTAAAAGTGGCCACTTTTTACATAAAGATAAACAGTTAAATCCAATTCCGGATGTTTTAAGAGCTCTTTCAATTATTTTTACTATTATTTTATTATTTTACGTTTTATTGTGCTGCAGACTGATATTGAAAGCATATACGGTGTATTTTATGTCCATAAATAGATCTACAATTATCACCCTCTAACATTACATAGAAATATTATTTGTAAAAAACACAAAAAAAGAGATAAATGAATATGGAAATACAAAAATTTGATTGTCACATCCACATTGTCAGATCTTATGCAGCAGACCCATTCAATTGCTCAATGCCATAGTTGTGTTGATCTTTGCATATATTGTAGTAAAGGACATCCATTGTCTTTGATACAGAAAAATATCAGTTTGAACATTTTCAGCCTCAGACTCCAACAAAATAACATGGGGGGATATGAATACTTCCCTAACCCACTGTAAATACCTTCTTTTTGTAAATAATCCTCGTGATGCCTGAGGAGCTTATGTTGGATTCTATTGGAATCATTCATAATTTATGACAAAGTACTGACGTCTACAATGTGCCTTTGGTCTGTGTTCACTTTGTATTCAGGTCTGACATCGGAGGGCATCTACCGAAAGAGTGGAGTGAACTCTCGGGTCAAAGCGCTTTTAGATAAGTTCCGCTCCAACGCCCGCAGCATTTGTCTGAGGGAGGAAGACAACGTGGTGGACGATGTCTCCAACGCACTCAAGCGCTTCTTCAGGGAGTTAGAGGAGGGGCTTTTCACTCAGGAGGAGGGCATAAACTGGCTCCAAACCACAGGTAATAATGAGCTAATCCCACTATTGATCATCTCTGCAAAAGCCAATCATTAGAGGGACAAAATGACTTCTTTTTAGCTTTTAGCCCTGTTAGTGTTTTAGTGTTTTTTCCCATTAGTAACTTTGCTGTTTGCAGAGCATGCAAAAAAATCCAAACCTGCCCAGCCTCTCACTTACTATGTCTTTACTATACACAACATTATTTCAAAAAGTAGTTTCCAAAATGTTTATTTCATCACATCCTGCCATTAACGTCCTCTGATCCGACTCCTACAGCCATTCAGGATAAAGACGCCAGAATCTCCAGATATCAGCAGTTACTTGACAAGCTTCCTCGCGTCAATAAGGCCACGCTGGAGGCGCTCATAAACCACCTGTACTGGTAAACAAAAGATGCACTGTCCATTTCCATAGTCATAGTTTGCCACTGTGTTTAAGCTCAGTTACTTATTTTTTTTTTAACTTGTTTATTGTTCTCCATAGTGTTCAATGTCATGCACATATCAACCAGATGAACGTCCATAATTTGGCCATAGTGTTTGGCCCCACACTTTTCCAGACGGATGGGAAAGACTACACTGCGGGACAAGTCGTAGAGGATCTTATAGAACACTACACAACCATCTTTGAGGTGAATAAACGACACAGTTTCCTTGAGTCTAGATGATATCAGCTATTTTTTATTAAAAATAAATGTAGTGTATAAATGAAGCTCCACAGTCCAGGGTCCCGATGAACATTTTGTATTATTTTTTCCCACTGTTTTGTCGGGAACTTTAAAACGAATGTTAGAAGCTAATCAGCTACATGTGGTAACTCTCATAACCGCAAAACAGACATTTTATTATTAAAGCAGTACTAAGTAAGTAACTTGTCTGCCTTAATAAATCCTTTCTGTAGTCCCTAATGCAAGTGTTAATGGGATGATTGGGGGGTCTTTTATCTCCCCCTGGTGTCTCTGGCCGGAAAACCACAATTGCAACTTTCCTGCCACAGGGTCGGGGTCACCAATACACACTAATGGACTCACAAAGAAGACGCTAACAGGCTAACGGGCAAAGCTAACTGCGGGCTAGCTCCACTTAAACAGTATTTACACCCAAGTTTGAGTGAAAAAAATGAATCTCCATTGTGTAATTGGTTGTACAATATCTCTCTCTCCCTTCGTCTTTTCTGTCAGCGTAGTATTTACTCTCACGGACAATTAATGAGTAAAAAACTACAATATGCTACGTCACCTACAGTGGCCACTAGGCGCATGAATTACTTAGTACTGCTTTAAATTAATGTTAAAATTTAGCCGAAACCTTTACAAACCGTGAAGTTCTAATTGTTCCTAATCTAAGTTCCCATGTATTTCATGTGTTTGGTATTGTCTCTTCTTTAAAATGTACATGTAATGTGTATATGTTTCATGAAAGTAAATTGGCTGTAGAGATCAGATTGCAATTCAAAACAATCCATTAATCGCACAGCCCTAGCACGTCCGATTATCTTTCTCACTTGGCATTCTCTTTATTGTTGCTATTTTTATCTCTTTACAATGTGACAAACTGAACGGGGAAAGTAGGTAATTACTGGGATTTCCCTTTTGAGTTCAAAGCATTTGTTGATAGTAGTTTTAGGACCACCCAAGCTGCTCTTGCAGAAAATGGAGCACATTGTCTGTCTTTTAAATATTTTCTAGGCGTTTACATCCTGCTGATAACAAAGTTTTTAAAACTACGCATGGGGAATGTAAACACAGACTTACAGTAATTGTAGCTCTATGTTAAATAATTGTGGCCTGTGCACTTTTTCGTTTGCAGGTGAATCAGACTCAGCTCGCTAAACAGCTGCGGGAAATCGAAGTGATTATTCGGCTGCGAGAAACTTTGAACAACACCGTTACAGTAAGTGCAATAGCTCACAAGAAAGAGCTTTAGATTTGACTTCCTATAATATATTATTCATTCTGTGTGTGTCAGGTGAATAGTCAGGGTGGAAACATCATCTGTACAGTATACCTTGAAGAAAAGAGTCTGACTGAGCATCATGTTAAGGTACTGCAAAAAACAAACATAAATGAATGAAAATGAATAAATGAATGATCTGAAGTCACCATAATGTGATGTTGTTTTGTCAGATCCCTGGCGCAATGACAGCAGCAGAACTAACGTGGGAGGTTTTAGACATTCGCAAAATTCCTGCTAAAGACAAAGAGTACTGGAGCTGCTGGGAGAGCAATGAGAAGGAGGAAATGGGTAAGATGTGAATCAATAAGAGGGTTTTATTTTAGTGATTTAGTTAAACACTACACTGCCCGAACAAAACAATGTAGTTTATCAGTCATCCAGGTAGTGTAATTCGACTAAAATAAAAGGTGAATCAACTGCCTGAACAACACAAAAAGTCGCCTCCCGGATTTAACAAACATTTTTGATCTGGGGCTACTGCACTTGGTCAGGTCTCGGTTCAGCAACACTATGGGCCCGATCTTGCGTTTCTAATCGCAGACTGTAGACTAGACTTATAGGCAGATGGGGGCGCTGTGTAAAAGCTTCATGCCTACCTGTTTCTCCGGTGTGGAGTTTGCCCCGCGCTCTTTAATACTGCCGTGAGTGGGATGTCAGGATTCTTTGGGCTGACATTGTGAAAGAGTGGTTCAGAGAGCATGAGACATCATTTTCACACATGAATTGTCCACCACAGAGTCCAAATCCAAGCCCCATTGAGAATCTTTGGGATGTGCTGGAGGCTTTGCACAGTGGTCACTCTCTCCCACATCAATACAAGACCTTGGTGAAAAGTAATGCAACACTGGATGGAAATGCATCTTTTGACTAGGGCAAACCAATATGGATTTTTGGAGTCCGATACCGATATGAAGGGGGTTGGCATGGCCGATATATTGGCCAATATTTTAAGTAATTTAATTTGTATGTTTGTTTTTTCATCTTTCAAATAGTTTATAGTTAAAGGGGCTAGGTGCAAGTTAGCCATTTTATAGTCACTACTGCCCCCTCAGGTCATACATTGACAGTATGCAGGATAGAGGCATGGTGAATAGGTCTGGGCTCATTGTACATCTTAGGACATTGCTGGAACATGTAGGGGGATGAAAATAGATAATTCTAGCATTTTTAAATTACCTATAGACCCTTTAAACATTCATCATTATATTAAAGGTTTAAATCCTAAAAATATATCTTGACCAATGTGGGTTTTTCTGAGGCTGATGACAATTTTTGGGGGGATTTTGATTGGCTGATGTCGGTATGCACCTGCTGCCCCCGCGACCCGGCCCCGGATAAAGCGGAAGAAAATGGATGGATGGATGGTATGCACCAATGATATTTTTGGCTAATATTTAAAAAAAAAAAAGTCTGGTCTATAGTCCAGTGTATGAAGCAGGAGGAGCTTGTTAGAAAGACAAGAATCAGTAGATCCCAAAACAAAAAACGGTAAGTCTCTTATCTCTCTAAACATAAAATACATAAAATAGGTGAACACAGGTGACTGAGTTTCACAGCGAAATTTTTCCGCTCCCTGGAGGCCTAGGAAGTTGTGTAAGTATCAAAACTAAAGGGGGTCCAACAAAAATATTAGAGTGTGTGACCTTTATTTGTGCGGCAACATTTTTGGGGGTCATTAAGTTGTGTATTAGGTTTTGAAATGTGAACCACACAAAGTGACCCCTAAACTGACTGACAGATGGACTGATCCCTTTGAGCTCATGTTTGAGGCCTGCTATGTGGGCCATCTGGTTCCGCCGCAGGAAGACTGGAGGTGGCTTGTCAGTCGCTCCGCTGATATGGCACATTTCCATCCCTTATGAAATGATGAGGAGTAGGATTTTCAGGGGAATGTTGTCAGCGTTGTTTAGCAAAAGGTTTTATGAGGTTGTGAAAACTGTTCACAAGCCTCTGGCAAAGAAGACTCCAGGCAACAGTTCTGTGTGCCACATATTTTATAGAGGTCAACAACAACAAAAGTGCATTTCTTTTCTTATGTAATGTGAGATTTGTTTGTTTCTTTGACAGAACGCCCTCTGCACTACAGGGAGCGTGTTCTACCCATCCTTCACTCGTTTGGCACAGACTCCAAACTGCTCATCAAGAAACATCTGGGCATGGAGACGATGATGTCCTATTTGGGTAAACCCAGACAAAATTCCACCCGTAGATGTAAAATGTATTTGAGCCTTTGATTCATAATGTAATATTTTTCTTTAGCCAGCAAACCTGATGTGTCCAAACATGGCAAGATGAAGTTCAGAGATGGCAAAAACACTGCAGGGCTCTTCGCAGCAGGAAGGTTTAGTGAGAAATATTTCACTCTCACGGCCAACTCACTGAGAATGTACAAGGAAGTCACAGTAAGATCAGTCCACGCAGTATATCGCAGATGTGGAAGGGTGAATATCACTTACATATGCTGTTTATACCTGACAGAGTAACCGTCCAGAGCACGAGTGGCCTGCGAAAAGCATAACCGTCTACCTGGGGATTAAGAAGAAACTACGACCTGCTACTTGGTAAGTCACAGGCATCTGCATAGTGACAGTCTGCAGCTGAATCACTCAATTACCCTTCATGTACACAGCTATATTCATACACACATTATGCAAATATATAATATGCTCTGTGGAACATTCCAGGTAAATGTTGCTATTGTACGTCACAAGAGCATAAACATAAACAGTCAAGCATGTTTCTATTGCTCTGCAATGCTATTGTTGCAGCGGGTTATGAGGAGCTTATGTACTTAGGCTACCTGTCGTCAAAGCAAAGTCAGGTCTGTGGAAATTTGCTCACAGAGTGTAGTATTTTTCCACCAATAGTAACACAACAATGCCTGTAATTCATTGTATTTGTTGAGGGAATGTTCTGTAGTTTAGCTTTTAACCATTTCATTGTGACTTCACGCTTGACCATCTTGATATGTGCACAAATTAACCTCTCACCCTCCGTCTTAATTGAGCGCATTTTCTCCAGTTTAGTTTTACCCAAATCTAGAAGCTTCTCGACTGGAGGCCAGTGCAATGTCTCATTTGAAAGCTAAGACCTAGAAAATCTGATTGCGTATTTGTCATTTTTTTATTGCTTTTTAGTCACTTTTTTTCAGTCACTTTTTGTTTCATTTTATTGCTTTTTTTTTTCAAATCACTTTTTTGTCACTTTTTTAATGCGTTTTCGGCACGTTTTTTTTTTTTACACTTTTTTGTTGCGTTTTCGTACGTTTTATTGTAATTTTATTGGCTCTCTTTTGTGGCATGTTTGTTGCTTGTTCATCGATCTTTAGTCATAGTTTGTGTCGCATTTCCATTGTATTGTTGCTTCTCATCCTCGTTTTCGTCTCCGTTTTGTTGCTATTTTGACACTTTAAAGACAAACTGGAGAAAATGCACTTGGTTAAAGTAGGGATTAAGAGATTAATAACTGATTGCCATTACGAATACACTTTGTGTCCACTAGATGGCACACTCAGACTAAGAATGTGCTGTTCTTGTATGTATTGAGGAAATGTCTGTGTTTTAGTTGGGGACTCACACTGGTTTGTGAGACGAAAAAACAGGACAAGCACGAAAAGCATCAGTGGTAAGTGCCTCTTTGTGAACTTTACCAGGCAGTAGTGGCCGTTTAATAGTTTTTCCGCATTGAGAAGGAAATGGGATTGCCATTACAGATCCATTTGTGTTAATGTCGTGTGACTGTGCACAAGAGCAATGTCCAGTCATAATGCAGCTAATATGATTCTGAATCGCCTTGTGCCTTGTCTTTCATGGGGATTACTGGATGGAAGGATCCACGACAGACTCAGTTTTTCCGAAAAGAATGTTTATATAAAAATAATCACATTTCGAGTTTGCTACAAGTTTTGGAATTTGTCATTAAGCACGTAAAGGTTTTGGGATTCCCTGGTTACCGGAAAATGATTGAGATAATGATTGACCATCTGAGTTTTTCACTTGGGAGAGTTCTTTTTAAGCCTTAAATCATCCTTATTCTCCATTTTGATGTTTGTAATGTCTTAAATCAGGCTTGTCATGAATCCACCTTTTAAACTTATCTTGAGATTCTTTCTGTGCTTGAGATGTATTTGATACATCTTAAGTTCATCAACAGGAAGTGCAAACTGTGCAAGGCAGTGGTTTCTATGGTTTTCAACTCCCAGAAAAACAGTGCAGTTTGACCCTGTTTTATTGTCAAAGTGGACAGATCAATTCAATTCAACTTTATTACTTTATTACTTATTTATTAATTTTAGATGCCTCAGTATTGATATTTTACATTTTATAATTGTACGTGAGGCCGCAACAAAGGAAGGAGCAGGATGCAGAGTTCGAGTTTTAAACCCATAGGGTAACTTCTTTTTAATTTACAAAAATGTATAAAAGATGAGCGGGTGGTGTGCAGGCGTGGCTCGCAGCCCGGGCGAGTTGCCGTGCGCCCCGGAGCCGACACAAGAAGAGAGAGAGAGCGGCCACTCCACCTCTGGTGTCCATTAAAGGGCTGCGGCCTTAATTGCAGCCAATCAGCTCTATGCCATGCAGCCTGTTGAATACGAAGATACTAGGTTTGTTCGAGATGCGGTTGCGGCTCGCCTGGATGATCGGCGAGAGTAGCCGTCGCAACGGGGGCGGAGAAAAAAGTCTGAAGTCCATCCGACCGCTCCACATGCAGAGAACAACGAGAGCGGCCTCAGATCACGCAGCGCCTCGTTCAGATATCGCGTTCATTTAAAGTTTATCCTAAATAAAAGTCATTTGCCTCCTGCTCTGTTTTCTTTAGGCTCCAGCAACATCATTCTTCATCAGAGAAAACTTTCCCATTTGTTTGTTTGTTCAAGTTTGTGAGATAAATACGTCCTTTTAAATCCTGAGTTGTGCTGTAAGAGCATCAAACATGAGCTCTATTTTAGGGGCGATACAGAACTTTAATAGTTTCAGTCATAGCTTATTTGTTCAGATCTAAAGAGGACAGGGGATGGGGCGAGGAGCACGTTTCTGATCACAGCAGACTGGTGTCCAATCACCTGCGCGTGAGCCGCTGACAGCTAGGCGTTTTCCCGTCATGCACGGGGCCGTGGAGCCGCTGCAGTTGCCTCTGGAGAGATGCAGCGGCTGATCAAGTCGGCTGCTCTCGTTTGGGTCTCACGATCTTTCCGTGCCCCACGTGCCCGTGACATCAGAGCAAGTCGGACAGAAATCTAACCGGCATGCACGTGCGTCTGCAGTCGGCTGTCAAAACTGCGTCCGTCTGGCTCATCTCGAACAAACCTTTTAACAGAGCACGGGCCAGGAGGGTGCACACACGGGGGGCGCAACACCCCCCACCCACAGGTGGAAGAAAAAAGGATGAGGGCTTACGCACGGGCGTCACACACAGGCTAGAGCTTGTGAAGACCTTGAGCATGACCTTGGCAGCTGTGGGAATAACAAAAAACGAACTTGTTTTGATAGTATGTTTAGAAGCTTCAGCATGGTGTGACACACTTTGAGCACAGAACAGCTCAGAACAGATACAATGTTGGTTTATGGGCTTTATTAATGTGGGAGACAATTTGGGGTTTTAACAAGGACTCAATTGTATCCAGGAAGTACAGAATGAAGTGCAAACAAGAGTAGAAAAAGAAATAGCTAAATTAAACAGGACCTTGATCAAGCTCATATTAGGACTAAATCGTGTCTAAATGGGGAGTAAACTATGTCTATACCAGATATAAAAACACCAAATGCATTTCTAAAGCCTAAATGAAATGATTAGAATGGATAAAGCCTAAAATTGTAGATGAGTACCGACTGAAGAAGCCCAAGTTTGAGAAGCACTGCTTTAGTCCATGCTCTTACTTCCCAGTCGGCTTTGCTCTGTCTACAGCACTCGGCGTCACTGCTGTTGTGTGGCACTGCTGTTCTCGTCACGCTGCGGGCGGTATATCATCTCTTGGTTACGCTTCATCACGACGTCCCTCACAGCTCCACACACACCTGAGAGGAAGAAAGCAGAGCACAGGGACCAAGTCTGGGGGATAGATAAGACGGGAAAGGTGTAAAAGACTCTTTGGGGAAGGGGCTTTGTGTGGAGAAAACTCAGGACTAGCATCTGTTGCGGGTAAAGGAGTTGTTTAAGATGAGAAAAAAAGTAAAGTTCGGGGAGTGGGGGAGTGGGGGAGTAGGTGCTGGTGTTTTGCTTCAATATCATACAAGAAATGCTCATGCCAAACCACTAAATGTGAAGTTGTTAGGTGGGACTTCTGTATGTGCTGCACTCCAGGCTCATAGCAGTATGAGGTATAGCATATTGTTTGTATGTATGTTTTGTTTTTTTGCCTGGTGAGTGTTTGCATAATCTTCTGGCCTAAATGTGTGTTCCGAACAAAATAATTGTATAAATATAGCCTATTTATTCAGCATCACAGCATTGCTAATGACCCCGAGGGCTCCACGATTGAAGACTGAGTGTCATAAAATATGCACAAACACAAGCTGACGCCACAGAGAGCTTCACCCCATAGATACAGACTTTAAAAATACTAAAGGTCTCAATCAGTGTGGCTCGACTGGGAGTTTCAATCAGGATTTTCGCTTTCTGCCGGGACATGAGGGGAAATGTGCTACTGATTACAAACATGCAAGCGTTTATTTCTATATTAAAATAGGACTTGCATATTCATAACTACATTAAAGCTCAACATATAAATTGTTGTTATTTGCAGGTATGTGTGCTGTGAGACTCAGTCAGAGCTCAGGGAGTGGTTTGCTACTTTTCTCAGCATACAGGTAGGATTTGCCATGTGAATGAAGTCATAATGTATAAGTGCATCCTGCAGCTCATGCTTCATGAAGCATACTTTAATACGTTCATAGCAGGAATGCCCTGCGGGTGTTTCAACCTGCTATGCCTCTCATTCGTCATGCATGACCCCTGCTGTCTCTGCCTGTCTCATTACAGTATGACGGGGACATGTGGCCTGAGGATGGACATCAGCACACGCGGGTGAGCCGTGTGTTGCCGGACATGCACCACGGTAACGTGTCACTGATTCCACTGCGAGGCAGTGAAAACGAGATGCGGAACAGTGTTGCAGCTTTTACTCAAGACCCGCTTGGTGTGAGTGAACAATCACTGGGGCTGATCAAGGGGAAGCAGCAGCAGAAACTGAACAGGTGGAACATGGCCTTTACCTTTGTCTGTCAAAGGTGATTTGGACTCATTTGTACATTTGGCTGTTCCTGCAAACAAGGGAATTCAAATTGTCCCCAGTCTTGTGAAAAGACTGAAAGTGAATTATTGATGCCTATGTAGAGCCTGTGCCGTTTCTCTGCTTTGTGATTTCTTATAATTTAACATTGGACTCTTAAGCAACATATTCCAGTTCAAATATAGTCATTTTATTAATAACACTAACTAAAGTAACTTGCATGGAATTTATTAGGTTTGCTTAGATTTGGCAGAAGAGGAAACTAGTTTGTAAACTTTTGTAAAACTTAAACATTAAATCACCTAATTTACTGATTGCACGTTAGCTGATCTTACTTCAGTCAGGCCTCACCAGCAATTCTGTTTTTCATCTGTTCTTCTGTCTCCATCTCAAAATTGAGTGCAGCCATCCAAAGTGATTGACTCTGCGGTGAGTCTCGATGCTCTGTCCGTAATGTGATGAAGCGGTTGGCCCCTGCCCTGTTTAGCCATGAAACAGCTCTCATTATGTTTGTCCAGTCTCCGGCGGCACTTCAGCATTCCCGTCACTGTTGCCTTTTCCATCAACCGGGAGGCGAAAACGGGGCCAGTTTGTTGTCGCCGTGCAGATAGTTTGTATTGATCCCCAGCCTCTTGGCGCAATCGCTGTATGACATTTTCGTGGAGGTATGATTGCTTCGGTGGCGGTGCTGCAGCCGGGATTTGATGTCGGGAGTTTGTGTGAGCGAGAGGTCTGGTCCGCTGCATATTTATGTCCAATTTTCAGCCTGAAGTGAAGGAGAATTTGCAGAACACTAGCCACACGTGTCAAAATGTGTCTGTGTCTGTTGGCGTCGGCTGCACTGACAGTTCAGAAGCGTACACTTATTTGTACGCCCGCGAGTGTGGCCGCCGCCTGAGTTTGTGCCTCTCAAGGTGAAGGCAATGATTTTCGGCGAGACTTCTGAATTTTAATATCACCGGACCAGACCACTCTGTATCTGTCCTGCCTTTTGAACACACTGCATTTTAAGCACAGCCTGGTTGTCTTTTGCCCGCTAAACATTGTTTTTTACTTATCTTTCAGCTCTTTAGAGATGTCCGATAATGCTATAACGGAGTCCCTAAAGGAGGTAAGGTAGTTCCATAAAGTTATATGTAGATATTTGTCTAGAGATTGGGATCACACACCATGAAACAGAAAGTGTTGGTCAAAATTCACCATGTTTGTCATTTTAGTCAAAGCAACATTTTTGCTGAGTATAAATGGAGTAAAACTAAATTAAAAGAAGTTCATGATGACTATAACTAAAAAACATCCATACAAATGAAAAAAAGGGACTAAAAATATTTCAACTTTAGTGTTACAGTTTGAAAAAGCCTCATATGGTTTAAATTGAATCCCTAAGGAATAAGTCTAGATCTAATTTAGTCCAGGGGTCTGCATCATCAAGAGCCACTTTGGTCAGTTTTAAACAAAAAGAAAGTGTGGATAATATTTGTATCCACAAACAACAAAGCATATACATTTGTAATTGATAGTATGATAATAAATAACTGAATTTATAGTTAATCTTTGAAACTGTCCTGTTTGAAGGAAAGTGGACCTGGATGGTCCTTTTTTGCTTAATTTCAGCAAATCATTTGTCACAGCCTTCGTTCTGGCGCATATTTTGCCTCATACTATTGCAGATTGTTATTTGTATAATACACATTATGGGTTAACCTGACAAAAATATTCTTAGATTTAGTAAATTTACATAAAAAATGTTACAAAATTACACTTTGTCAAAACTAAGCATGCAAGTTAGCATGAAACAACATCTGTACTAATGAAAAAAAAAAAAAAAAGAAAGAAAGAAAAACAATAGAGTGTAAAACAACTTGTTCAAAGGCCTTGTCACTATGGAAGAATACATTCAATACAGTGCCAAAAAAAGAGGAAAAAGGAAAAAAAACAATAAACTAATTGTATTTCTGAATCTGTTTAGTAGTTTCTTGAGACCGAGCCTGACATGACTGACTTGCTCACTGTCTGTTTGATTTAAAGGTGCATTATCCAACTTTTTATGTGGGGAAAAAAAGTTGATATTTGTGCATATTTGACCTTGTAGTGACTCAACAGCGCATGAGTCATCAGCGTGGTGACTTTACTTTCCGTCATAGTGGTCTCTATGACGCTCCAGGGTCAATTTTTCAGAAGGTCCTCACTGCTGACGGACCCTCTTACCAGAAAACCTATAAAACAGTTGATCCTGGGGCGTTGTAGAGACCACTGTGATGGAAAATACTGACCACTGATACAGCCGCTGGGTCACTACAAGGTCAATTACGCAAAAATATCAACTTTTTTTTCCATTAAAAGTTGCATACTGCACCTTTAATGTGCATATGACAGGTTTTGAATGTCCCCCCCCTAATTATTACTCAGTTTGACGGTATACTAATTTTCCATCTGCGACGTGCACATTTCTGAAGAAAAGTTGAACAAAATATTGACATTTTTACAACATTAGTGACACGCTTGAAGAGGAAGAGTTACATAAAGTAAAGCTCTGACTCACTCATTTCTGATTGGTGTGAAATGCTTCCTCTTGTTTGTGTCACTTTGTGCTTACGCATCAGTAATCGCAGAAATGCAGCCAAGGAAAACGAGGAAAATGTTTGTTTTTTAGCAAATCTATGATAGTATTCACTGAGAGCACTTGTCAACAGCCTCAGACCATGGCTGTGGTTCAAAGACTTCTGTAACTGCGCTGAAATTTTTAAAAGTGACCTATGGAGTTTGAAAGCGCTGTGAAACTGGCTTTAGAAGGGGGATGAAAGAGGCATGCTGACGTCTCTTCGGCTGGTCCCCTGAGACGGACTGACACACCTCCATCCCCCTTCTTAGAACCGTGTTTTTTTTTTTCACAGGATGAAAGGAAAGATGCCACGAATCCCCTCGCCACATGCTACAGCTGTGAAGCCACTGGAGGCCCAGACTTTGGATTCATCCTGGGACCAAAACTAAAAGCCACCACAGACTTGACTTCGCATCAGCAACAGTGGGACGTCATCGGCAGTAGCTTCATGGACCGCACACATAAATACTAAACGGCTCAAAGTGCAGACTTTGTTCAGCTGTCCTTTGGGCAAATTCTCATCTATTTTGCATCATTTATAGATGCATGAAGGACATATTCTCTTTAGTTTTCAGAAAACATTTACTGCCTAATGTATTATTTAGGATAAGATAAATATTTGCAATTATCGATGTTTTTAGTGTTTGTGTGAGCCGAGCTGAAGTCGTGGGAGGTAGGGACATTATAATGTGCAGCATTGGTTCTATTTGGGAAAAGCTCGGATGGATTTAAAGATAAGTGTCTGTTACTAGAACAATTGACAGACGGAGTATATTATACAAAAAGTTGGATGTCACTGTGACTGTGGGGAGTGCACTTGGAAAGTTAGAGATGCTTTCTTGTTACAAATAATCCAATACTGTGCCATATTTCTCTTGTTCTGATCGGAGCCACTGAGAGTGGGTTAGGAAAGGTCCAGAATATAGATGGTTTATGTAACCAATGGGCAATATGGGGCAAAACATGTTCAAAAGGCATCAAACTTCACTTTTTTGCCGACGACAAAAGGTGTAAATTGGAGTCCAAGAACTCTTTCTAAACATCTGTTTCTCATAAAGCTCGTCTGATTTTCCTGCTGCCATTTTTCTAAAGCATTACTCATTGTATAGTAGCTTTGTTTAAATAATGTGTTGTAATTTGTAGATCAGAACCAATACCAGACATAGCACTTCAGCTGAAAATATTTGCCCTTCTTGCTGTATCACCGTCTATAGCTATATGTAAAGTCACTTACAGTATTTATTTTTACTTACGCTACAGGTGAGGACAGTAAAACATTCAGTTTTTGTTGTGATGTCATAAGGCCCAGATGCATGGTCCATTTTAAAATGCATGTACAACTGTATATATTATTAACCTGAGAAAATGCCCACATTCAGTATATTAGTACTAGTAGTGCTTGTACATAGAATGTTATTGTATAGTTTTATAGCATTTACTGTCTCACCAGAAATGTACATATCTTAATACAAATCTTCACAATAAATACCACAATATTTATTGTTTTTGTCCAGTGTGTTAATGTTGTGCGGTTTCCTTCCAGGGATGATCATTAGTTAATAGAGCCACTGGATGCTCTCGACAACTTTAAGTGAGTTTTTTTTTTTTTAAGTGAGGATGTTATAACCTTAGTGGACTTACTGTAATTGTATTTTTCTTGTTCATTTTCATTTTCTGCCAATGCTGAGTTAAAGACTTCATGTTTACTGGGCCTGAGCATCATCATATATTTTTCCTCATTGATTCATCTCAATTTTCAATTCGGTTTCACTTTTTAGTCTTACAAACAGATGCTGATTTTAGTCTTAATGAGACGTTTAAAAATAAAGCTCAGCAACCAATGAACGTTTTCCACTCCAGTGCCATTTCCCTTCAAGCTAAAAAAAAACAATGAGCTTTAGGGCGGAGTGTGACACCTTTTCCTGATCGTGTCGGTACAGCACGTCATAGTGTTATGATACTGTACATAGGAGCAAAACGGCGACATCTGCTGGTTTGAAAATGCATTACAGCTACTCGCAAAATGTAAACTGTCAAGAAGAAATGTGAACAAAACTGTCACGAAGGAGCCTGTTTAACCAGTAGAATTGCGGAATATCAATGAAATACAAAGTGCTAGTGACAATAAGAGCTTGTTAGACAGATGCAAATGACAAGTTTGGTGTTCCTCCTGCAGCTCGTGTGAATGTGACAGAGAAAGCTGACACTGCCCGACTCTTTCTTGATACGTTGTTGGTGCTTCGCTCTCAATGTGCCATCAGGGCCAGCAGGGCCTTCTTTGCTAGCCCTAGTCAAAAGAAGAAAAAAAAAAAGTAAAATGTCTCATTAGTAGGCTATATTTAATTTCTAATTTATATCATATACAGTTGAGTCGCCTATATTGGTTTTGTTGATGTGTAACTGTAATTTCCAACTCAAAAAGTGCCCCTCTGTAGAGCTCCTCCTGCTCTGGGCCTGCCGAACCGATTCTGCTGGCCCTGTGTTGTCAGTCCGCATAAAAAAGCATATATAGTTGTAAGTTTATACCAGGAGTGCTCAAAGTGCTGCCCGCGGGCCAAATTCGGCCCGCCGAAACAATTCTGTTGACCCGCCAGAGAGTGACTTGCCATAGTTACCAATTGTTTTAATATAGCATGTTATTTGCATAGATGGAATCAAACGCAAATGTAATTTGCAGTTAGGTATATGTGTTTCGTGCTTGACATCGGCGTGTTTGGCCCGCGACTCACAGGTACTTTTTCATTTTGGCCCTCGGAGACAAAAAGTTTGGGCACCCCTGGTTCAGAACAGTCTATGGTCCGCACACATGATTGACACTAAGCTTGAAGAATTAAGAATTATCAGCCAATCAGAATTCGATGTACAGGGCCTGCATATGGCAGTATCTCTGAAGCTTCCCCTAACTTTCTTTGCCTTGGAAAACCGCTTATGTAACCGCGCATGAGCAAGACATTCCTCAGACGTACCTCAAAACAGATATCATATTCCTCTTGGAAATGTCCGAACGAGGCAAAATGAAATGGATTTATTGATCACGGATATTTGGCGCCCCTTTCTTATGAAGAGCTTCGATAGCGAGGCAGCGGGACGCAGACGCTTGGCTCCCCGGGCAGGAGAAGAGTTTCCCACATCAGCTGCGCTGGGACTCGGGCAGGGAACAGGTACGTGACTACGAGCGCTAAATCATCTCACATAGCACCAAACTGTAAGTTTAGTTTGAGCTTGAGTTAACCTCTGATCTCTCGCTCTGTCAACAAAACATCTCCAAAAACAGCTGCGAGTTTCCACGTTGTAACGCTCTCGTTTCCGCCTGTCATGTGTCGCGTGTTCCCAAAGGTTTTTGCTTTTGTTTGGGGTCGGAGGCACCGCTGCTTTGGTTTGCTTGTTGATACATCCTTTAGGGAACAAGTGCCACACAAACGGGCACTTTTATCCATAGCCTATTGTCGATCAGTTTACGGTTATGACTGCGTGAACCCAGGTTGCTCTTGAAGGCCCTGACTGAAACCCCATGGCAAACGCGCCTTGGTGCTGACAACTAAGAATGAATAGTTTTAATCTCCCTGCCTGTGCGTATTTTCTCCAGTTCTGTTTTACCCAAATCTAAAAGCTTCTCTACTGGAGAGCAACGGTGTGATGCCTCATTAGAAAGACTTACAAAAGTGATCATAAAGTTTTGTTACGTTGTCGCCGTGTTTTTGTCTCATTTTTGAAGAGTTTTTGTTGTGTTTGGTCTCTTTTTTTTCTCTTTCTGTTGTGTTTTTGTGTATTATGTCACTGTTTGTCGCTATTTTGCCATATTTTGTTCTTGTTTTTTCATAGCTTTTTTGTGTGTTTCCATCATGTTTTTGTCGTGTTTTCATCACGTCATCACTTTTTTTTCATCTTTTGTTGCGTTTTTGTTGTTTTTCCTGCACATTTTTTTGTCGCTCTTTTGTATTTTTTTTTTGCTTTATTGACAAGTCAGAACAATAAGTTACAACTAAAAAAAGGTCTTAAGACAATTTTTTTGTCACGTTTTTGTCACTTTTTCTTGTGTTTTCATCCCTGTTTTTGACGCTTTTTATAATTTTTTTAAGCTTTTAGATTTGGATAAAGCTAAATTGGAGAAAATGTGCTCGGTTCAAAGGTGGGGGTTAAGGGGTTAATCGCAACAAGCCCAAACTTATGTTCTTCCACTGCCACAATATTGACTAATAGTACTAAATAGTCAGACTTCGTGGATTTACTCCTGAAACTTGGGAGAACTGAATTTCCAGCCTTTTCTGGGCTTTCTACACTGTAATAAATAATATCACTTCAACTTAAAATTCTATGTTATATTTCTGCCATAAAGATTTGAGCTCATTGAAGGTACCAATATTGTTTCAATCAAGTAAAACCAAGTTATAAATGGTCCATAAAGCATTGCTATGAATTGTTTCAACTTAACAGTTTCAGTTTTAACTAACCAACATGTTTTGTTGTGCCAACCAAAAACTTATGTTGCTTCTTCATATTAACGCAAGTGTGTGTGTTTTTTAAACTCACGAGGCTAAGTTAAAAACATTCTTTGAATGTCAAAAGAAAACAATGTTTTGAGCTCTATCAACATATCAGGTTAAGTTATGAACAGATTTCAACTCATTCACTGCAGTTGAATGAAACCAAATATATTTGCTACTATAACACAAAATACTACGTTTTAAAATAATGGTACCACTTACAGTCTAATGTTAAAAGAACTCAGATGTTTATGGCAGAAGTTGCACAAACACTAGTAAGTTAACAGAACATCTACTTGTAATTCCTGTTAACACAGATACAAGTGACAAGAGACAATTATAGTCAAGGCATTTTAATTTTCCAGTAAAAAATATATACAAGTGCTTACAAAGTTACAAATGTTCAAATCTGATGAAACTTACAAATTTTGTTTACACATTTAAGCAAATACATGTATATTTTTTGTATGCTCTTGTGTAGGCCTGTCACAAAAGTTCATATATATATCAACTTATTGTTTAGAATAATTTTGCATTTTACCTAAGTAAATGTTAATTGCAACTCGTGTTGTTGAATATCTCTTAACACGTACTTTTAGAACAACTGCTTTCTGAGATTTTGTTTTAGTCGCATCAAGTGGTCCACAATATCATTCATGGCAATATTTTTTTTCAATATAATGAATTTAATTGTGTGATTGTGACAGGCCAACTTGGAGGCATGGCAGTGCCTCTGATGCCGCTCTGACAAAAACTGTAATGTTGGTGTTAACAAAAATACCTCATTTTAAAATTACTTCTAAAAGGGGACAATTAAACAGGCCTGTTACATAACAAAAGTCTCAGAACAGTGAGCGAGGATGAAAAAAAATACAACAGCATTTGCCTATAATAATGGTTTGTATCTTGTACCTGCGCAGTCCATGTACTCCAGCGGAGGCCTGTTCTAGTTTGATTTTCATGATGACCTTTAGCAGAAACGTGACGTTGATTTTCTCACGGTGAAGCACGAGGCTTTCTGTGACCACAAGTGCTACAAAGTCCTGATGTGCAACAGCATCCTGCTCCTCTTCATAGATATTAAGCAGTCCAAGTTCCATTCGCTTCATCCAGATGTTTTGAATGGTCCTTAAGAAAGAAAACGTGAGTGTCAAAACATCAAAGCGTCTTTACCTTTCATGATTATTTATGTCAGGGATTAATATAGTGTAATTTAAAGTGTTTGCCATTAACCTTTGCAATACATTATTCTACATTACTTTTTTACTTGACCATTCAACATCTTTCAGAGCTAGTAGGGTTGACTTACTCAGTATTTAAATACGCTCCAAAACTAGAAGAAACACCCTGTAAGTCCTACCTATAGACAATAAATCAATAACCAGAAGGATACGTGTGAAAATAAAAATAGCGACTGGGAAAACAGGACGATATAGTGTGTGTTGGGACAAACGAATGGACACATGAATGACAGCACAACACTGTACGATACCACACATTTGACACCGCAGCAGAATGTAATTGGGGGGAATGTGTCCATGAAATTGTTAGTGTGTACTTTTAACGAACATGTTTCATGATGAAAGCCAGGAACGAACAAAGAGAAGAGACGAGACACTGAGGAATAAAATGGCATCTACTGCATTTAGAAGTTCCAGAGTCTTAAGGATTGATAAGATTATTTTTCATTTTATTTTAAAATGTATAACTGATGAGTCATTTATTATGCAGTTGGTAGTGTTGGTTTGAATCCCTGTTCCCCCCCCCATCCCCCCTCAAATGCAGAGAACAAATTACTCTTCAGAGATTAATAAAGGATAACTTAACTTCCCACTATACTTACATTTTTTACATGGCACAAGGAGAAACACCTTCCAGGAATTGCTAGAACATTAGTGAAGCTCTAGCAGTCGGGGAAAAACTTCCTCAAAGCCATCCAGAAATGAAGCCAGCAGTTCAGCTACAGCCACTTATTGAAATTCAGCTTTTATCAGAGAACAAAATACAAATAATGTATATTAGCAAGCGCGCAAAAAAACAAAACAAAAAACAGTAAACCGTTACACCACCTCATCACCGACAAGCTCTTTCTTCCACTGGGCCCACCATCGGTTTTGTCATGAATGGGGCTGTTTTTATGAATTTCTCTCCATATTCTTCAAGTTTTCCTCCATTTCCTCTTCACAGTCACCTTCTTGAGGCTCCTTTTGAAATATGTTAAGATTAGACCTACTTAATCTCAAACATACTGCATAAATAAGCACACAATCGAAACACGTTTGCTACATATCCAGGTTGACCCAAGTAGTGGAATTTTATAATCCAAGTTTATTTGCTAACACATTTAAAGTAATTACTTTTTGTCATGTGCCAATAAATAAAACCAAGGGTTACTCCCTCAATTGAATTCCCATTCTTTATTAGGCATTTTTAAGCACACCAGATGTATTTAAAAGAAGTAAGAATGTATGCAATGTATTAGTATAAAAATACATATTAAAACACATTTCATCTTTCTGCCTTTACTGCACTCGTGCCCCCTCTCTCATCCTCCCCTGACAATGCAAGTGAACGTGTGTTGTCTCCACGTTATGTTCACAGAGAATGACAATAGAATAATCATTTCATTTTAACAGTGACGCACAGACGTTTGACGAGCATTTAATGTAAAACTGGGCCAAAACGCAGACCGTACTGACAGTGAAAGAATCACTAGCAGGGCTGCCAACTTTTCACCAGACTTTGGAGTGAGACATTGGTCGGTCCTGAGCTGGGGGGCTTTTTCATGGCGATAGTGTCTCGTAATCGTACTAAATTCTAAGCCAAAAGCAAGTGTACGATCTTCATGACTGAGCACATCAGGAGCTGCATATGGATCAGAGGGGGTTTGGCACCACCCCACATGGCCATCAGAACCTATTGAAAGTGTGGGAGGGTACTCTGAAGGGGGGTTTATAGCCCGGCCTACCACAACTACTACAGTGGTTCTCAACCTGGGGGTCGCGAGACAAATTTGGGGGGTCGCCATATCATGTAGATAAAATATACATATTACTTTTAGCATATAATATTATATTTTATTGTCGCTTGTGTGTGCTATTTTACCAGAGTGCCATTATATGTTTGTTATTTTATTCTAGCCATTTGTTTTTTTCTTAGTTTTTTCAGAATTATGTAGGCTAATGATCCGATTCCTCACGGTGTGACCCGAGCGGGGGGTCACGAACCCCTTTAACTGTTATAATGGGGGTCGCGGCTCCAAAAGGTTGAGAACCACTGAACTACTAGATGCACTCATGCAGTGTTCATTTTAATTTAGTTTTAGCGCTTTGAGATGGAGCACCTTTTGAGAGAAATCACTATTATAGGGGCGACAGAGGTGCAGCTGGTAGAGCGGGTCGTCTCATGATCGGAAGGTCGGGGGTTCGAATCCCACCTCCTGAAAGTGCACACTGTCGTTGTGTCCTTGGGCAAGACACATTGCCCCCAGTGTCTGCGTACATCGGTGTGTGAATGAGAGTATGATCCTTGCTGTAAAGCGCTTTGAGTGCCTAATGTAAGTGGAAAAGCGCTTTATAAATTGAGACCATTTGCAATTTTCAGTTTTAGCCACGTTGGTGTAATGTACCATGACCTTTGACCTGGGAAAGTGGAATCTACCTTGTAACCTAGCAACAGGTCATATTCCAAAATGTGTCATGACACATTCCTTCCTGCTTCATATGGAATGCTGTGTCTGTTGCTATGGTGAGTCCAGGTCATTTCTGCCCAACTGTTGGTTTAGTTCACATTGCAACACCGTCTTAGCAAACGCAAGAGCACTTTCACACAGTTTTGATCGACTTTTACAAACATTTGTGACATTAGCAAAATGAAAAACGCCCAAGACACTTCTGACAGTGTTACAGAAGGAGCTGAAGCGTTTTCTGAAAAAGACAAACTCAAACAAAAGATCCAGGAGCTCCATGACAGAGAGCGTCAGTGGAGAGAGGAGAGATCAGGTCTCCTTCAGAGAGAAAGATGGAGACAGGAGCGTGACAGGCTCTGGCTGTCGTTCTTTCATGCCAGAGAACGACAGTGGTCAGAGACGCAATTTGAGAATGAAAGACGTTGGTGTGAAAGTCACAGTTACAAGACTTTGAAAGCGCCGCACGAGAGTCTGCAGTACGTGAGGAGCTTCTCTTAAACGTGTTAAAAGAGGATTGAAGACATCTCATCATCGAAATTGAAAGAACATCAGAAATATTAATCCCTCAGACGACGAACACACAGGGTTCAGGAGCAGAAAACGTCCAGCAAACATTTGAGCCAGCGAACAGCGCCAACATGAGCGAAGGCTACAATAACCACGCTTTGCTCACATTTTCCCCCAGAACAAGAACAATTTCTGAACGATCCTTCAGTGACAGTTGTAGAAATGGTGCCACTAAGACCAAAGCATCAACAAATTAATATGTAAATAGGTCAAAATTACTTAAACTCAAAACTTTACTATAACTTTTACTATTAAGTCAAATGAAAACTGTGTCTTCTAAAATATGAAGATATTCTTCTCGGGGATAAACACACATCTCAGCTCCCGTTGGTTTCCTCTGCAGGCCGGAGCACTGAGGCACCAGGCGGCCATCCCAGGAGGAGAGCGCCCCCTACAGGAGACCAGGGCCCAGACAACGTTGAGCTGAGGAAACAGCTTAATGCAGGTGCAAGGACGATGCTGCTCGAACGACAGCGGGCCACAGAGCGAAGACCTGCAGCTGCGTCTGGAAGCCTCTGACCCCGGGGTCCCGCACGGTGGGGTGGGAGGGGCCTCTGCGGCGAGCGGACCCTACGAAAAGCTGATTAGTCGTCAGGGAGGTAAATTTGCTGCCATTGGTGTGACAGGGCCGGTGTTAGGACAGGTCGGTGGTTGTAGGACTTGAGGGCGGGGGGAGGATTAGGACAGGATGGTGGTCACAGGAGTAGGGGGAGGGGGGAGGTTTAGGACAGGACGGTGGTTACAGGAGTAGGGGGGGGGAGGATTAGGACAGGACGGTGGTTACAGGAGTAGGGGGGGCGGTTCTCTCACATCAATGGCATAAAATTTGCTTTTACTGAGCTCAGTTTGGTAGAGATTTGATAGTCCAGGATGGGACGGCATGGGGTAAAATAGTGAGGGGTAGGAATCGCGCGGCCTTTAGCGAGGGCTAGGACATCGCGCGGCCTTTAGCGAGGGGTAGGACATCGCGCGGCCTTTAGCGAGGGGTAGGACATCGCGCGGCCTTTAGCGAGGGCTAGGACATCGCGAGAGAGGATAGGGCGTGACCGTATGAGGCGTGAGGGTACTGCGTGTAGCTGGACTGGGCAGCGACAAGATAGCTTTTCTGAGTTCAGCTCTGGGACAGATGAGTCACCAAACCCCCCCATGTGCAGGACCCGGGGCAGGGCTCCACGCAGCTGCAGTGGACCTCGTTCTGTGGCTGCTGTCGCGGGCAGCATCGCTTTGTACCTGCATTTAGGTTGTTTCTTCAGCTCAACGTTGTCTGGGCCCTGGTCTCCTGTAGGGGGCGCTCTCCTCTTGAGACGGCCACTTGTTGCCTCAGAGCTCAGGCCTGCAGAGGGAAATAAGGGGAACAGCTGGTGTGAGTTTAATCACTCCTTCCCTCTTAAACTCTGTACAGTTTGGGTAAGAGAGTAAGAATGTATGACACATGTTTAGAGGTGATCAGGAACTGTCTGTTTTTGAAGTTACAAAAATGCTTTTACTCCAGTAAAGTGCTTGAACTTATTTTAATAGTAAAAGTTGTTCGGTCAAATGAAAACTGTGTCTTCTAAAATATGAATATATTCTTCTCAGGGATAAACACACATCTCAGCTCCCGTTGGTTTCCTCCGCAGGCCGGAGCACTGAGGCACCAGGCGGCCGTCCCAGGAGGAGAGCGCCCCCTACAGGAGACCAGGGCCCAGACAACGTTGAGCTGAGGAAACAGCTTAATGCAGGTGCAAGGACGATGCTGCTCGAACGACAGCGGGCCACAGAGCGAGGACCTGCAGCTGCGTCTGGAAGCCTCTGACCCCGGGGTCCCGCACGGTGGGGTGGGAGGGGCCTCTGCGGCGAGCGGACCCTACGAAAAGCTGATTAGTCGTCAGGGAGGTAAATTTGCTGCCATTGGTGTGACAGGGCCGGTGTTAGGACAGGTCGGTGGTTGTAGGACTTGAGGGCGGGGGGAGGTTTAGGACAGGACGGTGGTCATAGGAGTAGGGGGAGGGGGCAGGTTTAGGACGGGACGGTGGTAACAGGAGTAGGGGGGGGGAGGTTTAGGACCGGACGGTGGTTACAGGAGTAGGGGGGGCGGTTCTCTCACATCAATGGCGTAAAATTTGCTTTTACTGAGCTCAGTTTGGTAGAGATTTGATAGTCCAGGATGGGACGGCATGGGGTAAAATAGCGAGGGGTAGGACATTGCGCGAGGGGTAGGAGATTGCGCGGGGCATTAGTGAGGGGTAGGAATCGCGCGGCCTTTAGCGAGGGCTAGGACATCGCGCGGCCTTTAGCGAGGGCTAGGACATCGCGCGGCCTTTAGCGAGGGCTAGGACATCGCGCGGCCTTTAGCGAGGGCTAGGACATCGCGCGGCCTTTAGCGAGGGCTAGGACATCGCGCGGCCTTTAGCGAGGGGTAGGACATCGCGAGAGAGGATAGGGCGTGACATTATGGGGCGTGAGGGTACTGCGTGTAACTAGACTGGGCAGCGACAAGATAGCTTTTCTGAGTTCAGCTCCGGGACAGATGAGTCACCAAACCCCCCCATGTGCAGGACCCGGGGCAGGGCTCCACGCAGCTGCAGTGGACCTCGTTCTGTGGCTGCTGTCGCGGGCAGCATCGCTTTGTACCTGCATTTAGGTTGTTTCTTCAGCTCAACGGTCTTGGCTCAAGTCTCCTGTGTTGGGACACTCTCCTCCTGGGACGGCCACGTGTTGCCTCAGAGCTCAGGCCTGCAGAGGGAAATAAGGGGAACAGCTGGTGTGATTTTAATCACTCCTTCCCTCTTACCAAACTGTACAGAGTTTAAGAACGTATGACAAATGTTTAGAGGTGATCAGGAACTGGGTCGTCTTCAGAAGTTTACTGTCATATTTTTGAAGATACAAAGATGCTTTTACTCAAGTAATGACATAGCCTAATGAATTCTTTGGGACTGAACTTAGAATTAAACTCCTAGGATCTAATCAACAAGATGGATGACTTCCATCCTCTCCAGACTGGCACTCCTTTGTTTCTCCTTTCGCCAGAAGCAAGACCCCCACTGGGATGGCAAGGAACCCGCTAAAAGTAAAAACAGGAACTGATACTAATGTTAAAACTCATTCACAAAGATGAAACTTCCTTGAGCTTTTAACATCTGCTGAAAAGCCACACTCCTCTGGATTCAGGATTGAAATGGGGGGAAGGTGGCCAGCCCTGACTCTGCTAAATCTCCAACATCTTGGCCTTGTGTTTGAGGTCAGACAAAGTTCCCCCCACAGACATTGGATTTCCATGCAAAGACTGTCCTATCACAAAGAAAGAAACAGATTTCAACTATTTGTTTCTTTCATGACACTCATGAAACAGGTCTGAAGCTGCTGCTGGCCATGGACCCTCTGGACGAGACCAAAGACTCTTTACTGACAATGTGACTAATGTACATGTTAACTGCCTCACTATGTGTGTCACACAAATGTTTTACTCTTTGTTGAATATTTATCAGTAATTGATGGAGTATTAATGTTGCCTTCAAAACTAGATGTCGGCCTGATCTGGCTCTCTTATAAAACTTCTCTTTGTTGTGGTGACCATCCTCGTGGTCACGCTCGTCTTCCCTCCATTTCAAACCTTGTGTTTCTCATTTATTTTTCTTTAAAAATATATACATTTTTGAGCTCAGTATAATCGTGTACGCTCCTTTTAAGTCGACAATTTACCATTTGGAGCAAATCCTGGTTAAAAAAATAGCTTTACAAATTTAATTTTGTCTTTAATTTTGTAATTAATTAATTTATTGGTTTATTTGGTTGGGACAGTGCGAGTTAATTAACATACATGGGTCTCGTGCATGTAAACATGCCACACTGGATTGCAGCCTTGGGCTAATTCCATCCGTTCTTAGTGGTAGGGGAAACTGTTTTTTGATCACAATTGTTAAAAGCACTTTTTGCAACATAATGAAGCCCTGGACGGGCTCGACCAAGCGCCGGCCGCAGTAGAACAGCTCAGCGCGGCTCCACGAGAGTACCCGCGCTGGGCCTGAGCGAGTATACTGGAGAGCCTCTGGGGACCCACACAAGGAGAGAAGTGGTCAAACCAGGCGCACCTGGCTCCTCTCGGGCGCCACCAGGCTGACCACTACGGTGCCAAACCCGTCCTCCAAAACAAGTGCTGTCCACCTCCATGGCCTCCAGGTAAAAGATCGCCTCCATCCTGCGGTGTCTGTCGGCTTGGTGTTGAGCACAGGCTACTCCAGCTCTGACCAATGTCCCCTTTGACCTCGCCATCGCCATCCGTAACTCCGGCCAATGATTATGTCCCTACATGTTTCGTGTGGGTCTGATCTCAGTGGCCGTGTTACATCGGTTGATTTTCAACCTACCAATCAGCGAGCAGGGGAGGCGGGGCTTGTAGGTGTAGCATTTGATCGCTCTCTTCACTCACTCGGGCGCATTACATCGCCTACGTGAAATCAGATCCAATCGTCTCAAACTATAAAAGGAGTTCACCCCTACCACCTGAAAATGGAGCTCAATTGTGAAGATCCAGACCCTCTGTATGAAATGAGTATGAGGTAAGACCAGGCTACCTTTGACCATTTTTATTACATTACTTTTAAAAACCCTTTGTAAATCGATCAGGCCAAACCATATTAAAGATAATTAGACCAATGTAGCAAAGATACTCCATCAATTACTGTAATTGTCATTCACCCCATTTAAGACCTGTTATACATTAAACCTTAATAATGTTGATGCTTAAGTGTGTGTGTGACCTCAAATTTTGAATAAATATTCACATTTGCATTTAAAGTTTGGATTTCTACGTGTTTTTGTGCTTTGATTTCGTCAGTATAGCACGGGGCTTTACCAGCCCAGTGACCGAGACGGGTCTGATACACTTGCAGTGACCGCAGAGCGTGGCCTGTTCTTGGGCTTGAACTGTGCTAGCTTAGCTTAGTTTAGCACCCCTGCTAGCTTAGCTTAGCACTGCCGCTCCACTAAGCAGAGAAAAGTGGCGCGCAGCGTTGTACAACACAAATAATAATGTAATGCGGAAATGGGTCGGCAGCAAAGTCATTGCTTGAGTGGTTAAAGTACTTGCTAAACAGTTAAATGACAGCCTTAGTACTAGTTTACCTTTGCACAGACACAAACTCAGATGAAACCTGTGGCATGGCTAGCCCAGTAGCTCCCCTCTCTTCCTTGTCTCTCTCCTTTATGGGAGATTGGCCTGGACTTCGCCTGCTGCCTGCTGTGTTACACGAGAAAATATTACCACGATGAAGCTTTTAGAGCAAATTAAAAACCCCACTCTAAGACAACTTTCTTCAAATAGCCCACCCCTTTTGAAGCTAGCTTTAGCACCGCATGGCTTACTTTACCAAAAAATATATCCATATATCTATATATCTACCAGTTTTGTCCAGATTGATTTTTACCAACAACATTTCTTAAGCTGTTACAGTAAGAGTTATTATTAAAAATAAGTATTCACTCTCAAAAAAGCTGAATATTATTTCAGATTATTTTCTAGCACTATATGTGTGGCGCAGTAATATGGTTGTGGGGTTACAAGATCCGGTCTCTTTCTAAAACTTACCAAACTAAGTCAAGTTCATGTATTTAAATGCTACCCCAACACACCTCAAAGTGTTTTTCACCTTTGAACTTACTGACATAAGTTAAACATTTAAAACGATCATTGTCATGTGAAGACAAACTACACTCTTACGCTACAATAACAAAATGGGCATACGACTTTTAACAGTGTAATAATGTAATGTACTTTACGTTATTTTACACTGATCGTTGCACCTTTTTTACCTTTTACAAATGTAAAATCGATAAAAATGGTCACTAAGACAAAGCCAATCCAAAGAATGCCTCACAAGTGCAAGAAACAAATGAGGCAACAGCGGAGGCCAGTCTAAGTGCAGCTCCATTGTTGCCCTATTGATCAGCAACTGTGGACTTTGATACTAGACTAATAAGTATCAAGAGGGCTGTAAATCAGATAAATGAAGGGATTAATGGATTAGGCAGGCGGCACAAAGGTTAAAAAATGTGCATAGTATCCTTGTTATTTGGCCTGAAGTGAATTTGGTAAAAAGCAGTAAATAAATAATGCATGACGTAAAAAGTGGTTTCTTGCATAGCTTCTTATGCAATGTAAAGTCCTTTTGTTTCCTCTAATAAAAACTTCCTCCTCTGAAGTGTCACCGCGGCTGTGCTGTTATTGCATTGCCCCCCCGAGTTAATATTTTCTCTCCAGAACATGTTTTTTTCTAAAGGTTGGCTTCCTCCAGCTCCGCTTTGCCCTCTCCTGGTAATCCCCTTGTTTTTTTTTTCATCGCTTTTTATGAAATGAGTTTCCAAACAAATTCTAATCTGGCCTGCAGGGAAAGTGTGCACATGAATAAACAAGGATGTGTCACATTGTATTCGCAACATATCTGCAATACCGGTTCTCAATATGTGGTACAGGTCCCAATGCGATATCCGGGCTTTGGTGGGATTTTCTATGATTAATATAATTGCTTACTTGCCCCACTTCTTATGGGCCAAAGATTGACACAGTTTTATTTTATTTATGAGTGTGTATGTGTGTGTTTTGTATTCATCATTTTGAATTAAAGGTAATGTAAAAGGGATGGTACTGAAAACTGCGTACATTGGTGGTGGCATTGGAGAGTGTGAATGGGTGAATGGTTCCTTGATGGAAAAAGTGCAATATACTGTAGGTTGAGACTATTTACCATTTATGAAAGGGAGTCTATGTAGCACGCACTCTTCTGTAAAAGGGACTCAACCTGGATTGTCTTCAGCTATTTTACCACAACTCAAATTAAGACTCCAGAGGTCACTCACTAAGCTTTAACTACTGAGGCTTGCACGAGCACTTATCACTCTCTGATTGGGAACAGGACAGGTGCAGGACTTATAGACATACATAGACGGTGAGAGTTTTATGGTTTGGGCCATGGGATAAGTGTGTGGCTCATTCCGCTTTCTGATTGGGTATTTGTCTAAAGAACCAAAACAACATGCAAAAAACATTTCATACATCACACATGATGTTTCTGTAATTATGAATGAATCGAATCCACATGACATTTTTTTCCTATTGAATGGAATCAATATTTGAGATGACACAGATACAGTAGGTAGATGTTGATAGAATATTTACAAAAAAAATCCTACTTACCCCACTTTTGAGGCAGACAGTATTTGGTGTTGCATATTGTGTTATATATTGTGTTATTCAAGTGAATAAACGTTTTTTTAAACCCAAAGTTTTCACACTCTGGTGGATATTCTGATTTGGTTTGGCCACTTCTCAAAGAATATGAATGAAAACACGCTTTTTTCTCTAATGGTCAGTGATGTTGTGAAGCCATTTATTGTGGTGGTGGGATAGAGATAAAACACATTTTAAAAACACCAAATAATTACCTAAACCTAGACACAATTCAGTGCTCTAAGTATTAAAAGCAAGTTTGAAAAGATGAGTCTTTAATCTTGATTTAAAAAGGGACAGGTCCGTTAGAACACGCAGACTGAGGGGCAGCTGTTCCACAGTTTAGGCGCGGCAACCTCAAAGGAACGATCGCCCCACTGTTTGTACCGTGACCTGGGCACGTCCAGAACCATTTGATCGGCAGACCGGAGAGCTCTGCTGGGGCGATGTACGGTCAACAACTCAGTTAGATATAACGGAGCGAGACCATGAAGAGCTTTAAAAACAAGCGTCAACATTTTAAAATCAATCCGAAAACGGACCGGTTCAATACTTTGTAGTATTTACTTTCACGGAAAATGAATGAGTAAAAGAGCGCAACGATGCTACAACACCGGCAAAAGCGCTTATGGCCTCTAGGGGCATAAGCTACTTAGTTCTGCTTTAAGTGTACAGCTTTAAGAAACTTTCAGCCCATGACACGATAGGATGACTGTATGCCTGAGTGCTGCTAACCCTTTGGCCAATGGCAATGGCAATGGCAACTTTATTTATAATGCACTTTAAAACAACTGAGTTGACCAAAGTGCTACAAAGGTCAAACATAACATAAAATACAATACAAAAGGTGCATCGAATACAAATGAATAAAATCTGGTAAAATGTCAAAAACTCAAGCTGTGTTAAAAGCCAAAGTGAACAAGTGCGTTTAAGAACAGATTTAAAAACAGGCACAGAAGAAGCCTGTCTAATGTGCAAGGGCAACTCATTCCATAATTTTGGTGCAGCCACAGCAAAAGCCTGATCCCCTCTGAGCTTTCGTTCAGTCTTTAGGACGCTGAGGAGGAGCTGATCAGCCGACCTGAGAGACCGAGAAGGCTTGTACGGGTTTAAGAGCTCAGAGAGGTACAGTGGGGCGACGATATTAAGACATTTAAAAACAAGCAGTTTAAAATGGATCCTAAAGTGCACAGGCACTTGTCACTGGCCACACGCAGGCCTCAAACATTGAAGTTGTTGCAAAAGTTTGATGACCTATGCCTTCTCAGCACCACGTACAGCAGCAGCCTATAGACGTGCCTTGAGTAAAATGTCAGGAGTGCGTTGGCGGTACAGTCCTGTATGGCGGTGGGAGCCCTGAGGAGCTCCTGGCGTGGTGCGTTAGTCACCGTGTGGCCTCATAAGCCAATCTGACACAACAGGGTCACAGAACACCCCCAGACACACACCGCTTACCCCCAGCAGCAAGCAGCTCTGGGAGACGCGAGACCTTCACTGTCCCAACCGTGCGTACAGGACAGGAGCGCCGCAGGGGAGGAGTCTGCCTGAGAGTCTAAGCATAGAGTGGCATTTGTTATATAGGTCGCACAGTGCTGGCATTAAGGCGCCCAGGCTAATGCGTTGCAGAAAGTTTGCGTTGAACTCTTGAGATGATGGAGCGAGGAGGACCACCTGGGAGGCCAAGCAAGAGGTGGAGAGGCGGTCGCAGAAGACGAGGCCACACGAGGCATCAATGACGGGCTAGCGGGGGATCTGTCGTACACACACAGAGAAGAGACCGTGCATGTCCAACACCATCTGGAAACAGAAGAATTTATGAGGGAATGAGAAAAATTAAGTGTCTCAAATGGACAAATCGACATTGCCCAAATCTAAAAGCTTCTGTACTGGAGCTTACAGCCTATTGGCCAGGGTAACGCCTCATTTGAAATCTAACATACAAAATGGATCAAAACTTTTTTGTCACCTTGTCACTGCAATTAAAAAATTTTTTTTGGTGCATTTTCATCGCTTTTTAGTCACTTTTTGGTCGTGTTTTTGTTGCTTTTCTGGCATGTTTTTTTTCATATTTTTCTTGCGATTTTGTCAAATATATTCAGCTGTTTTTTTTTTGTGTTTCTGTCACGTATTCATCTTTTTTGTCGCTTTTTTTGTGCTTTTGTCACTTTTTTGTCATGTTTTTTATCACTTTTTTTGTCCTGCTTTTGTCCCTTTTTTTCACGTTTTCGTTGCTTTCTTCGTTGTGTTTTCATTGGCTTATCATTGCTTTTTTTCGTCACGTTTTTTGTTGTGCATTTATGTTTACAGCCAGGGTAGCACCTCATTTGAAAGCTAAGTGTGCTTATGTGTTTTTGCTTTTGTCACTTTTTTGTCATGTTTTTTTTATCACTTTTTTTGTCATGCTTTTGTCACTTTATTGTTGTGTTTACATCACTTTTTTGTTGTGTTTACATCACCTTTTTGTCACGCTTTCATTGCTTTTTTCATTGTGTTTTCATTGCTTTTTTGTCTCCATTTTGTTCACAGCGGCCATTGCAATGCCTCATTTGAAAGCTAAGACCTTGTAGTTTCTGGATTATGGGTAAGATCTGTGTGAGTAGCTTACAGGAAGTGGACGGCAGGTAGCTGATTAAAAGACATTATTGTGGAATATAGCATCACAGACAAGTCTCAAAACAACCGTACATGCATTATATTTAATTTTGAGAAATGCTTCTGTGTGTCTGTCAGTCTGTAGCAGCATGCCTTGTGTTTTTCTGTCATCATCGCTGTTAATTAGTACCAATAAAAGCCTTTTCTCACACCAACACTGCCAAGTGATAGCCGCAGTAACATTTGGCCACTCCAGTTAACCCATAGTCTCTCTGTGCCCTGCTCTTGATTTACTCTCCCCAGTCCTTTGCTCTGTGTGGCCTTGTCTCCTACACTGAGGTGACTACACAGGAGGAGACAGAGATAACGTCACCGCACAGGCTGACTGCGGGATGGAGGTCTACGCCAGGACCTGCCCGCCCACCTGCCGGCTTCCCAAAATAAAATGTGTAAATCCCTCTGTGCGCAGCTTGTCATAACTCCCTCTATTGGGCAACACGGGGAAGGACGACTGCGGCGAGACTCATCCATCTGAAGCCGGCGCATGAACCCACCTGTAAGGGCCAATTTCTCTCCTTTCCTCCCGGAGCACTCAACAGCAGCGAGAGACGGGCGCACACAAACCGTCGGCTGAGGCAGAGCCCATCAAAGCCATGATAAATAACCTGCATGGATGAGACACAGCTGAATGCCAGTGTCAGCCCAGAGGTGCACTTCTCATTTAGAAGATCAAAGGATTTGAACAACATGGCACTAGCAAAGCAGCAAGACAGAAAAAACAAATCAGTGAGAAAGAAGATATTGGAGGTAAAGTTTGTTTTATTTTACACACTCGGATAAAGACCTGTTTAACCTCTTAACCCCCACCTGAACCGAGCACATTTTCTCCAGATCGGCTTTACCCAAGTGTAAAAGCTTCTTGACAAAAAGTGTGAAAATAGTGACGAAAACAAGGATAAAAATGCAGCAAAAAAGTGACAACCCCCCCCCAATAAAGCAACAAAAAGTAACAAAAAAAGCCACAAAAAAGCGACAAAAACTGACAGAAAAAAAACCACAAAAAATTGACAAAAAGCCCCTAAAGACCAACAAAAGGGGGCAATAATGAGATGAAAAAGACTGTGAAAAAAGTTGCAGCAACACGAGTAAATTATACATTAACATCAGTTTTTCTTAGCTTTCAAATGAGGTGTTCGGGATTCGGCAACTATCAGCCAAAATAGTGTTTTTCTGTGGCTGTTACTGATGGATGCTTGGTGAACCTTCACCAGAATCAAAGTGGTTTAACTTTTATAACTAACGCGAGTCCCATAATGTAAATACCTGATGATGGAGCGGTGAGTCAATCAAAACGCGTGTTAACATGTGTGTTAGCCATTTATGAAGCTGTGTTGCAGATGTCAACTCCTTATAACTGCATCGTGAAATAACTTCACTTTTTGCTGTGATATTTATATTTCTACTACAGTAAAGTTGTATGAGCGGAGAGAGGGGGCGGAGTTAACTGAATCCAAGCGTTTTGTCTTCCGTGTTGGAAGAATACCTCCAGAAAATACTTAGTGCTCCATAGTGGTAGTGGTACAAAATATCATATCAATGCCTATGCTTTACTTTGGAATGGCTAAAATAGCATGATACAGATCCTTTAACCACATTACTCTATATAATGTTGATCCTTCTTCAAAAACATACCTGTAAAGATGCTTTGCTTTATTCATGCCAGTATAAGTAAGACTTTGGCTAAAATAGTCAGTGGCTTGTATTTTGTTTTTTTTATCTGGCTAAATCCCCCATCGACCTGCGGATGGCGCTCCAAGTAACACGCAAGAGGCTTCAAAGAACAGTCCTTACCATAGACTGTAGAAAATAATGGACGTCTTATGCTCACTCCTCCCCGTTTACCAGAATGACCACGGCCGTGGGGCAATTCATGGCGGATTTACAGGCTCCGCCTCCCCAGCTCTGACGAAGTATGTTCCTAAAAAGGACATACGGGCGGGATTTTCACCGTAGACTCGGCCCTTGCGTGACGTGTAGCTCGCGCTGCTCCAATGCTAACAGTCCGAGCCTCGTTAAATACGAGATTTCAAAAAATCATATTACGAAAACCAGCCTGGTTTCATATATTGTTATTAACCCAGCGTTATCTCAGGAGGAAGATCTAGCCTAGTCTAGCGTTGAAACAATTGAAACCAGGCTTTAAAGTAGTTTTTAACGTGTCTAAAGTCCAATGCTTTTCAATGGGGGCCTAGCGGCGATATGGAGGTACTGCAGCAACGGCGGAGCAATGGCGGCCCCCACGTTTGTGGTCAAAAAGCAGGGCAGCCAGCGGCCATTGGTCCTTACTCATCAAGTGTTGTAAAACAAATATCAATGCTATCAAGCCGCATAAAGCCAGTCCGTCTCCTGGATGTTGCATCAATAATAGGCCACATACAGAGAAGAAAATTATCTTCCAGATCAACAAATTCACCTATTTTTAAGTAGCTTTCAGTCATAATCGCATCGACAAGATCACGGATCAAAGGGTAGCGTTAGTCTCTCTGGTCTGGATTGCCACAAGTGACCAAGCCTCTCAATGCCTGCATCTCACAGAGCAGAGGCCTCTACAAGCTCAACACTGTGCCTGATTTGTAAATGAAGTCAAACGGTGCTAATGTTCCCCTTGGCGCACTGTCTGTTACACACCTGGGGAGAGGAGCAGTACGTGGCACCACTCTAAATGCGGCTGCTCACTCTCTCTGACGGACCCTTCTGCTGCCACCTCGCTCAGCAAAACACTGTACTCTTAATGTACCCACTGCAGCCCTCGCTCCTGCATCTCTAACTATTGCAGCCTTTATATAAGACTCTACAATAACTCATACAGTGGAGTGTATATATACAGTGATGTAACTTTCCATATCATATACTGTACCTGCTCAGGTTTGATGAAAAATATTGCACGCCAGTCAGCATTAAAATGGTCAGTGGCCTTTTGAGCTTGGGATTGTGTCAAAACCGCAAAGTTCACAATAACATGCCAATGGAAAGATGTCAGAATGTTATAGTTTTTTTAAATGCTAATGTTGTCAATTAACGTGGTTGAAAAATGGCTGATATGCTAATGCTCAATTTATAATATTCAAACCTGAACTCTGTAAAATCTCTATTTAACGCACCGCACTTTGCCTGAAAGCCCAGAACCTAATGGAGGCCGGCACTCACACCAATCAGGACATATTTAACCTGTTTATTCATTTGATAGGGACAAGTATGTACAGTACATTTGTCATGTAACAGACTGCAGCCAAGGCTTTCTCATTGACAGTCCATGAAAACACGCCAGGTCGCAGCCATAAGCTAATTTGCATCCCACACTTGTGTCCCCAAACACACTCTCATTAATCTGCGATGTCTGTTCCTAAGGGCTTTTAAAGGGCTTTTAACTTGAATTAAGGACGCTTACTGAATTACTTTGTGCGGACTGTTCTCTACAAAAAAAACTTGCCGTACGTTGATAAAAGCTGGAATTTTGATAGCAAGTGTTTAGACTGTCCACCCTTACGCTCTAACCCAGGGGTGCCCAAAGTGCAGCCCTCAGACCAATTACTGGTGGCCCTCAGGATTCTTGTTGAATGGCCTCACACATCACCAGAGATAGTACTTTTTTACAAGTTTCATAATTATGCACAATGATGACCTCAAAAACTAGCATTTAAATATGGGTAAGAGCTGGTTTTTAATGTTTTAAGACTAAATGAAGGTTGGGGCGGACTGGGACTGAAAAACCGCCCTGGACTCTGACCAGCCTGACCCAAATTAGCGTGTGCGCACTTCTAAAAAAAAAAAGACATATTTTAACCTCTGACCACTCGCCTTAATCCAAAAGCGTCTCAACTTTGCTTTTAATACTTAGAGCACACTGAATTGTGTCTAGGTTGTAATTATTTGGTGTTTTTAAAATGTTGTTTTATCTTTCTGTGAAGCACTTTGGTCCTCCTGGTGTGGCTGTAAAGTGCTATATAAATAAACTTTGATTGATTGATTTGATTGATCAACTGGAGAGCAACAGTGTAATGCCTCATTTTGAAAGCTAAGACCTACAACAGTGATTATACTTTTTGTCACATTTTTGTTACTTTTTTTGTGCCTTTTTAGCGCGTTTTTGTCACTTTCTTATTGTGTTTTTGTTGTATTGTGTTTGCGTCGCTTTTCTTTTAAGCTTTTAGGTTTGGGTAAAGCTCAGTTAAAGGCTAAGGGGCAAGAGGTTAAGGAGAAAATTGAGAGGCCAGACCGTTGGGGCATGAGTTAAAACTCTACTAAACACACATAGTTGAAATCTTCAGTGCATTGACCCCCGACCTGTGTCCCTCAATGAACAAACCTCTTCACCTTTTCAGAATGGTGTAAACACTATATTGTGCACTATAGAGGATATGGACTTCTTCCTCAATAACTCTTTGGTATTTTATGTTTTAAAGGCTCTATCAGTGAATTGTGTGAAGCATTCATCTTAGCACTTTTGAAGACACAATCCCTATCACTGCAGTGTCCTCGTGCTATTATGTAAATGATAGCCCTTGTTTTTTTACAGTCAAGTCTTTAAATGTTACGAATTGACATGAGTTTTATCACAACCTTAAAAACAAATCAATACTTCCTGGTGTGTTGTCTTGGTAACAGACCGCAGGGCTGTTGATCCTGGTGTTGACTATACAAAGAGCACGGTGTACTTTACTGAATGCTACACTGGAGATCAAAAGGCAAAAGGAAGCTCAGGTCAAGTTCAGATAAAAGGTGTGAGAAGAATAAAGCTCTGGGTGACTTTTTTTCTTAACGTTGTCCTTTTCGTGCCATATTCACCCAGAGAGATGTGAGAATCCATGCAGAGGCGACAGACGGCTGACGTATGACTCGCCTGACCTGCCCCGTCATTTTCTGGTTCTCTGAATGTGTCATGTAGGTTAACAATCGCATCGTGTGCTAGAATAAGGAGACAATTGCTGAAAAGGTGCCGGGCCTCGTTGACAAGAGTCTTTTGATGAATGCTATTTGTCTTGTGATGTGTCTGTCTGTTATTTTACTCTATGAAGCGTTTAGAGATAGACACGAAGTCATTAGTGTCAACAAGGAGCCGTGAAAAGCCAATTTCAAAGAACAGTTTGAACAGAGAAATCCTGCTGGGAAATAGTCTTTGACAGGTTTTGTTTTAGACATGAAGCCTTTTCAATGACTTGATAATGTCAAGACAGGTATCGGGGATTCTCCCTGAACTTTTTAAGTAGATCCACAGTGGGAAACTTTGCCCAAATGGTACATGATCTCTATAGCTTTCCCATGTATAAAGCGCTTTGAACCCATTCACACCCAAGGACACAACGACAGCGTGCATCTGCGGGAACAGAGATTCAAACCGCCAACCTCTTGGTGTGAAGACTCTACCACCTGAGCTACTGATATCCAAATGATGATCATCACCAGGGCTCCAGATTGAGACCAATTTAAATGCACCCCAAACATGTCTTGACTGTGACTAAATATTTTTCCTTGTTTGGGCCCCTCCTGGAACCGCCACCTTAACGTGGTGGAGGGGTTTGAGCGCCCAAATGATCCTGGGAGGTCTGTTGTCGGGGGCTGCGTGCCCCTGGCAGGGTCTCCAATGGCAAACAGGTGGGGCGGAATGATATGGACAAAATTTCATATCTCGATATTCATGCTAGATATCTCTATATCGATACGATACGATATAACTATGGGTGGGTGAAAGGTGAAACTAAAACAAAATCATAATACAAAAGAGTGCAGTTTTATTGATGAAAATCTATATTGTTTATATCTTGCTTTTTCGATTTTAATAATTTGAATGTTGATATCTTTATATAAATACGATAACGATATATTTTTTCTTTTGAGATATTGATATCTTGAATGCTCATATCTCGATATCGATACGATATCGAGATATCTTTCAGCCCTAGTCCTAGGTGACGGGTCAGACAAAGAGTGGTTCAGAGGCCCCTTATGAGAGACTAACAGGCCCTGTTTGAATCGTGAGGCTGTGGACCCACCTGAGGAGCCATGAGGGGCTGATGCAATGTGATTTGGGGAGCTCAAAAATGAGCTGCCCAAAAATGTATTGTTTATATATTTTTTAATGAATGATAAGTCAATATAGTGTTTATCGTGACAGCCCTAGTATTTAGTCCTGACTCTGGGCCCAGTAGGAAATCACTCCCTGAGGTTCTCAGAGCCTGAGATGGTTCATATGGCTCTAATGTGTCAGAGATGTACTTTTAGTGTGAGACCATGAAGAGATTTGTACAAAAGCAGAGCTGTTTGTTCTCTGAGCGACAGGAAGCCAGAGCAGAGACCGGAGCACTGGACTAATATGGTCGTATTTCGTGGTTCTGTAGTCAGGACCAGTACAAGAAACAAAATTGTCTGTCTTTATCACATCCACAGCTTTTTACCATGCGGCTGATGGAACTGATCCAAAGGCGGTCGGATGGTCATTGGTGTCTTAGCTGGACACGGTTGGCTGTCATAACGGCCTCTCATGGGGTCACCTCCAGCTGACTGTGTGACGCTGGTTCCCTGACACTTGTATGGACTCACGCTGCTCTCCTCCCAAGTCACTTTGCTCCATCTGATTAGCCTCCTCAGCCCCTCCCTCACAGATTACCATCAATTACCGGTTCAGAAATGAAAGGAGCGCAGGTCCTTCTCCTATTCCCATGGCAACCACCTCTTCTCTGCTTTCAGCACAATCAATCAGACAGCAACTCCGTGGCTACCCTTCCACACCCTGAATGAAAAGAGAACTAAATATTGTACATAAATGTATCAGCTTATAGTTAAAAAACTTTACAAACTAATAACATTTTGCATGTTTTAATTGCAATATCCGTACTACACAGAGAGCGCTCATGTTGAAGTTTAGGTCTTTACAAATCGTGTAAAAATTATGGTCAGAATTAAAGTGCATCAGTTCTTTAGTATGTGTGTGTATGTGAGTAATGTTTTTGTTGAGAGTATATATTTTCTACTCCAGTATATTTCTGCAAAGTAAAAAGTGTAAAGTTGGCTGCATGTTTTGGCCTTTTAAGCCTGTAGGGCACTCTTAATGCCACTGCCTCACAACACGAGAGAAGGTTTGTCTCTGTCGTGTTGCCGTACAAGTGAATAATTTGGGTGCTCTTGACTTATTTTCAGGCGTTTCAGACCTAAACATATGAATGATTTTATACGATGCCCATATTTGCATTATGAATCATACCGTATCATCTCACATCACACAAATAGTCATCCAGTATATCCTAATTATCACAAAAACGTATGCTTAGTTCCATGATAAAACTTCAATTTAGCCAGACTGGCTGTGCAAGGAATTGCTGTGTCCACACCAAGGTTGCATCCTCCCATAGTATGGCCATGTGTTTATAAATTATTATTTAACTCTATAACTCGTGCACATTTAGTCGCCCCGGAGACTTGCCGACTCAGTTAACTTCAATTCCTTTTACTAACTTTTGTCTTCAGTTTCATTTTGTAACAACAGACACAAGATTTTCTAGCTTATTATTTTTGAAGACACACAGGTATTATTCATACATGTATTTTACATGTACAGTATGCATGTGGATTTGTATTTTTACCTTGAACACTTAAAGAGACTAGATGCAAGTTGGTCATTTTATACTCACTACTGCCACCTCAGGTCTTACGTGTAACTGCAGTCTCTATATTAAGCTTGTGCATGACGGCACTTCTGACCCGAACAACTTTTTGAGTGACAGTGCAGGATTTTAGCGGCAGTTTTGGTGAAAAGGCTCATTCTACACATTAGGACATGGCTGGAACATGTAGAGGGAGAAAAATACTTCTTTTTAACATTTTTAAACGTATAGTCCCTTTAAATGTTTTCTTCAGCAACAACACTTCAACTTATATCCATTGGCACTGTGAGGAAAGTGATAGTAACCACAGTGTGTTGGACTCCTGAGCCTTTATCTGTCTCGTAGTACAAATTAAGAAAGAACATATGTCTGACCTAGCTCTGTTTGAAATGCAGTTTTGTAAAATGCCAGAAGAGGGCGCTAGTCTATTTGCAGCCTTAGCTCAGAGTGAACCAATCTTAAATAAATAATGAAGCAAAGGCTGCTTTGTTGCTAACGTGGCTGAGTTAGAACGCAGATAATTAGTGCACGGCCATGATCAAAACAACTATAGTGAAAGTGTGAGGAGCTTCTTTGAACGACTGACTTTGATCAGAGAGGGGCACCTGCTTTAGGAGCAAAAGAAGAAACACACAGGATGTCTCAAATGCACACAAATGAAACAAATGCTCCTGATGTAATTTAATAATAGTGGCGATTTTAACCTAATTTCCTCCCCACATTATAATCCGCATACTACCACTCTGACTTCCACCGCTGTGTGCTGTCCTCCCCTGAAGCAGACACCCAGAAATTGAGGAACAGTTTGTGTCTTATCTCGCAGATGCAATCAGCAGGAGGCGGCCCGGCAGGAGGAGGAGTGGGGAGTAGAGGGGAAGGTAAAGACGCCTCTAAAACGGGCAGAGGATGTGAAGAGCCGAGGCACAGAGAGGGGAGTGAGTGAGGGAAGAGATAGCAAGTTGCGGCTGATGGAAGTAATCATGAGGAAGCCTGCCTTGGAGTGTGGACAATTATGGCTGAAAAGAGAAGTGTGGGGTAAAAAAAAAGAGATTCATAGTAACACAGAATTCACACAAACCTGGGCAACTGGTTTTTCAAAAACGTACAACATAAAAACAAAGCACAGAGAACGGTTCGGCCGAGAGTCTAGTGGTTAAGGCTGCTGCACACATGGTGGAACAAAGCTTTGTCTCTCCCTTTACTTCACCCCTTTCATCTTGAGCTGTCCTATCCAATAAAACAATACAAGAGATTCCATAAGAAACAAACAAAACAAAAAAAGTACAGTAACTAATTGCTCATACATCTATGTACTTCTATACAAGGGTTTTCCTATAAGTGGATGCTTAAGACTCCCTTAAGGGTTACAACGCGCTGAGCTATAAGATGTAAAATGATTTAATAATTTGCTTATGTCTTAGTAAATTACATCAACTAACAATATATGCAACAAGAATGAATATAAATTGAACCAGCTTTTAAAGGTTTTGAGTTTTGAATTAGCATTTCACTTTGGATGTCCCAGTTCAATCCAGAATTTGGGAGTCAAAACCTAACCTCACTACATCTTCTTATGTCACTGCTGCATCTTCTAATGAGGTTGCTACTTTTACTACTTACTACTTAAACTCATCTCAGTGTAACCTGTCAGCACGACAAATGTCTGCAGCTGCGGATTCAGAACAGCTGTAGAGAAAACATTTTCCCAAAAATGTATAATATTCTCCTCTAATGATGAAATATCACATTAAAATACTTTGGCTCATTATAGCTTCATTCTGTTGTGTTGCACATAGTAAGACAATGATCACAGTTCATTTGCAGGTTTGGTTTCCAGTCTGTGGAGACCGCCTCCGTTTACTGAACCTTGTTTACAACAGAAAACAGGGCTACAATGGGCATCTGTAGGATGATGGATAATCATCTGTATCAAGTTCATCCGACATTAAAAGCATGGAGGCTTTTAACCAGCAGCTTTTTAATGGCCAGTGACATTAGGACTAAACACAGATTAATGGCTGGAAAATGTGCTTCAGTATTGATTTTATAACATGAACAGTATTTCAGACTTTCACAGTAACTGCAGGAAACAGGTTTGTCTTTTTTGTCTTTTCTTTTTTTTCTTATTTTTTACTAGCATGAGCATGTAGTTGAAGGACTAGCCTTCTGTCTGGTCATGGGTTTATTGGGGAAACGGGAGCACCATTCTACTGGATTGACCTGGATGTGATGTCTACTCTGGCAAAGGGCAGACTAATAACATGCACAGGGAAGCATAGGGTTAATGTATACTTTTCTGTCCCTGCAGGAAAATGTGTTCTCTGCAGTCATTCTGGGGCAACCTGTCAGTAAACCGAGCAACTGAAGTGCAGCGCCTTGGGAGATTTTAGTCTGCTGTGCATGTTTTGTAATGATAAGGGAAACCAGAGCACCAGGACGAAACCCATGGAGACATGTGGAAAACATGCACAGAACATCACACCAAACACCAGAGATCCTTTTCTATAGGTCCTTTATTTGTCTTACATAGCATCTTTCTTGAGGTCCCCTTAAAGCTACTGTTAGAGAATAAAATTAAATGGTTATTTATCGTATTGGGTCATGGTGTACATACAGTATTTCTGTTTCTGCTGCACTGCCATTTATAGATTTGATGGTGATTTGCTATTTATCACCTGATAAATAGCATTTCCTGTGTATTGGTTGACCTGACTTCCTGTACACCCGGTCTCCCGTTTGGTGGTTGTTGCTCCTCGTCGCTTTCCATCTTAGTCCATGGGCCAAACCCCAAAATCTGGCATATCGGTACCGAAAAGGTGGCAAAGGCTATCATTGATTTTTAAGTAGGTCCATGTCTGAGGTTTATATTTTTGTATGATAGCCTTTTCAGAGTTACAGCTTTATCATAGTTTTCAGCTGTTGAAGTGAACCACCCCCTTGTCAAAAAAGTCGCTTTTGACACTGGTCCATATTTTGGTTTAGGCCATTTCCAGCCCATTAGATACTGATTTACACCATTGTATTTGGTATCATTGTAAAGAAGACATTTTCAGGTTTCATTTGAGCCCAAATGTACTACTCTGTGACTATTACCATGGTAACCAAAGCTCCTCAAACACAAACCTGAGGACGTTTTTTCACCATTTTCACAAAAACAGTTTTACTATGTTTAACGCTGTTTCTTCAAGGAACATCACAGAGACAAATGTTTGATACTGGGCAACCCTCTAGACTCTGAGGATTCAGGAAATGTATAACATGTCAGAACTTTCTCAACTTAAGGCCTCACAGTGAGCCACGAAGTAAAAGAATGTCCACCTCACATGAGCCTCTCCCATTGAAATAAGCCTATATCTGCCATTCTAAGGTTGGAACAGCTGGTGAGACTTTCTGTCCAGGACAGGCCAATGCAACTTGAACATACATTTATTAAAAAAAAAATACAATTATTCGGTATAAGACACTGCTCAAAAAAAACACATCCTAGATGTCAATCAATTCAATTTTTCGGATGAAAATCTTTATTCATAGTGTAGGGCAGGGGTCACCAACCTTATTTCGGCTGAGGGCTACTTTAAGAGCATTAAGTTGTTCGAGGGCTACCAGTTAAAAACAGTGTACGTTTAAAAACTTAAACGTAGACTGTTCACTTATAGGATATTGACCCCATATTATATTAAAATAGCTTTATTTTAAACTCATACTGAGTCACAAGAACCAAAATAACTGTAATTTTAAGAATTAGATTCAAGAAAATGAAGTGTTTTACACTTTAGAAAAAGTCCCAAGGGCTACTGGACATGCCCCAAAGGGCCCCTGGGTGCCCGCGGGCACCACGTTGGTGACCCTGGTGTGGAGCAATGTGTTGAGAACAAAATAACATAAGAATGATAAATGGAAATCAAATTCTCAGCCCCTGGAGGTCTGGATCCAAAATTATAGTCAAAATCAAAGTGACAAATCAGGTCACTGGTTGATCCAGATTCTGTAGAAATTACTCCAAACGAGTCTGTATCATCCTCAGTAGTGTGTGTGGCCTCCACGTGCCTGAATGCACTCCCTACAACGCCTGGGCATGCTCCTGATGAGACCACGGATGTCCTCCTGAGGGATCTCCTCCCAGACCTGGATTAGAGCATCAGTCAGCTCCTGGACAGTCTGTGGTGCGACGTGGCGTTGATGGATGGACCGAGACATGATGTCCCAGATGTGCTCTATTGGATTTAAGTCTGGGGAACGGGCAGGCCAGTCCATAACATCAATACCTTCATCATGCAGGAACTGCGGACACACTCTTGCCACATGTGGCCTGGCATTATCAGGCATCAGAAGGAACCCAGGGCCCACAGCACCAGCATATGGTCTTACAATAGGTCTGAGGATCTCATCCCGGTCCCCAATGCCAGTCAGGGAACCTCTGGCTCGCACATGGAGGGCTGTGCGGCCCTCCAATGAAATGCCTCCCCAGACCATCACTGACCCACCACCAAACCGGTCATGCTGGATGATGTTGCAGCAGCAGAACGTTCTCCAGGGCGTCTCCAGACTCTGTCACGTCTGTCACATGTGCTCAGGGTGAACCTGCTCTCATCCGTCTGCCAATCGCTGTGTTCTCGGGCAAATGCCAATCGGGCTGCACGGTGTTGGGCAGTAAGCACCGGCCCAACTTGTGGACGTCGGGCCCTCATACCCCCCTCATGGAGTCGGTTTCTGACCGTTTCATTTGTGGCCCTCTGGAGGTCATTTTGTAGGGCTCGGGCAGTGCTTCTCCTGTTTCTCCGTGCACAAATGAGCAGATAGCGGTCCTGCTGCTGGGTTGTTGACCTCGGTCGCCCCCCCCCCAGGTCTCCTGGTGTACTGGCCTGTCTCCTGGTATCTCCTCCATGCACTGGACACTGCGCTGGGAGACACAGCAAACCTTCTTGCCACAGCACGAATGGACGTGCCATTTTGGATGAGCATCACTCCCTGAGCAGCTTCTGTGGGTTGTAGATGCTCCTCATGATACCTCTAGTGGTGAGAACACTGGACAAATGCAAAAGTGTTCCAAAAATACGGTACAAAGGATGAAGACAGGGAAATGGTCTGTGGTCACCACCTGCAAAACATTCCTCTTTTGGAGTGATCTTGCTAATTGCCTCTCATTTCCACCTGTTGTCTGTTTAATTTCCACAACACCAAGTGAAATTGATTCACAATAAGCGTGGCTTCCTAACTGGACAGTCTGATATCCCAGAAATTTTACTGACTTGGAGTTACATTGTGTTTTTTGAGTGTGCCCTAAGTTTTTGTGAGCAGTGTATAAATTGTATCCTAAATTGTAAAAAAAAATATCCATATTATGTAGCCTACACAATGCACTCACTGACAGTCTCATTCACTTTTAACTCATTCACTACTGAAACCACATCATTTTACATTTGTATTTGGTAAATGAATAACATTTCTAGCGATATAACATTGCAGACACCATTGTCTTTTGCTTCTAGAGAGTTGTGCAGTTGAATAGCCCTCGGGACAAAGACAAAAGGGGGTTTACTATCGCTAGATTTTGAGTCAAAAGCTAGGTTAGAAGCACCAAGGTGTTCTACCGTATAGAACTGGATTCTACAGAAAATTAACTCAGGGGACATGAAACGAAAAGAACAACATGCAAACTCTACACAGAAAGGTCCCACATGGCCTGGGATATCGAACCCAGGAACGTCTTGCTGTGAGGTGACAGCTAGACATTCAGTCAGTCTTGAATCCCCTTGTACAAAAACCATCATGCTGATAGAAAAGGGCGAAGGGAATACCTTTATGTCCAAGAAGACACACAAACTGCAGTTGGTTAGACAGTTAGTTATCCAAGAACCAGGCTTTTCCTGCAACAGTTGACAATGGCGACTCGTGACCAATGGCAATGTTGTGTTTTCTTCCAACCAGACTCCGCGACCGGGAAGGGGCGAGGGAGAAAGGTGGTGTAAGAGTGGGGGTGAATTACGGCTGAGTACAACCTGGAAACATAGCAAGACCGGCTTTTCATCTTTTTCTCTCAGATACGGACACTGGTTAACTCAAGTTTTTAGTTTGACCTGATAGAGCTTATAGAAGCCCATAACACTAAAGGAAGAACATGAGGCAGCATGATGTAACCTAGGAAAAGAATGTGGGTCTTGTCTTGTTTGGAGCAGCGCTGTCCTTGCGCCAGGTGGAAGAACTGGCCCAAAAAGTGTTGAATGCGCAGGAGAGATTGCATGCCCTCAGTGGTTAGTCTTAGTGCTTAGCGTTCTCTTGCCTCTCAGCATGAAGTTCAATTTAGGTGTTTTTGTGTGGAGTTTACATCCTCTGTCTGTGTCTGGACAGGTTTTTTTTCGGGTGCTTTCGTTTCTTCCATCAACGTAAAAGATGCACAGGAGGATAATCCTCTAACTTGGTGATTCTGAACATGAGCATGGCTGTCCACTGCTCCTGACATGTTCCAGGGGCAGATGGATGGGTTAAATGGTTAATTATTGTAAAGGGACAATAACGTACAGCTTCGATCTGTGGCTCCAATTGAAATGCATCATCTGAGTTACACTTCACAAACAGTTGTAAAAGTTCGGAATATCCATAAATCTTCACTTTGTTGTCTTCTTCTGGACCTCAATCCCTACTCGGTGCATGTCCAAATCTAGAATCCATCGGCCTCAGACCCTTGTTCTTCTGCATTGTCCTCACCACTTCCCTATGCATACTTTCTGTTTTTCATCTCCTCATACAACATTCATGTGCACCTTGTTGAGTCCAGTCTGAGCATATGAAGTATCTTCAAAAACACAAATTTCAACAAAAGAACTCTTGTGATACATTCCTTGTGCTGGATAAAGTATTCTCATGCTACAATTTGCATGTTCTTTTTTCACTCTACACTTGTTGAGGTGTTGAGATAAAATGTGCACAAGAGGCAACAAGAGACAATCCCAAACAGGAATGGTTTCAGAGGTGGAGCCTGCTGAGCTTCCGAGAGACAGTTTTCTAGTTGCATTTGACTGGGCTCGATATAACTATTGTCAGCCTGAGGTGATACTGAACCCTGCAGAGGTGGCACAGTCCAGGATGACAACTCAATAAGTGCCATCGCCAAAAGATTTGTTTCGAGCATATTCTGAAGAGCATGAAGAATAATTCAGGATATGGGCACAACTCTACATTTAAACATCCACAATCATCAACAGGTTTGTTATCTGCTAAGTTATGATGGGAAAAGCAGCCGCTCTACCCCATGCTCCTCTTAGTTGACTGAGGAAGCTCCTTTCGGCCGCCTGTATCTGCGATCTGGTCCTTTTGGTCATTACCCAGATCTTATGACCATAGGTGGGTAGAACATAGATAGATCAGTAAATCAGCTCCCTCTTCACCACAACAGTCACAGTAACAATGATCACTGCCGATGTCGCACTGTTCCGTCTATCGATCTCACGCTCCATCTGTCCTTCACTCGTGAACACGACACTGAGATACTTGAACTCCTCCACTTGAGGCAAGGCCTCTCCACCGACCTGTAGAGGGGAAGCCACCCATGGCCTCGGATTTGGAGGTGCTGATACTCATCCCGCTTCACAGTCGGTTGCAAACCGCCCCAGGGCAGCTGAAGGTCCTGATTTGATGAAGCCAACAGAACAACACCTGAGATCCTGGGGTTCCCAAACCGGACACCCTCCGGTTCCTGGCTGTGTCTTTAAGTTCTGTCCATAAAACTAATAAGTAAACTTTTGTTTATTCATTTATACAGCATATTTCATGCGCACAGACTCAATATGCCTGGGAAGAAAATAAATAAATGACACAACATAAAAAATAAACTCAAATACGTTAATACAGCACATACACACACAAAAAGACAAAACAATCCATGTACAAAGAACTTAAAATAACTTCAGAAAAGCTGGAGAAATTGTTTAATCAAATAAAAATATGGACTGTTTTGCTTAGTCGACTGCCTCTGTGATTTAGTTCTGGATGAGGCTAAGCTGTAATTTTGTGTTGACTCATGTCCTGGTTCTAACACTTCACCATCTTTATACTACTATATTTGATTTATTAGTAATGAAATAAAACAACTTTACTGAAATGACCTTACAAAATTATTTACTTTATTAATTTACTAATCAGTAAAAAAAGGGTGATGTTCATAGAAAACGTGTGGTTTATGGCAAATTCAGCTTCAGCTTCAGCTTCATAACCATGTGGTGTCTACAAAGAAAAACCTTTGGAATTATCTTGGATTATTGAGACATTTAGACAAATGTACAGGACTACATATAGTAGTGAAAGAAACAGAATGCCATTGTGTGTATGGCATAGTATATGATAAATAGCTATAATATATAAAATATATGAACAACTTTTTGGTGAAAATACAGAACTGTTCTTCTCCACAAATGTATGCTCAAGTTGCATTGGCCTGTCCAGGACAGAAAGTCTCACCAGCTGTTCCAACCTTAGAATGGCAGATATAGGCTTATTTCAATGGGAGAGGCTCATGTGAGGTGGACATTCTTTTACTTCGTGGCTCACTGTGAGGCCTTAAGTTGAGAAAGTTCTGACATGTTATACATTTCCTGAATCCCCAGAGTCTAGAGGGTTGCCCAGTATCAAACATTTGTCTCTGTGATGTTCCTTGAAGAAACAGCGTTAAACATAGTAAAACTGTTTTTGTGAAAATGGTGAAAAAACGTCCTCAGGTTTGTGTTTGAGGAGCTATGGTTACCACGGTAATAGTCACAGAGTAGTACATTTGGGCTCAAATGAAACCTGAAAATGTCGTCTTTACAATGATACCAAATACCAAAATATGGACCAGTGTCAAAAGCGACTTTTTTGACAAGGGGGTGGTTCACTTCAACAGCTGAAAACTATGATAAAGCTGTAACTCTGAAAAGGCTATCATACAAAAATATAAACCTCAGACATGGACCTACCTAAAAATCAACGATAGCCTTTGCCACCTTTTCGGTACCGATATTTGGTCTGGCCCATGGACTATCTCAGGTAGTATCGATATTTGGCCACTATAACGATTTCAGTAATAAAAGTTGCAAACTAGTTCATTTACATGTGTAGTCTGTCGCAGCGCCGCCATGGGCCCTCGTTCTCCCTGTACAGCCATGCTTAGAGTGGATTGGCTGCAGTGACTCGGACTTCGCTGTCAAAGCCCTGAGCCATGCACAGGCCAATTTAACGTTATTCTTGCAAGTTGTACTCGTGGCAGGGACATGCCTTTGTTTACATCTGCCTTTCGCTGCACCTGTTTTTGTGTTATTCCCCTGCTACTGGACTCGAAATGAACTACTAACTAAACATGGCCATCTCCAGCTGGCGTTGATTGTTTTTTTTTTTTTAAACTGCTTAGGCCAACCGCTTGCAATGCCACATCTGTATGACGCGCAACAGAGGTTATTCATCCCTCTTCTTGTGGAAGCAATGGCAGTCTTGAAAGGTCTGGCTGTTATAAAGCAGCTGACCTGTCGACCTGTGAAGATGCGGTCAGTGTTGTTTTTGAAGTTCACTTTATGGTCAACAGTACTCACTAGATCAGGGGTGCCCAAACTTTTTGTCTCCGAGAGCCAAAATGAAAAAGTGCACATATAACTGCAAATTACCTTTGCATTTGATGCTATCTATGCAAATAACATGCTATATTTAAACAAATGGTAACTATGGCAAAAGCCTAGTTTTAGTAGAACAAAATTGTAGCAATTTAGTGCAAAATGTAAAAAATAAAAAAAAACACCTGCATCTACAGCACCTACAGTAACTTTACCTCATTCGTTAACTCAAAGAAAATGCCACATTAGATTATTTTGAAAGTGTCAGTTCTTTTATAAGTCAATTTTTAACATACTGGTGTCAATGTTAACAACCTTTGCAATAAAAGTTGGAAAACTGTTGATGCTACAACACTGTGATTAATAAATACCAAGACACCACAACAGTGTTTCCAAAAGGAGTGAAACAGCGCCCCCAATTTGACGCTAGTGGTCAAAAAGTGTACTGCATCCATATTTACCATTGAGAATGAATGGAAGAGAGTTTTAACCACACGCAGCGCAAAAGTAGGTCACACTCTGGCAGGCCAACAGAATTGTTTTGGCGGGCCAAATTTGGGCACTCCTGCTCTAGATATTCTCTCAATCTCTCTCAATCTAAATGCAATGGCAGATGGTCAATGGAGGAATGGCCAAAGTAAATGACCATCTCTTTGGTCTTGGAGAGGTTCAGATTCATGTGTTTTTTCTTGCACAAGCCCGAAAAGGTATTTAATTCTGCCTGGAACTGTCTGTCGGAGTTGCCTGTGTCAATGATTACGGTGTCGTCTGCATACTTTAGATACTGTATGTATGGGTTGCCACTTTCACAGTCATTTGTGTATAATGTGAACAGAACAGGAGAAACCACTGATCCCTGAGGACTCCCCGTTGAGATGGTTCTAACTGAACTATAGTGCACTGAACCTCACCACCGCTCATTATGGCAAATTAATTTCTCCTTTGTAAGACATTCAGACTCCAGCTGTTGTTTTTCTCCAACAGTTAAATTATATTCCCCAGCAGCAACAGCTACTAATGGGAAGGAGCTATGGAGACAAGCTCTAACATTGCTTCATCAGGACACCAGTAGAAGTATGTGTTAGATGTGTCCAAGCCTTAGACTCTCGGCGACGACGGAGTGGCCCTTAATGGCTGTACACTTTGATTAAAGCTGACTCCCTCTCTAGGGCTCACACTCGGGCACATTTACAGCGCGGAAGTTTGCGCCGCAGGCTGATGATGTCACCACGTGTGTCATAACAGGACGTCACCCAGATACAAGCAGGGCGCGCTCCTCTGCTGTCGACGCGCTGGCGTAAATATAACACATCGATTCCCTCTTTCTGACAGCCCGCTCTGTTGGTTTAAGCTCTTATTATATCCTCTGTCACCTCCGGGGCGTTTCATGTCGTGTTTGTGCATTTTGCTGATGTCTAAAGTCCCCTGACGGCCCTCCGTACTCTTGAAGAACTGCTTTGATAAAACACACATTCTTGTTCTTGTTAGAGATTACATAACTTAACTGGAAAGGCCCTTGCAAGAATGCATTTACAGTGAGTTTTGAAAAGTGTGTGGCCATGGTTGTTTTTCTCATCTTTAATTTTGTTCCTCTCCTTTGTCTATCATTGATTGTGCTGACAAATAGCAGACGGTTAATTGGATTGATGGTCTCTTTAATCACAAATATGGATTCTGCTAAATTAGGTTATGTAGCTACAAACATCCTAATATTGTCATGGCAGATCATTTAAAGACAACAAATCCTTCTCACATTATCTCTGAGGCAGCATGTCTATCATCAGAGGTGGGCAGTGACTAAATAAATTAAGTAGTGTTTTTGAGGAACTTATTAGTTTTACTCCATTACATTTAGATAATTCGTCCTGCTATGTGTATATAAATAGTATATTTGGCCTTGTGTTTTGTTCATTTTAAAGCCTAATAATGCACACTCTATGAACAGTAGGTGGCGCTCTGCAAATGTACTGTCAAATGCCATTGAGTCATAACAAGGAAGTAAGTTTGTTCCTATTATGTTTCCGCACAGAGGAGAATTAGAAACGTAAACTTGATCTAAAACAGCTAAAAACAAATTACCCAGTAGTTTCACTTCCTGGTTTTCACGAGATCTGCCCGTAAGCCCCTCCCACCCCCTTCCTCTTGCTCCCTTTCGCTGCCTCAGTAAAGAGAAGAAGTCAGTGCGGGTTGTGTGGCTGTAGAGAAGCTATGGCGAGAGTTTTTGATTTGTGATGAAAGGATGAAGCTTATCAAGCAATCGAGAGGCAAGGAAAGCCTGGATACGTGTAGGACCTCAGGAAGATTTTTTTTTAATGATCTTTGCCTATCATCTAAGTGAAACCGTTTTTATCTTTTGAACATTTTTGTGCTTTTATTTCGTCACACCTGGACTACTGTAATGCTTTTTTATTACAGTTAGGCTTAGTCAAGAATTCAGCTGCACGACTTTCAACTGGAGTCAAAAAACGTGATCATATTTCTCCAATTCTTCCGTCTTCTCTTTGTCTGTCTGCTTCCAGTTACATTTATAACACATTTTGAGATGTTATTGTTTGTTTTGAAAGCTTTGAATGGACTGGCCCCTCAGTACATCGCAGACCCCATTCAAGTCTACACTCCGGCGCGCCCTGAGGTCTGAGGCCAGCTCCAGCTCGTGGTTCACAAGACGAACCGTAAAACCAGAGGGGACAGACAGAGCCTTCTCCGCCATCGGCCCTAAGATGTGGAAAGCTCTGCCCCTCCACGTCTGAGCAGCCCCAGCAGTGGACCCACTTTCATTCTCTGGCTTTTCACACCGCGTGAGTTGTGTGGTCCTCTGTGTCTTTTTTATTTATTTTATACTTGTAGTATTTTACTTATTTTATTTAATTATTTATTGTTTTTAGACTTTTATTGATTTTAATTTTTTTTTTCTTCTTATTTTTATTCATTTTTATTAGTGATTACTTTTATTTTATTGACTGATGGAGCTACATTGAGACGTTTTGTCTACTTTTCTTTTTTGTGCAACACTTCAATGTGCTATAGAAATAAAGTGGATTAGATTTTGGAGAAGAGTCAAAGATAGCTCAAAAATGTGCTAGTTGGCCCGAAACGCATAGTTCCAGGTTTGTTTTTGATGAGAGAACAATATTATGACATGGTAAAAGCTCTCAAATGTTGCTTTTGCGTAACACCATCACTTTAAGTATTTTCCACTGTAAAAAATACTGAATAAATATTTTCTCTGAGCAACTTTTACTTTAATTGGAGTAACATCTGACAAGGAGTATCTGAACTTTTACCTACAGTGGGAGGAACATGTATGTGAACGCTTTGGAATTTCTCACATTTCTGTCTAAGAGATATTTTTTTTCACTCAAACTTGGCTTTAAATACTGTTAAAGTGGCGCTAGGCCACAGTTAGCTTTGCCCGTTAGCCTGTTGGCTTCTTCTTCATGATTCCAGTAGTCGGAGCAGGGAAAGCTGCAAGGGGGGTTTTCTGGCCCTTGCCCTGGCCCTAAAGTCATAAAATGTGGTCTGATCTTCATCAAAATCATAAGAATGAATAAACAGTGTCTGCTTAAACTAATACCACCCAAACAATTGCATGTTATCATATTTCTAATGGCCATAACATGTAAACATTCAGAGGACAGGGAGGAAAAAGTAAGTGAACCCAGGAATCTCGCTGAACTGCAACGTTTTGTAAAGAGGAATGGTCCGAGAATCATCCTGATAGTTGTGAGCGTCCAATCTGCAACTACAGGAAAGCAGTTATTGCTACAAAAGAAGAGTCAAGTAATAAAATCAAGTATTTCGACCACCACTGTCTGTTGTGCACATGCCTCATTTCTCTCGAATAGTCCACCTCCTGCTCTTTACCAAGCTCTCCGTCATCCTTTTCATCATGCTACACAATGATTTATCCCCACTCAGACTCAAAAACGTCACCGTCATGCGCGCACAATGCAGTCCAAATGGAGGCTTTGAAAAGAAAAAGAACTGAAGAGATAGGCAGACAGAGCCTTCATGCATCATATGTCCATTGTTATGGGCCCAGTGAGCACGAGGCACAGCATGGGGGCAGCACAGGGAACAGGAGAGCGATGGACACAGGGTGCAGATGATCGCCATGGGGTAGCACTTCTCCTGCCCATGTGTGCGTGCGCGGTCCTGGGTTACGCTCAGCCAGTTATGTAATCTGTTTGGGCTAAACCGTGCCCAGTCAGAGCGGGAAGAATAGCTGTTAAAAAAATTCTATTTACAGCAACTGAAAATAACACAATCTGTGTTCCAAATAACACCATGTGAGTTCTGTAATTCTCTCAACTTCTTCGCAACTAGACAGATTTTTATTTATTTTTTCCGACGCGGGAGCTTAATCCGCTTTACTCCCCTCGTTTCTCTAAATCACAGCACTCATCGCTCACATTGCAGACAGTATTTGCGCGCACATCTCAGGGGTGCGGCGGCTAATGCATGACGTACCAATCTTCCGCTTAAAAAAAGGGGACACTATTTTCAAAGGCTCCATCTGTTGCAGCCCTGTGAGTGTCAGTGTTGTGCGCACTCAAAAATAGGATAATCCGCACTTTTATTGTAGGACATATGAATCATAAATGAGGATTAAGGAAAAGAAAGAAAGAAAAAAAAAAGCCTGAATGAGTCATTGTTGTGAGTTGTAGGTTTTTTTTTCTTCCTTGAAAGCGTATATGGCCAGACAGGGCTCAAGGCCAGCGTGACTAAATTTAGACCATGTTACTCTTAGATGAATACATTTGTAAGAGCAGTTTTTGACCTCAGTTACAACATAGTTATAGTAGTAGTAGCAGCATTGAAATGATAATAGAAGAGTCCAGACTGATATAAAATCAAAAGTGTTTTGGTTTCGCTTTATTTCACAACACAGTAATAACATAGAATAACAAAGGATAATGTATTTTGCTGCCCAATTTCTATATGATTACAAGAAAATACAAAAATATGTGTCCTCATTGACAAGTCTATATTTAACTAATTTTAGTAATAATAGCCTAATACTAATAATGCTGTTAACCGGTTTTAAAGAGCGATTTCCTGGACACTTACGTAGCTTAATGTGCGTACACACCAAACGTGCGTCCACGCCCCATCTGCCTCTCGTTGGACGCCAAACAACGCAGCTTCACATACTTCACACTCGCGACAAACGCCTGTTTGCTGGCGCGTGAAGTTTTGCAAGCGTCATACATAGGAGGCGTGTCTGGCCACCGGTTGTTGTTGACATCCGTACCTGCCACTCTGCTCGTTTGAGGAAAGGCCTGGATGCCCCAAACGGCCCGCGCTCACACTTACACAAACGAACCGAGCCGTGGCCGACCACGAGGAGTTGTTTACAAGTGTACGTGAGCAGCAGCAGCGCAACATAATGCGGAAGGAAAAAAAACCTAAACAGCTGCTTGAAATAATGTCTACTATGAGCCCCTGTCAAATCTCTTCACTCTACTTTTCTTTGTATTTTACTACAGTTTAACAAAAAGGGCTAAATAGTCGATTTTAATAAAGCAGAGAAATAGAGAAGTGCGCGTCCCTCTGTCCCGCTCAGCTGAGGTGGGGGGTGGAGCAGCACCTGCCGCTCTGAGCCTTTCTTTGGAGTCATATACAGCCTTCAAAAAAGGCTACGAGAACAGAAGATATGACGCTCAGTTTATGTCATTCATTGCTGCTTCGGCCATTGGTTAAACAGCTTTATGCTGGCGAACTCCTGGAAGTCTACGCTTTACGTTACAACAAAGTACTTAACACGAACGCGCACCAAAATCACAAGTGATCTAAATGCACCTGCAGGTTTTATCTGTCCGACTAAAGCCTGCGGCCAAACCAGGTACAGTAGCAGAGAGGGCGGGAGAAGCGCAGCCGCTCCCCGTATAGTCAGCTCGAGACGTGCGTGAAGCGGCCAGGGCGTCGGGAGTGAGCGGTCGGGGAGACGAGCGGTACGTGGCCGGGGGTCCGGGGAGCCGCCCGGGAGCGAAGCGGTAGGAGCCGGGGAGACGAGAGCGAGGCAGCCGCTGCTCTGTTTGATAAATACAGCCTTTTCTCACTGTTTTACCGTGACAAATGCACCCGCCCATACAACAGCCGCTTGTATCCGTGCGTGCAATACACTAACGAACCGTGCTGAAGGGGCTTCCAGCGCTTGGGCGCGGTTCGGATGGACAAGTGTGAGTGCGCCTTTAAAGTCCCGGGCCCTGTTTGATGACCTGCTGTCACGCATTGGGACACAGGCGCTCCTGGCTCATGTTGGCCCCTTCTTGAAAGAAGGAGGAGGTGTCCCTCAAACTCTTCCACTTATTTTTGCACACCTCCGCTGAAAAAATCTATATATTTTTTACAATGTGTTCACTAATATTACAGTTACTGTATGTTTCCAACATGCAATGCAAATGAAGTGGTAATTGATGGTTACACATGGTTACACAGGGCAGGTTAATTAAAATTGACACACAAAAAAATGCTTTGGTAGTACAAGATAATACCTCACTCCAAGTTTCTGTCTATTCCTTTACCGTGACGATCAACTTGTCCTCCATGTTGCAGGTAACAGGTGACGCCTGAGCCCAGTCAGCATCCCTGATTGGTTAACAAGGCATAAATGAACGCACGTGTAGATTGGATTACTTGAGTGCATGAAGCAGTGGGCGCGGGCTCCCTGTTCGCTCACCGCACTGTTCTCCCTGGCTTTCACGCGCGTCTTTCCTCATACGCTCGCGTTTGCTACGCTTAATACGCGCGGACAGCTTTGCTTGCATTTCAGAGCGTGTTGAAGCACCTCTACATAGGGTTAACATGGAAGTTGGAGGTGTGGACGCTTTTGGTGTGTACGCACCTTTAGACTTTAGACTTTATTGTAGTACAGACAGAACAGCAGAGAACAAACAAGCATTATGGGACACATTCAGCGGGGCCTGTTCTTAAATCAGCACTAAGTAACTCATGCCCTTGGAGGCCATAAGCGCCACAGCAGGTGTCGTAGCATGTTACGGTTTTTTACTCATTAATTGTCCGTGAGAGTAAATACTACACTGACAGAAAAGACAAAGGGAGAGAGGGATATTGTACATTCAATTACACAATGGAGATCATTTTTGTCACTCAAACTTGGCTGTAAATACTGTGGCGCTAGCCCGCAGTTAGCTTTGCCCGTTAGCCTGTTAGCTTCTTCTTCGTGATTCCATTAGTCGAAGCAGGGTGGTTTTCTGGCCAGAGATGAAAGACCCCCAATCATCCCATCAACACTTGTATTACCCCCAGAGGGACTACGAAAAGAATATAACAAGGTAAACAAGTTACTTAGTACTGCTTTAAGAGATGCGATGGCTGACGGGATCAGGCTTCTTTTAAAATGAGCCTTCCAGCATCTGAGCGTCCCGTATCTCCGTCCTGAGGGCAAAGGTGTGAGGTGAACGTGCAAAGGGTGTGTGGAGTCCTGTTCTATGGCGAGTGCAGTGCGTCGAATTTAGATCTTTGAGGTTTGCTGTGGGGAGTCTTATAATTTTTGCTGCAGTGTTACCTTGGTGAGTTTGGTTTGATTCTTGACAGTTAACAGATTGAAGCAGGTGGAACAGTACAAAATGACAGGTTGAATAATGCATTGATATAACCGTGCCAGCAGAGATGAAGCGACATAAAGTCCGTTCAGTTTTGCGGATTATTGACAGCTGTTGTTAAGTTCTTTTCTGAATGTCCGTGATGTGTCGTCTATTGTCAGTCCAAGATGTTTAAAGCTGTTTACTGTTTCTACTGTTTGGTTGTTAATGGCAGTGGGTGGTTGTGGTGAAGTGGAGTTGCATATGAGTTCCTTTGTTTTATTGACATTGAGGTACAGATGATTATCTCACCATTTGGTGAAGTGTGTGACAAAGTGGTTGTAGTCCAGGTCCATATGAGGGTTATTGTCTGAGAGTAGAGCAAGAATGGCGGTGTTGTATTTAGAGTACTGAGTATTTAGATGCTTTACATTTGATCCATTCCATCTCCAGATCTGCTGTAGACAGAGAAAATAAAACATGCAAACTAACTCCATGTAAAAAGCTCATGCGTTTTGGGAGTTGTACCTAAGATCATTTAGCTGTAAGGCAAAAGAACAAACCCCTCAGTCACTGTGCCATTGAGTACGTTTGATTCTAATGACTCATTATGGTGGGAGACTTTGGTTTTTGGCGCGTGGAAGTGACATTTTTATTGAAAGACTTGACTGCACCAGCTGCTAAAATCATCAAAATTGTTAATCTATGGCTTTTTGATACAAACCAAGGGTTGTCCATAATGCAATATCGTCATATTTAAAGGAAGAGGCCACCGTTTTTCCATTCTGAGATAATTATGTTCTTACCTCAGCTTAGACGAGTTGATGCGTATCTGTCAGGTCTTTTTGCGTGTGCTCATTCACGCAAAAACAACAACGGGGGTGAAGTTAGAAGCGACCAAGCTCTTCCACGTTTTCCCTATTTAAATACAGTTGCATGAGCAGTTACACAATCCAAGTATAGTTATACAAAATTAAACATGTCGATTTTCTAAGCAGATAGAAAGGGGTACTATTTTGTAAGATGTATATATATATTGTAAGGATATTACTGACGTCTGCGCAGTAATATCTTCAGAATTCTTTTGGAGTGAAGATATTTTTTAATTTAATTAATTATTTTAATTTTGTGTAGCTACACTTGGATCGTGTAACTGCTCATGTAACCATATTTTGGTCGCTTCTAACCTCACCCCTGTTTGGCCCCATAGAGGAGAGGAGGAGAGGCTAAATGCTAACAACATCTTTGGTGTTTTTGACCAGACAGGTACGCATCAACTCGTCTAAGCTCAAGTAAGAACATATCTCAGTATGGAAAAACGGTGGCCTGTTCCTTTAAGTGTCATTGTTAACAAACAAAGCCTCAGAAATTAGGAGTATTGATGTTTTGGCCTGTCTATAGTAACCAGCATGAAAAAACCTTACATTGATCAATTTTTCTTACTTCTTTCAACAATGAACGGAAGTAACATTCAGCGGCTCGAACATACACTCTACTCTACATACATTGGCTCTGTAGGAGGAGGAGATAGTGTTCGAGTGGCATTAGCTTGTTTACAAAGCAGCGGAGTCAACCGTTCCTTCAAGCCACGGATGAACCTTTGTCGCAAACATCTCCAGGGCACGTTTCGTAATGAAGATAATTATCATGTGGGGTCCAGAAATAGCAAAGAAACATGAGCCACAACTTGAGGCACAGAGGATAATGCGGACCTCCACCACCGCCGCAACTTGAATCAGGGATCTGTTTGTTTTTTTGAGCCACCGCATCTTACCACTCTGTCCCATATCAATCTTCGAAGAATGAAACAAAAAACTAGACTTCTCTACCAACATCGCCGTTTCTCCTCTGACCTCTTCTTCTGGGGGTGTATTTGAGACAAAACTAATAACACTGATTTGTCTTTTGTTGCCATGCTGTTTCATAATCTTCTTCCTTTTCCTATTCTTGTTATGTTAAAATGTTTCTGTGTATTCATATGTTTTTGCTTTTTAGAGTAGCTCAGGGCTGTATAACCGTGTATTATCTGAATTTATTGTATAATAATGAGCCTTCTGAGCGACAGCGGCTGTGACAGACTGAGAGGTTATGTGATGCCACTGGGTAAAGCTTAGTTCACGAGGGTGGGTGTTTTGTGGTCAAAGATTTTGCTTGGCTTAAAAATACCACATTTATAATGTCAGAGCCTTTGGATGTTTATAGACAGAAATAACCGCAAGTCATTTTAGAACTAATACAAATCCAAAGTAACATTTGGATGCTAACTTTTCCTGTCATGACGGTAGATTTGGTAATGATTTCAATGTGGAGTTTCCATGTTCGTCCCTGGTCTGGATTGGTTTCCGCCTGGAGCTCCGGTTTCTCAAAACACCCAAAATTAAAGTAGCAAGAACTGGATGCACCGCAAAATGACACCAAGGCATTGACATAATCTCACATTGTGGAGTTTTTCTTTGCTTTGGAAAAGTGATTCTCAAACTTTTCACACCAAGAAAGAAAATAGGCTTAAGTACCACCTGATGGAAACCCAATCTGTATCATATAATAAAAGCTTAAACTGTGTCTAAACCTGGACTAAAATATGGCTGAAGAGGTTATGATTGAATGTTATAAATTCACTGTTACCATGGAAATCCGGCATGTTTGTGTGTACTAACAAACGCGCATAGACTAACATTAGCTAAAAGCAGTATAAAAAGTGGAGAAAAAGTAATGGAACAACTCCGGTAGCTGCCGAGTCACTGCTGGTAAATACGTTTAACACACTGAAGTGTCCAAATGTTTTATGTGAACGATGACAGCAGTATTTTACATTTTTAAAATCTCTATTAGTATATTATGGAAAAGGCTGCAAATTTCATAATGCAGAGTGTCGTGGCTATCCTCACACATCCAAAGATCCTGTGATCCCCAATGATAAGAAATCACTCTATTTCAAAGAAAATGTTTTGTTTTCCTCATAAATGTTTACATATAAAACACTGGTTTACAGTGACAAAAGGTTAGATTATGTGAAAACAAATTAAACCTAGACAGACTCAGACAAAAACAGCGATTAGAAAGATTTTTTGACATATATATTTTTGACAATCAGACCCCAACAGTAGACATCGATATATGGATTAAAGTTAGTATGGATGAGTAGGTTAGCATTAGGAATGTCTTCTCCCGGAGCCTGGTCACTGGAGGTGGTATGGGAGACTGGCAAAGGATGTAGCAGGGTGAAGCCGTGGATGGAAGAGGCGGTGAGGTGGTGGAGGGGGGTCGCAGCAAAGCTGGGAAGCAGACAAGCCGTGAACGCTGGAGGCTGAAACACGGGACCGAGGGCATTGATTGGCTGCGACAAAGGTGTGGCTCTGCACTGATAGGCTGAGGTAGGTGACGCTGAAATTAGTCTTCCAGGTTGAATTGAATTTTTTCACATAATTCTTCTTTTTCTTCTTTTCTTTTTCTTCTTCGTTTTTTTCTTCTTCGTTTTCTTCTTCTTCGTTTTCTTCTTCTTCGTTTTCTTCTTCTTCTTCTTCTTGTTCTTCTTCTTCTTCTTGTTCTTCTTCTTCTTCTTGTTCTTGTTCTTGTTCTTGTTCTTCTTGTTCTTCTTCTTGTTCTTCTTGTTCTCGTTCTTCTTCTTCACCTTCTTCTTCTTCTTCTTCACCTTCTTCTTCTTCTTCTTCTTCTTCTTCTTCTTCTTCTTCACCTTCTTCTTCTTCACCTTCTTCACCACATATAAGTTTTGCTGGCCCTTGTGGCAAATCGATAACTTACACTTTCATGCTTTTCTAGTTCTATAACTATGAACCTTAAAACAAGACACTTCTTAAACTCCTAAAATGTTTTGTTCTGTCGTAGCCCAATACCCTTACTAAGCTAAATGCAAATCTGAATTGACACTGGCTCCAAGGCCCGGGATAAAGCCTCCCTGGTGTCACTTTTTGGCAGTTGGTGAACTGTCAAGGTGGGAGCCAAGGAGCCAATGTATTTGATGATGGAGGGCCCCAGACTTTCCAGTGCGCACTGGCAGGAACCGAGATGAGCTACAGCCTAATCTGCATCAACAACCCCAGATGCTGCAGCGATGGAATTTGGCTTTTATCGCACAAGGTTTGTGTGAGCTCTCAGTCGTCCAAGAACGGACTATTGTGTTTCATAAATGTGCCTCTGCATTAGGCCTCTTTAAGTGCATTAATGGAGAGATAAGAGCCACTGTCTCCTTTGATTCTCTTTAATTCAGTCTGTGAAGTCAGCCGTGTGCCATCTGGCTCACCCGAGCGCTACATTCACACAGAGGGCACACACTCTGTCTCACTTTGTCGAACATGACACGTGATACAGAAACGACAATAACTGATGACTGTGATTGATCGCGTGGCCAAGACTCATTGAAGTGCAGGGAGAAAATGTAGTCACCAAGAGTGGCGGAACATGAGGGTTTCTCAATCACTATTTGAGCACAGATTTTTCATTATTTTTTGAAAGAGAAGAAAATACAGAAAATAAGAACCAAACATTTTACCAGATTAATGGAAAAATAATCAATTTCAAGCTTAAATCCAGTTCTGGGCTTGAATTAGTTAGTCAGTGATTCTGAACTAAAAGCCTGTGTAATATTTCTTTTTCCAATTCTGTACTCACATTTGTCTTGACTTATCCAATCGATAACTCCAACAAAGTGAATCTGCAAAAATAAAGACTGAAAGAGAAGCATGTAGTTACTGCCTTGAAAAATCATTTTTCTTGTCCCATTTTCAGCCCTGTTTCTGACATTTATAAAAATCATATACCGAGTCTGCTGAGGACAATGGAGAAATAAAATTCAATAAACTGAAGTGCAGAACGGGGCGTATCTTCCTTGTGATGTAGAGCCCTCTGTGCCGCTCCCCCCTGCAGGGTTCAAAAGATTCCTCTGATAATATGTTAAAGGCCAACTCAATATGTGGCTCTTGGCGGCGGCGCTGCAAAAAGAAATATCGAGCATGGCCTGAAAATACTTTAAGTCAGACCATCTTGGTGTGTTTTGATTTTATTTAGATATAAACGCTCATAGAGGAACTCTCCAGAGGTCTCTAGGTCTGGAGACGTCTGGAGAGTTTCTACAATTTGACGGGGCAAAGTTGATTACTGTATTTTTTCAGGGAGACAAGTCAAATCTGTTAAGTTGCCTTTTCTCTTTGTGCACCAAATGAGTAAGTTCTTCATTTGTCATCATACAATTGTACAACAGAATTGCATCAGATCCAGATCAGATGTAGGGTTTTGTACCTGAAGGAAACCCGGCTGGTTGCCTTCAGTGCTCCTCTGAAACGGTGCACTGCCTCCTAGGTTTGTCCCTGTTTCAGAGCGTGGCATCTTCTTATCTTTGTCCTCCTCCTTCTCCACTGACTCTGATATCATTCTTCACCAGAGGGCCACCTGTGAAACTCCTCCTTTCAGTTGAGCCATGACTGAATATAAAAACACAATCTTATTCTCCAGTGAAAAATAAGAAAAATAAGCTGTCTTGCGCAACTTATGCTGGTGTTAGCATAAGATCTGCCCGGGTACCTCCTCGTTGGCCCTTCTTTGCTTCCTGTAGCGCCTCACTGACATTTCATTTTTTGTTTGTTTGTTTTTTAGGGCAGTTCTTTTGGACTATTCAGCATTTTGTGCAGCACTTTGGAAACTCAAAAACGTGCAATACAAATAAACTGGGACTGGCTATAAAGAGCTTTAAAAAATATGAAAACAAATCTGCCAATTACTTTAATCCCATCCATTTCAGTTTGAAATGAGAAGCAGTCGTGCTGTATGTAAAAAGCATGGCGCCTTAATTCTCCTCGTGTATGCTGCCGTTGTGTCCTTGGGCATGACGCTTTTCTAACCTTACATGAATTAGAGGCTTTTGGCGCAGATTGGCAGCCAAACCCAGGGCAGCAGCTGTTCACCAATGGTAAATGGTAAATGGTCTCAACTTATAAAGCGCTTTACATCAAGGATCCACTCACTCATTCATACTCTCATTCATACACCAATGCACGCAGACACTGGGGGCAATGTGGGTGAAGTGTCTTGCCCAAGGACACAACAACAACAGTGACGACCCGCTCTACCATCTGCACCACCGTCGCCCCACATTATTGTTGTGATGTAACTCTTTCAAGAGCGGCTCATTGCCCTTTTGGAATAAATGAACAAAGTGTAAAGATAAATCATGTTTTATTTGACTGTTCAGCTTTGACATCTCATAAAAGAGCCATACATGCTATTATTATAATTATTAGAGTCAGCAACACATGTAAATTAGCATATGGTCATGAAACAAGAAGTCAAAACTATGCAAATTAAGATTTGTGATTCAAGCCATTTTAATTGTTTTGACATTCATTTCTTTGCTGCATGGCTGTGAGCTCAAAAAACACCCTCCCTGTTCTTATGACCCAGACACAGTAAAAAGGACGCTGTCTTGTACTATGAAAATGAAAATCACTAACGGCCACTGCTAAAATTGCTGCGGCAATGGACTCGGAGCATGACTAACCGAAGTCTGCTGACATTAAACTATGAGAGAACACTGCGGGTTTTGTTGACTAATGCTGGCAATATTTCCACAACAAGCAGTCAACGGAGTTTCCATTTCGAACAAAGCAGTGCACACTCCAGCGCCCACAACGTGTCAGTCTCACTAGCCGACCCAGCCCGCGGTTTACATCAGTGAGTCATATTCAATTAGACTTCAATTCAACATGAGGGCTACATGCACTGGCAAATTAGGAATTACTAAGTAGACCATTTGTAAGTAAAGCACTTTGATTTGGGTATCAGGGTTGCTACAGTAAATGTTATGTCTGCACCTTAGGCTGTGAAAAAACATAGACGTAGCATCACTTTTGCTGAAGCCTAACAAGAAATGGGGGCAGGCTCTGGAAGTTCCTTGCTGTTCTTTCCATTGACACATGTTTGTCTTAACATACGCAGCATTGTCCTTTTTTCCACTTTCACCATTTTCATCTTTAGTTTTGTCTATTTTAAACATAGGAGCTGGCTCCAAAAACCCAGCCAAACTGCTAGCATGAACCAGCTTTAGTTAGCCTGCACTGAACCTATGGGTCCTCATCGGAATATGGTTGGCATTGTAGACAAAGTTTCCGAAGCCATCATCTGTACTCTTTAGTTTAAGTGTTGGATAATTTGCCAGTAAGTAAGTAAAGTAAGTAAAGTTTATTTATTTAAAACATCAACAGAATCAAGCAAACGTAAGGAAGGTGGAAGATCATTCCAGAGAGTCGGCGTGACATGAGCAATCTCCTCTGGTCCTTTTGTTAGTATGAAAGACCACAAGTAAGATCTGATCCAAGTAGCTTTGTCAGCAACACTAATAGTCAAGCATAAAAATAATAGATGATTGACTACTATCCACCTCAGTATAGTATAGTAGTACTTAGTAAATGTGTGAATCACAGTCAAACAAGACCATCATTCAGGCGAAACGTGCTTCTGAGCTGCTCAATGATGGCAATTAGTATGTAAGAAGTAAAGCTGTACCAAAAGGATTCACTGTGACATTGCTGTAGGTCAAATCCGGTGATGCCCTTGCCCAAAAGACCATTAAGTTATTTGAATATATTTTTAACTTAATTTGCTCTCATCTTTTATATGTATTTTCCGATTTTCTCAGCTACGTTATGCTTCCGCTGCAGTAAAATTGGTAAATGTATTCAAATATGCACAGCACAGTTCACAGATCTCATCAGTGTAGCGTCTCTCACTGATTGTGAATCCTGATAAAACATAATTGGAGTAATGCTGTTAACTCAGCGTTGTCCGGCTCAGTCTCAGACAGCAGGGAGATCACCCTCAAGGACATAAGAATACTACAGGCTGAACCATTGGACCGAGACAAGAGATCAGCAGTCAAGGGAAAGATAAATGTGTTATTGTTTGGCGCTGAAATGATAAGATAACACTTAAATGACACAATACAACTTGCAGTGAAATATGTGTTTGTACCTGCAAAATAGAATATATTCAAATAGCAGATGACGCAGGACATAATCCAGAAATGAATACAATTTGTGAAAAATGGGTGGGGGGAATTGCACTTTTGCTTTAAAGCAAGACGTTTACGTTTATTTTGATTCCTGGGTCGTGTGAGACTTTTCTAAGTGGAGTGTGTCTGGGTGAGTGTCCTGTGGGCACTCTGGTTTCCCCAATCAATCCAAAGCCCTGTTTCCACTGGCAGTCCCTGCCCAGCCCAGTGCCTGGTCCACCCTGTTATGGGCTCGACACACGGAAGGCGATGTTGCTCCTCTTCAATTCATTTACAATGGAACAAGGCGAAAATCCTCCTCCCGCTAAGCAACAGGGTGCATGTGAAATGTTACGCTCGTCCACGTAGACATGCACACGTGGGCTTGCAATGCTATACAAGGAAGTTGAGTAATGTTCAACTTTTTGCCACAACCAGTCAGCAAGGGTTTAATTAACAAGACAACAATCTGAGAGGGTAAGACTTCCATATATTCCGCCTCATTAGTCAGACTGTTAGAAAACTTTTCCAGCCAAATCGTCTTGAATTCATTGTTTTCCCCATTTGAGACAAATGTAGCTCAACAAATCTGTATAAAGTTGTGATCCATGCTGGAACACAGCGCGATCTGTGTCGCTTCCGTTAGCCGCTGTCGTTTGTCGCTTCCAGTTTGTCGAGCCCATTAGGCGATTGTCGCCACTGCCCAGGCAAGAGCCAATCCAGGCTGATCAGGCATATGTTTTGAGAGCTAACTGATGCTAATGTGGCATGAACAGACTGAGGCTCTGGTAGGCAAGAGGAGAGAGGACAGCTCTCACTAAAACAGGCAGGTTTTCCGAGATTCACAAATTATTTCACAATATCGTCCGCAGTAATTTTTTTGTGTGCCAATGATAGCATTTAGCCACTGTTAGCGCAACTTATGCTGGTGTAAGCATAAGATCTGCATGTAGCTTACCTTCATAGCTCGTCTTTTAGCTGCTTCGTTCTTGTAGTACTTGCTTTGGCACCTCCATAAAACCCACCAAAAGGCATCATTCATCGCAGTTCTGTTTTTCCTTCAGTAAACTGTATTCTAGAGTGCGCGTCATTTAGCTATGGAAATACCAGACTTGTGAAACCGTCCTGTGTTGCAAACTGCAACCAAACAGTGTTGGGTAGAAGCTGCTATGGGCAAACACGGCACAAAAGATGCAAAGTTGACCAAACGGTCTCCCATCCAAGTACCAACCAGACCCTTCCCTTCTTAGCTTCCCAGATCTGGCAAGATCGGGCAGAGCAAAGGTGATATGGCTGAGATCTGGAGAAGGGTCCCTGGGCGCTATAGTCACTTTCTGCTCTTGACAGCAGGCCCTAAGACTTGTTTGTTGTGTCTACTGGGTCAGATGCAAAGAGAAAATTATCCTATGTGCATAATAGCATTACGTACACATAAAGGTTTGTAGCAATGACGGTTACGAATTGACTGAGTGCATGTGTCGGTGTGAGTTGTTTTGAGAAAGAGCATGAAATTATTTTAAATAAACAACTGGTAATCTGTCTATCTTTTCATCTGTGAGGTAATGCAGAGTTGGTAGCCAGACTTGAACTTCAGTCCCTTTGGTCAGAGGGCAAATGTCAGATAAATAAAACATTTTGTTTTTCTTTGGATGTTTTGGCCGGTAGGTTTATTTGTCAGAATAGATTAGAGTGAAAAGAGGTGAAGAGCGGCGAGAGAGAGAGGAGACACAAACACACTTTTGCTGGGGGTGGCCAAGTGCCCAGCATACGCATAAGGCTTTTATTCCCAATAGCTACATTATTGTGCAGCATCATTTCACTGAATTTAACTTTTTCATTTTCCCTACAACAAAAAGCAAAGAGAAAATAGTTATCATATTTAAACAGGAGTACACTAGGGGCTCCATTTTACTAGCACTACAGGCGATATTGTTTGTAAAAATAAGATTACAGACAAGCTAGGTATGACAAGCTAACTATAGGTGATGTTAGCATTTATGCGACAGTAAAGCTGCACTTTTCCCTATTCAAGTTGTAACAGATGTTTATAAACTCATCCAAGCAAAGCATAAGGATGTTAGGAAAGTTAGGAATGAGTTTGGAGCGCTTGAATCTCAATCGGCTCCATCTGTCACAGTTTGAAAACGAGAAGAAAACTGTATATAGGGTCGTTAAGTTTTGCACAATGATGCCCGAGTTTGGGCTTTAATGGCAAAAAAACAACAACACACATACAAAGTTGTTTCTGGGTAACAAAGGGATGGCATTTGGTGTGGTACTGATTTTCCGAAAGTGTCCCTGCGCCCATGCTGTGATCGTCAGAACAGAACGATCTGTGCTAGTGTTGTGAATATGGGCTTCTGCAGAATACGGACAACTAGGCCACCTCAACACTTCATTCATGCTTACAATAAGATTTATTCTGCTACATGTGCATGAAAGAAAAACACATTAGAAGCTGATGTAATGCATTTCACCCACTGATATCATACAACACAGAATCATTTGCAAAGCAGCGTTTTTTTTTGTGTAGCACACCGTGAACTGCAGAGGCAAGGTAATCCAGATGAACAGTGAGAAGAGACTTAATTAGTTTTGAGGAAAAATCTGCTTAGGGCCTGGGATAACAGTGCCCCGCACGACGGTCTGTGATAAAAAACCTCAAAAGAGCATGTGAAAATAGCAGTAGCCCTAGGAGTTCCAGTCAAAGCTTTACATGAGGGAAGGAAGGGGAAGAAAGGACGCACAGAAGGCAGGGGAAGGAAGGACAGAGGAGACTTGGGAGACCGAGATTGTGGTTTGCAGGGCTGCGTTAGACTCGAGAGGAGGGGCGGCGCAGGCAGTGAAAGCAGAGGATTTAGATAGGGTAGATATAGGAGGAGGAGTGAGAAATGTCTGCAAGCTCAACAGGAGACTTTTTTTTTTGCTGATAGCGGTGCAATTTCTTCACGACAAGTCAATGTCAATGTGCAGCACAGAAATAACACATGGAAGACGGTGCCAAGAAATTTAAAAACAGACTTATTTCGGGCTGCAGTTCCTTCCCAGCTGTTGAAGGATGATGTCATGCAGCTCACATAATATGCTAAATATCATCACTACTGTTTCAGGTGTATAAATTACTGTTGGCTCTTTGGGGTGGGGAGCATGCAGTGGCAAGGCATATTGATTTGGCTGAAACTGAAAGATTTTGTAAAATATATTCTCTAAACAGCTGGAGTGCAGTGCAGCAGGTTTGCAACTTCAGGCCCTTCATAGAACCTTTGGTCTGCAAGAGGATTTTGAGGAATATGATTACACAGAGATCAAATGCCTATTAAAGTACTCTATGTGAAAAATACTGTCAATTCCTTTAAAATGTCTTAGCAGAACACCCATTTAGGCCATATATGATGTACCCCACTGGCATTTGAAAGTGATGCTTTACTTCAAGCAGCAATTGAAGGGTCCGGCCCTTGGTCTTTTATTGATGAAGGAAATCGGCATAATAGCCATAATATGTCCAAATACGGTGTTTAAGATAAACGTTCATATTGCAATTCTGGAATTTAGCATCGACCTCAATCTCTCTTCTGTGTGATGACGGGAATGCTCAGTGGTATTCATCTTTTAAGACCTAGTGATGAATGCAATGAGCTGTCAGAGTACAGCTCCTGTGGTAAAACACTTCACCCATCATGTCTTTGCATGAATGAGGTGCTTGATTGTTGGTAACTGAATTGTTCCGATTGACCACCACACTTCTACCCAAATCAAACAATCCACTGTTGTATAAATTCTTTAGCTAGGCAGTCCCAACCGAGCCTGGTCTTACCATATCCTCGTACTCATTTCGTACAGAGGGTGTGGAACTTCAGAATTGAGCTCCGTTTTCAGGTGGGAGGGGTGAACTCCTTTGAAAATAATTGGATCTGTTTTCAAACTACAACCTAACCTGGCTAACGCCAGGCTGCTGTGTGCGCTCGAATTATTTCGAACTGCACAACAGCCTGGGGACCATGGCCAAATCTCCGGTGGATTTGGGAACCAATCACAGAGCGAGGAGGGACGGCAAGACGATGACGCGCTATTCGATATATGGAAGCTTGTAGTTTATTTACGGATAATTTAAAAAAAAGTTTATTTACGGATCCAACGTGACAGCAGCAGACACGATGGTATTTTTTGATCAAGCTTTAGACCTTGTTCTAAATAATTTAGCTCAAAAGTTTACAGCGGGTACATCATACGTCATCTCATACGATGATATGATTGGCTGGGGCTACGTGCAGACGCATGAGACTTTATTTTTTTTTTTTTCGTATCGCCCAATAAACGACTATGGACGATCGTAAACCACACCTCTCCTACGAGAAAATGAATTGGTGGTCCCCAGACTAAATATCACTTGTGATTTTAGTCTGGTGTTAGCCAGGCTAACTACAACCAGCAAATCCGGTGCAAATGCTCAACACCTACAACACCCGCCTCCCCCGCTCGCTGAATGGTAGGTTGAAATTCAACCGATGTAACGCGACCACTGAGATCAGACCCAGACGCACATGTAGGGAAAAGATAATTGACCGGAGTTTACGGATGGCAAAGGCCAGGCTTGTCCCAACCAAGCCTTGGTCAAGATCTGGAAATGGGTCTCCAGCAAAAATGTCTAAATATCCCCATGGGGACGAAGTACACTTTAACCTGCCCATTTTTGCTTTTACAAACCGCGCTTTCAGAGTGAATAAATAATTCAGCAGTGGTGAAGTGATTTTGAGTGTAGAAAATGGCTGCACAAGTCTAAATATGATGGTATTGAGCTACATTGAAACAGTAAATAGTGCTGGCTGTGTTAGCTATTGTCATGCACGGCGGCTTGGTAGCTCCTGACATCCTGTGAACAGTCCACAGCCTGTCTGAGGAGGTGATGTTTGGATGAACAAATGCGGCTCGCCGTAGCATTATTGTTTTTATCCCAGGCACTGTTGCGTGTGCAATGGAGATAGCGAAGTCTGCGTTGTTAGGGAAGGCGGATGTGGGCTGAATAAACCAAAGTGTGATGACACCAGTAATAAATCTACAGTGAAAAACAGCCCCTGCAGCCTTGCCCCATCTGGCCTGTAGTGAGAGCAGGTACGTGTGTCTATGAAGGACACGCAAGCATAATAATGACACTGTAGCTCACTGGATGTGGTCTTTGCTTGTGAAGATAGACTTTAATATTGCACGGTTGAATTTGTATTTGTAAACTTAAGGGAAAGACAGCATTTGCCTCAGCATACACAATATATTGTTCCCTTGTTAAAAACACACTAGAAATGGCTTTTATTCATGTATTTGAATAATCCTGTTTTGTTTCTTTTTCTATTGTTGTGCATCAATCTGTATTTCCTGAATTTTGTTGAATAATCGAGGCGTGTGTTTGCATGTTTTGCTGCAGAAGGTATAGATTTGATTCAAAGCGCTCAATAATATGTTGATCCAAAACGCAATGTTAAGGTTTCTGTGAACAGGTTTGCAGGATACAGTATTTCACTGCAGTCATGGCCTCAGTGCAGCAGAGAGATAATTTACTTTTGCTGCAGAAATGATGAGTAAACTGGATTTAAATCACTTGACCCAAATTGCAATTTTTGAAAAGGTACCACATTTTATTTTAGACAGGTTTGCATTGCAGTCATGGCCTCTGTATTGTCCCGTATGACTGTGCAAAAGATCATTAACTTTTAACTGGACCATTCTGAGCGGTTCTGCACTCTACACTATTCATTTGTAAGCATTTAGTTAAAAAATTAAGGGTTATATTTTACTCAACTTGAAGACAAGCAATTCCCACTGCTGCTTACAGTGGCCACTGCAACCAAAAATGCAAAACAAAACAGTCCTTGGCGAGAGTGTTTTAAAATAAAAAATTTAAAATTTGCATCCTGGGGTACAACACGCAGGTTTGTGAGTCACAATTATGCATGATGAGGACCATGTTAAGAATAATCAATGACAGAATCAGATGATCAGGCTCCACTTTAGGAGAATATAAATGAAAGCTGCGGGCACCAGCTGCATGTTTATTACTGAGTAGGTCTCCAGTGTAGTGTGTAATGAAGACGAGGTGATGTGGGAGCAGCACTCAGGAGATCTCTGTCAGCTCAAGCTCATTTTGATGCCAGTCTATACTTTGATATGACCATCAGGGGAGGTGTAGCTCTCGTCTGCCATGTTGTTCTGACCTTATTGGATTCCCAAGACCTTCATTTTAGAGCGTGCAGTGGGACATTAAAGAGCAATCCCATGTTATCGACCAGACCAACAAGCCATAAACCGAAAAAAAAATACTGCACTCTCAAATATTCAATGTCTTGACACCACTTTCACAAAGTGTTTTGCCTCTTGCCAAACTTGCGCGGCTACGTTCTTCAACTCTGAGGTAGAAACAACTTTCAGGTGCTTTTTTCTGCAATGATTTATCCACCAACAAGCCAGTGTACAAGTGGCTGCTTAATGCCCTAAAAAAACAGGCAGACATAAGCTCTTTACAATTTCAAAAGACATTCTACATTTGCACATGTGCCTGATGAATCACATTTTACATGCATTTTCTTGGTGACTAACCCTCCAGGTTAAGTGTCACACAAGTATCACCGATAGCCTAAGTAGGTCTCTGCCATTTTTGTTACAGATGACTCACTCATGGGGTAAAAAAAGACCCTTGATTTACTGTGACCGATTGCTGGTGAAGATTACAGCCATGCGAAAATAGCCTTCGACTTATAGGCTCATGTTAGTTCATTAAATACACTTGGATATCCAAATGTTTTGTTGTTGTTGTTATTGCTGTGATCATTTTGTTGCATCTGTGATCAAGGGCACTGCGTGTCCCTAATAACAGCCTTATGCAACCAACACAAAGGCGTTTAATGAGCTCTGCGACGGTTAGTGCTAACATTTACAGCCTGTTATTACATATTAAAATGGCGCTAAAATAGAGAGCGGTTACGGCCCAGTTGCTCTGCTCATCCGTCCTGTCTTATTTACTGCTTGGCCTCTGAACACACTGGAAGAACAGGAATTTCCTCTCCCATAAAAGTAAGGCTGGCTGCACTTTATTGCCAAGCATCGGTCACCCCTGTCACAATACAGCTGTTTCCCCTTCCAGCCGCCGCACGTTCTTCAAAACTGCTAATGTGGCCATGCTCTGCTGCCTTTGACATCACAGCTCCATAACAGCTCCACGCTACACTGTGTACGATACAACGGGTTCACATAGAACTATATAAGGAAATATCACTTAAAGGACAAACTGGCGGTAAATAGCAGGTGCTAGCTGGTAAAGATTATATAGCTTGTGAACATTTGTGAACCATTTGCCAAACCAAATTGCTGGTATTACAGTATTAGGGCCTCAAATCTGATATGTAAAGGAGGGATAAAAACAAGTATAAATGTTTTTGCTGCTGATCCACTTTTGCATGTGTTACTTAGTAAATGCCCCCCCCTGGTGTGTGGCTTGAAATCTGTAATAAATTAAATTCCCAAGCATTTTTCCACAAACTTTGAAGCTTTAGGACAGGGGTCTCAAACAGGTGGCCCGCGGGCTACTTCCTGCCCGCGAGATGATTAAATCTGGCCCATGACTTGTAGAGCACAAATTCCTGAGTCTCTAGTTCATTCCAGATATGAATTTAAAATGAATTAACCAGAATGCTCACTCCAGCCACTAGGGGGCAGCTTAAAGGCCCTATACATACAGACGGCATTGCGTCATAGAAGGGGGCGTGGCCTCGGCGAGGGGGAAAATAGAATGGGGGAAAGGTCCAGGCCATCCTCAGTAACACCAGGCACCCTAGTCTGCATGGGACTCTGTCTCTGTCTGTAGATCTGATAGTTTCCTCTCCATATACAGCTAGAAGGTCCCGGATTCGATTCCCACCTGGACAGGGCCTTTCTGTGTGGAGTTTGCATGTTCTCCCCGTGTCCGCGTAGGTTTCCTCCGGGTACTCCGGTTTCCCCTACCACTAAAAACATGTACAATAGATTCTCCTCTGGGGCCAGTACTCCCCTAAAAATGAGATTCTTAATCTCAGTGGGACTATCCTGGTTAAATAAAGGTCAATAAATAAATAAATAATACAGTAAGACTGATTGCTTTTGGAGATCCTTCATCCCTGCAGCTGTTCGATTATGATTACTGCTGATGTAAATGTGAGGGGGGTTTCAATTCGGGCGAGTACTTTTCATTATATTTATATGTATTGTCTTTTTATTTTGCTGACGGACAAGTGAATTGAATGACCAGGTTATTCCATCAATGGCATGTTCCAAGATGACAAGGATTCATCGGGCTCACATTGTGAAAGAGTGGTTCAGGGAGCGTGAGACATCATTTTCTCACATGGATTGTCCACCACAGAGTCCAGATCTTAACCCCATTGAGAATCTTTGGGATGTGCTAGAGAAGGTTTTGTGTGTGGTCATACTCTCCCATCATCAATACAAGATCTTGCCAAAAAAATAACAGGAAACACTGGGTGACATTGCAGAAGCTTATGGAAACAATAGCACAGTGAATGTGTGCGGTTATCAAAGCTAAAGGCTGTCAAAGGAAATATTAGACAAACAGCTACGGCAAGCCTTTTAGTGATGTTGTAAATGTGCAGTTGCAAATCTTAAATTTCTTTTTTTTTTGTCACTGTGGTGTAGTTTATAGGTCAAATGGAAAAAACCCTCAGTCACATGAGATTTTTGTGTCAGTTTGTTGCAACAGCCCAACTTGCAGCTAAAAATGAGACAAAATCAATTCACTTTCACTTTGTGTGGAAACCTTAAACGTGCTACTTTTTATCTCGTGCGGTTTAGGCCTGAATTGACAGAGATATTACTTCACTATTCCAGTAAACCAAGTAACACCATAACTGCACTGTCCTAAGAATGTTGTGTCACGTGAACACAACCAATAAAGGTTTTGTGTGTTTTTACGCGGTCTCTGGGACAATTGGTGAATGAATGGACATCATACACTTACAGTTTATTGCGCGTCCCGGTGTTAACAAGCGCTGAGATAGTGATAAAAGAGATCAATAAGGCCTGGATGGGAACTAATAAAATCTTCAGTGTGCCATTGGGAAGCACTCCATGCAGTAATGCTGTCTTGTGCGCTGGTTATCCAACTCTTTTCGCCAATTAGTCTGTTTTCTGTCAACTTATGTTTGATTAGTGCGAAGCAAATGTTGCAACCTTCAGATAAAGACGCCGACATTTCTGTTAGATAGCATTTCTCAATCACACACACAGTGATAGTGTTTGCAAATTAGGTTAATAGCTTAATTACAACAATCTGTGTATAGCAAACAATAACAAGAGACAACATTTGGGAATTATCTACGGTAAGAGTTTTACTTTTACATCTAAGCTTTTATATAATAATGAAATGGTGGGGGGTTCATAGTTATATTCACTTCGTTCGGAATAATAAAAATGGAGGAGCAATAAAAATGGAGGTGGTTCCAAACCCACTTCAGACTTCAGTCTGTCAACACTAATTGTTTTATTGACAATGTTAATGATGCAGATGTGCAGATTACACGGTTCATCGAGTCAGGTATGTTCACTTATGATTGACATGATGTGATTATATTGACAAGAACCAAATGATGCATAACAAATCAGAAACTGTTATGATACAATAGTCACATCAATACTCGAGATCCATTCTACATTATATTTCCACAGACAGCAGCCCCTTTTATTTTACATTTAGACTGAACGATTACCTTGTTATTCTCTTCGAGCTTTCCCTTTTTCCCACTGGATTTGCTCTCGACATCCTAGACGATGCCATTACGTTTCCTTGCCTGTGTCACTGATTAATATCTGTCTCATTGTTCTTCTCACATCAGCATACTATAGAAAACGTTTAAGGCGATTATGTTGTGATATTTGATATTTGATATGTGATATGTAAAGAACTTTTCCTTTTCCTTGTGTAGTGGAGTGGGTTTTGGTTTGCCTCTTATTTAGCACTTTAATACGCTTTACAAATGAGACAAACAAACAAAGATGGGAGTGCTATTGTAGGTTGTAGGCGAGCTTTAACAAGTTTAGGTGTAGGAGGTCAGTGAGTTTCTGATGTGGATGGGGAGTGAGTTCCAGAGGGTGGGGCGGCGATAGTGAAGGCTCGGTCCCCCAAGGTTCGGTGCGTTGATTTGGTGATGGGTTTGAGAAGGTTTAAGTCAGCAGAGCAGAGGCGACCGGATGGGCGGTGGCGTCGTAGGAGATCTGTGAGGTATGGCGGGGCCAGGTTGTTGAGGGCTTTGTAGGTGGTGAGCAGAACTTTGTAATGGATGCCCCCACTTCTTCCGCTATGCCCCTCACCTGAACTGTTCACCCCTGACGTCACTGTTTTTTGTCATAGTTTGGCTGAGGGTGTGACTTACACTCAGGTGTGACTTGTATATCAAAATATTTAATTTCACATCCTTGTTATTTTCACACTGACAGCTGTTAGAGGGCGTTCGAGGCTTGTTTTCCAGTATCTGCTACTCCTGTACCACAGAATATGAAAATGCTAAAAAACAAGAGAGTTTTGAGTGAGCAAGAAACTTTTGAGGGACTGGCGAAATTGTAGGTTACTCGTACTGCAATGAAGAAAACAAAAAAAGGTAATTGTGGGCTAAAAGCTCGATGGCCACAGCCAGAGGAACGAGTTTGCAAATAGGTGCTTGAACAACGTGCTGCCGGGAGAGGCTCGTCAACGGTCCAGGTAGTTCTCAAGGCTAGTGCGACTTATACTCCAGAGCAACTTATATATGTTTTTTTTCTTCATTATGCATTTTTTGGCTGGTGCGACTTATAGTCCGGAAAATATGGTAATTATATGAATAGTAATGTCAATCAATAAATTAACTGTCAATATTTTGTCTGTCATTCAAACGCTCTTGGCAGGGCTCAAGAAATGGACAACAAATGAAAGATGTACATAAACTGATGCCGTATATCCGGACTATAAGTGACACTTTTTGTCATAGTTTGGCTGAGGGTGTGACTTATATATGAAAACATTTAATTTCACATCTTTGTTATTTTCACACTGACAGCCGCTGGAGGGTGCTCCAGGCTGTGTTCCAGTATCTGCTACTCCTGTACCACGGAAGGTTTCAAAAATGGTAAAGAAAGAAAGCGTGGAGTGAGCGAGAAACTTGTGAGGGACTAGCAAAATCGTAGGTTACTCGTGCACTGCAATGAAGAAAACAAAAAAAGTTAATCACAGGCTAAAAGCTCGATGGCCACAGCCAGAGGAACGAGTTTGCAAATAAGTGCTTGAACAACGTGATGCCGGGAGAGGCTTGTCAACGGTCCAGGTAGTTCCCAAGGCTGACTTATATTCCAGAGCAACTTGTATATGTTTTTTTTCTTCATTATGCATTTTTTGGCTGGTGCGACTTATAGTCCGGAAAATATGGTAATTATATGAATAGTAATGTCAATCAATAAATTAACTGTCAATATTTTTTCTCTGTCATTCATAGCGTGGGGTAATTGTAGCATCTTTTCTTGAGCTATATGGCGTTGTTGACCATGCCGGGTAAAATTCAAAGTGCTCCGAACCCAATCTTATCCACTTGGTCACACTTGCAACCGTATCTAACAATAATACTATGGTTCATTCGGTTACAACAGCTGTTAGAAAATTCTCTCAACAGCTAACATTAAGCCCCCGGCCTCGGTGGACGCTCTTCCTAATGGCTTCTCTGACACATCTGAATCTTTAGCTTTAGGCGATGGAGTCTCACAAGACCATCACATGAGCCCAGCCTGCACCCGAGCAGCCGAGCAGTGGCCAACGACAGACAAGGCTTCCCTCTCTCTATCCCTCCATCTCCTGCCTTCATCTGCACCGCTGTATTATGCAGGAGCTTCCTTCGACGTTTTCATTATTGGACTTCAACATAATAAATGAAACCTCCTAGTATTTATCCCCCTAATCTCCAGCGTGCCTCTGCCCCCGCAGTCTGCTGTCATGCCCTTAAAGCCTCTCCTCGACTCGTTATCTTCCCTGTCTCGTCCTGTCTTGTAATTGACGGCTCCCGCTGCGTGACCTAAGAGCATCTATTATATTGGCACGACTTCTCAGACACATAACGTCCCTCCCCCAGAGCCACAAGTGTTTGGTTGGTAGATGATAGCAGAAGAAATGCTATGATCTTGTTTTAAATGTCACCAGAAAACTATATTATACAATGTAAGAATTTCCAGATATTCAGCAGGTAACAACATTTGATAAAAGGCTAGATACATGTTATTTCAAACCGAGAAGGTGTGTCCGAGTCATCATATAGTGGGAGATTCTGTCACCAACCAAGACCCTGAGAAAATTATTTGAGTAATGATGAAATGTTTTTTGAATCACAATGTATCCAGCCGTCTCAATTTATTGGTGTTATTTATATATTGTAATTCAATCTTATATATTGTAATTCAATCTGAAAAGACTTATTGACTGAATGCAAATCATGATTGGTGCTTAGACCCCGGCCGAAGATTGAATAAATGATAGGAGCTGCTGCACGGCGTTGAACGATAGCCAGAATCTCCTCCAGAGCCTGGACACTGGTGGTGGTAGAAGGAGATCCGGGGTGACTAGTCGATGACGAGCAGTAGGGATGGGCGAATCGATACCACAGTATATCGATATATCGATACCAAACGGCTACTTTTTAAGTATCGATATTGGGCAAAAAGTATCGATACTAATTTGCGTATGTAAAAAGAATGCGTGGCAGCAAAAAAGGACGATTTACAACTTTGCTCTGAGCCAAAACAGTCCACAGCAGAAGGGGATTGAACTAAGCCAGCCATATCATTGTGGTTTAGATTCTCCTTGTCATTAAATAATTAATTTTAAACTTTTTTTATGTATTTAATTTCACATTAACATTGTTTAATTAACCAGTTAAAGTAATATCATTTTAATTGACCTATTAATTATGTAAAATAACCAGTTTTAGAAATGTATATTGATTGGAATACATTCACCCATATAAAATGACCAGTATCGGTATCGGTATTGAGAAAAATGACCCCAAAGTATCGGTATCGTATCAATTCCAAAAAATGTGGTATCGCCCATCCCTAACGAGCAGAGTTGGGGAAAGACTGGGCTGAGAAAGGGGTGGAGGAGGGTGGTAGCACGGCTGGGAAACTCTGAGTGATTGACCAGGGGGCTTAAGAAGGGGAACCTGTGCAAAGAGTGGCTGGAGCAGGGACGAGCACTGCGGTGATTGGCTGACCTGAAGGTGCGTCTTGAGCTGGGTCTGTGATTGGATGATTGGAGAGAGCTGCCGTTGATGAGGTGATGAATGAATGCAGCTGGTATGTCTTCCAGGTTGAATTTGCACAGAAGCTTCATTTCCTAAAAACAAGCTCAATATGCTATTTCTCCAGCTAGGAACTCATGGTAAAGGGCAGATATCCCTACGACGGCTTTAACCTCTCTCTTTTCTCCTGTTTGGCATTTACCAGATCTAAAAGCTTAAAGCCACACCACATAGAATTTTACCCAGTAGGGAAAATTGAAATACAAGCATACAAGCTCCTCGTAACTGTTCAAACAAACATGTGCTTGTAGTGTGAGCTGCTCCCCTCTGACATGACTGTAACTTTACCGGGAGTGGGTACGTCTCCAGCTCGTCTGGAGATGTTGAATAAAGTCTGCAGAATTTAAGATTTAAACAGGTTAGGTCCTCATCCAAATCCATTCTTTGATTACTCACTGCAGTTATAGCATTTTCTGTGTCTTGCTGGTCATTGGGGGCATATTTTGTTCCGATGGTAACAGTATTGTCCAAAATGTTACACAGTGTGCCTTTAAAAAAAAAGCATCAACAAAAAAGTGACAAAATCTTGGTGAAAACAGGACAAAAAAGCAAAGAGACCGAAACACAAAAAACGCTTCGATAATGTAAATGGATACACTGAGACAAAAAAGTTGCGAGAGGCTTTTAGATTTGGACAAAATGTGCTCGGTTTAGGCGGGGGTTAAGAGATTAAAGTACAACCACCATAGCCATAACCTCATAATCCCAGATTCTTCATGTCATTTCCCATATCTCTCATTGATTTCCTGAACCTGATTGACACTAAAAATAAAAAAGCTAACAGCATACTTTCTGTGGTGGGGGTAAGAAAGTTTATGCATGCAACTGTGCATGATGCAAGGTGCTGAGGGAGTGAATAAACCAAATAAGCGGGTATGCCAGACAGGTCAGGACACTGCAGGTCAAGGTGAGCACGCAGGACTCAGACTTGGAAATGACAGATTTAGCACTCAAGTCCTTGGCATTACCGAACTCTAAATGCTTTCATAAACAAGTTTTTGAGTTATGGTTTTAGGAGGTACTCTGAGTGGATACAGCTTAGAAAAATATATTTTAAAAGTCTTGTTAAATATCTTGAGACTTGCTTTTAGGTGATAGTCACTTGACTTGGACTTTTATATTCAAAACCTGAAGTTGAACACTTGATTGGCTCTGATTGGAATTTGGACCCAAGCAATGGGTGATCTGGATTGGACTGCAACTCGGGAATAGCAGTATTTGATTGTCTATACTTCAACCTCTGCCTGCAGGTTGACACTTGAGCTGAGCCTGGTTGAGCAGAACAAATAAGAGAAGCTGGTGCCAGTCTCGGTCACAGATGAATAGGACTCCTCAATTTCGGGGGACCCACCGAGCAGCCTGGCTTCAATCAGCTCCTATGTGCTATGTGTGACCTGCCCATCATCCACAACACGGCTCACATGGTAAATAAATAAGGCTTCTTTAGAGGCTTTCCCTAAAACATGGACACATCCTCATGTTTGACAATCAGTTTGAGGAAAAATACGCTAAATTTCACGATTAACTGCACCGGAGAGTAATAAAAGTGCCCTAAATTACAGTATGAAAGCTAAACTACATACCAGATGCCATTTTCCTAAACAGTATAAATCATATTGTTTAAGCTGGCCCACTTTTTGTACCGCAAATGCAATACCTGTATCCGGTGTTTGTGTGAGAATAGCTTGTAAAGCTCCTCTGAACTTTTTGTAATAACCTGTCAGTGGTTACATAAAAGAAGCCTGTGGTTTATCCAGGATGCTGCAGAATGTTACAATCATATTGCACTTGTTTTTCACTTGAACTTTAAGATGCTCTGTTTAGGGGCACACATAAATTATTAAGATGAATTACTAAAAGGGATTTAACGGTGACTTGACAAAGTTTTCAGGCCTCTTTTAATAATTGCTTTATTATTATTTAACTGTCTGGTGCTAATACTGTAACTTCATATGTATTCAGACCCATTCTATTGCTCTTACTCATTTATGCTGCTTTTGAAAGTTTAGGTCCCATTCATTTTCGAAAAAAGTTACAGTCAAAAACTATTTTCCTTAAACATTTTCAGCATCAGAGTTCAACATAATAAAGGCTTGGGTTATGGATACTCTCTGAACTTACATCAAGACGCCCAGTTACACAAATCATCCAAAGCTCTTCATAAGGGACATTTTTCTTTTCATTCAGTCTTAGTGACTGTAAGCTACGTAGATATGTAGCCGCAGCTGCCCTTGGGGGAGACTGACTGAAGCGTGGCAAGACCGACCGACCGACCAGCCAACCAACCAACCACTCACACAGTCATCTGGAATGGTCTTCTGTAGTACCCACGCTTGACCCTGCTCAGCTTCTGAAACTTGCCAGACTCACCGCTGTACCAGGGCGGCATGGGAGAACATCAGTTAGCACTCTTGCTTCACAGCTAGAAGGGTTCGGGTTCGATTCCCGCCTAGACCTAGACACCTTTCTGTGTGGAGTTTGCATGTTCTCCCCATGTCGGCGTTTGTTTCCTCCAGATACTCCAGTTATCACTATAAAAAAAACATGTGCAATAGGTAAATCCTCCAGCCAGGTGATTCTGACCATCAGCCCGGCTCCACATCTGGAGATGGGTCCCTGGACGTGTTACGGACGTCGCCTACTGCCCCTTACAGGTTGTCTCAGCGGCGTCAAAGGATGGGTCAAATGCAGAGGACAAATTTCTTTGTACAATGTTGTATAATGACAATTAAAGCACCTTATCCTTATCGCCTGCTCTGGTCAGTGTTTGCATCAACTAAATTTCAAGAGCAGAACATACACAAGAAGTGGAGTAAACCAATCAGCGAAGTGTGGGTGTGACGTTGAGGCGATGTTATTAGCGGTTCTGCGTTAATATTTGAACAGGCTATGAATCACAAAAGACACCTACTGTGTCTTTGGTCATTTACCGCGGATTGGAAAAAAGTTCATTAAGGCGATTTCTGTGTCGCAAGAGTGACGATGCTTTGCAAGCAGTTTGGCAACAGCAGCAAACGAGGGTGTCCTGCCCAGACTGATATTCTCATGTATAAACAGAGGAGTATCACTTCCACTTCATTTTGGTGAAATAATGTGAAATATCATATACTTGTTACCACACATTTCACCTAATACATTTTAAGTAGGGCCTCCTATTGGATTGTGGGGCTTTGTGCATGAGCGTAGTTTGTTCAGAAACAACATTCCCCTTTAGTTCTATTCCATTCATTCCATGTAGTTTTTGTCAAGTGATGGACAATATAAAAGTGGGTTCAGATTCTCTTTTCCTCTGGACTACAACGTCAAATCAGGTCATGTTGATTCTAATCAGTGCAGGTCAACGGCAATTATCTAGGACATTTCCGAAGATTTCAGATTTCACGTCCACGTGTCAGTATTGTGCAATAATGAATAATGATAGGAGCAGCTCACCCACGGAGGGCTGTTGTTTCAAATGGAAAGCCACTGAATTGTGATGTTGATTCTTCCAGGTGAGAGCAGTCGGAGCTCATTAGCCGCAGTCCTGCTCCTGCCCGATGGTCGCACTGTGAGGAAACCCAATGCCTCGGACCAACACAAATACAGGCCACAGTCAGAGTACGAGCTGAGGACATGTCAATCACTCACTGGGCTGGCACATGGCCGGCTCTGTAATCACACGAGTAATGGAGAACATGTGGAGACCTACTATGCGAAGTTACTGGGACAACTTCTTGGCAGGGTTTGAAAAGTTGTGGGTAAAAATAGCTGATTTATTGCAACACACGAACTCTGCAAATCTTCGCACAGGGGTTGCACTAAATACGGAATTTTTGTTTGTATTTAATAGAAAGTCCCCACCTGGAACTGCCACCTTAACGTGGTGGAGGGGTTTGAGCGCCCAAATGATCCTAGGGACTATGTTGTCGGGGCTTCATGCCCCTGGTAGGGTCTCCCATGGCAAACAGGTCCTTCGTGACGGGTCAGACAAAGAGTGGTTCAGAAGCCCCTTATAAGAGATCAACAAGCCCAGTTAGAATCGTGAGGCCGTCCTTCTGTGGACCCACCACCTGCAGGAAGAGCCATTGGGGGCTGGTGCAATGGGATTTGGGCAGCTTCAACAGCTGCCCCCACGACCCGGCAACGGACAAGTGGAAGAAAATGGATCGATGGATGTAAAAGAAAGTGATGTTATCATGAGCAGCATGAGGGTGCGAGTGGTCAGCAAGAGCAGCAACAAGGTCCTTGAGTATGATTTCCCCCCCTTAACTCATCCATCTTTAGGTCCAAGCAACTGCACCTTTTCACTCACTGGACACTTCCACCTGCTGTCTATGGGGAATACTCTCATTCAGTGCACAATCTCCCCAAGGGCCTCCTCCCAGTGGGACTTGTTCAGATCACCTCCTCTGGGAGAGCAATTTCATCCACTTTTCTCAGTGTGGTGATGGAGTTGTCTCTTTTGACCCGACAAGACCTAAAGGGCAGCAAGGACCTGACTGCACAAAGAGAACTAATGAGCAGGGTAGTGGAAGTGGCTGTGGTCAAAGGCTGGTCTTTATTGTCCCAAAACTGAATCGGAAAACTGCTTGCTTCATTTAGGCTCTTGTACGAACGGTATAAGAAAGTATATAGTCTTGAGAATTTAATTTGACCTTTATTTCGATCCTGGAGCTCTTTTGTCCGGGGCTTCGTGCCCCTGGTAGGGTCTCCCATGGCAAACAGGTCCTAGGTGACGGGTCAGACAAAGAGCGGCTCAGAAACCCCTTATAAGAGACCAACAGGCCCGGTTTGAATCATGAGGCCGACCCACCACCTGCAGGAGGAGCCATAAGAGGCTGGTGCAGTGTGATTTGGGCAGCTCCAACAGCTGCCCACACGGCCAGAAACAGACAAGTGGAAGAAAATGGATGGATGGATGGATGGATGACCTTTATTTAACAAGAAAAGTCCCACTGAGATAAGAATCTTATTTCCAGGGGAGTCCTGGCCCTATACATATTGTTAGTGGTGGGGTAAACCAGAGTACCCGGATGAAACCGCATACGGGGAGAACATGCAAACCCCGCACAAAAAGGCCAAGTCCAGGTGAATCAAACCAGGGGCCTTCTTGCTGTGAGGCATGAGCGCTAACCGCTGCGTCACCATGTCACCGAGTAGCAGGTTTTTCTGCCTGACTATTTGCTTATATAGACAAATATTCCCAAAACGTTTCCAACATCACAAGTAAAATATGGTCAGGAGCTTGACAGCCTCTCAAAGCACTTGACACTTGAAAGCAAATGAAGGATATTTTAAGGACCCTAATGTCAACAATGGGCTCAGTGTCCTGTTTCAAAGAGCTTTGGCCGCCTTATAGTCGCCGCTTCCTTGTCCTCGCACTCAAAAGCCATATAAGGCAGAGGCGGTGTGTTGGACCTTGAGACCTGTCCCGTGGTTGTCACTACACACAGGGAGCAGCGCAACAGTTAAACGTGAGGATTACTATTCCTATATCTAAGATCAGTCCTGTGCACCGCGGAACTCACATTTGCATACTCCAAAGAGCCAAGTTGGCCACGGGACGCGCACGAGGGGGGTGGTGTCTCCGCGCCTTTTGACTGGTGATGAGCTAGTGTGAGCGCAAAAACTCACTCTCACTCCTGCTAAAAAACACACACTCTCTCTCTCTCTCTCTCTCTCTCTCCGCGGATCAGTATCAGTTACCGGCTCGCGACCAATCCCTGCGCGTGGCCGGGGCAGGAGAGGAGACTGCGCGGCGAAGAGGCTCCACATACCGGACAGAGAGCATTGGGCAGAGCAAGAGGAGCTGCACCCCGCATCCATCGCTGTCTCTCCTTGACTGACAGCGCACGGACACCCCTCCTCCTCCTCCTCCTCCTCCTCCACCAGGTCCCCCCCCCCACTGACTGCAGCAGTTCAGCCGGCGAGGCGAGAGGCAGGATGCGCGATGGGACAAGCGTGTGGACATGCGCTCCTGTGCCGTAGTCAACCGCCGTCCTCTGAGATGTAAGTGGATGAAAACACAACTTGTACGTGTGGCGACGTGTGCGCGCGTGAGTGTGCGAGTGGAGGTGCGCTCTTCTTGTTGGTTGTTGTTACTTCTCCGCGGTTTGTAGCGCTCAAACTGTGAGGACTGCTGCTGGGCAACGCACATGGCGCCTGCGAGAGCTGCCAAATCCCGGACAGTGCAGTAGTAATGTGAGAGCGATCGACTGGGGGGCATGTTCCCTCTGCCTGACAGTGACAGCGGAGCCCGTGCGAACTGTGCAAGGGCTGTCAAAGTCGGGACGTCAGCCCTGTGGAAGCCCTCTGAACTGGTGACATATTCATAATGTTTTTATAGCCTCCCTTAAATCTATCTACAAACATGAGCAAGAAAACACAAGCCTCATCTAGACTAATCCCAGACCAGATACAGCAGCTATTATGGCCCTTCCTAATTTGATTTCGCCTGTAAAGATCATTAGGCTGTCCTAAATTGATTTTTAGGCTTGACCAATAGGCTGCGGCATCATCATAAAACACTTAGCATATCTTTGTCTGTTTGCTTCTTGCCATGCACCAAGCCTCTGCCTACTTCAATCAACATTTCAACTTCTCTCCTGACCCTACGTGATCCTGCGTTTGCAACAAGTGCCACGCAGAGGCTGTCACACATCAGCACGGGGAGACAATAGATGTTTTTGTGTCAAGTCTTGATGTCATTGTTTTTGGGGATGGCTCGCTGGTTGTGTAGCGGTTACACCATGCCCCCCCGTGACATTTCTCAGCTTGCACCTGTCTGCCGGAAAGAAAATTACCAAGCCACTACAAAAGAGCCGCGAAATGTCACCCTGGAGAAAATTGGCTGGATGCTGTAAATACGAAGCCCACGCATCCAAACAAGTTTTAGTGCTTTTCACACAATGGGGGGGGGGGGGAGCTCTCCGTTGTTTAAAAAAGGGTGAACACAAATGCATGTCTGCTGTTAAAATCATTCACAATACTCATAAACCACTACCTTATGATGCGCTACCAATGTTTTTTTTGGATGGCCTGTTAGTTTGGTCCCTTGAGATTCTTGGAGATGTTATGGCACAAATTTCACATGATTTAAAAGTCACTCTGATCTGTAAAAGCTTTGCTATTTTCCCAGCAATAACCGCACAACTTTGGCTAGAAGATAAAGAGATGCTTTATCGTTCTGTTAGGGAAATATTTCCCCAGCGATTGAACTATGGCTCCACGATTATCAACCAAATTATGTCAATATTAGGGGTGTTATTATAAGACTATGGACCAGGATTCTCTGTCCTTAATAACGCTTGAATGAATGAATTTATTAGTATAGTATCACAAGTAGAGATGGGACGATAATGAAATTTGGGGTCACGATCATCTTGGTTGAAATAATTGTGATTAACAATATTATCAAGACATTTGCCTATGATTTAAAAAAACGCTGAAACTGCAGAAATGATTGGGATTGGGCAATTATTAAATACTCCTCTTCATTGTCTGCTGTGAATGTCATATTGAGTGAAACATAATGTAAGTGTTTAAAGACGCACTGTGAAACATTTTGGAATATACTGTTGTCAACAATACAAAACATGCCCCTAATGAGCAGCTCGACACAGAAAATGCTCTTCCTGCAGTGTGTAATCAAAGAATGGATTTGGATGAGGAACAAACCTACTGAAATCTTACATTTTGCTGACTTTAATCACATCTCCATGGAGACGTCCCCACTCCCTGGTAAAGTGCTGGCACTGGTTGTCTGATGGATTTAGCGATTATCTTCTAGCACAATAATCAAAAAATGTGGCACATTTGCCGCATTTTTTATCGCGATTAACAATATTATTGTTTATCGTCCCATCCCTAATCACAAGAAGCCACAATATTCTGTATTGCAAAATCCTGTAGGTCTTTCATCTTACTGGAAATGTGGCCAACAGTCTAAAACTGAAACACAGGGTGTTTCTGGTCCTTTTTTTTCTTGTTTTGACACCAGTTGCATGTGTTTTTTGTTGAACATTTTCTGTTGAAAATGGTTTAGTAAAATGTTTCTATGAGATGGCTAAAGCAATGTTCAATTCAGCAATTTTTTTTCTCATATAGTGCAGACCGACTTTGAACCATCTGTCGTTACTTGAGACACCTAGTGCTTCTTTATCAGATTAAAACTTAAAGCTGCACCTGACTTTTCGTTGTTGTAAAGTAGATTTGTTTCTACCACCACAGAATATGTTGTAAACATTGCAAAAGCAGACCTTGTTTCATGGTCTTCACCTATTTTTTTTCTAGCGATAGAAGATAGAAGTAGGATCTAAGTGCAATTTATTTTGGGGGTGGTCCCCCCTTCTTCACTTTGCCACCGCTCAAAGCTGTACACGGGTTTGAAACATGCATATAAACAATTTGTTTGGACAATTTGGACATTCAGGAGGGATTATGAGAGCTAGAAATGAGTTTCGACCAAATAAAATAATATCATACTAAAACATGCAGGAGCGCTGCTTGGATATCCCTGTTTCTTTGAGTGCCTCAGTTTTGTATCTTTTTTAAATAATATCATAGTTTGTGCAGGAAAAATCAGGTACCCCAGCTTTAAGATGGAGTTCCTAGCTGGTGGAATAGCCTATATTACATGTTTTACGTTGACATTTCATGGTCTTAGTGATGTGCTTGATTGCCATTGCTCTTGCATTTTTGTTCAACGCTGTATTTTCACACCATTATCCATACCTTCTCTGTATTTCTCCGTGCCTTATGCAAAAAGTGTCAGATCCGTCCTGTCAGCAGTTGAAAAATCCTCTTTTTATCCCCGTACCCCACTTCGCGATTACGACCAAGGAGGGAAAATAATTAACGGATAATGGGTTTTCTTCACTTGAGCGGTTTGCATCGAATGGGCCTAAGCTGCAGTTGGATGCTCTCGGCCGCTTTGTCTGCCAGTTTGGAAGAGAATGGAGAAAGTTGGCAGAGGAATTATTAGGTGGACTGTGGGCAGCTCTGATCTCTGACTTTAAATCAGTTTCGGTGGCTGCATTCACCTGCCTCCACCAAACTGCTCTTTTTCTCACTAAGAGCCAAAGAACTGAACTTAACTGATGGCTGACAAAGATGCTGAATGTACAACTAAGAGGCAGACGCATTTTAAAAGTTGGATAATCAATAGATGGGTTTCAGTCTCATACAACACTAAATAAATCCCTTGTCCTGTGATTAAAGATCTAAAATGTGCAATATACATTTGACTATATCCTGACAAACTAGCATTTGAATTTCTCAGTACTATTGAACAAAGAATTAAATAATTAAGCCATAACAGATGGACACAGCAGAGACTAAGGCAAAGATATATCTGTCTAAAAAAATCTCCAAAACCAGTGTTTAACTGACAGCCTCACAAGTAAACAAATACAAAAGACAGCTTAATCTCAGGGGAAAGAAATCGTGCGTCAGTGGTATGTCCCCGCTAGAGAAGCACCTCCCTGCATTTTCTCCAAAATAGTAGAGGATACATTGAAGGAGGCCTTTTCCAGAAAATCGCGACATTTCGTCAGGTCCGTTAAGAGTTACTTAACCTTAAAAACGCTCTTTGAAGTCGCACAGTCAGGGCTTTGATGGCGATATTTTAGAACAAACGGTTGAAATTCCTCGTGCAGTGGTGAATGTACGAGTGCTGCCCTCCGAGAGTTACTCTGTGCCTTCCCACGACCCCGCGGCCACTCGACTCGCTCCCTGTCCCACGGGATCCTGCCTGGTATACAGTGTTTGGCGACTGTGGCAATGGGTGAAGAATAACTCACAGTTTGTGAGGTTGTGAGAAAAATATTCACTTGTTATAATTGGTTTTGACCAGGGTTTCTCAAACTGTTGCACCTATGGCTACTTCAGGTGGAACTCAGGCTTCAAGGAAGTTCAAATCTTTGTCAAATTTACAGAGAATTGTATTCAATGTTGTCCTGTTGTTAGTCCTTGTCCTTGTTCATTCCTAGTTTAGTTCTAAATCAGTCTCTTGCCCCTGATTCAGCCCATGGTTGGACTTGATCTGGTCCTGTTGTAGACCTGATTTAGATCAGGTGGTACTTGAAGAGCTAATTTCTTTTCTTGACATTAAAGGCCTGATTTACAAAGTCATGACCTAAATTGCGTTTTATAGAGCGCTGAACATGATTTATCATTAGAAACTTAGTGAATGAGTTTGTGGCATTTAAGCATTTATGAAAAACAAAATCCCAACTCCACTCCAGTGTGTTTTCTGTGAACCCCTTTCATCCAGATTATATGGCAGTTCAATTTAATGACAAAAGTGATCTTTTTTTAATCATTCAAAGAGTACATTTTGCATTGTATTGAAAAACACACAACCTTATGACTAAAATAATCATGATTATTAATTTTCCAACAGTCGAGCCGCCCTACATCATAAAAATCACTGAGTCATAATTCATTTTCCTTCTGTCTTCAAACATGCCCGTGCCGTAACCTTTTTTATAATGAGTATTTGGGCCTGCACTTGACTGAATTAACACCAGGAAGTGAGATTCCCCCTGCACTTCCACACACTCGCTTATGCACCCACACTTACAGACAGTGAAGTCCCAGCTGAGAGCGCACAGCAGCAGATGTAACCGGACTCCTCGTGTGCGCGTGAAGGCTGCTGACAGAGCACTGTGTTATCATCAGTAATGGGCTCATCAATACTAAAATATTCAGAGAGGCATAGACAGGGAGAGAAAGCACAAAGCTGTTTTTCTGTTTGAATAGGTTTGCTATATGCTGCTGTGCTCTTTAATTATTACTCAGCAGTTACATATATGGTACACAAATACAAAGAATAGCTTATGAATCAATAATGCCCCTGCTAACAAACTCTCTCAATGTGGGACCAATTATATTTGAGAGCAAAAGCCAAAGTCATCCTATGCAAAGTTATTTCAAGCGTATAACCATTTAGACTTTTAACATTGAAGCTATAAAATGTCAAAGCAAATCTATTTTGCATCAGAACTTACTGTTTGGCAACCATTGATTCAGAGCATCCATTGATCTGAGTCTTGCATATAAGCCATATAGTACAATTATTGCAGAAAAAAAAGGAAGGATACACAAAAGGCTGGAAAAATAATAAGTTTTGGTACCAACCTCAGAACTGATACCATGGTTGGCCAAACTGAACTGATACCTGGGTTGCCAGGTCCCTCCCAAAAATATTTACGGGTAAGATACCGCCCAAAATCCATGGACATTCAGCGCAGATTGAGCATCATACGAGATTTAATATTTTACAACATCATACTGCTGTTGAAAAAGTTGATTTAGCAGATGATAGCATTCAGCCGCTGTTAGCACAACTTTAGTTAGTGTTAGCATAACATTAGCATGTAGCTTACCTTCATAGTTTGTCTTTTAGCTGCTTCTTTTCTGTAATATCTCTCCCAATCAGATTCCTGGCCTGTCTGCTCAAACAGTGCAACTTCAAAACTTTGTGGAAAGTTTATGAGTTACTCTGATGTCGTTTTTTTTTTAAATAGAATTGCAGAATCCTTGCTGCAGGGGTATTCAGGAATAACAGTTGCTGCATGGGAGACACTTTTGACCGTTGTGTCTTTCGATTTGTCAAAATAGGATGCTCATATTTCCCAGCGCTGACTTTGGCACTTTGAAATCCCTGACAATCCGAAACAGGGGGCATTTACGTCACAACCGTATAAGAAAGAAGACGGCGTCGGCACTGAGTCATTCTCCTGACGGATGAGTAATGTGGTCCAAAAACGTCTCCCTTAAACAAAGGCGTGGGTCAGACAGTGTGACAGGAGATCAGCTCTATCCCGAGGCTGCTGTTTAAGCGCACGATGACAGATCGAAGAGCAAGATCCTTATTCTCCTGTGTTTGTTTGTTTATGATGTTGATCGGGGTCAAGTACTGGCCCCTAAGAGTTTTGCGCCTGGATTTGCACTTACAAGAGGTGATGATTGAGTGTGACCACTTAGAATACACACTGGGATATTCATATAGACCAATAAGTTACTGTGAATGAGGCACAAACTACAATTAATAATAACAAAACTCCCTGGGGTGCCTTTTCTGCTTTTGGGTTTTTTATAGAGAAAGATGTGGTCTTTAATAGCATCATATTGTATTCATATAAGTGTCATCCTGAGAGAGTGAATATGCCACAGTGGAGCAACGCCTTTATGTTTATTTAATGAAATCTTCCACCAACTCTGAGTACTTCTCTCTCTTTGCCACAGAGATAAACCCAGAAATATCCATAGTGTTAATGCACCATTGATTCCTGTCAGCCTCACAATGCCTTCCTAAGCCCTCCGTTCACACTGTATACCTTCATTTTGCAGCACTAACAAGCCATTCACCTGCACGGTTAAGCAGAACCCAAACACCGTCTGTTCAGAGCCACACTGCAGAACATTCCACCAGGTTTTATGTCATCACACAAATAAATAAGCCAGTGATACCGAGCATTCTCCTAATGATCAGCCAGACTGACAGTGCTACTTCAAAGTAAAACATGTGGTAGGGCTGTCACGATGATTACTATATCGACTTATCGTTCAATAAATGACAGATAGACAATACATTTTTGGGCTCAATATTTATTGTCTGTACATTTATTAGCCCCCCCCCCCCCCCCCCCCCCCCATTTTCCATTTTTCTAATGTAATACGATTTGGGTGGCATGGTGGTGTAGTGGTTAGCTCTTGTTCTTCACAGCTAAAAGGTCCTGGATTTGATTCCTGGCAGGGCGGGGCCTTTCTAGGTGGAATTTGCATGTTCTCCACATGTCTGCTTAGGTTTCCTTCAGGTACCACTAAAATATGTACAATAGATTTGGGTCCAAGACTGCCCTAGAAAAGAGATCATGAATCTCAGTGGGGCTGTTCTGGTTAGATAAAGGTAAAAAAAATAAAAAATTTAACCCAAGGGAACTTGTGTCTCATTGTATTTAATGTAATACTGGAATATTTAGAGCGTCTAATTGTAATTTTTAAACTTTAGAGTTAGTTCTGTTGCATTTTAACGTCTACAATAATATAGCAAAGCAGCTATAAGTCAGGTCCAAAAAACGGATGATGTTTAAAACAGTACCAAGTAGCTCATGCCCCTCGAGGCCATAAGTGCCACTGCAGGTGTCGTAGCGTTTTTTTACTCATTAATTGTCCGTGAGAGTAAATTCTACGCTGACAGAAAAGACAAAGGCATTGAGGGATATTGTACATCCAATTACACAATGGAGATCATTTTTTTCACTCAATCTTGGCTGTAAATACTGTTTAAGTGGTGCTAGCCCGCAGCTAGCTTTGCCCGTTAGCCTGTTAGCTTCTTCTTCGGGATTCCATTAGTGTGTATAGGTGGCTCCGACCCGGTGCAGGGAAAGTTGCAATAGACCCCAGGGAGAGATGAAAGACCCCCCAATCATCCCATCAACGCTTGTATTACCCCCAGAGGGACTACGGAAAGGATATATTAAGGTAAACAAGTCACTTAATACTGCTTTAATAACTGAAAGTGTCCACAATAACAACAAAATCAAGAGAGTCTGACAATGAACCGACAAAGGACATGGGACAGGGCGTATAAATCCATGAGGAACCGGGGCACAGATGGAACACGTGTCAAAATAAAACACAAGACTGGCCAGGGAGACAAAACAAGGGAACAAAAAAAAAAAAAAAGAATCATGACCGTCTCCTTCGACACGGTCCTAAACAGTTCTTTGATAACTCTAGGCATGAGACCCCTCCAGTACTATGTGACGTTCCTGAGACTGAATGTACAGACACAGATACAGATACAGATGGAGGTGCTGACTCGAAATCAGATTGGCTCCAATGGCCCATGAATGACATTTTTAACAATAAAAATACACACGCCTTTTCAGTAGTATAAATTTGTCTTTTCTATTTGTGTTTTCTCCCTTGCTGAAATGAATCAAATACTTTTCTGATAAAAGTACTATATGAAAGGCCCTGCACCTGTTTTTTGTTGTTGTTAACAAACAATGAAAGAGGGAAAGGCTCATTCCTTACTTTCCTAGCGCTAACACATCCTATTTCCTCACAAGGATGAGCTGATGTTGTTGGTTATGAGTTTGTACAAGCCTGTTTCACACCTGTCAGGGAGCAGGGCTGAGATTTTGGCTACAAGAAAACAATTGGGACGAAGGCCTTTAGCAGCTCTGCCTCTTGTGAATACTTACTGTTGCAGAATCTCCTTCCAATCAGCTCTGCACATGCCACGGCTGCTCGGCTCTGTGATGTTTGAACAGAAATAGCAGAGGAGTTTGTGCAGCTGGTCACTTGTGATGACTGAGCCTCTCGTTTATAGGGACACTTATTTTAAGACGGCGAGATCGAATTACACTCAGTTTTCTCAGCGCGCCCTTTTGACGACTTACGTGAAGTGTGCATTGGATGAAGTGTCAGCTGAGGTAATAGGAATGCATAGAAGTCATTATGAAGTCTGTTTACATGTGCTGTACACTCGGTTATTAAATAGACAGATGCTACAATGATGCGTCCATGAGATCATTTGGAGTGTGTGTGGTCCCATGGGGGGGGGCTTCAGGTGAGAGGGGTTGCTGTGTTTGTGGTGTTTGATGATAATTGTAATGATAAGAGTAAGTGCTCCTTATAGATCGGTAGACTTGTGTTACTGCCGACTCCTGACTCTGAGTCTATAAAAATGCTTCAGATGTATAGGCCTGTCACAATAACAAACATTGAAGTTCGATATATTGAGGCAGGAAAATGCTAAATTACATTATTGAAGACCTTTTAATGCCACAGAAACAGAATCTAAAGCTTAAGAATGACTGTAAAGCTTGTAATATGCTGCACGGTGGCGCGGCGGTTCCGGGTTTGATTCCCACCTGGACGGGGCCTTTCTGTGTGGAGTTTGTGTGTTCTCCCCATGTTTGCGTAGGTTTCCTCTGAGTACTCCGGTTTCCCCACAACTACAAACATGTACAATAGGTGAATCCTCCGGCCTGGCTCCACATCTGGAGATGGGTCCCCGGGCGTGGCACTGCCTTCGCCCACTGCTCCTTATGGGTTGTCCCAGCGGCATCGAAGGATGGGTCGAATGCAGAAGACAACATTTCTCTATGGGGACAATAAAATATACCTTACCTTACCTTACTTATAATATCCCACAATAAACATGATATACAATATAACACAACTTACTTTGGGTAAAAAAATATGGATTACTTGAATAATGGGGGGAAATTATAGTTACAGCCACTATCTTTGTTTTATCTCTGTAGTACAGGAGGTGTCTATCTTCAATGCAGGGTCTTGAGTCGTCTTCTGTACTCTATAGAAGCCTTTTGGATGTTTTGCCTCACATCCAAAAGGCTTTGTCAGCAAACTTAGGTTTAGGCTCAGCACGCGGACCATATATGGACCACTTGACTCAGTCCCTCCACTCTATTAACAGCTTCTCTCACCTGTGGGTAAACGTCTTTGTAGTTATGAGTCTTTGTAGTTCTACTCACACCTGTGTTTCAGTCTGAACAGCCCTAATCTGATCACTGCTAGTTACCTGGATCTGTCCTGGGCTGAGTTTCAGCCTCATTGACATGACAGAGCTTATACAGTGGAGACAGGTGAAATCTAAGTCCGCCATTCCTTTTCATGGAGGGATTTTGCTTCTTCACAAAAATTGCTTTGCTATTTGGGTTTGGCATTTATGTGGTCATTGTTTTGTATTACTTTAGTTTACCCAAATATCTATGAGGGGTGAATCTCACAATGTAAGAAAAAACAAAGTTATAGCTACAGGCAAGAGACGAACTGGCCCAAGGAGCAGGTTTAATCAAACTCTTTCTAAATGTCCGAAAAAAGACCAGACAAAGCGTTAACGTCGTCTAAAAATGGCACTAAATTGGACTGAGCATGGCCTTGCACGTCCAATCAGAGCTAAGAATTAATCAAACACATTTCATTAAATTAAATCAGGGACCACAATCTGAGGAAAATGCTGCTGTATTCTGTGACAGTGAGGAGTGAGGAATGGAATATTATCTTTGCAGAGAGACCAGCCCATGTGTGTGTAATATGTGTCATGTGAACATAGCCTAAAGAATAAACAACCGTATATAAGCACATAGAGTTGGGCCACAATTAGGTTTGACATCTCGCCATAAGTGTGTGTGTGTGCTTGTTTTCGCCGCTTCGTTGCTCCAGCAGCGCTACCATTTCCTTTGAAGGTCATTTCAGACGGATCTGTGGACGTCCATGTCTCCCGTTTGCGCCTATTTATTTGCTTGTTTACTCTCCTCGAATATATGTTTCTCCTTTCGACAGGCGGGGAATCGATGAGGTCAGTGGCGTACGAGGATATTACAGCGAGAATGGAAAGCGAGCAGGACTTTGTCACATGCGGTTTATTCATGAGGTTGAAAATCACCCAGTGCCGAGTCCCTTATGCATTTGCGGCACTTACAAATGTAGTTGTAAGAGTAAACCTCCAGAGGCTGAGTGTGCGTGAAGAGAAAGGGAGTGTTTGAAAAGAGCGGCTGAGAAGTGGGGTTTGACGGCAGCCGGCGACTGGGCTAAATTATTTATGAGTCTCAAATTCACAGACACAAAAAAAAAATCTTTTCAAGCTGCTCTCCCAGGAACAGACACGTTACAGTGCCAAGCGCTTAAATCTCAGATCCCCATTCCTCGAAAATGACATTGAGCGTTTGCGAGTCACCCATCGAGCAAAACTAATACATGACCACCTGCTGGTTTTTACAGTTTCAGCAACATTTGGGACTTTCACCCATCGCCGGTTCATCACTCGTCGGTGATTTGCATTTCTGACCTTTTTGGACCGAGAACACACAATTTTATCCTGGTTTATACATTGATTTGTGTTATTCTGTTGTTATTTATCGTAATGTTATGTGCACAAATCTAAGCAAACAGAATGAGAAGTTTAAGGAGGCAATTTAGTATGTTTTCCATAATTGTAACAGATTTTCCTCCTTTACACAACCTATTAATAAATTCAATACTTAATCGCCAAATGCCAATGTCATTAGGGATACGTGTTAGTGCAATACCATAACATAATCATCATGCTCAGCTCTCACATTCACAGTGGAAAATGTCAGTCTCACGCCTCATTTTAAAGCAATACTATGTAAATCATGCCCCTAGAGGCCATAAGCGCCACTGCAGGTGTTGTAGCGTGTTGCGGGTTTTTACTCATTAATTGTCCGTGAGAGTAAATACTACGCTGACAGAAAAGACAAATGGAAAGAGGGATATTGTACATCCAATTACACAATGGAGATATTTTTTTCACTCCAACTTGTGTTGTAAATACTGTGTAAGAGGCGCTAGCCCGCAGTTAGCTTTGCCCGTTAGCCTGTTAGCTTCTTCTTCGTGATTTCATTAGTGTGTATTGCGCCTCTGGGTCGAAGCAGGGAAAGATGCAATTGTGTTTTTCTGGCCAGAGACACCAGGCTGAGATGAAAGACCCCCAATCATCCCATTAACACAGTGTCGCGTCTGATTTTGATGCGTCTTTTCAATAAGCTCTTAGATTTGGTAATGCCAAATTGGAGATAATTTGCTCGGTCCAGATGGTGGTGGAGCGGTTAAGAGTGAAAAGCTCTGGGGTAAAAAAAAAAAAATTCAGACAGAGGTGGTGGATGCTTAACGTGAAATCCTAACGTGAAATCCTATTGTCGACTAAATTAGATTGAACCAAATCTGAAGTGGGACTAACAACTTAACCATTTCCAATCAGACTAAGCTGTAAAACAATGATCAAACCAACCAATTAACCTGGTTCTCAGTTTAATCAAATAGAGACTTAATGCCACCAATAGAAACCTTAACCTGTTTGAGAATCACTTGCCTAAACCTCATTATCATATAGCCCTGGTTTATTGCTGTGCCAGAGGTCTGAGCAGCAGCAGACTGAGTTCCCGCACACTGGCTCCTCTTGCTGCAGGCCTTTTTCCCATTGATCAGCCTCATTGATTGGGCTCACACAGAGATAAAGCTCCTGACAAAGCCGTAGATGTCGCATTTGGGACAAACTTCGGTGACGACTGTACGCCCCGAGTGAATACACTTGTTAAACACGGGCTGCACAGTTAATAGCGATCAATCAAGGAGTCAGGTTTTGCAATTGTATTCGAAATCATTCAGTATGTGATTTGTGTATTAGTTTAGCAGTTCATCTTTCACAGTCACAAATGTTTGGAATGTGTGCAATGAACTCTTAATCCCCACCTTACCCAACCAAATGTTGCTGTTTTTTTTAAACTTTTTTTGTTGTGCTTTTTCATCGCTTTTGTGTCTCCATTTACATCCAATACTATAATTGCAGAAAGAAACAAACTGGGGCTTGGAGGGACAGGCACCTAATGTACACACAGTACATGTGGCGCCTATAGATTCATTGCATCATACATCTATACTTTCCACTTTCCCGCATTCTACCCTCCAACTCAGAAAACCTGACCAGCAATCCATTATTGTGCTCACAGCCAATAATTACTTTGTGCATAAAATGTGTCCATGTTATTGGTAATTACGGTGGCCCGGAAGGCTCAACAGAATTACAAGACTTCCAACAGAACTGCATTATAAACAGCTGTGGACGAGAATGCATTGGTCCAGGGCCAGGCTGTTGATTAAATATGGAAATATGGACATGTTGGAAAAACTACTCGTAATGTTTCCACTTCTGTAAAGTAGCTCATTTCGCAGGCCAGAATAATCCCAACGAGATTGTGTTCGGTAATGGCTTTTGTTATTTGTGAGCCACCAGGGCCACCGTAGAGTCTGATGGCAGTTATGACAGGAATTCACATTCATTTCGGATCGTTTTGTGCACCTCGCTGTTTACATGATCCTGGCGTAGCGTCAACGAACAATGTTCAGTTATTTGGCCTTTAGCTTCTTCACTCAGAAATCCAATCCAACTTTATCAATTGAATATTTGAAGTGCTGTACACAAATTCAACAGATTCCATGCAAATAGATGTTCATATTATTTGTATGCACTGTGCTGTGTTGTTTATCATTTACACTGCAGGAACTTTGATGTTCTGAGAGATAAAGACAGGTTCATGTGCATCACTGTTTTACCTTGAAATGTTTGTAACGTGGGCTGGGTACTGTCAAATAAATGGAACACATTTAAAAGAAATACCCTTTTATGTAATAAATGAACAGTTTTGTTCTGTTTTCTGGTTCTAGACGACAAATATGTTAGTATAGGTGTCATCATCTGTTTTCTGTCCCCTGTTTTGGTTTGTTTCTGTGTTTTATTTTGACATGTGTGTTCTGTCCTTGTGATTTTGCTTTACTTCTCCTGTGTTAATTGCCTGCCCCGCCCTGATGTGTTACACCAGTGCCCTGTTTCCTCATGTACAGGTGTTTATACCCCTGTGTTTCCCATGTCCTTTGTCGGTTCATTGTCAGTGTCAGCGTCCACATGGGTTGAGTCAGGTCTGTGAAAACAGCGCAATTCATGCTCCAGGCCTGTGTGAGGCGCTGTGACGCTAACACAGATAATAGAACAAGATGTGGAGGGTACATGCACAGTAACCTTTTGTGGAATGTAAACAGTGAAAATGAAACTGATTCAAGAATTTACGATCTCCAGAAGAGATGAGGAGGCGAGTTTATTCTTCAGAAGTAACGGGACTAAAGCAGAAAAACCTGTCAGTGACTTTTACTGTCAGTCCAAAAACACAGACTGACTCGGCCGTGTTTTTCTACTTCTACTTTCTACGTCACCTGTGGCTTGTGGACTGCACTGGAGCAAAGAGGAGCGGAGTAAAACCATCATAGATCCATGAGTAAAGCTCATTACAAGGTCAGTAGATTATGGATGACAGACACCACTCTGGTGCTGTGATGTCATCGTTTTAGTAAAAGTTGCAGAGACGTCGTAACAACTAGTGCCACGTAAACAGCGCTTTGAGATCTTTCCACTCTGTGACCTAGTGTGTACGTTTACAGACCCCCAAAACGCCGGGCTTGTATGGACGATGCACTGGATTGATGAAATATCTTTGGTTTGGTCCTCAGCTTGACTTCATATGGACAGGGCCTTATACCCTGTGTTTCCCATGTCCTTTGTCGGTTCATTGCCAGTGTCATTTCCTTTGAGTTTTTGTTCCTTCAGTTCTTTGTCTCTGGATTTTTAATTTAACATCGCCAATGTTGTTGCAGTCCTGCTTTTTGGGCAGAAGCAGTAAAACTCTTTTGTCTGTCTAAACTCCAATAATCTGCTCATTGCACATTGTATTTCCTGCTCCATTATGCACTTTCTGTGGTGAAAAGTGCAATCTGGCTCATGCCTTTGGGCAACATGCTGAAAGTTTGTTTTCCTAAGTGGAGTGGCAGGTTGCTGCGCTAATGCCACTGAGCCACAAACACACACTGCCTTTTTTTTTTTAAGCTAATCAGTTTGTTTGCCCTTAAATTGGTTGCAGATTGTGACAGACTTGATATTCTCGGCGATTGTTTCCTTCAGAAGGGCAGATCTCTAGAGTGATTCATTGCCTTTAGTATTTAGCATTGCCAAAGTCTATTCCTCAATCTAAACCCGCACCTTTTTCGTCTGTCATTTTCCGGTCCTCCAAGCATGCATCACTGTGGAGAGGGTTTGTATTTGTGAAATGTGCCGAGACTTACAAACGCATTTCCTTTACTTTATTTTTCTCAGGGATATGAATGAGTGCACAAACAGCTGAGCGGCTCGTGTCAACATTCAGTCCCAGGAGTTGTTGCAGCAAATGTGTACGGTGCGAAAAAAGCAAGCCATACCTCACACATACAACAGATGCGTTTCCCTCATAATATCCTATTCAAGCACCAAGCTGGAGGCATTATGAAGTCACATGGTTGTTTAGTTAATCTCACAGTATCCTGCTGTACAACTGTAGTCTGATTGTCACTTCACTTGTGTTGCACTACATGCAGATGTATTTAATCATTATTCAAATGGAACACACGGCAGGGTGCTGCGCTGTTGATTTGACTATTACTGTGTTTCAAAATGTCTAGCTCTGTTGTATTATCATAGGATGTTAGCATGGACTGAGCCTTTCACATGACAACATGTGTGTATTTGTCCACTGTGAGATCAATAAAGTCATGTCTTAATTAGTAATTTAAATATATGGAAACACAATAGACGGGACATTTGCTTCAATCACTATACTTACTTTATGTTTGGTTCTCTTCATAGACACATTTGTGCTCCTCATGTTCACGTAGCTTTACACCAGGTGCTCTGACCATGCAAAAACATGTACAATAGGGTTCCCATTAGGGCCCGAACTCCTTTGAAGTAGAGCTTCGGAATTATAGTCTGATTTTTGTTCATATAAAAACAAGGGCGGCTTGCATGAGAACAGGGGTTCCCAAAGTGGGGGTTGGAAGACATTTTTTATTGAAATCATAACATTGAATTTGATGTATTTTTGATTTAAAGCAGCATATTTGAGTGAAATCAGTGAAATTTTAAAACATACTATCAAAGCAAACATTAATGAAGCAGATTTTGAATGGTGTACCTAAATTTATTATAATACTAATTCTATTTTACAGTGGAGGGGTCCCGAGTTATTGTTCTGGTGATTTACCGATCAATCTACGTTCCCACTCTCACCTATGGTCATGAGATTTGGGTATTGACCGAAAGGACAAGATCGCGGATACAAGTGGCCGAAATGAGCTTCTTTCGCAGGGTGGCTGCGCACCCTTCGAGATCGGGTGAGGAGCTCAGTTACCCGGGAGGCTCTCAGAGTAGAGTCGCTGCTCCTTCACGTCGAAAGGAGCAGCTGAGGTGGTTAGGCCATCTATTCCAGATGCCTCCTGGTCGTCTCTATCGGGAGGTTTTCCAGGCATGTCCTATTGGGACGTGGCCTCGTGGAAGACCCAGGTCACGCTGGTGGGACTATGTCTCCGACCTGGCCTGGTGTCGCCTCAGGGTCCCCTCAGAACAGCTCGAGGAGGCGTGTGTGGATCGGGAATTCTGGGCATCTCTGCTGAGACTGCTGCTCCCGCGGCCCGGCTCTGGATAAAGCGGAAGAAAATGGATGGATGGATTTTAGGGGTCGCAGCCCAAAAAGTGTGTGGACCCCTGCATATGAAGTTGGGATTGAAGCACTAAACCTTTAGCTCAAGGGAGCCCCTGTTGTTTCTTTTGTTGTTGTTTTTGTAGTTGCTTTGTGACTGTTGCTCACAATTTAATTTAATTTAATTTATTTATGTATTTGAATTAGGACAGTACATATGAAGCAACGTGCCGGCCAACAGCTTCCACATAAATAAATTGCATCCATTGTCCTAAGGCAGGAAAAAAGAAACCACACACACACAATAAGACACCATTAGTTAAGCAATAACATGACAGGAACAGATTTTTTAAACAAAAAAAAAGACTGTTTGGATTTCAACCAATTTTTAAGGACCCTTTAAATGTTAGGAAGGTCCCACAATGAGTGCATCTATCACATAAACACATTTCGACAGTGGCGCAGGTGAAAGGTCAGGGGTTCATACTGTTGTTGTGTCCCTGGGCAAGACTCTTCACCCACCCAGTTTCGAAGCAGTTTGAAAGGTAGAATAGCACGACTTGCGTAGATGGTGGTGGATTTGAAAAAGGAAATCAGTTTTATAGTCACTTGATTAAATATGTCTGTGTCAGCTCTTGTGCTTAACGGGTAGAGCCTCGTTCCTTCTCTGCCTAATTGAATTCCGCTTCCATTTTTAGATACCAGCATTGAAGAGCCAACTACCCATAGAAATAATAATAATGCGCTGACTTAATAGCTAAGGGTGTAAATAGCTTTTGAAGTACACAGTGAAATTGAGGGAATTAAGGACAGTCTGTCGCCGAGATGGAGCATTAATTCAAAAACAAGTGAGCGCTTAATGCTTTTATGAACTGCCAAAAGTAAGTATTGGCGGCGTAATAATAGTTGCATTTGAAAGTGTGGGATAAATTCAGAAAGTTAAGCATTCTATCTCGGAGGGATGCAATTATCACTTCTAGAGAGGTCACCGCTTGAATTTTTCACATGACAGAAGTGATTAATTCATATTATTCCAAGACCACAAGCCTTAGCTGTTGTGAAACGCTCCCAGACATGCACTGAAACCTCGTCCTTGCTGTTTTAGTATAGGACACTTGCCGCCGTGAGCCACATGGCGCTGGAGGAGGAGGTCAGAGCACATGTGTATGCCCTGGCGCTCACTCAGACATCTAATATTGTGTGTGCTGTGCCAGAGAGTGCTGAAACGCATGATAGGGCAGAGGGGGGTTCATTTGCATTCACTCAGTATGTCCTCAGTGATTGGGTTAAAGCAGCAGCTCTATGATATGCTAATCACATGCTAGAAACTGTATGCCAGATGATGAGGTGCACTTTGCAGAACACACTTGTCGATTATTTGGAAATTTGTTAATTCAGATCCATACATGAAGTAGACTCATCCACTGACTGGAATTTGTAATGTGTTTTTTTTTTTTTTACATCCCATATAACATATCTGGAGTCGTGCTTTCATTAATTCAGGGCAGGCACTTTTCTGTAATCCTGCGTATTCCGTCCGCCTCCCTCTACTCAAAATGCTTGCCCACACTCTGAGGAATGTCACGCTGAGATTTACATGAAGTTTCTCGCAATTTTACAGTGAGTCTTGACACCGTCACCAAACCTGTTCTGACGCTGTCCATAGTAAACTCTCCTTCCAGCATATGTTAAAGGTGCACTGTGCAACTTTTATGTTTAAAAAAAAAGTTGATATTAGTGCATATTTGACTTTTAAGTGACCCTATGGCTGTATAGGTGGTTCTTTCTGTCCCGGTGGCCCTATAATGCTTCAGGATCAATCTTTATTTCAAGTTTTTGAGGATTTCTGGTAGGTTTTCAGAATGGAACATATGCATGGAGATTGTCAATCAGCAGTGAAAGACTAAGGCTGTATCCGAATGTTTGTTTTTGCTTTATTATGTGTGGACTCCTGCTGCATAATAATTTCCTTCGGGACATTAATAAAGTTGAACTTTGAACCTTGAACCTTGAACCTTGAACCTTGAACCTATTCCCTATATAGTGCACTATATAGTGGTCACGCCATTTTGTAGGGGTGTCCGAATGTCCAGAAAGAAAAAAGCAGTCCACTCGAAATTTCCCACAGTGCATCTCGAAAAGTAGTGAGCATCGATGGTCACTAAACGGGTCAATATAGACCACAATGCATTGCGAGAGTCGGAGAAGAGCCTGACAGTGACAGGTCTTTGAACAAAACAACACGACTGAATGAAATCAGCTGTTTCAGTCGTGTGTTGCGTATTTGTCATGATGCTAATGTTAGCTGCTAACCTTTAGCTGGAGCTGTTAAATGAACGATTGCTTCTTCTCGAATAATCCAAGCCATTCATGTAAAATCCATGTGAAGTAAAAGCGTATTAATCCATAAATACTCCACTGTCTCATGAGTTTGGTTGGTCTTTATCGCAGAAATACATCATTCCCGGAGTTTAGCGAACTTTTAGCAGATGTAGTGCACTCAATCTGCTGGCGCTTCGGACACCAGCCTGTGACCTACTTTCGGCACGTCTTTTGAGCTAACGCTGGGGTGATGTTTTTTTCTTTCCTTATTTAGTGATGATAGTAACGCCTGTAAAAGTGCCAAAACAGTCGTTCTGTTTCATAAAATAAACGTTTGTAACAATAAATAAATTCAGATTAAAAAAATAAAAAAAAAACATATCTGCTTGCTGCAGCGCGCCTGACGTCACACATCGCGGAGAAAGTAGTGGGCTTGTGTCCGAATCGCCAACAGAATCAGTGACTATATAGTCGACTATATAGTGCAGGCCTATGTAGTGAATGAGGGGTTAGGGAATAGTGTGGACATTCGGACACAGCCTAAGAGAAATCCTAGAAACAGCTGACCATGGAGAGTTTTAGGGGCCACCAGGATGGTATGTAAAGGTGCTAGCAAACAGAGGCCTGTCTTTGCTGATCTGGGGTCAGTTTTTGAAGCCGGAGGAGAAATGAAGTCAGAGAGAGGACAGGCGCGCTGTTTTATAATACATCAGCTGTGTAGTGTGTCCCCTCTTACGATTCTGAGTCGTTATGTGTGAAGTAAATAAGTAAGTACGTTCTTATTGTCATTCAGTCCTGAGCTGCATCTGAGCCGTGCTGCCACTGACTGCCCTCTGTCTCCTCTGATCCTCTTGTGACGGCTCCACTGTGCTGCCTCTTCAGTGTCTTGAAAAAGACAATTTTGGACTCTCAAAATAAACAAATCCACCAATCTTCCATAAAAACACAGCAAAGACGTACAAAAGTATCCAGAAAAACAATGTGGAACACAGAAACCACAAATGCAGTTGGCAGAAAAAGGTAAAAAAAATTAAGCTGTACCAGGAGAGAGGGAGGCTGCTTTCTGGTTTCACATTGCCATGACAACCAGAAGTTCTACAGTATAATCGTGCTAAATCCAGTCGTATAGTGTGGACCCCCATTCTTTATAAAAATCTTTTAAGAAAAAATTGTGTAGTGTGTGCTGACCTTAAAGGGACTATACCTAATTTTGAACCTTTTTAGTCAAAATGTGACGAATTGGGTGTTTTTTCCGTTACGGCCGTCCTTTGGCGTCAATATGTGCACCTTTCAAAGGGGGGTATTAAGCATAATTAACTTTTTAGAGCTTTTAACCATGTTTCAATGGTGTTCTCTCTTGAAAAACTTAACTGGAGTAGTGTTTCATCTTTGAGTCATCTTTGGATCTACACCAGTGACTATTCCTAGCAGATGAAGCTCTTCCGAAATGCTCTCCTCACCTCTCGATCTCTTGCTTAGCTTAATCCTTTCATCGGCAAGTAAAATAATCCGCCTTAGCTTAACCACAGCCACATGAGCAGAGAACCGTTTTCGCTTTCTACGTTTTTTTTGTCTCTTTATTGAAACAGCTGCACAGCAAATGGGAGGAATAGGGACGGGATGGAGATCGTGTGAATATCTTTATGACATTTCAGCTGTTTTAGATCAATATTGCATGTTTTAACATTGCTAATACTGTATGTAGCAGTAGGAGCAGGTTGTGAGCCCTCTGCTGATGCCTTAAAATGGTCAATCAGCTTCTCAGCAGTGGTGATGAGTTGCACAATGGCATAGTGGTTTGTGGTCTCTTTGTGAGTGGACCAACTATCCCTTTTCGGCACATACTCCCTGCTTTTCTGCTATTTTTTTTTCCACTTTTGCTATTTATTTGAGTGGGTAAGTGCGTGGTTGTGTGTTATTGTAGAGATTTGCTGTCACTCTGTCATTGCTTATTCCCTTTATCTCATCAGTGACCCCAGGAGTCACCCCTCACACCAGTTCCATCATGCCTTTGGTGCGGCCCCCCTTCGATTCCTACTTACAAACACACACACATCTATGTCATAACTCCCCTGAGGCCACAGTCCTCTCCCCATCTCTCTCTATCGGCCTCCTGTGTTCCTTGGCTTTTCACAGATTCCCCTCTTTCATGTCAAACCGAGCACATAATGAACAATTTTTGCTGCCACAAGGGGGTCTTCTGGGCTTGCTTGTACCTTGTTGCGCACACATGTTAAGCACAAACATACTATTAATACATACATGCATGAAGGCAAACATGAAAGCTAGCGACAAACTACTAGCGTTTCTTCACGAGTATAGTCAAAGGCAGCATGGGCACATATGGGATGCCCTGGTTACCTATATACGCCTTTTCATCCACAATGGCGCATCGGGTGATTTCTCTTATTGTTTTGACTTCAAAGCCCTGCGCAGAGAGACTTTGTTGTAGCGTGGATTGCTAACTTGTGTTTTCCCATGTGATGAAGCAGACTTTGGAGCCTTTGATAAATCTATTGCACATTTGGAGACTAGTAAATGGTGGTGGAGAGGCTCGATGTCCACCCAGAGCTTGAAAGCCCACTTGCTTTCATCTGCTGTTTTTCGCCATCTTGGCCCGTACACTTGGCTCTGTAATGTAACCTTTTGCTGCTCTCTGTCTCCCTCTCTGACTCATTTGCCATTTTGTTCATCCCCGGACGCCCCTGCCTCTTGTTGACTTTTTGTACCCTTTCATTCTGGTCTTTTGCCTTTTGATTAGGACAGTGCATGTGCTGCCAGTGGCTGGTGCCTTTCCAGCTGTACTTCACTGGGGTGTGTACAATCTTCCTGCTGCTAATGTCCAAAGGCTATACTTTATGGCAGGTATGGGCAAACCTTCGATGCAAGGGCCATATTAAGAACCTGACAGGGTTGTGATTTGGGGCATTTCCCACAAATATACTGTAATAGTCTAAACCAGTGGGTCTCAAGTGGTATGGCTTCGGGACCCACTATTACCGTAGGATGACAATCTGCGACCCAAATACACATCTTCCCATATATGTAAAATATTGTATTTTCTACATACTTTTTTTTTTTAACAAGCTGCAGATAGGACTTTAAAGGAAGAGTTCACTGTTTTTCCATACTGAGATATGTTCTTACCTGAGCTTAGATGAGTTGATGCGTACCTGTCTGTTTTTTGTGTGCCCATGGAAGAGGTTGGTCGCTTCGAGCTTCACCCCCGTTTGGAGCTATAGGTATATACTGGGAGAGGCCAAATGCTAACAATATCTTTGGTCTTTTTGCGTGACTTAGCGCACGCACAAAGACCAGACAGGTACGCATCAACTCGTCTAAGCTCAGGTAAGAACATATCTCAGTATGGAAAAGCGGTGAACTATTCCTTTAAGACTGACTTTTGATAGACACAATGGACCTCATTGCTTCTTAAACCTAAACGAAAGCAGTGTCAGGAAACAGCGGCAGATTCACGACGCGTTCTTAAGTAGGGGAAATACTTTGCACAGGTGCTCTGAAGTTGGTGAATCTTACTTGGAAGCGCGTTTGTATGAGAACTAGTTAGCATATGTCACTGCCTATCATTCACCATAAAAGGACAAAAAGTGTTGTGTGCAACAGGTAGCCAGAGGAGGATATGAATGGTAAACACAAAACTAATAACTGGCAAAACCCAAAAAGAAAAAAATCCCAGCCATCAGCGCCCCACACTCAAGGACCCTCCTCAATCTTTGGGCGTGCGACTTTGCTCTCATTACAAAATGTTTTAATAGAAGTAACCTGTGCATCACGAAAGTGTTTTCCTTCTCTTCCTGTGGGCCAGTCCCTTAAATTCATGCGGCAGCAGCGATGTGACACTCACTTAAAATGGTTCCGCGGTCCACTTTTGGATCCCGATCCACCAATTGAGAATCACTGGTCCGAACATTTCTTTTTAAGGAAAAACAGAGCAACAGTTATGCCTTACCTAACTTCAGTGTTGAAACTTTTTAAAACCCGTACATATTGGGCTTGGGCACCTCTGCTTTAGGGTCATGTTTTGTTCATTTAATTATCACCTTATAGATGTAGTAATTTGCATTCACTTTACATTAAACACAGATAATGAAAAAGGTGAAAGGTGAAGCTGCTCTATATAAATGCCTGCCATGTTCTTGATTAGCTTTGTGAAACAATCAATGTAATTCTCTGCATTGAGGATACAATCATTTCAGCTCATTCCCTGCACTGATTAGTCATGATTGGAAGGCATTTCTGAATACTGAAAGTGAATGCAGAACCTGTAAGCTGCAGGGGAAACAACAAACAGAATATATTGTTTTTTGACAGGACTCATTTCAGATGCAGCTGGACAAGTTTGACAAAGCTTGTTACGCTACTGAAGGGCATGAATAATGTAGATGTTTGCATTCTCATATGTATGTAGATGCCGGCATTATAACCACAGAGCACAGCAAACAAGACATCAGTTTATTTGCTGCGTCTGCTCAAATTAGAGTTGACGTCTTCATCAAATAAGTTCCCTAATCCAAACATTAGCTTGTGAATGAAACAACAGATCAATGTAATTCCCTTTGTGTGCCGGCAATAAACTTACTCCAAACTCTTCCAGACATATTTAATATCGCATCAAACTAATAAATGCTTTTGTTCACAAACTCCTCGCTCTGTGATTGTGCAATTAATGGCGCTGGTTTTGCTTGTGTCTCCAAGCGGTCGGCCGTAATGGCTGTCGTGCTGGTGTTGACGCTTCGAAATCAGAGCAAATCAAGCGTCTGGAGCGAGGGACAGATGGACAAGTAGAATTATGACTTCGGCCTTATTTGTGTGTTGGGAGATTAATCAAGAAGCTGCTGCTCTAAGGCCTTCATCTGCAGTTTAACAGACTGCTCGTCTTTGTTCGCATTTGAACCCATGGAACATTTGTCTAGTATGTTATGAATGTAAAGTTGATTTTGCTGTGTTGCCATGTGGTAGAAAGGCTGGCGAACCATCTTACAGTCCACTTTTTACTACTTTTAATCAGGATAATGTTATCTCCTAAAACATACAGTTCCAGATTTTGTTGCTTTTTATGCACATATTTAGTCTGCCACACTCAAAAGGCCTGCCCACACTCCGATAGACGTCACATGGACTCTCTGTGTTATTCTGATTCGTGACATGTTCTCAGGTAGCTATAGTTGATTTTACCGTCATCTCCTTTTCACCGCAGCAGCAGGATTGCACCCTCTGCTGGTGTTTTGTATAACTACATTTTCAGCACCTCAGATAGGGGTATTTTTAAGAACAGAAATGCTACTGGAAGTCATACAGCAAACCACACCGTTGTAATATGCACTACCTGCTGCTTACTTACACCTGCCGCTGTATTGCAGAGTGTAAATCCACTCACGTCATTTTATTTTATTTTTTTAAGATATTTGTATATTAAGAGCTTGCAAAACAAATTTACGCTGAACAGGTACAGGCCTCATATTGTAGCACATTACTAAAGCACACACCTTGAAAACCTAATTCTAAGAAGTTTTGATTCAGGTCACTTATCTGTGTACATAGTATTTCATCAAATGCTCTCAAAAAGGTCCTGGTTTAGTCCGTGTCTTGATAAATTTCCTCTGGGAGCTACTGTATGTTCCCATCAATGTCCTTGCACATCATGCAGGATAATCCACCCACGAGTCCTGACCGAACCTGGGTCAGCATCTGGAGATGGGTCGCCCACTGCTCTTGACAAGGTTTCCCTTGTGGTCCAGAAGGTTGGGTCAAAAAACAATAGCTTAAGCTGGTTAACGTTTCAACTTTGAAAGATAAACTAGGCGATCTTGCCAATATCTGTCGCAATACTGTCTACACAGTGTTATTCTATTCATATTGAGCCTGTCTCCCCACAATAAGCAGACCGTCCACAAACAGACTGGGGTATTATATGTGAGAATACGCTCGTATGCTTTTTCCTGCTGGCCTGCCCAGTTTGATACATAATGTATTAGGACTGAGACCGAGTGAGCTTTCTCCACTTGTTTCTGTGCTGTTCCTGCCTCTGTCTCCCCCATAATCTTATTCTCAGTCCCCTGTACATCACATCCTCTCCACCATCTGACTGTTTTCTGGATGAGGTTGCTATATATAACGAGGAACGACGGCTCCTGTACTATATCGTTTGAAGTTGAGCAAGACTGGTACCGTATGGTTCTAGTGAAATTGATGTGGAAACAAAACTTCGAGTCCATTCCAGTTCGTTTCAGGATGAAATAAATGATTTTGTGACACGGCCAGCAAATGCCTCGATCAGAAACTCTAACTTCTCCTTGTTGTGAGTTTCTTCGTCTGTAATGACTCGCAGTGGATCTGACAGATGAACTACGAGTAACCCCAGGAAGTAGTGTATCTATGCACTTTGTTTTGATTTGTTTTGATTGCGCTACAGGGCTGTGTTTGCTTGTTGGTGTTGGATACAACCCCTCACTTACCGCATTTCATCAGGGACATGGAGGGATAACACAAAAACAATGGGAAACACCTGCTACAGTTAACTTGGGTACACAAAAGATACACAGTAATCAAAGCAAAAATAGTACATTTTCTTGAAAAGCATGGTGTGAGTGGGTAGTGTTTTTCTGCTTAATATAAAAAGGTCCCGGGCCTTGCGTGTTCTTCTCCCTGTGTCTGGGTCTCTCTGTATACAAACATATACAATACCTATAGATACTACTGGCTTGTATCTTACTGAAGATCTGGAGGAAGGTGCCCACACACTGCGGTTGCCAAGTACGGGAACAAAGTGTATCTTACCTTACCTGCCAAAACTGGACAGATCTGCTGCATTATAGACTCCATTTACTTTTGTAGATAAATCATGCTATTTTGGGAAGCAGGCTTGACCTACGTTTCTTGTTCGTCACAGCTGATTGAACTTTACTAACATACGCCATTCACTAATGTACTCTGACAACCTGCTAGCCTATACAACCAACCATTGCTGCTTGTGTGACATTTCTCTGTTCCTCGCACACTCCTCTAGATCTTTGTCCGTGCTGAGGTACTTTGAAGTCAATGTAAATAAAGAAAGAGCGATTCATACCAAATTAGAAGGTGTTTGTTGTTCGTTCCATCCTCGGGGGAGTCAGACTTGTTGGCCTGGATGTTTGGGAGCTTGCATTAACTTTTCATGGTGTCTCTTTTGTTTGTGTGTACTGCGCACACTGCTCTCCTGTGGTGCTGTGGATTCCTGTTGACTTGTGTTGTTCAGTTTAAGGCCTATCATGAGACAAGCCCCTTCTGGCATTAGTCTTCTATGACCTATTTAGACAAAGACATTTCTCTTGTAGCATGCTTAAGGGAAACAAAAGTAAAGTTGAATGAACGATCAGAGGAGTCAGTTGGACTTCTGGGTATGGTATTGGCCAAATTAGGCTCTCAACATTCACAAGTCATTCACAATAACATGTTTAATTATTGCACTGATTCAATGTCTTGCGATAGGGAAATTGTCATTTCTAATTTGAGGTCTTTGCGTGTGGAGTGAACATGAGCCAACCTTGATTTGGCCCAATGTAAGCCTTTTGGTCTTCCATACTTCATTGAAGGAATGAACCACCGTTTTTGCATACTGAAATATGTTGCCTGAGCTTGGACGAGTTGATGCGTACCTGTCTGGTCTTTACATGTGCGCTCAGTCATGCAAAAAGACCAAAGATGTTGTTAGCATTTAGCTTTTCCTCCTCTCCTCTATGGGGCCAAATGGAGGTGAAGTTAGAAGCGTCCAAGCTCTTCCACGTTTTCCCTATATAAATACGGTTATGTGAGTAGTTACACGATCCAAGTATAGTCACACAAAATTAAACATATCAATTTTCTAAGCGGATGAAAGGGGGACTATATTGTAAGGCGTAATAATACCCAAGGAGCACTTTGACGTCCGCGCAGTTAAGTCTAAGTGCTCCTTAGGTGTTATTATGCCTTGTGGATCCATGAGGAGAGGAGGAGAGGCTTATGCTAGCAACATCTTTTGTCTTTTTGTGTGACTGAGCGTGCACACGTAAAGACCAGACAGGTACGTATCAACTCGTCTAAGCTCATGTCTCAGCATGGAAAAACGGTGGCCTGTTCCTTTAAGCACAACCAAAACAGATGCTAGTTTGGCTGGGAAAAACAGGAGTAGCAGGCCTTCAACCAACAGAAGAATACATTTCTTTATCGCAAAACTGCACTGATTTTAGTCCCACGTCATACTAGTCTGCCAAACTACAATCTTTGGGGTTTTTAAAATTTGGATCCACATTCCAACAATTCCCTACAGGGGTTATTCTCATTCCAGGGATTCCAAAACAAAAGCACATGGAGAGCTCAGACCGTCGCCACTACCAAGGCCTTATCTGGTGTGGCAATAGACTATCTCTCATTTTTATCTTGAGAGCCGCGTCTGCCTCTGCACTGCCATGTAATGCCTCTCAATGGCAGCTTTAACCACTGTAAGGGATACGGAAGGATATGGCTGATGTTTATTGTATTTGATGACAGCATTAGATGGCTATTACACTATATTGTCCCATCACTGCCGCTGTATGCCCATTGAGCTGCCAAATTGTTTCCTGCAAAATGTGTCTGTGCTTGCGTTTATGACTCCATGGGTGTTTAGTGGTATACGGTGCCTGTGTGTGCGAATATAATTGCAATACAGATCTTGTAAAAGCAATGCAGTGTTGCAGGTGCCATTAGGAGGAACCATTAGGAGAAAGGGAAGAGAAAGTTAATAGAGCGACAACAGGACATTGAGTTGACACACATCATCACCTCTGACTCGAGCAATTTGGTACAGAAAGAATAAAGCTAAAAAATAGTCTGAAGCTGTAATTTGGCAGATAGACATTCACAATCGTATTTTAAACACACCACACATCGGGACAAGACTGGAGAAACGTTGCCAATGACTGTGTAGAGTTTTACGATAGTTAGGTCCAGTCTATCCTCTCTATCCCATTTACAATAACAAATAATCCTCCTTTCGCCGATGTTTTCCGTGGTACTTAGAGATTTACTGCTTCTTTATGTAGCTGTCAACTAAATGTCCCGTGATTCGTTGTGAGTCGAAAGGGTCACTGCACTTGACTTCCCCGATCTAATCTTAAGGTCTATTGATTGCCCCTGGACTTTTAATAGCGCCGCAATACCATGGGATGTATTCGGCTGTCAAATGAACTTTGATTTTGGTTTAGCTGTTGGAGCACTGGAGGGACTTTCGGCAGAGATTTTCTGCTTCCTCAAATCTGATTACGGCTCAGAAACCAGGCGCCTCATGAGATCAGATGTCAATTTGCAGTTTATTAAAAGCATCACGTCTGGACCGAGTATTGTTTACTTCAAAACAGGAAAACAGGAAAAAAAAAATATCACGATTGCTTTCCCCATATTGATCGATCTCGAAAGATTAAAGCAATAATGTGGTCTTTCCTGGACTAGCATGTATAGTTCCTCTTCGAAGGTCAACTTTTCATCCCTGTGTGCGCGTCCTGGTCCTGTGAGGCTCCTTGTGTGTTTCTGTTTTGCCCTTTAGACGAGTTAGCGCAACTTTGTAGCTGCTTTTGCACGTAAAATCACCGGGTCCTCTCCTCTGGCGGCCGCATGTTCCATCCTGTGCTTCCTTTGGGCCAAGTGTTTCCCTGGGATTGACCTGACAGGCGCTGCAGCATTGCGGCGTCCATATTGTTTTCCACGATGCAGCAGGACTAGCTGATTCTCCTCGATCGACCTTTATTAAAATCATGATTAGCTTAAAATTCGATTAATTGCCCAGCCCAACTTCAAAATTGCTCACACAAGAATAAGAAAGTGTCTCATATCAACTTAAAGAGAAATAATGGTAAATGGTCACATCTATTTAACACTTATTTAGTGTTGGCCAGAGATTGGTAATGTTCATTTAAAAACATCTATCCCAGCTATCCCTATACCCAAATGTTAACACCTGTCTTAAGTTTTTCCTTCTTGTAACTAAAGTTGACTGTCTTCTAGCCACTGCCTCTTGTGAATTATAACAGGCAGTTCTTTCTGACCCCCTCCTTTGCTCTTTCCCCCGCCCCGCCATAAATTCCCCGACAGCTATTAATAATGAACGGCAGCGGGTGTGTGTAAAATGCCAGTCCCCAGCATATCATGGCGAACTGTCCCTTTTAGAAACGCTAATGTTGACAAATCACTGGAAGCATAAGGCATTTGAACACATCATTAACCTCTGAAATGTCACTGTTGTGTAGGGGCTTCATGTCTGTGTGTGCGGCTGTCTATGAAATGTCATTAAAGGCATTGTGGTGCTGCTATTAGCCTTCATTGACCTTCATTATATTCCAGTCGTGTCGTTTTAATTCGTTACATATCAAAGTGATCTGTGTAAGGCTAACAGCCGCAGACGCGCAGGGGTAAAGCAGAACGTTGGGGCATAAAGCGAGGGATTCTGAATGACACGTAATAAGCAATGACAGGCAATGTTTCTCATGAGATCATGTTTTTGTTGATTGCACAAGAAGCCGATTTTTCCACACAGGTTATTCCCGGAGACAGTGATTGCAGAAATTACGTGTGCTCCGCTGAAGCTAAAATTATCCACGGCTAGTATACATTCATTGCAATTTCAGCAAGGTGACCATTTAGCTCCAGTGGACGTGAATTGAAGCGAACACTCTGGCAGCATGCGCATAGGGAGTGACGTCACACATAGATATCAATCCTGTTTTTTATCGGTCACACAACGCATTCAGTTTGTACCTGACCTCAAGAAACCCTGACAAAAAACATTTACATTCTTTTGAACAAAACAACAGCAAGTCGTGTAGTTATCTGTTGCCAATACTATAACTTCTTAAAGGTGGTGTATGTAAGATTTCATAAACAACCGACCTATTTGTGTCCCCAGATATGAGAGAAACATGCTCGAATGATACACGTTTTTCCATTCTGAGATACGTTCTTACCTGAGTTTAGACAAGTTGATACGTACCTTTCTGGTCTTTGTGCGTGCACGTGAAAGAGCTTGGTCGCTTCCAACTTCACCCCCGTTTGGAGCTATAGGAATATACTTGGAGAGGCCAAATGCTAACAACATATCAGACAGGTAAGCTCAGGTAAGAACATATCTCAGTGTGTAAAAAGTGATAAGTTACAATAGTAAAGTGACCTCATTCATTTTTTTAGGACGGATATTCAATCAGAAAGCAGAAGGCTGCCCACACCTCGGGTTACCAAATCCAGTAGTTACAACTAGTTTTGATATGAACATACAATAGGGGCTGTAACCTTAATGTCCACCCAAGACTCTAACTTTTCATTAAACTATATGGAAGGAAGTAGTAAGTGCTTTATTTGTCATTGTACAAGCGTACAACGAAATAGTGTTCAGGTGTGAGTCTATAGTAAGCCTATAAAGGAAACCTAATAAGTGAAAGTAACAGGATACTGAGTTAGAAGTACATAAAAGGGGGTGGGATTAAATAGTCTTTACTTCCCCTCACTCCTTGGACAGCCTATAAAATGTGGAAAATGCTTTGTCAGTCTTAAGTTGTTAATGTATTGAGTTGCAAATTTTGGTGTTGTTGAGCTCACAAGCGCCTCACTTGTGGTAGGTTGTATAAATGTAGTGTTTTTTTTATGGTTTTATTCATACATGTGCATTGTGCAGTGGAATATATTATGCCCTCATTTTGTTTGACACGCAGCTCATCACTTTCTCACAATGCCCTTACCTCTTGGGGAAAAACAAAGGTTTCTAAAATCTAGTATAGATGCTCCATTTATAAAAGGATTATAATATTCCTATTGAGGTGACACAAATCTCCTATTTTCCTCATTATGTTCAGCGCCGATGTCCTGGATCTCATCAAATTTCACTGTAGAAATCTTGAAAAATATCTTAAATAATAATCCTCAACACCACATATGGCCACATTTGGAATAATAATTAATACCCTTTTGAGCATATACACATCATGTTCACTGCCTTTTTACTTAATCTTAATCAATTTCACTGTCAAAATTCAGAGAACGGTAACTTTATAGTGTGGACATTGAGACACAGCAGGGACTCTCCACCTCTCCTATTCAGACAAGTCCTATAAGAGCCAGTGCAGCCGCTATAGTTTAAGCTCAGTGACTGAACTCTGGAGGTTGTTTGCTTTGTGCTTCTTCCACAGCTTTAGTTGTAGTTGTACGTTTTTTAAACCATGGAGCGCATCCTACAAACATTACCTTTAACCTCTTCAGAATAATTGTTAAGAAATCCTCAGAATCGCTAACCTTTTGAAAAAGATCACAAGGTCAGGCCCTCACTGCACAAACAAAGTGTAGCCGTGAGTCCAACAGAAGGCCGAACGGGGATCCAAGCCGGCGTGCTCTGTCCAGCAATGAAAATACTAATTGGCTGCTTAACTACACATCGAATTTACTCACATTAACTTGTGCCCTGGGGCGGCTTTTGTCCCTTTTGCCACCGTTAATGAATACTACAGTGTTTAGAAGATAAAACTAAACTCTGCCTCATTAATTTGCATTTTCTTGTTCCTCCTCTGTGTCTTGTGTGTGCGCCTGATACGACAACAGAGCGGGGGGAAAAGTAGTAGAAGTGAAGAGTCTACAGGTTGCCTGGCTGCCTAATTACCTTGCCGTGGAAAATCATGTTGGCTCGGTAAGGGGCACGAGATTAAATGTCAGTAAATGTGCAATCAGAGGGTTGCTGTGAGCGGGACCTCTGTGTGCACGGCTGAGCTCTGTCAGTGGAGTAGATTGGTAAGTGACTTTGAAAGTTCCTCAAGAGCCTGTAGTAGTTTACAATAATGTGACGGGAGAACGAACAAGTCAGTGGGAGAACTTGGCTTTTAATTGTCACATTATGAAACAAAAAGTAGCACAGTAGTCTTTTCTGCCAGCGCAAATGAGTAAAGGTAAATAAGTTAAGTGACTGTGATATTCTGTACACAAATGGCAGACTCCATGGGTATCTGAACTTTCTCACTCTTATTGAAAGTGACGTATCGCAGCTGATCTCCATGTTAACACAGGACAGTCAGCACCATAGGGTCATAAAGCATAATCACGATTATTTTCCCTATATTGATCGATCTTTTTTTGTTTAAAAGAAGAAAAAGAAAACAATAAATGTAGTCTTTCCTGGACTAGCAAGTTAACAGATGCTGCGGCCAAACTGAAAACTCCAGCTCAACTCAAAAACAAACTTCACACTAACTTCACAGTAAAACATCCCCTGACAACAACACACAAGCATCTGCAAAGGAGACGCAAAAAAGTGGAAAGTTTGGAGAATGTCAGAAGCAGACAGCGAGCGCATGTTTGTGTGCGGAGCTTCAAAAGGCCAAGACTTCACTGTTAGAAGTCCAGCGAATCCACCGCTGCAGCCTCAAAAATAATCCACATGGTCTGAAGGTGTAGAAGGTGTAGAAGGTATAGAAGGTATAGAAGGTATAGAAGGTGTAGAAGGTGTAGAAGGTGTAGAAGGTATAGAAGGTGTAGAAGGTGTAGAAGGTGTAGAAGGTGTAGAAGGTGTAGAAGGTGTAGAAGGTGTAGAAGGTGTAGCGCGTCCTGGTCCTCTGACAGCTCCCCGCGTGTTTCTGTTTTGCCCTTTAAACGAGTTAGCGCAACTTTGTTGCTGATTTTACGCGTTAAATCCCCAGGTCCTCTCCTCTGGCTCCCGCATGTGCCATCCTGTGCTTCCTGTTTGTGTGTTTCCCAGGGATTGACCTGACAGGCACTGCAGCATTGCGCCATCCATATTTTTTTCCCAGACTGTGACAGGACCGGCCAATTCTCCTGTCAATTAAAACGCACCATGCGATTATCGTGATCGACCTTCATTAAAATCACGATTAGATTAAAATTCGATTAACAGTCCAGCCCTATAGCACAATACTGGCACATAACAGCTTTCCATGGATTTAGGGCACTATACCTGATTCTTTTTAAGTAATGGAACAACATTTGTTTTGTCCTCCTTCTATATTGTAAACTCAGACAGGCAAGCCAGTTTTAAGCATTCCTGTGACAGTGACCTTGGAAATGTCGCTATAAACTTGTTCCCATGTTAGTAAAGTTAGGAATGACTTGGGAATACAACTGACATTTTAATTTTGTAGCTTCCTCTTATTTGCTATAAAAAAAAAAAAAATCAGGTATCGGGCCTTCAAAGTGGGCTGACACTGAACCAATATCTATCTCTAAAGGTTTCAGATTACATAATTAAACCAAATTGCCTTTTTGTCCAGCAGCACTTCCTTATACACTGAACACTTCACACGGCATCTCTGAGTTATATTGCGTTATGCTCGACCTTTAAACTCATCTTTGCTAATCTGCTTTTTTATGCTTTAGGGGATGGATGAGCAGTTAGCAGCTTTATAACTTGAAATCAGGTTCAGTTTGACGTTATTTGTTTTAGAAAAGATGATCCAATATGGCGGCGTTTGTGTCACGTGACTCAAAAAAAAACCGATAAATACAATGAGTATGAGCCCAGTATGAGCGGCCAAACTCACCCAAGAGTATCTGAAGAGGGGGTGGAAATGTATTTTAGACACTGATTGCCATTCGGAACTTAAGTATTCCCACGATTTTTACATTTTGTCTTTCTGCAAACTCCGAGCTCCCTTGGTAATTCTAATAGCCTGCGGATACGGCTATATAGAGTCATTTTGGCCCCTTGCGCTCCATCTGATTCAATTTAAAACATGAACACAGCCTATTTCAGTAGCGACAAATTGTGTTGTATATCCTTTGGCCTCTCCCGGTGGCCGTATAACTTAACAGAGGCGAGTGTGTTCGATTGGTGTGCGCTTTTACTGCCCTCTTTATCATCCCCAGTGTCTTGATTAAAGCTACGACACCCACACACGTCCCCACCCCCCACGCTCTCTATGTCCTGCTCATGATTCGCTTCCACTCCAGTGTTTACTTGTTATTTCCACCACTTCCCGATCAGTGCGTCTGCAATTTCCTCCAGAGAAAGTCAGCAGTTGGAAAGCCATGGCTAAAACTTCTCTTGGATCGGAGAGCGTTTGTGGATTATAATTTCTATGACCTTTTAAGATGATTCGACTTGGAATATGGGCACCCTTCATTAAGCTGTTGAATAATACGTGGCAGAGTCGTCGAAAATCTTTCTCGGCACTGCTCTTGGATGTATATTTATGAACTCAAAAACCACCAAGTGTTTTGTGCCTGTGAGATATGAAGTTGGAGGAGGAAGAACAAAAGACGAACCACTCATTGTTCCAGTGCAAACAATCACAATGAAACACCTGGTGGTACAATAGCACTTTTGCCAAGTAAATCTGCCTCAACCAGTGTGTCTGAGAACTTTAGAAAGTAGGGCTTTCTGTTTGGGGAAAAAAACATTGTTAAATGTTGTAAATCAGGTTTTTTCCCATGTTAAGATATTTTGCATTTTTAGTATTTTCTGAATGTTGTTTTCAGATTCAAAAGAGTTTATTGTCAATTCATAACAATCGAAGTGTATGCTTCTCTCAATCCCTTTGTGTGGGGCAGAGGGCACAGGGAGGGCAGGGAAGGGAGGGAGTTCAGCTTCAGAGCCTGATGGATGAAATCGTTCTTCAGTCAACTGGACCTGACCCGTGGATTGCGCAGTCTCCTCCCTGAACACTACTTTACTGTCCGTGTGGGGAAATGTTCTTCTGTAGTAGCAGTGTCCGGGGACTCAACCAGCATTGAGTCTGAGGGTGTACTCACTTATTCCTCGCTGTCCTGTGAATGTTTACACGTTATGGCCGATAAAAATATATTAAAATGTAAATTTGGGTGGTATTAGTTTAACCTCTTAACCCCCACCTTAACTGAGCACATTTACCTCCAGTTTGGCTTTACCCAAATCAAGAAGTTTCTTGAGAAAACGCATCAAAAACTGACCAAAACAAGCAACTAAAAGCAACAAGGATATGACAAGAAAAAGGGATGAAGGTACAACAAAATGCGACAGAAACTCAACCAAAAAAGTGGCAAAAATGAGATGAAAAGAAAGTGAAAAAAAAGTGACGACAACAACGTGAAGAAAAAGATCAGTTTAGATGCGTTTTGCAGGACTTCGCTTTCAAATGAGGCCTTAGTCTGGCCTATATGCTGCAAGCTCCTATCCAGAAGCTTTTAGATTTGGGTAAAGCTTGAATTGGAGTTAATGCACTTGGTTAAGGCGTGTGGTAAGAGGCTAAACAGACACTGTTTACTCATTCTTGTGATTTTAAGAAAGATCAGACCACATTTTCTGACCAATTTAGGCAGAAATGTAAAAAATTCCAAACGGTGTACTCACTTTTTCTTCCCACTGTACATAGCTGGGGGATTTAGCCTACTGTGCATGTTGTGGGTTGATGGGGTAAACCAACCCAGACACAGGGATAATAAATTCCATTTTGTACTCAAACCCAGGACCTTCTTGTTGTTATGATATGTTGACCTTACTACCTACTCTGACAGTATTGCACCATAATTTCTTTGTTTATAATTTGTCCCAACTTTTTTTTCACTTTCAGCACAACATACTCTACAAGTGACCTCTTCCTATGTTCCTCCACATTCCTTACAACCTGGCTGAGCCCCTTGCCCGCTGATATGGACGTGTGGGTTGGACGATATCAGTGCCTGTGGGTTGCCTCCTTGTTGGACGCACATATTGCTTTGGTCTGTCTGTGTTTGGGCTTATACGTGGTGCGAGTGTGTGCGCCGCCTTTATCCCTTATCTGCAGCGCTTCACAGGAACTGAGCTAACAGAGCAGCGGAAACCTTATCGCGCAGAACACCACCGCACTGTTTATCCACGCGCACACCTGGGTTTTCCTCTCTGGAGACATTCACTGTAATGAGAGGAAGGACACGATTTACTGTAGGCCTACGTGCTCTATGATACTTTTATTTCGTAGTGTTAAGTGCTTTGCTGTATTTGCTAAAAGAGTCTTGTGTCTTCCATTTGGACCGCTGCACTTGTGTTGCGCCTCTTATTTCCAGATGGCTGCTGCTTATAGATGGGAGCTTGTGGTAAACATTCAGCTGCATTGAGTAAATAAGCAAAACATGCCTGATTGTAATATTTAGTAGCGCCTTTCACAAACATGGTCACAAATCGATTCACATGGGACAGGTTTGTGGGAAAATGCTGAGCTTACAGTGATAGTAAATGCATCTAAACTTCATGTATTTCCACGTCCACTGCTATAGTACAGAGTGTTACTAATGTGTGTCTGTCATGACTGCATTAATGTATACTGACATGCAACAACACTCCCTGGGGGATGTTCATGTGACCTTTTTAGAGTTTACACATCGAGCGAGGGGCATTAACTCACCGCACATGTTCACATTGTGCTGGTAAACTATTGATACTTTTTTGTATTGAATTTTTATTGATAAACAGAAGAGGGGAAAAATCTTTACCATAGTGTTCTACACAGTGTTACGTAATAGACTGCGCTAAAATATATATTACATTATTTATAATGTATTGTAAGTTTGTTACCACACTGTTGCCACTTATGCTTCAGGCGTTGTTAACTTTAATGACCAGTCTATTTCCCACAGCCTCTTTTACGTGTTCAATGACTGAACCTCTCCAATTTTAATATTATTAATCACGTAATGGGAAACCAGACCAAACCTTTTAAATCTCTGCAAAATGTCATGTTGTAACAACATAATGACAAAGGATGATATTTATGCAGCACTACATGCTGCGGTGCCATGGACCAGTTCACTGTCATTATTCTCGCTATAGACAGTAATTGTGGCTGGATTTTTGGCTTGAAGATGCAGTGCATTTTGGAGGGTGTTCGTCCTGGTTAATGTTTGCTGCCAATTGTTGGTTTGCCCTTTGCTCCAATCCGAATATGAATAAGCACTGGGAGCATATTGTTGTTATAGACCTACTTTTGTCAGTTGTTTTAGGGCAAAGGTGGTAACACTAAAAGTACATAAATTCATACATAATTCAGAGTTAATTCAGAAAATGAACTCATTAAAGGAACAGGTCACCGTTTTTCCATACTGAGATATGTTCTTACCCGAGCTTAGACGAGTTGATACATACCTGTCTGGTCTTTGTACGTGCCCGTGGAAGAGCTGGGTAGCTTCTAACTTCACCCCATTTGGTGCCATAGGAATATTCTGGGAGAGGGCAATGCTAGCAACATCTTTGGTCGTTTTGCGTGACTGAGGGCACGCACAAAGACCAGACAGGTACGCATCAACTCGTCTAAGCTTGGGTAAGAACATATCTCCGTATGTAAAACGGTGGCCTGTTCCTTTAATGATGACAAGGAATTCATCATGATCATGATGAAGAAACAAACAGTGGCAAAGAACAAAGCACATCCTTATGATTAGTTCATCCTTCATGTCTCCCTTAAATGAAGCATTGCAGTTTTGATCACTTAATAGACAGAGAACCTGTTTTAGAGATCAAAAAGACTATTAACAATAAAACACTATAAGATTTTATGAGATTCAAGCTGTGTTAACAAAAAATGTGTAAATCTCTGTCAGATAGAAGACCTCTATTGCAATATATTATGGTTTCTTGCGATGATGATGGATGATGCGTTTTTGCCATAACTATGACTTGACAAAAATATCTATAATTTGTCAGTATCATACAGCCCTACTGCCTTTGGCTTAACAAAAAATAGCAAATAAATGGCTGTTTTGATAGAGTTTAAAAGTGCTTCATGGCAACTAAATATAACCTCTGTATATTTTATGATTGTGGTGTAGCATTGACCATATTTACCTGCTGAATCCAAAATGCATGCTTGTTGGAATGAATAAAACGAGAGAAATGACTGGCGTGGAAAAGTAGTAAACACTGACAGAGAGACTCGCAGAAAGAGCTGTAATGAATTTTGGGGAAACTTTTTATCTGCCCCTTCAAACACGTTGGACATTTATAGGATTTCTCATACACCGTACCCCATTCCCAAAAATAATTTCTCCTCTCGCCTGTTCACAACTCCGTCCAGAAAGTGACAGCTAAATCATTTTCCCCTTTGGCGTCCTGTCTCACGCTCTCTCTGAAGCCGCTTCCCAGGAGGAGGCTAAAAAACACACTTTGTTCCGAGGTGTCACGACGCAAGCCAACGACTGCCGGCGCCAACCACTTCAATTAGGTAACCAGTCAGAAAGTGCACGGATATTTAAAAGTGGGTAGATGACGATATTAAGAGGGCGTGGGTCTGATCATTGGGCCCCGAAATGGGAGATGACATCACAGTGAGGCAGTTTAAGTGGCTGGTTTTGGTCATGGACACAATTAATTTGTCCCGAAGAGAGCCAGGGGTGGAGTCAGGCTTGTGGTGGAAGGCAAAGTCAATCCTAATCAGCATCAAACGTCACGGTTTTCTTTGATATACTGAAGTAACATAATGTGGAAAGTTTTACGAAACGCTGCTTGTTCCAAGTTTTCTAAACACCTGTGCTGGTGCCAACACATAGCATATCATCTAAGCTTATAAAGATTTGTTTATGCTCCAGTTTATTTTGTGACTGGCAGACAAAAAATGACACTTTTTTTTTTTGACATTTGGAAACTGCAGATTTATTTATTCTTTTGTTATAAGTATTGAAGAAGAACTAAGTAACTTTTTTTTTAACCTTAATAAATCCTTTTCGTAGTCCCTCTGGGGGTCATACAAGTGTTAATGGGATGATTGGGGGGGTCTTTCATCTCCCCCTTGTGTCTCTGGCCAGAAAACCACCCTTGCAACTTCCCTGCCTCTGGGTCGGAGGCACAATACACACTATCACAAAGGAGAAGCTAACAGGCTAACGGACAGAGCTTACTGTGGGCTAGCACCACTTTAACAGTATTTACAGACAAGTTTGAGTGAAAAAAAATAATCTCCATTGTGTAACTGGATGTACAATATCTCTCTCTCCCCTTGTCTTTTCTGTCAGCGTAGTATTTACTCTCACGGGTAATTAATGAGTGAAAAAACGCAACATGCTATGACACCAGCAGTTGCGCTTACGGCCTCTAGGGGCATGAGTTACTTGGTTCTGCTTTAAGCCTCCCGATCTGATTGCGAGTTAACTAATTTAGGATTTATTGGTAATTGGTCTCAACTTATATAGCGATGATGATCAAACTACTGTAGTCTAGTCATTTTATTTATAGAGCGCTTTTCCACAACCATGACACTCGCGTTCAAAGTGCCGTACAGTCCAAACAGTCAAATCACACAATACAACAACATTTCCAAAACACTGTTTGGCTTTACCCAAATCGAAATGCAGGAAAGTGGCAAAAGAGCGACACAAACGCACAACTAAAGAGTGAGTGAAGCAACAAAATATCAACATGAAAGCCACGAAAGACCGACCAAAAAGCAACAAAAAACGCCAGGCAAAAACACCACAAAAAGGTGATTAAAAACGACGAGAACACAACAAAAACACTTCCAAAATGTGGAAAGAGCGAGAAAAACGTGCTAAAGAAGCAACAATAACACAACAAAAAAGCTACAAAGTAATGAAAAAACGTGACAAAAATGAGATGAAATCAATCAACAAGTAAGCCATGAAAGAGTCTAGATCTCAGCTTTCAAATGAGGCATTGTGCTGGCCTTTATGCTGTACGCTTTTAGATTTGGATAAAGCTCTTTTTTGATCCAGTGAGAGTTTTGGACGAACTGTAACGTGTTGAGGGAGCGTTGTGGAAGGCCTGAGTACAATAAGCTGCAGAAGTCCAGTCTATTAGTGAGTTAATGTTTTGTGTTAGGATTAGTTTATCTGTCTGAGCTGGAAGAACCTATATTTAACAACATAAGAAATCTGCTGATATATTTCTGTATAGCCATTGGTTTATAAATATAAATCACATAACCTTTAGCTCTTATGCTAATCTTGGACTCTGTAAACACTCAAAAGTAGTTAATGTTTAGGGAGCAAACTTAACTTGTGCTTCGTTCTGTTCTGTTACCGGGCGTCTGTGCTTTACCGCTGCATTTTATTGATATGAACTAGCATCAAAGTCCCACAAAAAATCTATTTTCTTGTTAATATTTTAGTAGTGAGGTAAACTCGAGCATCCAGAAGAGAGAACTCCACACAGACGGGCCCCATGATTCCCGGGAATTGAACCTTCTTACCTCAGTCATCACGTGACGTCGCTCGGATCAACCCGCTCATCCTGACAGATCACACGCGAACTCATTATCGACTTCACAAGAGCTTCAGGCAGCAAACTTCAGACGTTCCCCCCTAAAGTGCTGACAAACTCGGCGCACTAAAGCTCGATTGTGCACGACTTCTCTTTCTAAGAATCCCTCATCATTTACGGCGCTTCAGAGCTTGCTTTCAGAGCCAATCGTTCTTCCCCAGCACAACATTTGCTCTAATTACGACGATGCTTCTCAGTGTTTGCCTTCTTAGCAGCTCCCTCTGTAAATCCAAATGAAGTTTTTGCACTCAGAATTTTTGCGGAGATGACGTTGAGCGAACACAAATGTGACAGGCGGAAAGCGAGGGGACTTGAAGGGCTTGCCGGCGCTTGATTTGCGACGGGGCAAAGTTTTTGAAAGCCAGGCTATAACTCGGCTTGTCTTGAACCTGAGGGAGCAGCGGGACGCCTGTTCCTTGTGTAGAAAAAGTAGCATATTCTCCGATTTTTTTTTTTTTTTTTGTTGGCAGCTGAATCCTTACTAGCGAATCAAAGCAAAAAAAAAAAAACACTGATCCAATTCAGATGTCACTTCCTTTTTTTCGGAGGAGCCTGGCGTGTCACACCAATCTTCACAGGCGCACCATGATACTGCGTACAAAGAGTACAGAAGTAGAGAGAAGTCAGGTTGTGTTAGTTAAGACATGGCACCTGTTTTTTTTTTTGGTATGTATCTGATCTCTGCTGCTTGACAACTTTTTTTTAGTACACTGCAAAATAAGTCTTGAAATGGAAAGGAGATGTGGCCTTTTTTAAATAAGAGTAACTTATTTAAAGAAAACTGTCCATGGGGAAAGTTTTTTTTTTACTCTTAAAGCAGTACTAAGTAATATGTTTACCTTAATAAATCCTTTTCTTAGTCCATGTAGGAGTAATACAAGTGTTAATGGGATGATTAGAGGGTCTTTCATCTTCCCCTGGTGTCTCTGGCCAGAAAACCATGCTTGCAACTTGTCTGCCACCGGACCGGAGCCACCAACACACACTAATGGAATCACGAAGAAGAAGCTAACAGGCTAACGGGCAAAGCTACCTGCGGGCTAACAATATTTACAGAAAAATTGGAGTGAAAAAAAAAAATATTTCCATTGTATAATTGGATGTAAAATATCCCTCTCTCCCTTCGCCTTTTCTGTCAGCGTAGTATTTACTCTCCAATACAATTATATTGCACAGCTGTATTGCATATCATAAGTTACTTCCCGGACCATTCTGGCCTTTCTGTGTGGAGTTTTCATGTTTCTCCCCCGTGTCTGGATGGGTTTCCTTCCCCACCCCCACCCCCATCGACCAAAAACATGCACAATAGATTAATCCTACAGCCAGATGATTCTGACCATCAGCCTGATTCAACAGATAGATAGATAGATAGATAGATAGATAGATAGATAGATAGATAGATAGATAGATAGATAGATAGATAGATAGATAGATAGATAGATAGATAGATTAGATAAAATAGATTAGATAAAATAGATTAGATAAAATAGATTAGATTCGATTTTATTCCAGATTGACATGGCAGGAAAGAACAAATGTTTGACTAAATAAAACATATAAAGCAGTAAAGCAGTGAAAACAACATTAAAAAATGCAGGTTGTTGGAGCTCTGCATCATGTGACATTTCACTTATAAAAGAACTTCCCAACCCCTTGTTTGTGAATCTCTGTCTAACACGTCACACGAGCAGCAGTTGACAATTGCTCTTCTCAACCATCAGAGGGAGCAGAAGTTACATCTCATCACATCACCATTTTGATTAAACCAAATGATAGATATTAAATTCACGGTTAGACACTTTCTACCATTAAAGTGGAGCCGAGAGAGAGAAGCTTTTCAAAATCACTGTGTGCGATGTAAACGCGTTCTTTAATGTTGTGTTTTTAATCTTAAGCCCCACCTTTGATCTCAGCCCCCCAATTAAAACAAAGAAATGAGTTTGCTTCAACCGACTGGGAGCTATCTGTGGTCCAGAGAGATAAGCTCGAGCGGGAGGCAGACACATGTTGCCGACACGAGAAGAACAAGGGGGTGACTTTGAGGACTGGACAGGCCTGTTTTTCACGCCGGGTTGTTTTGGCCATGTTACCACGGCGACGGCAGGTTTTCCACAGCGCCTTCTTTCATGCCTTTTGATGAGGGGCTGCGATAAAGCAGATGAAGGTGTCAGCACGGGGCTGCGTATTCCTGGCAGTGAACTTGTGTTTTTGTGGCTTTGCAAAAGATCTCAGTCGTGCAGGAGTTTTCCTTCGGAGAAAAGAGTTGTTCAAGCCGTCGTCTGTACTGGGTTGTTTAACCTCTTCACCCCCGCCTGAACCGAGAGCATTTTCTCTAGGTCGGCTTTACGTGAATCTAAAAGCTTCTATAGGCCAGTGCCTCATTTGAAAGCTAAGACCCACAAAACTGATCTCAATAGATCCTCGCTTTGTTGCCGTGTTGTTGACACTAATTTGTGGCTTTTTGTTGTGTTTTTCTGACTCGTTTTTGTCACTTCTTTCTTGCATTTTCATCCTTGTTTTCGTCACTTCTTTCTTACATTTTCATCCTTGTTTTCGTCACTTCTTTGTTGCATTTTCATCCTTGTTTTCGTCACTTCTTTCTTGCATTTTCATCCTCGTTATCGTCACCTCTTTCTTACATTTTCATCCTCGTTTTTGTCACTTCTTTCTTGCATTTTCATCCTCGTTTTTGTTGCTTTTTTCTTTTCGTTGTCCCTCTGGCCTTATTACAAGTGTTGATGGGATGATTTTGGGGTGTTTCTGGCCTGAAAACCACAAGTGCAACTTTCCTGCCTCTGATTCGGAGGCGCAATACACAATAATGGAATCATGAAGAAGAAGCTAACAGGCTAACGGGCAAAGCTAGCTAAAAAAAATCTCTCTCCCTTTGTCTTTTCTGTCAGCGTAGTATTTACTCTCACGGACAATTAATGAATTAAAAAAAGCAACATGCGATGACACCTGCAGGGGTATGAGTTACTTTGTTCTGCTTTAAGGCGGGGGTAAGAGGTTAAGGTGGTGGATGTTTTACCTTTCACCGCAAAGGCTTTGCTAAACATGGAAATTACAAGTAGCAGGCTGGCTCAAGCAGATATAGTAGGGTTTGTCTTTCTTTCATTTTCTGTTTCTCTTCTTGAGCGCTGTTGGGTGTTATACCTGGGCGCTTTGACCTTTGTGGTACATATTGATGTGAAATCTTCTCTTCCTCGTGGTGGGCGCGCAAACCTGTCATGCAAAACATACGTCCAACTGGGGCTGAAAATGGCAGCCCTTCCCATGTGGTCAGACCTACATATTTTTCCAGATGATTATTATCTGTTGTGTGAATTGAAAATCTCTACCCTGTCATTTTTTTTTTTCCGCCCCCATTTGCACGCACAGCATCTCCTCGCGCTTTGGTGTGAAAATGGCCGTTTCGAGAAGTGAGCCCGACGGGGTCAGAGGCAGCGTTCTAGTGGAAATGGCATTAATGGGAAATAGAAGTGGCGCCTGGGATGCACGTCTCTGAGCGGGAGGACAAAAGGAGCAGAGGAGATGATGACAGGTGAGGAAAATGATTTGAGAGAGACCTCGGAGAGAAAAAGAGAGAGAGTGAAAGAGAGCTTATAGACACTCAATGCAATCTTACGCTAAAAAGGACTTTGTCAAATCCAATTAGAATCAGCCCAGAGTCAGGGAGAAAATGCCTGGAACGAGACTGCTGTATGAACGCTGCTGTGGACGAGCTTCTGTCAGGAAATGAATGTGTTGGTTTAGTTTACTGTGACGGTGCTTTACCCTCTTAACCACCGTCTGAACCGAGCACATTTTCTCCAAATCTAAAATCTTCTCGAAACAATAGCAACAAAAATGAGCTGAGGACGAGGATGAAAACGCAACGAAAGAGTGACGAAAAACATGACAAAAAAAGTGATGAAAAAGCAACCGAGGAGTAACGGAAAAGTGACAAGAATGTGTGACCAAATAAAGCATCAAACATGCCAAAAAAGAGCAATAGAAAAGTGACAAAAGAGTGACAGAGAAAATGAGCACAATGTGACCAAAAAGTGGCAACAAAGCAACGACTTTGCAACAAAAATGCCACAAAAGAGCAACAAGTGAGTGGCAAAAGAGTGACAGAAAAGTGACAAAAAAGTGATGAAAAAGTGTTGAAAACGCAACCAAAGAATAAGAAAAGTGACAAGAATGTGTGACGGAAAAAAGCGACAAAAATGCCACAAAAGAGCAATAGAAAAGTGACAAAAGAGTGACAAAAAGTGACGAAAAAATGACGAAAACGCGACCAAAGAAAAACAGAATGATTAAAAAAGTGATAAGAAAGTCACAGAAGAGCAACGAATATACAAGAAAAAAGCCACAAAAGAGCAGGAAAAAGTGACTAAAAATGGACAAAAACGCAGCGAACATGCTACAAAAGAGCGACAGAAAAGTGACAAAAAAAGTGACAACAAAGTGACGAAAACTCAACATAAAAGCAACCAAAGAATAACAGAATTAGTGACAAGAACGTGTGACGAAAAAGCAAACAAACAAAAACAGAAAAGTGATGAAATTGTGATGGAAAAAGTGACAAAAAACGAGAGCGAGAAAAAAAAAGAAAAAAGAAAACGAGTATCAAAAAAGGCTGTAGCGACACGGCAACAACGGGAGGAAAAATATCCGTTTAGATCAGTTTTGTAGGTCTTAGCTTTCAAATGAGACGTTACACTGGCCTCTAGTAACCTTTTAGTTTTGGAGAAAATGCACTTGGTTTAGGTGGGGGTTAAGAGGTAAACAAGAGCAGCAGGAGTAGCTATAGTTGTTGGTATTGGATCTGGTCCGTGCCTTGTACAGTATTAATTATTAGTTGGTCATCATTATAGAAGCACTAAACTACACTCTCTGCGATTGGGGCCCACAGTTTGCTCGTCTGATGTGTTTGCATGCTGTAATTGGTCTGGTTCACCGTCGGACTTGTTTTCAGTACCATCCCCGGTCTTTGGGGGGAGTGTATTTACAGCAGAGACCCACGTCAGGTCTCCGAGCAAATCCCTTTGAGACCGCAGAGCTTCTGCCCGGCAAGAGCTAAACTTTTTAGGTTTGCACAGTATATTGATCAAAATGTGTCTGCAGACGAAACAGACCTTCCAGGGAAACGCTCTGGACTGCGGAGTTTATGTATTATTTCGATTAGACTTGCACTCAAGCGGATTTTTAAAATTTTTTTTATTCAAACTGAGACAAAGGGAACTTGTTAGGTCTGTATTGTATTGCAAACTCATGCGTAATTTTTGTTAACACATTTCACATCCCAGTTCTTCAGTGGTCAAAGTGGAGCTGATTTATCAAATAAACAAGAAGAAGAAAAAAATCACAGCTTCAGGGCTATATGAGCTGCATCTGCACATCGGACTTTCCTTTATTTCTTTCTGCTGTGGATTTTAACTGTGCTGCTCTATGGTGCTTGTATTGTTAAATAAACTAGTTATTACTGGAAAAAACGAAACCAATTCTGCCTTGTATTTTGGGGTTTTATGGCTTCATAAATCAGGCATGTAGATATTGAAAAAATCTTGCCGAAAACCCTTGCAAGGAAAATTAGTAGGGGCTATTTTAAGTGCAGTCGCCTTTTAGAAAAAAAGCATTTTAAGTCACAGTTTCCCAAATCTGTGGAGCGTAATATAGCATCACCACTTCCTCAGATTATGGAAGTTAAGCACTACTGGGAGCAGAATGACTCTAGCGAAGCAAATTGTCTTTAGCCCTCGCCGTTTTGAGTCTGACACTTTACCCCAGTTCCTACGCATGTATGAGCGCAGACGTGGTGCAGGGGCCTGTTATGCTTTACCGCCTTGTGAGGGATCCCTTCACGTCCCCTCTTGTTTTCCTCTCTTTATTCTATTTGCGGCTCTTTGTGAACAGGCGTGCTATTTAATTCCCGTCCTCTCGCCTTTGAAATGGAAACAATAACCTCATTGGTATTCCTTATAGACATGTGTAACTATGAGAGAGGGCACTTTGAAGTCAGGTTTGAGGTGGTGGAGAGAGAGAGAGGGAGAGGGATTGAGGAGGGTCTAATTGAAGTGTGCAGATGAAGTCAGCAGGAAAAGTCGCCTGTTCTGCCTAAAGATGACAGCTCCATCACCGCCTCGCCCCCAGGGAGCAGCGGGCGAGGTGTTTGGCAAAATTGGCTTCATCTTGGGCTGAGGGGTGTCATGTGAGACAGCTGAGCGCTTGGAATGAAGCTGACTATTAGGGACAGGAGAGGCGAGCAACTAAATATTGCCGTTATTTTCATTTGCTCTGTCGTCGTGTCCTTGGGCAAGACACTCCACCCATCTTGCCCGTGAATGTGGCGCTTGAGTGGTTGGTTTTGGTTAGAGATGGTGAAGACTGGTATAGCCTCGCTCCTGTCAGTCTCTACCCAGGGCAGCTAGTGGATAATGCAATGTAAAGCGTCTTTGAAAGTCGAGCGCTATAGAAAACGGATGAATTACTCTTTTTACTCGTAGTAGTGTAGAAAAACGTATTTTCCCTGTGAGGAAGTTCATTCGCAGTTTGTAAAAAAACAAAAAAAAACACAAAGACAACATTTTCCACAACAAATCCAAACATTGACAACATGCAAAGAACAGGCCTGGGCACAAACCACAAACCACAAACCACAAACCACACACCCATCAACCTCATATATTAAAAATTATGTTAAATCATTACCTATGTTCCACAATAGCCCTCTCTAGACAGTTTGAGCTGCCCAATTCACATTGCATCAGCCCCCATGGCTCATCCTGCAGGCGGTGAGACCACAGAAGGACAGCTGCACGATTCTAACCAGGCCTGTTGGTTTCTCATAAGGGGCTTCTGAACCGCTCTTTGTCTGACCCCTCACCTATAGGACCTACACCCCACCAGGGGCACGAAGCCCCGGACAACAGAGCTCCCAGGATCATTCGGGTGCTCAAACCCCTCCACCACATTAAGGAGTTGGTTCAAGGAGGGGTCAATTGGCTACTTAAGAAAATCAATGTTTGTCTAATTGTAAAATGAATTGGTGACCTGGTCCTGTTTTTAGACAGGGCTGGGCACCTGTACCTTCGACCTGACGGGATCAGCTCAAACTATACGACTTAGGCGACATTTTACAATCCTGCCCAGAGTGTCTTGGAGAGCAAAAACAAAAAACCTCGGCCTTGCGATTGACTCTGGCAGCTTGTTGTTTCCCAGAGAATCTTGCCTCACTTTACTTGTGTTAGACTGCGGAACACAGACACACATGGAGAGGAGCGCCCCGAGTGACTGGGTACTGCTGAACCAGGTCTAAAGATCCTAACGCGACTGCACCTACTAACAACTCACTGTGGCTCTATATCAAATGAGCACAAGGATAAGCCAAGAGGGAGACCAAGGGCTTGTTAGCCCAAGGCTGGTAAACCATGTTGGCATTTTATGTCCGGTGTCCTGCAGAAGTCACCAGCTGTTACTGCAGGGGCCCCGTGTGTCACCATCTGCAAACTCTTGTACAAAGTTTCAACTCTATGCATGGTCATGGGGTAGCATCCATATTGCACTACTACTTTCTTCACAAAGATCTGAAGCAATAATGTCCCAGTGAGAAAAAACAATTGACAGAATCATCTTTGTTGTTGCTGGAGAAAAACAATGCACATATAATGAAATACACAACAAAGGACATTACAACGAAGCCAGCACTAAATGATCTTATTGTGATTCATTGGTCACACATAATTGTATTAGCCGTACAGCTGAAGCAGTAGTAAAATAGTTGTAGTTTTTTATTTTTGGAGGAGCAGTAAACCTTCCATTCCTTATCTGTCTTGTTTTTATCATTGTACAGCACTTTGATCGACTGTGGCTGTTCTGACGCACGTATAAAACTTTATTGACTGATAAAAATGTGGCACAGCGGTAGTTCCCGTTGTGCTCATACAGCTGTGGTGCTGTCTTAAACTCGCTGATCATTTCCACACAAGCATGTCGATTGAATATTGACAAATTGTGTGCAACAACTCCCTTAATGACGTGCAGTTTACGGCTGTGTACACTTGGGGGCACTCTGACAGCAGCTCTGATGAGTTTGACACAGCACACACACACACGCACACACACACACACACACACACACACACACACACACACTGAGTCTTGAGCGCAGAACAGGAGAGAGTGAGACGTCAAAATGAAAGCGTCTGGAGGGGAAAGGAAGGATGGGCGCTGTGAGAAGAGGTTACAAGTGCACTGCAGAGGCGAGCGGAGAGGGTCAAAACCTGCACAGGACAGCGGTGAATTTGATCAAAAAAACAAAAAAAAATCATTTATGAGAGCGTGTTCCAGAAACGCGTGGGCCCTTTTTGTAATTGCGGATGCGTATTCAGGCCGGGATGTAGTGACCTGTTGTCTCGCGCACATCTCCAAAAGGACTTGCTCCATTTCTGTCCGACTCAGACTAATGAACTGGCCGTCTTCTGTAACCCGTGACTCGGAACGCTCCCTTCCACGGCATGAGGGCCGCCGCCACGGGCTCCAGAACTGCCAAGAAGTAACATGTCATTATTATTTCAAATGTGAGGAGCGCAGTGTGAAAGTTTAAGTGGGGTCTCAGGATTTGGTCAGCCTTAAGTGTGGACATTAATAGGTAATTGGCAATTTCCTTTTGGGGTTTTGGCTATTTGTTAAGATGTGCAATTACTTCTGAGTCTAATAACAGGACTCTAACTAACACTGGGCAACGTGACTCAACAGATAAAGCATGTCCGCCTCAATTACAACATCATAAAGTTCGAATCCAGGCCTGCGAACGACTGCACTGCAATACAGAAGTATCAGAACTGCATTTCTTATGAAACACCCGTCCAACATTGTAGTACTTCCAGAAAACTTGAGTCCGAGTTATAGAAATACTGAATACTTTGCTATTCTGTACACTTATTCAACCAATTCAACAATCCAAGGCTTCTTCTCTCCATGCCTTGCCTCCGCAGTGTCTCTTTTCAAATCTTTAATCATATTTTCCCTTTCACAAACTGTTTTCATGGCCTCTTATATAAATCTAAAAGCCAAACTCCCGAGATGTTTCGAAGAGCTTACCGTCCTTGCGCACGCATCTTGTATAACTCCCATTTAGCAGTGAGTGGTGCATCACTTTGCGCGTCGCTTGTTGGCTCTCTCTTTTTCAACAGTTTAAAACCTCTCTGCGATGAATGCGCGTTTGTCAGGGTCACTGCATTCACCGCTTCATTACGGAGAGGAAATTGTGGTGATAAATTGTTTTGATTTTTAGCACCCCGCGTACAATTGGATGCCATAGCAACTAATCACCGGAGCAGCTATTTCGCACACACGCGCTAATACATAAACATTAGCACTTGTAGACTCTCTTCAGACCAAAGGCTGACTTTTGATTGGCTGACCTCAGAGCCAATTTCACAGGCAGAGATGGGGGAGCGACGGCTGCTGGAAGCAAATAACAAAAGATGACGCACACACACGCACACACACACACACACGCACAAACGTTCGAGCTATTTACCAAACAATGTGGAGGGTGGTGGTTCAATCTCCCTAAACGGCTTTGTGTATTGGTGCTGAATCCTTGGGCAGCACACTTTGCACACCATGGGCCCAATTCAGTGCTTCTAAACGCAGCCTTTTCCTCCAACCAATCTCCGCAACCGGAAAGGGGCGGGGTTATGGGGGAGTGAGGGTGAACATGTGCTTTTGTTTTGGTCGCGTTAACGCAATTATGGCCGAGCGAGTGCAGACCCGCGCCACAGTGGGACCGGCTGTAGTAGGCGACATCTCTTTCTCTCGGGACACGAACATTGTTTAGCTCACGATGGGGTTGATAAAGTTTTATTTTTGACCTGTGAGAGTCTATAATGCTTAAAGGGACTATACAGAGTTTAAAAAATTAAAAAAATAAGTATTTAAGTCCCCCTTCATGTTCCAACAATGTCCTAAGGTGTAGAATGAGAATGAGCTGTTCACCACAACTGCCTCTAAAATCCTGCACTGTCACTCAAAAAGTTGTTACTTCTGGTCTGAATTGCCGTCATGCACGAGCTTAAAGAGGGGGTATTATGCAAAATGGACTTTTTCAAGCTTTACATCATGTTATTATGTCATTCCCTCATTAAAAACATGTCTGAAGTGTTGCCTTGGCACATTCACGTATTTTTGAGTAATCTGTAAAAACTCTGATGGCAGCCATTTTAGGGATAGGTTTGCCTGAGTCCTCCTAGGAACGCCCCCACCTCCTGGAGACGCCTCCGAGCTTTCGTCACCAGCCGAGTAACCAACCACTGCTCCTCAGCAGAACCCCCTCCCCACTGATGCCACAGACAGCATGTGGAGGGGGCGTGTCGAGGCCTATTTCAAGACATTCGCTACAGCCATTTTGAAAGAGCAATTTTATACAAGGCAGTTATTCTAATTTACTGCATTTACAGACCAACAAAAGGTTTCGTCATCATTGCAGTGTGCTATAGACTGGTGCTATGTGATTGAAGAAGGCATAATACCCCCTCTTTAATATAGAAGCTGCAGTTACATGTATGACCTGAGGTGGCAGTAGTGAGTATAAAATGGCCAATTTGCATCTAGCCCCTTTAAGGAAGAACCCAAGGCAGCGCGATGTGTGGCCATCAGGGCACCGCTCTCAGTGCTGCTCGTAATAAACCACTGCTCAGTCCTCTCTCTTTTTATAAGCGACGCCCTCTCGCAAGTGCCGAATATCGCAACAGCTGCGCCACTTGGAAAATAACCATATCGCTAGAAGCCTGCGCTGTCCTTTCACCAGGCACATGTCTTTTTTTTTTCATTTGCCTTACATAGCCATTGAAGACATCCAAAGTGCTCTGTATGGCGTTGAGTGTGATGGTCAGACGGATTGAAAGCAGATTGTCCGCCGCACATCTGTCAATCTGCCCCAGGGGAGCTGTGGATAGAGAGGGTCAGTGTGACATGTTTGCCCTTTACAAACAAACCACATCAGCAGCTTTTTAACCATCTATAATCTTTGCTAAGGTAATATAAAAGTAGGGTACCATCAAAAAAAGTGAGACCAGTACTTTAAAGGAACAGGCCACTGTTTTTCCATTCTGTGATATGTTCTTACATGAGCTTAGACGAGTTGATACGTACCTGTCTGGTGTGTGTGCGTGCCCGTGGAAGAGCGTGGTCACTTCTAACTTCACCCCTGTTTGGAGCTACAGGTGACTGAGGGCACACATAAAGACCAGAAAGGTTTGCATCAACTCGTCTAAGCTCAGGTAAGAACATATCTCAGTGTGGAAGTTTAAGGAGACTTGTTTAACGATACCGATACCTGAACTACCAACACTAAAATATTTGTCATCTAGAACCTGAAAAAATTATAATTTATTTTAAATTTGTCTCATTTATTTGACCCTGAAACGACCAAGTACCTTTCTTTGGCGCTGTCCCAGCCACCAGAACTTTGTGTCTTAACCTCTTAACTCCGAGCACCGAGCACATTTTCTCCAGTTTGGTTTTACCCAAATCTAAAAGCTTCTTGAAAATATGTCAAAATGGCAACAGAAACGGAAACAAGGATGAAATTGCAACAAAAAAGTCACAAAAGAGTCACAAAAAAGCAACAAAATGAAAAAAGGGGGAAAATGTGCTGAAAACAAGATGATTTTGTATGTATTTCAAATGAGGAGTTACTCATAAGGTCACAGCCTCCTCCTATAGGCTGTGACCTTAAGGATTTGGGCTAGCTGAACTGGAGAAACATTTGGTTAAGGCGGGAGTTAAGAGGTTAAGAAAAAAAAATGGGACTTCTTTTTGCTATATATACAGTATTTCTATACATTTGTTTGTTCTCAATACCATAGTTGTATAATGATCAGACGGCCTGCTCACTAACCTCTAAATGAGCCATAAGACATTTGAAGAACATCCATAACACTGCTGCTTGAGTCCTGACTAGAACCAGGAAATATGACCATATTAGTCCAGTGCTCAGGTCTCTGCGCACTCAGAACATAGACATTAAAACAGCCCTGCTTGTGTCTTTTCATGATCTCGCACCAAAGTTCCTCTCTGACACATTATTGACACTTGAAGCATCTCCTGCTGGTCCCAGAGTCAGGACTAAACACTCGGGCCCTGGATGTATCTCCTCCCGGTGGGAATAGCAGGTTTGTTTGAACATGCGTGCCATAAAGTGATTACTTAAATTAACATGATGTGCAACTAGTTATGACTGTTGTTGTTGTTATCTGCTCCATTATGAACTAATTAGATGAGCCAAAATGTGGGAAGCGGTGGCAAACATAGAAGCAATTATCCGGCGATATATACGCTCATGCGCCTTGCAACAACTCCAGGCAGTGAGAGTGCCGGACGCCCACAGCTCATTAATAGTTTGAGGAAAGAAAGTTTAAAAAAAATATATATATATGAAAAGAGATGGAGACGGCGGTTAAGAGGGCAGAGAAAGTTTGGCTGGTTTGTCGAGGTTGTTTTTGGTGGAACTTCTCATAGCCCCAGTGTGACTTCCACATCCATTATTTTACATTGGTTCACAGCTGTTGCCGCCTGCTGCAGTGTTGATGCCCTCAGTCAGTTTGTTTTGTAGTTTCCTTTTTTTTTTTTTTTTTCATCTGCAGGCTGCTGTTCCCTTTCGTTTTCTCCACATTTCTTTAGCCTAACAGCTTCACCCTGTCCTACCTGGTTCCATCTCCTGATATTCTATTCTTGTGCTTGTTTGCTTCATCCTTTATTTTTAGATGAATCTCCTTTTCCTTGTGGCTGGAGGCAAACTGGAAGATTTTTACGATGCCCGGTTAATCTAAAGACAGGAAAGCCAAGGTTGCAAGCACTAATTCATTTATACATGTGTGTGTCATTGAACGGGCTGTAGCCACGGTAACACGGCAAGGACATGTGCGAGCTGCAGCCATTAGTCTGTCATTTCTTACGCCGTTTTCTTTCATGTTTACTATTTTAATGAGAAATGGTGGAGATATACAAAGGGATGGCGTTTGTGAAAGCTCTTTGTTGTCCAGGAGTTTTCAACTGTAGAAAGTAGTCATTTTTGCCACGTTGCTATGATCTCCTCAGATCTGTTGCACAAAAGCAGCCGGGCTTTAGATGAGAACCAGGGTTTCTACAGGTGGCAGCAAGTCAAATTGAATGCTTTCCAATCCCATTTTAATGCCCAAATGCTATATCGTTAATGCCACTGATGCGAAAATTCTTGGCACATTTCATTTTGTGTGATTTGCTAACATTCAATCAAATGGGAATGAGGGGAAATGTTGATATTCAAAACCAAATGGGACACAACGGGCAACTTTTGAACCAGATTGTGAAAAATGGAAGTCAAAACTGCAGCTGAATTAGCCATAGTTTTGTGTATGCAGTAAATATGGTTGAGCAATGTCACTGAGTCGACTCTGTCTCCAAAGAAATATGATGTTATCTAAGAAATTCAGTTTTAATGCCAGTTGACTTTTAAAGGCTTCATTTTGACATAGTTCCTTAAGTGACTTTTAATGCTTTTTAATGCCCCGCGGAAACCCTTTAGAGGAGCAAGAAGAAGCCTCTGAGGAGAGAAGCAAAACGTCCTCAACTTTAAGGAACAGGCCACCGTTTTTCCATACTGAGATATGTTCTTACCTGAGCTGTCTGGTCTTTGTTTGTGCCCTCAGTCACAAAAAAGACCGAAGATGTTGTTAGCATTTAGCCTCTCCTACTCTCCTCTATGGGGCCAAACGGGGGTGAAGTTAGAAGCGACCAAGCTCTTCCACGTTTCCCCGATTTAAATACGGTTACATGAGTAGTTACACGAGTGGATAATATCTTCACTTTACTGAGTGGACGTCAAAGTGTTCCTAAGGTGTTTTTATGCTTTAAAATATAGTATCCCTTTTTATTCACTTAGAAAATAGACATGTTTACTTTTGTGTAAAGACCAGACAGGTACACATCAACTTGTCTAAGCTCAGGTAAAAACATATCTCAGTATAGAAAAACGGTGGCCTGTTCCTTTAAGAAACCCAGTCCAGTTGAAGACTTTGAAAACCTAAGATCATCGGTTTTACATTCATATGTGTTGCACTTAATGTATCTAGTTTATAAAATGCACTGCGGCACTTCACCTGTTGCTCCCGTAGTGCTGATTGGCCAATTTCCACATTCCCATTTGTAGCATCGCCACTTTTATTCCATCTCAGTCGACCTCAGCTCCACCAAAAAAAAAGAAAAATCACCGCCAATTTTGAGGATATTTCCTCGCACAGCTAACCTTTGACATCCTCAGCAGTCAGGAAGGATGCGTGTGCTCACCAGCGGAGCGAGGAAGGAAGCAGTTAACAGTTCAGGAGACAAGCCAGTTTAGAACAGACTCATCTTACGAGGGAAACTCTCTTTGTCTTCAATTAGCCGAGATCAAATATTCGCCAATTCTGCTTTCAAAGAGGAGGAGTAAGTAGAAGCGCTCTGTGGCAGTAGCTCATTAGGGATCGATGCTGCGGAACAGTAAACAGAGGAGATGGATAGTGGAGACAGACTTGGATGAATAGCAGGTCGACGGGCTAATCTGGTTAGGGACGACCGCTGGGATTTCTGCATCTAAATGTGTCCTTTTCGGACTCGAGAAGGAGAATCGGGAAAGAGTGCAAAAAAAGGAAGCTGAGAATAATGGTGTTGAGAACTCTTTTCCCCAGATTTTCTTCCTGACAGTTCTGAAACCAAGTAACAACTGAATATATAACTATTGTATATTTTCCATAAGCGACAGTAACGCTTCACACTCGACATTTTACTCAAGTAACTGTTAAGCTGCATTAAGATACGGCCCCTTTTGTAACTTTTACTTTGTTACTTTCCACCTCTGGTCTCTAACCTCTTAACCCCCACCTGAACCGAGTTTGGCATTATCCAAATCTAAAAGCTTATTGAAAAAAGTGTCAAAAAAGCAACAAAAGCTCGACCAAAAATTTATGAAAACTCGACAAAAAAAGCATCCAAAAAGCAACAAAAAAAGGGACAAAAAAGCACCAAAAAAGAGATAAAACACGATCAGTTTTGTAGGTCTTAGCTTTCAAGCAAGGCGTCACACTTGCCTATAGTCTGCGTAAGATCCAGTCGAGAAGCTTTTAGATTTGGGCTTGGTTAAAGCAGTACTAAGTACTAAGTTTACCTTAATAAATCCTTTCCGTAGTCCCTCTGGGGGTAATACAAGTGTTAATGTGATGATTGAGGGGTCTTTTATCTCCCCCTGGAGTCTCTGACCAGAAAAACAAATTGCAACTTTGCTGCCTACGGGTGGGAGGCCCCAATACACACTAATGGAATCACGAAGAAGAAGCTAACAGGCTAACGGGCAGAGCTAACTGCGGGCTAGCGCCACTTAAACAATTTACAGCCAAGTTTGAGTGAAAAAAATCATCTCCATTGTGTAATTGGATGTACAACATCCCTCTCTCACTTTGTCTTTTCTGTCAGCGTAGTATTTACTCTCACAATCAATTAATGAGTAAAAAACCGTAACATGCTACAACACCAGTTTCTAAACAGCTTTTGCCATCATGTGTCATCATGAGCATTCCGTCAATAAAGTAACTACCCAGCTCTGAGAAACTGTGAAAAATTCAAAGGCAAATGCATCGTTAGATCATTTCTGTTTTGATTTCCTTTTCCACATTAGCCCATGACTCACTTCCCACTATTTTCCCAAACCTACCAAACTCCTTCCTGATTGCTCTATAAAGTCCCACACGGGATTTGGAGCTTTTTTTTTTTTTTAATTTAGCAGAAAATGGAGGGATTACATGGCTGTTGCCCTCAGCGCTGGGTTCGTGTGACTCCGTGCCACCCCGCAGACAGGCCAGGACACTTCCCTCTGCGCGAGTATTATTTGTATTGCACCAAATCCAATAGGGGCCTGTGCGTATTAGAGTGAAAGACAGTGGGTCTGTGCGGATCAGAGGATCAGTTATAGTGTCAGCAGAAACAATTACACTTACAGCCTCAGCGCGCAGTGACAGGCCGCGGGGGTTCTTTCAGTTCAACACATAGACTCGAGCTTTGGGGGTCGACCGATATAGCAGCTGGACGATATTACCAGTAGAAAAACTGTCACAGTGTTACAGTGTTTTCCCCAAGAATTGAAACGCTCCTCTGCTTGTCCTATGCCTACCTCAAACAAATGATGACGCAAGCCTAATATATTTTCTCATGAACTGCCTTCAGTTTCATCACTCGGCTTTGGCAGCAGTAAACCATCAATCACGTCCAGCGAGGTGCGCAATGGAGTACGCTGTCTCTCCCGCTGTGTTTTCAACCATGTGCAATTTGCTCTCAGGTATAGACGCGCACAGAGTAAACCGCACGCATTGTTCCATACCAATGCATTTCACTTAATGTTTGCAGTTTGTCAACATGCGCGGCGGCGGCGGCGGCGTTATGTAGCGCGGCATGTGGGCTTCAAACAGCGCACAATAATGCCCAGAGATTTACCACTGTTTGGTGATGTGACTCTCACGACCGATTTTGATCTTTTGAACGACTCTGGAAGATGAAAAGGGCCCATATTACTACGCTGGATTAAAGGGTTGGCGAGGTAGCGTCTGGACTAACCTTGGTTTACAAACAACAAAGCTGCGTCAGTTAGATCTTAGCTGTATGGTAGCGTGCAATAACCTATCCACTTTATTCCTGGGGTCGCTTATGTAGAAACAAGGATGGGCGGAGTTTCCGGTGAGATACCGTAAGTCGCTCTGAGTCGGCCTCCGTAACATTTTGAAAAGATGTCCTTGCGCAGCTCAGGATCATATTAAAAACAGAGAAAGGGACTTTGTGGCTCTGGAACATGCAGTGTTTGGAACGTGCTCCTGGACTAAAACTGGTCTTAAACTGTGACAAGTTTGGAGTGATTTTGAACATGCCAATGCCACTGAACCTCATATGAAGAAAGACCAAGCCTCACGGAGGTAAACAATGCCCGTTAACACGAGTGACATGAACCGAGCCCCGTGAGGCGATCTAAGCTGAGCTGAATCTCATTTTACATGACATTTTAAATTGCATAGTTATGGAAAGATCATTCCAACTATTTTCTGACAGTTTTTGAGTAAAACCTTTTACCTTAACCGCAGACATGCCGTGTTTTCATGTAAATGTGCTGCATGTAATGAGGCTTCATAAACAGACCATTCACCTGAACTTTACATTGTCCTATTTATTGCTCTGTTTTGTTGCCTTAATGTTCGATGCAGCCCTGTGAGGCAACTTCTCAACAAAAGCTCATGGGGCGTAGGATGGTGGATACACCAGAGATGTTTCTGGATGAGATAAGATGACTACTCTTTGAACAATGTGAGGAGAAAATTCAATTCTTCGAAACCAAATTCTTGCTCATCGCTGGCGTGGCTGGGATTGATTCATCAGCACTGACTCTAGTTTCTTGTGAACATGTGCAGAGCTCCAAAGATAAATCCAGTGTTAACCCAGCCAGTTTAAAACCAGCGTAGTACTGCTTAGCCAGAGATACTAATGTATGGATTTGTTCATTCAAGTATAAAAGGACACTTATCAAGGGCCCAGGTCAAGTGGATCTCATTAGTGTAAAGGGCAGATTCTTTCTGTTAGCAAATACACATTAATAATCGTCTGAAGTAACGTTTTAAAAAGACAAACTGGCTACAAAGCTCAAGCCAAGTTCACAGTCTTGCCGACTTGCTAACTGTACACATTTGTTGAAGAGGGAGTATTTTGTTTCTTTCAAGTATTTGGTAAAAATTCTCTTAATACCGACCGTACTGTATTTTTGTTGGTTAGAAAAGTCAATATTAATGTAAAACAGCAGAAACAAATTATCTGCAGTTTCACTTCCTGAATTTCATGCAATTCCCACGTAAGCCCCTCCCACCCTCCTCCTCATGCTCCCCTTTGCTGCGCAGCTGTTTCAATAAGGAGCCAAACGCGCGTGGCTGTAGTGAAGATATGGCAAGTGTTTTTAGATCGGGAATTAAGGAAAGCATTTCTTGGATATGTAGGAGCGCGGTGCTAAAAAGAACCATTGGAGAAGGTTCAAAGAAACACATCTCCAGCTAGGAAACATGATGAACATGATTTTGCATAATAACCCTCTTTAAGATCAAATCCTGCTTCTTCTTTTAATAGCTTGACATATGCTTCTCAGAAAAAGTGGTGGATATATTACACAGTACGTCTGAAAATGAATGAATAAAATGACTCAATCCCCAAAGATTCGGCTCCCACTCGTGAGCCACAATCCCCGTCTCTTTCTCGCTGGCCATCTTCCCACTTCTCTAGACCCCGCTGTGTGTGTTGATATGGAAACTGGCTTACACTATATTCGCGTTGCCGACGTCCTAAACTCACATAGCAACCGGCGCGCAAACTGACCATGGAAGGAGCTGACATACCGACTTCGGGGGAATGAAAAGGAGACATTTGCGGCCGGGCAAGAATCAGTGCATAAAGTGTGGAAAGATTCTTATGTATTCCTTTCATTAATTGAGGCGCTTGACTTTGACCGCGTGTTTGATCGAGTCTGAACGCCCACAGCCACCTTGAAATGTTAACAGTCAACACAAAGGGCTTTCATCGCACGGCTTGAATAGAGGAGAATTTCTTTCAGTGCACGATTATTAACGAAATCCTTGAATGTGTGGGGAGAATGAAGTTTTGTCGCTTCTGTAGTTTTTTGGATTTCACTTGTGGCGTGACTCATCCCAGTTAACACACTGGACGGCAGTGAATCGTTTTTAAGTTGGTTAGAAATGTTGTGTTGGACAGATAACTTAATTAACAACTTTGAAAAGCCATGATTAATTTCTATAAAGAGTAGGATTGAAAGATAAAAACTGGATGTACAAATAAAAGACATTTTGTTTGAAATGGTCAAACAGTGTCTGTCCATGGCGACAAACAATATGAACAATAGATACAGACGGCATCTCTGGAATCGCCCATATATGGTCATCTTTGAAGACAGTTAAGGGGGAAAACAATTTTGAAAAAATATAAACTTTTTCTAATTATTCAAAAACTACTTTAACAAATGCTGAATTATGAATATAGTTTCTACTAAATAAAGATACAAAGACATGAAGAGGAGCAAAGTGGTTCAACAATCCATAAATACATAAAAAAACGGAGAATGCTAACATGATGCTACATGTTAGCATCGGGCTAATGCTAACGGTTAGCTAGCGCAAGCTACAACTGCCGGTTTTTCACTTCTACAGAACAATCTGCTGTAGAAAATATCCATATGGGCCCGATTTACACTTGACTTTAGTTGTATGTGATAAATAAGTTCATACTCCACCAGAAAATGGCTAAAAAGAGGGAAAAATTGTGTTTCCCAAAAGATTCTATTTTCCCCCTTGGTGAGGCCACGCCCCCCTCTATGACGAGATGCTGTCTGTATCTTTAGAGAAAAGAGTCTTACAAAAGCTCACGGTCACTCTTGGCACATATATTTAACTTACTGCAGTGTCTAAATGCTTTTATGGTAACTCCCGTGTTTTGCATTTCAAAATCTTCTATACATTCAGAATACTTTTGAGGACACTGGATGAACCGTATCATTTTAGAAGCAGTGCCTGCAGGAGACATAGTGACAGTAGTAGAGACATAATTGTAGCGCTGGTATCAGTGGGTGGCACAAAGGCATAATGGTTTGCACTATTCTGCTCCGCAAAAAGGTTTGACTCCCTTTACGTGGGTGGCCTTTCTTTCTGTACGCTGAGGTTTGCTTTTCATGCTGTGTCTGTAGGTATTTCTCCCCGGTTCTTCATTTGGCCTTGTAGGTAAAGACATCCACAGGTTCTGACTCAGTTTGCTGGATCAAAAAGCAAAAGTAATGAGGATATAACCAAAGATCTGCACAACTGTTAACTCCCCAGCTTTTTTTAATATTAGCTCACCATGTGACGTTTTTTGAGCTAATATTAAAAATGCTGGGGAGCTAACAGCTTCATTATTACTTCATACACAATAATTTGAATTCCATTGGAAAACAGATTGTTGCAAATAAACAGGAAAAGACATAGGGAAATTGGAGAAAGCCAATCGTATTTTCAGCTTGTAATTCAATCGTAGAATGAGGGGTAGTAGTTGTAGGGGTGGTAATCGTGAAGGAAGGCGGAGTCTTCAACAGCTTGTCAGGAGCAGTGGGCGACCGCAGTGTCGCGTCTGGGGACCCATCTCTGCATCTTGAGCTGCCTGGAGGGGGGGAGAGTTCATTTTTCTTGAGGGGGCTGGAGTGGACTATAGTTTATGAATGCAAGTGCAAGCAGAAACCAGTGAGAGCATGGAAGGGAAGGGAGAAAGTTCAGCTTCCTGACACCTGGTGGATGCTCTCCCCATGTAGAAGGTGCATGTGACGGGGGTCTGGGACTCTAATTCTTCTCAGTTTGTGAGAAAGTGGGATGTCCTCTCTTGGCCAGTGATGTAGTGTTTGTGGACCCGGCTGTTGGTGCTAAACCCCATTTGAAAATAACTAAAAATACTACATTTTCCCTGCACTTTGTTGATATCACTCATCCTGACTTTTTCATGTGTTTATATCCGTGTTTCTATGCCATGTCCTGTTGACACACCATGCATTCTGTTGAAATAGGTTATCAATACAAACATTATGTTGCTCCCTGCTTTATGACTGCGTGACTTTGCAAAGCAGGGCGTGTCACTGTGGCTTTCCTGCTGTTGTCCGAAGCACTCATGTTGTGTGCGGAAATTAGCTAGGCCAACAATAAGGTCGGGTATTATTTGCTGCACACCTTTCCACTTGCATTCAGTCATTGCCCTCAAGGTAAACACAGTCCACCCAAAACACTTATTCTTATCACCGCAGTATTTAGTGATTTATAACTCAGAGCATAGTCATTTCAGGTCATACAACAACTTATCCTTTAAAATGACCCCTTTGAACTTTTAACCATGTCATAACATTGTTCCCATATCTAAAACATACCTGGAGCTATTTGCTCACGAAGCTTTGAGTAATCCATTTTCATTCGGTTGCTTCTTCAGCTGAAGCTCTCCGATCTGTATTTCCTGGGTTTTATTGTGTCACAGAAGGAATGCAAGTCCATAAATCTTCGCTGGACACATTTGCTGGAGTTTTGCCTTGAAACTGCATTCAAAATGGCACCATCGATTTGCTCATATGCCGTTAGCTAAAGACAAACAATCCTGACCACCTCAGTCTCCCACTCCTTGCTGTCTTTTCCATTCATACACAATATTTAAAATGATGAAAGGGAACAGATCAATGCTTTAGTGGGGGTATGATTGTCAAATCGAGTTTTTTTTTCGCGTCGGAAAAAGCAGGGACAGTTAAGAAGACAGAACATGGTGGATTTCTCAAACATAGACTTCCTCCACTTGACTTCACAGATCCATACTGATGCAGCGCCATGTCCTGGGTTAACATGATCTCCATAGAGCGTTATGAATAATGTACGTGACGGTCAGTACAAGCAGATTGGCCACATCTCAGCAACATGCACCATCACAAACCTCTGTATAATTTAAAGCGGACCATCGACTTGAATTACAGATGTACAGGCCATTCTCATGTATATGCTGTACATCGGGCCTCTTGAGAAGACAGTGTTGCTATGCCGTGTTGGAGAGTAAAAAGTTTAATGGTAGTGAAGTAAGGAAGGATCGTTTGGTTCGTGAGGAAAAATACCCGCATCCACACGATTCGCTATATTTGTCTGATAGAATGTATTTGTTGACTCTAATGCATTCAACCTATTGTTTGACTCCGCATCTCTGTTTTCTCACATTTCCACATTTGTGTCTCTGTCAGAAGTGCTACAGTATTTAAGCCTGAGATCTTGTAGGAATAACTTGAACCAATGTTTACTCCTAAATTATGCAGAAGCTAAAAACGTCTTTTCACAGAGTCTCGCACCAGGATCTGTGTGAGGTTCTTGGATATTTGAGGCTGTCAGATGTTGGATAAACATTTTCCACCAGGGATTCTGATTATTAAAAAGGAATTACAGCCTGTCAGAAGAAGTAAAGCCACAAGATAGATATATATATATATGACTTGGAACCGAAGGCGTATTATATTATATGTTTGCTTCATGGAAAGTATAAAACAAATATACACTTTCATTGCTTACTATTGTTTCCCCAGAATGAAGTCTGCACCTTGTCATGATGGATTTTCAAAGCTTCGCTGTTGTCCATGGATTACGTTTCTCGTCTGTCCCTTTTTTGTTAGATCGGGATGCTGAAGAACATGCTGCGATTTGTAGCTTCCCTTTGCTCTCTCAAAGTTATAAAACAAACATACATTTATGCGAGAGAAGATTTGCAGGTTTTAAGGAAGAGTTTGTGAGCACTGGGAACTAGGGCCGATATTTGGGTATTGGCCGATAACCGATATCTGCCTTTTATTGGTATAAAAGGCAGATATAAAGTCATAGAGACTTACTGTTTTCAGCACTGGAAAGGTCTTAGTCTTTAAAATGAACTTCCTTGGCCTCAGGGGAGCGGAGAAAATCGGTCACCAGTTAGTTCACCTATTCTACGTATTTTATGTAGACTTTTGTGTATAATTTGGGAACCATACGAGATAGAAACTTACCGTTTTTTTGTTTTGGAATCTACTGATTTGTGTCTTTTAAACAAGCTCCCTCTGAAGTACCTACTAAACATGAATATACGGCGCTCCATGATGTCACAGTTAAACACTGACACGTTTAGAAGCTTCGTACACAGGATCGACATATCGGCATCGGCCAATCAAAATCCCCCCAAAAATCGGCATCGGCCTCAGAAAAACCCACATCGGTTGACCTCTATTAGATATATTTTTATGATTCAAACCTTTAATATAATACAAAATGCTTAACTATAGGCTATTTGAAAGATAAAAAAAACGAACATCAAGTTAAATTACATACAATGTCGCCCAATACATCGGCTATCGGCCATGCCAACCCCCTTCATATGATATCGGTACTGGACGCCAAAAATCCATATCGGTCATGAAAGCATTTCTACTGTGAGTTTTAACCATAATTCCCCTGACTTTATCAGGTCTAAACACGGATATCTGGTAAAATGGTAAATGGTACAGTTTCCTTATCTAATTTGACTTGATCACATCCCCACCTTGTTTTTCTCCCTGTGACATTGCACCGTTGACTGAGTGCTGGAGTGTTATCATGTGAGGCATCTCCCACATGCACACAGCTCATCAAGCACATCTCCAAAGGGAGCTGCTACTGTTGTCTGCCAGGAGACATCTTTGAAGAGAAGGTTACAGAGGTGCAGTGGGAGACACACTAACACTGTAAGGCACCACAGGAGCAGGTCATGGGAGACTGGTTTCTGGTAAATGAAGATGATTTTTCCCAGGAAGGGGATCTGGTGTACGACCCATGCCAAATCAATGTACAAGCTCGAGTGCTGTGGGAGGACGATTGTATCTTGTAAGAGATTATTGCCCCACAATCCAAGAATTTGTCCGCTGCACTTGACCTGTCCTCGAACCAGTGCCTCAGGGCAAGCTGTCAGGAGCAGTGGGTTAACTCAATGCTGCGCCCAGAGGGGGGCCATCTTCAGATCTTGATCCAGGCCTTAGTCATAATTACCAAGCTGGAAGATTAGTCTACTTCGCATGTTTTGAGTTGTTGAGGGAAAACCGGAGTGCCTGGAGAATACTCGCCCGGACCCAGAGGAGAAGATGCAAACTCCACTCGTAAAGACTCGACCTGGTCCAAGAGTCCAAAACACCCCACGCCACTGTGCCGCTAGAGGATGCAGACTTTTTTTTTCCTTGTCAAGGTTTAGGAACTGAACAGGGCTGGTTCAGGAGAAGTGACAGACATTTAACCTTTGTTTTCATATAAAAAGTTGCTTATAATATAAACCAATCAGTTGTTAGATCTCTGCTGTGTGCCGTGTTCAAGACATTTGCTCAGGGGACAGATTTTGTCTCATTGCCTGATGTTGCCCAAATTGCTCAAAATGTTGGAGTCCATCTGAAAGTTAACCCCGACTCCTACAGATTTAAGGTTTGAGGATAAATTTGTCTGAAACAGAACCAGCCAAAACCTTATTTGGAGCCTTTTCATATTTGAACTCATTTGCTCTGTAATCCTTTCATTAGGTCAGACTTTAAGTGGCTGTGAGGGAGAACGACAAGGACCTCTGTACAATAGACAGGAGGTGTACGTGCACGTGCGTGTGCATGTGTGCATTAGGATGCCTTTAATACTGCTCCACCATTATGTAGATTAGCCCCATTCCCCTGAGTGTGCCTTCTGCATTTAGAGCCTTCAATCATCGTGGCTTCTTTATGGGCGTCAGTACACACACACACACACACACACACACGCACACACACACACACACACACACACACACACACGCACGCACGCACACACCCGCGCACTATATGCACCGTGTGTTTTCACTGCGCTCACTTTGATCATCAGCTCCACCGGACAAAGAGTGCACCAAGGTTACCGCTCCGTCCTCATTTCTCGGGCTTATTACTTTCTGACCCACTGTAGGTGTTGTGCCATGACATGCATTTTAAAGAACTCATATTCCTCTAAACTGAACCATATTCCAGCCTCATGAAAAATACACCTGCCGTTTTGTTTTGTTTCATTTACGCTTCAGCAATTCTGCTTATTCAGTCTCCTCAAAGCTCAAAGCCTTAGGCCACATTGTGATGTCAGGAGTATGTTTTAGTTTATCTTGATCTTTGTAGCACTCAACAAAGAATGACTTAAAACCAGCTATTGTGTTTTGCTTTATTTAAACCGCCTCACTGCCCTCTGTGCCTCTGTGCAGGAGGAGTCCCGGCGTCTTGTTGGCACATAAATGAGGACTGAATCTATTTTACCAGTTATTGAGTGCATTACATTACAATAGTGTGTTGAAAAAAGGCAGCATTCTTTTGAAAGAATATCTATGTATGTTTTTTCAGAGAAGTATTTTAAATTATGAGGGGATTTTGAAATGTATTTTTCATATAAAAGATCCAATTGGCACTTTCTGAACTGGATGCCCAGGAGAATCAACATTTATACAAGAATCAGAACATGTCCTAAACTTTTACAGGTTTTCTATATATGAAGTACTGCCTAAATAACTGCAATCGTTGCTATAATTGCAAACATTAGAATTAAAATTATATTACAATTAATTATACAGCCTCATTAATATAAAACGTGAAATGCTAAAATGTCTAATCGCATTATCCAAACACTAAACAGCATGGGGGGCTTTTAAGAGTCATAGAGCAGTGTGGCGAACCCAGCAATGGCCACTTTCAGACACCGCAGCCAACTCTTTCTTAATCACAAATAGAGATCAATACTACTTTAGTGCGCCTCACGTGCTCTTTCTGCGTTCGGTGAGAGCGATGGAGCTAATCCACATCAGAGCGATCCGGCAGATGAGGAGAGACGGTCTTTGAGCACAAATTTCCTTTGAACTGTTCCTTTTCGGTCCGCGCGGCCTCTTATACCTGAGAGACTGTTGTGTGCGTGTCTATGACTATAGCGCACGCCGCAACAATGCCCAGTGTTACCTTCCCCAAAGCCTCATTGTGTATCTTGCTGCTATTAGCCAACGTTGGTCAATACGGACGGAGATTAGGCTACCCTTGAATAACCTCTCGCCGTGTTGACAAAAACACCGTCCCGCAGCCATCAGCACGACCCCGCGAACCACGGTATTACCTCCACTGCACAAGAAGTCCATCAATTTAACACACAATAAAACGATGAGGGACTTTTATGAATGGTGATTAAAAAGAGCCATAAAACAATGTGCTGCGTAAGGTTATAATTAAAAGGGAATGTTAATGTCAAGATGGGCGTTTTGATTTATCGCAAGTTGCAAGTGAAGGGAAGCTCCTGTACATACGTGCTCAATAGGGACATTTGACCTTTTAGCCCATCCTCCAAGGCTTGGGGAAACCTGTCAGGGGCAGTGGGTGACCGCAGTGCAGCACCAGGGGACCCATCTCCACATCTTGAGCTAGCTTGTTATTTGAACCAAGCTTTAAGATTCACATAATAGATACTGTACAGACGCCATCTGTGGAATCACCCCTAAGTCGTCATGTTTGAAACAGCCAGAGAGGGGAAAAAAATCAACATTCTTTCATACTCCGAATCTACTTTATAGTCTGAATTCTGAATCTATTTTCCTAACAAATAAAGATACATGGACATGGAGAGGAGCAAAGTGGATCAACAACCCATCTATAACAGAGAATGCCACCCATGATGCTAACGTTAGCTTCATGCTACATATCGTTAGCATAATTGCCGAACTCGTTTTGCCACTGTTTTTGGAAAACATGAAAAAAAGACTTTTTTAGGCAACACATTGGAGTTCTGTTATTGCCGTTGTAACGATACAAAAATGACTTGGGCGATTATGCTATGTGGCTAACGATATGCTATTGCTACCAGTGCCGTTTTCGCTATTACTGGACAATCTGCAGTGAAACAACATCAATATGGCCCTGATTTTGACCTTACTTTATTTGGATGTGATAAATATGTTTATAGTCTGTCAGAAAACAGCTATAGAGTTCGGGAAAATCCACTGTAACAATGATCCGCCTTGTTTGTTGCTGTTAGCATACATTTCTATAGACTAATTGTGCGTTCCAGGCAACTGGTAGCTGGCATCTTTCCCACAGCCAAACGGCTAATGCTACAACAGTTAGCTCATATGCTATCGTTACAAGTTGAAATAACCAGTTTGAGCGGCGTTCCAAGGCATTTTTCCAAGTGGGATGTGGGAAATTTACCAGTGCCCAGTTGCCTGAAACGCACCATAACATAGGCAAGAACCAGTATACATGAGTGTCCCATGAGTGTTTTTGATGTGAACAGTATTTTACCTTTTAAAATCTCAATTAATTTATTATTGCTGCTAATCCCATGATGCTTAGCGATGAACTCTATGAAGAGTGAAATATTGTGATACCCATAACAAACTTCCTTCCCTCTCAGCAAGGCCACGCTGTATAGCCTACTGTATGTTGCGTTCTCATTTGTATCTGTGCAACTGGACATTTCTTCCCAAAAACGTCTGACTTCTCGGGACTAACCCCGTCTTCGCAGTTAAAGTTTGTGACCTGAATCTCCACAAAGTTTTAAAGTTTGCAGTGACACTCAAAGGTGCCCATGTGTCATAAACTGCTCCCAGTCTTTCGGCAATGGCCCAAAATTCTGATTTATTTAGACAAGGCTGTTCAAACATTCAGGCAGATAAACGTTCAGAGTTTGATGAAACAATTCTGATGGACATTTCTTCACAAAAACGGCCGACTTTAAAACCTGGTGGGGTTTCCTGTCACAAACTTTGGCCCTGGAGAAGGGACTTGACTCGTCCAGATACGTCAGCTGTTTTTGTGAAGAAATGTCCCGCTGCATCCTTTTATTAAATTTTGAGGATTTATCTACTTGGATGTTTGAAAAGCCATGTCTAAAAGCTACAGGATTGGCTTTTTAGACTTGTTTTCTTTTGGGAGAATCAGGAGTTTACCAGAGGTGACCCTTTCGAAGACAAAATGCAAACTCCACACAAAAAAGCCCCATCATGATGCTATGTTCAAGGTAGCCATTTGTATTTTTGATAACTAAAGACCATAAGACAGATAAGAGCGTTTTTATCTTTACTTTGTTGTCTCCTCGGCCTGGCCTTTTCACAGTATTTGCACTCCTGATTTACTGCAGTGGTATTTTCAGAGACAGTAATGATCCCGCTCGCTCCGATTGCTCCACATTGAAGTCATCTACATGCCAGCAATGACAATCAAAGTCGGCCATTATGACAAACACACAAAGAAACCGCCACAAAATAGCTCTGATTCAAAAGTCCCATCATTCTGACAGGCTGAGTGTCACTAAACGACTTTGGTACTGCAGAGAGATGGATGCACCACATTAGGAGTGTCCTAGTAGAACTCAACCTGTTGGGCCACTCCGGGCGTCCCGACAAAGTCACTCGCGCAGCTGTCAAGGGATCACGCGGGGGGACGCGCCTCGTGCAGGACGAGACATGGGACGGAGTTGATTAAATGTATGAGGCGTCGCTTCAAGGATCTTCCATACATCTTTCAGCGTTTGGATGCATTATGAATATGTTTTGTGCACACACGGCTTGATGCTGTTTAGGAACATTGTGGCAGTTTACGTAACTTTCTATTCCTTATTATGTTATTATGATTAAGTCAACACAACTTCAACACAACACACTTCTCTCAAGGAATAAATGGATGGTCAGGATAGTATTATTTTTCAATAGTTGCTTTTTTCTGTTTTAATACACTATAATCAATCATTGACATTACATATGAAGAGAGAAGGAACAAACTCAAAATAACAGTATACCCTTTGAACTTCATTGGGCCCCTAACCCTTATCTTAATCCTAACCCTAACCCTAATCTAAACCCAATTCTAACCCTAACCCTAAAACCACATCTTGACCCTCAAACTGTCCTTCAAACAAGTCAGGACCACCCAAAATGTCCTCTCTATCCAAAAATGTCCTCACTCTCTTGGTACAAAACTCAAACTGGTCCTCATAGTGTCGTAATTACAAGAACACACACACATAATCTTGTACTTCTATCTTCGTGAGGACACTCATAGACATAATGCCTTACCCAGACCCTAAACCCCTAAACCTAACCCTAGCCCTAATCTTAAACCAATTCTAACTCTAACCCTAAAACCACATATTGACCCTCAAACTGTCCTTCAAATAAGTGAGGACCACCCAAAATGTCCTCTCTTTCCAAAAATGTCCTCACTCTGTTGGTTAAAAACTCACACTGGTCCTCACAATGTTGTACAAGAACAGGCACACACACACACTCCAATTTCTCAGTATATGTTTTTCATTTTGTACGTGATCTGTTTCTGTGTCGTGTTGTAGGTTTTTTGTTGTTGTTGTTTGTTATAGCTGTTTAACCAAAAAATAAATATAAAAGATTATGTCAAGGGATGGTGTTTTTTATGTCCCTGCCTCATATTGTAGCTAGCATATAGCTCTGTAAGTGAATTGTCTGGAGAGTAAAAAAAGAGCATGTGATTAGGATTCAATTGGCAACTCTCCTGTGGTCAAACAAACACAGCACTCATTTATTTTCTGTTCTCCAAAAAGCAGTTGCTCAATGGTTTCACTTCCTATAAAACAGATTACTGTATTACTGTGTTATACATATTACAATACACACCCTTAACATGAACCACAAATGGATTACAATTGACTTCACAGCAAGGTAAATGATGAATGATAACGAGGGTTAATGGGAGAAATCCTTTTGCTGCCTTGTTTCCGTATCAGTTACTAAAGTGACCATGGTGTCATACTATTTCCATCCTTCCATACTGTAGAACAGTGGTTCCCAAAGTGGGGTCCGGGGCCCCCTGGGGGGCCCCCAAATGTTGTCTGCAAAACAAGAACAATGAAAAAAAATCATTTTGATTGGAAAAGTACATTTATCTGCACCAGTTTAAACCAGTATTTAGCCTACTGTCATTACGAGATGTTAGGTTTTATGTCATTTTAGCTGTAAAATTATAAAATATGCCTTTGAATGGAGTAAACTATCATGACTTGGGGGGCCCCGAGAGATATTCTGATCAATAAGGGGTCCGCAATCTCCCGGACTTTGGTTATGGCTGCTGTAGAAGATTGTTTTGGCGGATGCGTGGGATAAATTTACAATGTTTTAAATATTATAAATGAACTAACCCCTTCCGATAAAGGCTTTAAAGAAAAAGCTATTTTGTTGATGCTGGAAGATTGCCCTGCTTTTCTTTTCTATCATAAATTGAGGGATGTATTTGCAAATTGATCCTGGAGCTCTTTGCAGTTTGCATGCATAAAAAGAGAATGAATAATTCTGAATCTTGCATGATATGCAAAATGGAGCCTATAGAATCTCTCCTGCAAATTGTAATCATCACTTAAAGTTCTCATCCTGTACATTATATTGCCTCATTGCGGGTTTTTTTATCCTGCCTTTAAACTTGCCGTATTTTCTTTATGTAGACAACCATTACTTCCCACGCCTTTGCTCTGCGATCACCTTGCCTTATTGTCCGTGTGTCACAGTGACAGCAGGCAGCAGCAGCAGCGGCAGGGGAGGGGAGGGTAGCGGGTGGTGGGGGGGTGTGCGCGGTGTAGGAGGAGGCGGAGCGCGCGCGGTGCCGGCGACGGTGAGCGAGGCTGCCTTGTTGTGCCTGTGCTGCAGCTTCAGTGGGAGGAGGAGGAGCGGGGGAGCGGTGGGAGGAGGGACTTGCGCGCCGCTCGGCTTGTATGAGCACCGGGCTCATTGGACATCGCCGGCTCAGAGTGTGGGAGAGTGTGGCGGCGCGCGCTCTGTGTGTGTAGCCTGCCCCAGCGCGCGTGTGAATGAGTGCGAGACCCCAGCCGTCCCCGCGTGCCGTCCGACAGGTGGAGATGACATGACTGCGCTCGAGAGGAAGAAGGGCAAGGACCTGTAAGGGATCCGCACACAGTCTCCTCTTTCTCCGCATTCCTTTGCACTTTTCGGGCATTCCAGAGATAAGTATTCCGTCAACTTCTTCAATATTAAACCCTTGCTTCTTTTCCCTTTTTGCCTCAGACGCGGTCAGCAAGTTTTCCTGCGTCCCGAGGAGAGTTCAGCCCCCGCCGTGAGCCACTCCAGACACTCCACTGCCCCGTCCGACCAACTCCAGGTAAGGTCCCTCTTCCCGTCCTATATGGGGCTTTGGAAAACAGGATGCTCCTCGCCATCCGCACGCTCCCGGTGACCTCTTCACACCTCGCCCCATCCATTTCTGTTCCCCGGCTTTTTATAGCGAGTTTCCACTGTCAACAATGAGAGTAGACTTGCTTTGTGCGAGCGTGTACGTGCGAGGGGAGCAGAAGCAAAAGTGGCATCTCGCAACTCCTCTGTCAAACTTAAAGGGGTTGCTAAATGTTTGTGTGACGTGATGAAAGATGTTGAATGAAATGCATGAGATGACACGTGGTGGATTGATGTAGTTTTCCCACATTTTCTTGATATTTGGAGAAGAACATTTATGCTTTGTGTCTTCAATGCAGCTTGGCATTTTGATATTGATTGAAACGTGTGTCTAGATATTACATTAAGTTATTGTACTTTTGACAAACTTGCATTTTTACCTTTAATGACAATTGCAAACTTTTGATTCTGGCCTCTCTGTCTTATAATGTTGTTTATATGGTAATGAAATCATGTTTGAAGAAGGTAAGTTTCGATCCTTTTTTTCCTTTTTTGCAGTCCTTTGGAAATGGTTAGAGCTTGCTTTTAATAACCGATTCAATCAAAAATGAATATGGAAATGAAGATGCTAAAAGTGTAAAACGATTATATTTTGCAAAGGGAAACGTGTGCCTCTCTGTGAACATCTGAAACACCAAGCTGTTTTGTGAAAATTACGATCCACAAGAGAAACTTTTCAAAAATTCAGCTTACTTACATTCCAACATGATCCACTTTGAACACGCTCTTCTACACGCTTTTCACGCCTTTGCCATTCCGTTTTTTTTTTTTTTTTTTTTTTTTTTTTTCTCCTTCACACTGCAATGGGATTTATTGTTGGCAGCAAATTTAAAAAAAAAAAAAAAAAAAGAGCTTTGATTGGCTGCCAGCGTCGACATGTTGCGCTCACATGCAATTACCTCGAACGACACACTTGGCCCGAGTGGCGGCAGGCGTGTTGTATGTTCACAGAGATGCTGAAGCGCTCATGTAGAAAATTGATGGGAAAAAAAGAAAAAAAAAAACTCGCTGTTTCCTAGAATTGAATCCGGACAGTTCAAGAGTTCAAAACATTTCACCAATAAATGATATTTACATTAATATCGCTGATATTCCTGTAGGTTGGTTTCTTCACTCCAGTGTGTCACTTCATTTGTTGACATTGTTCAGTAGCCAGGTGAGACTGCAGGAAAACTGGTCCGCCTGCATTCCACTCATGCATTCATTTGTGTCAGTGTACACTTGTCTTTGTGTGTTGGCACTGCACCAACAACGAAAGCTGCTCGACACAGCGCCACCTGCAGGAAAATCATCACACACCCGTTGATTTAGTTTATCATTCCTGTTTGCTCTTGAGTTTTGTTGTGGATGTAGATTAGCTGAAGATATGGCCAAGACAACTCCCTCCACTTACATTTGGTCAAGAGTAATTCATTATTGCAGGCATTTCAGGGATCTGGTGCAGAGCTCAATTCGCATAAACTCAATCATTTTTACATTTCTTGTTCTTTGTATGTCTCGGCACCTGTTGGCGGATTCCATTTCTAATATATCTCCTTTTGTTCGGATCTTTGAAAATCAAATAAGCAGGGACCGTGGCTGGAGACCGTTTCTTTGTATGGAATAAAAGAATACCTTTGGCATATCAGGCAGTGCAAGTTTCACAATCCCTGCCCCTACTCAGAGCAAAAACACCGAGCTCTCTCAGCAGGCTTATTTCACTGTACACAGGCCCCTTTTTATGGCGTACATATTGCTCACGTTGGTCATATATGCGCATCGACACGTCCTGTTCCCTGTGCGGATGTAAAAGCACTCGGCTAATCTCTTGTCAGTCTCCAGCTGAACAGATGTGAGGATTAATTCGTCGGGGAAATGTTGATCAGTGCGCTGTCGGAGGCTGCGTGGCTCCACATTATCCACAATGTCTGAAAACTGTTTCTTTCTTTTTTTGTAGCTCCTTTAAGCCATCACAGGGCACTGGGAGGTTAAGTGTCTTGCTCAATGACATAATGGAAGTATGCACGGGCGAGAGCTGGCCTTTGCACCGTCTCATTCCTTCCTGTCGACATGTGCGAGCTGTGGTCATGACAGATACATACCCAAATGAGCACATTGTGTGCAAAGGTACGTCTGGACTATACATAGAGTCGCGCCCCAGTTAGACTGACCCCAGATCATGGAAGTGCTGTTGTTTAAGGCCCCATGGGGCTTTGCCAGCTATTAGGTTTTAGGGCGCGAATGTCCGGTCTCTGTAAGGAAACTAGGTGCAAGTGTGATTACTGTTGCCTTACTGCATTAGAGGCGAGTGTCCGTGATGTGGATATTTTGAATTTCAAGTTGTTATTTATGTATTTTACATTATAAAGAAACGAGACATCTCCTATGTTTTTCATCCTGTGAGCTAGTTCTTATGCAAGTTAATGACTAAGATAATATTTCAACACAATGAGAGTTCTGTCTTTATACATTACTATATTTGCCTATATCTTGAGTGTTTCGAAAAACAAAAAGCATCTAAAGCTTTGGAAATATAGAAATCCTTTGGAGAGCTACATGGATAGGACTTGAGAACTAATGGCAGCTCCTGAGCTACTGTTTGGAGATCTCTGATGTAAACACTTTAGAAAAATACAATATGTTCTTGCCCCTTGGCCTACCGTTTACCATCCATAGTTCAGGCATCAACTCCAGAGCATCGCGCAAAACTTCATCATTACAAAAAGTAGCTCTACAAACTTGCCTTTGTGAATAAAGTTTCTCATTACGAATGTCTACTTATCGAAATCAATTTACATGGTGTTCCTTTGGAAGAGAAAGTGCCATTTGCTGCAGGGAGAGTCTGAGTCTGACTAGCTCTGCTGAGACAACGAAAACATGAGCAGTAATGAACATATGCCGATGGTTGCGTCACCCACATGCCATTATTAGTGTCTTGTTTAGTAGGCATCAATCTGCACACCTTTTAAGTATGGCCTAAATGTGTCCAAATTGGTGGAGACGTTCATAAACAAAACTGAAAATGAACTGAAATTCAACATAGTAAAAGTGCAGAAAATCTAACCGGAATCCAACCTGTTCTGCGCAGTGCCAGTCAAATCTTTGGGGAATAGAGATGATGGTACAGACGTAACATTTTTGCCAAATTTTCTCGAAATCCGGTGCATTCCAAGAGGTCGAAATCAAGACAACCAAACCAGCAAAACGAAATAGACACCGTCAGCCGTGAAACGTAAATCTTCCTCGTGCCCTCTTCTTCACTCTTAAATTTATTACACTGATCCCTTGTAGCTTGAATTAACCTGCCGCGAGTGGTATCCATAAAATCACCACAATTCCCCGATGCCGCTTTCCGATTAGCGAACGTCTCGGGATTTTGACACAGAGCATGGAAGGTGTGACACGCATTGGTGGTGTTGCAGCCACAAAAAGCCTCAGGGCGTGCTTCAAGTCGACAAGCGCAATTGATTGTGAGATGGATGATGACAGGCACGCTACGTTGGCTCATCAGCGAATGGACTCTGGCTGCTTGTTTTATCGGTCAGCCTCGGCCCGGAAAGGGAGGATGGATTTCGTGCTTGGGGTTGAGATCTATGACTTTCTCATGATAAAGAAACTGTCACGTGGAGATCATAAAGTCTGATATCCTTCCTGATAAAACGCAATTAAAAAACGATTCGAAACTCGTCATATGTTGGGATTACGCTCTTTCCTTTCTCTACAGCGCAACTTCAGAACTGATAAGCAAAGCATCTCCATAGAAATAACCTCGTCCAGGCTTTCTGAAAGCTTTCACACACCTTTGAGCTTACACAGACCCCAGCGCGCCTTCGCACAGCATTTCTTTTTCAAGGAATATAACTCCCCGTGAGGAGAACAGCCTGGGAATTGAACCGTCAACATCTTACTATCATTACTGTAGCACTTTCCTTCCCCTGCGCTGCCGGGCCTCATGGGATTGTATTGCTCTAAACACCCACTAGAGACTTGTTCTGCGCACTTTGATATACTCGGAGCAATGAGAGTTTACACACGCCGCCTACCAGACGAGCGATTTGCCCGCAGTGGCACTTTGAATCACATCTACCCGAACGCAAGGGCACCTTCAATCCAACCACAGAGCTGGAGAGGCGAGCCGCTTGTCCGTCTGTGATAAATTGAGCACATCATTCCGAGTTGCTGATTGTTATCCGATTCAGGACCCCTACAGAGTTTAGAAGACCGGGCTCCCCTTCTCCAACCGGCCCCGATGTGCTGAGTTTCTCACAGCTCTCCATACCTGTCTCCTCTCCACAGCATATGCGGCAAATCTGCTGCTCTGAGAGTGCACGAGGCCACTGCTGACTTGACAGCGCGAGGAGTAAGAGTCGCGCGGAGCAAGCGAGAGGGCGAGTGTTTATTTAGAAGGACTGTTCGGGCAGAGCTGGAGAGAGAGAGATGCATATAGCGCAGTGGCAGGTTGGAGCTGGTTTATGTGGTGACTGTGTCTGTGGTCAATAGCTTTTTACAATGGGAATAAAATGGACTCGTCATATGGTCCAATACACACACAATCTCTATTAATATTGACTAAACTGAACGTTATGTCAATAAAAGCTGTAAATGTCAGTCATACTCACGTTATGAGGAACTGTAAGCGATATCGTGGCTGAGCCTTTCTGTGGAGTTTGCATATTCTCTGTTTATTTCCTCCGGATGCTCATTTCCCCATAAACTTGTGGTATATTGTCCCTCCAGCTTAGTTCGAGATTTGGAGAAGGGCCAGGTCTATGGGAGAAATACAGTTTTTGTAAGAAATCTCCAAAATGAAAATTGTCATATGTTCTTCCTCATCAGTGTTTGATAGATTGGATTCCCAAACCTGCCATTTCATTTTTACCTCTGAAAGTAAGATGTGGATTCATGTGGATTTTCCCAGTAATGACTGAGATATTAACCAAAAATCTGCCAGTTACTATAGTTACCGCCATAGAATTTTCCGTTGCCCTCCACCCCAGTTTTAATCTATGGGCTGTTTGATAGTGTGATGTCATGTGAACATAGATACAGACGGCATCTCGTCATAGAAGGGGGCGTGGCTTTGCCGAGGGGGAAAATAGAATCTTTAGAGAAACACAATTTTTCACTCTTTTTTGCCATTTTCTGGTGGAATATGAAATTATTTATCACACATAAATAAAGTCAAGTGTAAATCGGGTCCATAGGGATATTTTCTCACAGCAGATTGTTCAGTAGAAGTGAAAAAACGGCAGTTGTAGCAAGCGCTAGCTAACCGTTAGCATTAGCCCGATGCTAACATGTAGCATCAAGTTAGCATTCTCCGTTATTCATGTATTTATGGGATGTTGAACCACTTTGCTCCTCTCCATGTCTTTGTATCTTTATTTAGTAGAAAACTATAACCATAATTCAGCATTTGCTAAAGTAGTTTTTTAATAATTAGAGAAAGTTTAGATTTTTCTCCAAATTGTTTTCCTCCTTAACTGATTTCAAACATGACCATATATGGGTGATTACAGAGATGCCGTCTGTATCTATAGCCTATTCTTCGCGGGATGGGGTTATAAGCATGTTTCACAACGGTAATGCAAACGAAAACTAGTTTACAATTGATTAGAAGAGGCAAAAAAATAAGACAAATGTTATTCCACCACTACAATAAAAAACAAACAATCAAAAAACAGGTACAGAGATTTTAACTCATGCCCCTAGAGGCCATAAGCGCCACTGCAGGTGTTGTACCATGTTGCTTTTTTTTTAATCATTAATTGTCCGTGAGAGTAAATACTACGCTGACAGAAGAGACAAAGGGAGAGAGGGATATTCTACATCCAAATACACAATGGAGATATTTTTTCCCCTCAAACTTGGCTGTAAATACTGTTTAAAGGGGCTAGATGCAAGTTAGCCATTTTATGCTCACTACTGCCACCTCAGGTCATACATGTAACCCGAAGTAACACCGTTTCGAGTGACAGTGCAGGGTTTTAGAGGCAGTTGTGGTGAACAGGTCTGGGCTCATTCTACACATTAGGACATTGTTAGAACATGTAGGGGGGAAGAAAATACATAATTTTAAACATTTTTAAACTCCTTATAGCCCCTTTAAGTGGCGCTAGCCCACAGTTAGCTTTGCCCGTTAGCCTGTTAGCTTCTTCTTCGTGATTCCATTAGCGTGTATTGCGCCTCCTTACACTTGTGTTTTTCTGGCCAGAGACACCAGGGGGAGATGAAACCCCTCCCAATCACCCCATTAACACTTGTATTACCCCCAGAGGGACTACAGAAAGGATTTATTAAGGGAAACAAGTTACTTAGGACTGCTTTAAGTAATGACTGTCTTTGATTGATTGATGAACTGGAGTTTATCTCAGCAGCTATGGGCCTTTCACTGGCCACATCCACTGAATTGGCCAAGAATTGGTGTCAAGAACAGATACATGGTAAATGACCTCAACTTATATAGCGCCCCCTACATTAGGCTCTCAAAGCGCTTTACAGCAAGAAACCTCTCACCCATTCACTCTCTCATTCATTCACCAGTGTATGCAGACGCTGGAGGCAAGGTGGATGAAGTGTCTTGCCCAAGGACACAATGACAGAGTGCACCTGCAGGAAGTAGGATAATGAACCCCGGCCTTCCCACGGCACCACCTGTACCACTGTCGCCCCCTAGTGATAATAGCTGCATCATATCGTATAGAGTTGATCACGCTCGAAAAGACCTGAACACAATTTCCACTCTTTGCAATTATTTTCTACCATTTCCAGATAAGAAACATTGCGTTATTTCCAGTCATGGTCTTGTCATGACTCACACGGTGTCGCCTTTTTGTTGGCATCGTATTCATCTGGTTTAGACATAATGTCATCCGAGGCAGATATAATCCATTCTTGGCCCCGACAGAGCCGACTGTAGGTGAAAATACAAGGTGTCTGTGTCGGGCGCGTGGACCCGTGAGTCACCACGTGGAGGGAGGAAGACGACAGGGAACTTTATACTGCCGCATGAATCATCCGCTCAGAAAAGAACTTACATAAACCTGACGGGAATACAAGCAATAATGAGATTCTTATATCAGAAGGATTAAGTGTAGTTCACCGTAATAAGCGGCAAAGGTTACCCAGAAAATGTCACGACATGGTTGCACATATGGAGAGAAATGAGAAAAGTCTTTTTTGTTACTTTATTTGAGGCATTTTGCTCTTTTTTTAAAAAACTCACTAGGAACAAATTCACAAAGCACTGCAGTCTTTGGTCGAGAGCCCTTGTTGTGAAAATGGGAAATTTGGAGGTAATTTCTAACAAGACAGGTGCTAAAAAGACAATGTTGCACTGAATTGAGAGAATGCAGCGAATGTGAAAATGACTCTGCAGCCGATCCACTTTTGCACTAATATCAAACGCTTAGTAGACGACGCCCTTTCTTGTTTAAACCTGCTCACACAGTCAATCAATCTTTCAGCAATATATTCTCGACTCATTACATCCTCTCTTGCATCAAAAAGTTGAACGTTTGAAGTGAGTTTGGCGAGTTTCTTGGCACAATTTCTCCCATTGTGAGATCAATAAAGTCCAATCTTACTTGCAGAAGAGAACAACTTCAGGCGGTGGATTTTGCAAAACAAATGCTGTGTCTTAACATCAACTACGTATAATCACCCTTGCATAAATTTGCGTTACAATTCTGAGCACGAGCTATTGTTGTGTCCCTGGCTTAGACATACTGTATGTGCTTGCCTGTTCTAGTGTGTGTAGTGGTAATGCAACAGGTAGGGCATGCAACATAAACAGGTAAACAAATGAACCCCCTGCCTTTCCCTTTAGCTAAACTAATAATGCAAACTCTAACAGGTGCAGCTCAAGTCATTTGTATAACCAACCAAATATTTAAGCTCGTACTTTTAAAAAAGCGTCCATGTGTTCCAGAAAAAACAACCTTCTGTTACTGCCCTTGTTAAAACACACAGTTGGAACAATCTCTTGCTTGTTTTTCCGAGCCAACGTATAAAGTGTGTCTATCTGAAAGTTCGCGTGGGAGGTCTGCCTACGTTCCTTTTTTTTGCAGAAAAAGTCGATCGCTTTTCTCTTCATCTGGCTTCATCGCTGCCGCTACTCAGCCCACCGGCAGGAAGGCCAACTCACAGAAGGACCAGAGCGCGCAGGCAGAGGGAGGCAGCATGAGTAATAGATAGACAGACACATAGATGGTGCAAAATCAAGACGAGTATGGTTAACGCTTTAGAATAACTGGCAAAGCGCTGGCAAATGCTTAAACTTATAGGGTATGTGTTTTTGGTTTGGTGCTTAGAGACAGTAATCCATTGATTGGCGACAGGTGCTGGGATTGTGAAATTTGGACAGTTTCCAAGCTGGGCTTTGCCGGAGGTTCTGGCAACTCAAAGTGTGGGTCTCGTCCTGGATGATCATCGCTCAGAGTGGTAATTACAACTTGTAAACTCGGAGACGATCAGAGAACTCTGAGTTCAGATATGAAAGGAAGACGGCAATGGCGCCCCCCGGTGGTGAAGTAATGATAAAACTTTAACAAAACCACTGCGTCAATGAAGTGAACGTTACTTTTGGTCACAGACTTCAATTTAGCAGCATGCAGCATGTTTTCAATTAAACATTCATATGACAATAAAGGGACTAGATGCAAGTTGGTCATTTTTATGCTCACTACTGCCCCCTCAGGTCTTATGTGTAGCTGCAGCTTTTTATCGTGCATGACGGCACTTCGGATCCGAATTAACACCTTTTTGAGTGACAGTGCAGGATTTTAGAGGCAGTTGTGGTGAACAGGCCTGAGCTCATTCTACACATTAGGACATTGCTGGAACATGTAGGGGGAGGAGAATACTTAATTTTAATATTTTTAAACTCTGTATAGTCCCTTTAACATCTTATTAGCTAACAGTTGCAGCATTAGCAGTTTTGTTTACAGCCCATTGAGGTCCGTAAGTTGTAATTTTAAGTGGGAAAACCAGTTGTCATGTCCATATAGAATAAAGAACTTTTAACTTTTGTGTCTTATGCAAGATCCTGCTATTTCATGGTCTATAGGACTTTTCCTTGAAGAACACCCGGCTTTAAAGATCTTCGCACCATTGCTTGGATCCCACTGCAGCGCTTACATTTTTGTATTTTGGGAAAACCAGTTGCCTGGAACGCAGCATAAAACACAATGTAGCATAAACAGCAGTAAAATGGGTTTTAGTGAATAAATCGACTTACTGTTTTCAGTGAAACATATATTTGATGTTTAATTTACAAAATGGCATTCAAAGCTCAGTGACTAATGGTATGTGGTATGTCCACAAACCTGTAGCTGTTTCCAAGGCAACCCCATGTTGGTTGTGAAAGTTATATACTCTGCTTGACTAAAAATAAGTCGCCAACTGGATTTTAGCTGACTGTTATGATCTGGGGTCGCTGCAGTGGGTCAGGTCTAGGTTTCAGCAACACTATGAGCCCGAAAAAATGAGATCAGCTAACGACATGAACATCCTGTGGTTATTCTATCAATGGATTTCTTCTTCCCTGATAGCACAGGCGTATTCCAAGATGACAATGCAAAGATGCATCGGGCTCACATTGTGAAACATTAATCGCTATTTTTATGCAAATGAAGGATTAACAAATGATAAGAAAGGCTTTGTAAATGACTTAAGTAGTGCTCTACAAGTGCTTATTTAGCTAAAGTGTTGTCAAAATGGGGCCTGAAAAGCTCTTAGTTCCCGGGGCCTTAATGTAGTGTTTTTGGGGGAGTTGTCTGTGTTGTTTTAGTGCTCCTCTCTCCATCTGTCCCCTTCAATTTGTGGCTCTTCCGTTGTTGCAATAGGGCATTACTGAATGGGGACTTGAATAGCAGCGAGAATAAAGGGCAGGAAAAAGCAGAACAGAATGGAGCTTAGACAGCGTGGTTAAAGAACAGCAGGTGAAGAGGTGACTTTCTGATTTCCCCTGAGATTTGGCCTCAAAGAGAGAGGGGTGTGTCAAATTCAGATCAATGCTTAGGGTAGGGCGGACATACGTTTCAGTCACTATCATGGAGGTAGAGGCACCACAATTACCTGTTATTCATTTTTCTGATTTCCTTTTTTTATAAATGATCTTTTCATTGTCATTGTACCAGAAAAGGGATAATTACTTGAGGTACAGCTTCCTTTAAAAACAAAAAAAACAAATTGCAGAACACATGACACATCGTTCTGATGTTGTTTGCCAATTTGTTTTGGATGCTTTGATTTCACACGTCTTTCACCAAATGCTGGAATCAGTAGACTTTTTTTTATTATTATTCCCAATTCTGAGGTTTTATTGTCCATGTTTTCTCACTTTTAATTCTTGTTTTTTTCCCTGTGTCTTAACCAGATTAATTCCTTTGAGATTAGCAGAAGTCTTTTCCAAGGAAGTTCTGACCAAAAGACACAAGTCATAAAGCATTTCATGACGGCGCATTTTTCCCATTTCTGCTTTATAACAGTTTTATGGCAGGCGTCTTTTCTTAAGCACCCACTCCATTAGTTTTCACTTCTAGTTCTGAGCTTAGAGGAAGTGGTAAAAGATCAGCAATGGAAGATGTGTGATTTCCCTCGAGGACTGGCTTACAAGAGAGGGGCGTGTCCCATTTTGGTCAAATGCTTTGGATATACAAGCGATTTCGATGCCTTTTCACTGTAATCCCTCACACACACAGCCCAAAGACGTGATCAGTAGCATATTAGTTTTTGTTTAATCCATCATTCAGGCTTGAGATTGGCATAACACGTGATTTTATTTTTCTAAATCATGAACGCAGCATATTCTTTTCACTCGCAAATAGTGCTTTTAAAGCAGTACTAAGTAACTCATGCCCCTAGAGGCCATAAGCGCCACTACAGGTGTAGTAGCATTTTGAGTTTTTTCACTAATTAATTGTCCGTGTGAGTAAATACTACGCTGACAGAAAAGACAAAGGAAGAGAGGGATATTGTGCATCCAATTACACAATGGAGATCATTTCACTCAAACTTGGCTGTAAACACTGTTTAAGCAGCGCTAGCCCACAGTTAGCTTTGCCCGTTAGCCTGTTAGCTTCTTCTTGGTGATTCGATTAGTGTGTATTGGTTACTCTGAGGGAAAGTTGCAATTTTGGTTGTCTGGCTAGAGACACCAGGGGGCGATGAAAGACCCCCCAATCATCCCATTAACACTTGTATTACCCCAAGAGGGACTACGGAAAGGATTTATTAAGGTAAACAAGTTACTTAGTACTGCTTTGAGTGATTCCTTTCTAAATAAATTGCAACATCCTTAAGGTAGTGGGACTACCACTGAAAGGTCCAAGGGGCCTGGAAGGTTGGGAGCCACTGACTTAGCTCTACCAATAAACTCCCAGCACAGACTTTACCTGCACTAACTCACTTTTCCTGCCTGCTAAGTGAAAAGCCCTGCTGTTGACGCTATAAATGTTGTCCAGGACTGAAACACGTTTAGGGTCAAGCATGTGTGAATGTGTTACTCCATATATATACTTCATCTGCCATTTTTCCTATGGTTGCCCGCCTCATTTATTGATCCAATTCACACCAATAATGGAGATCGATCTGCTCTCCCCCCGAGCACACACACAAAAGCACTTCTACTATGACGTCACGGGGCACTCAAACTTACACTTCATACTTTCCATAGGCACAGAGGTCTGCATCCCCCGAGCCCCTGTACCTTTTACTCTAAAAGCTCAGCAGCACCAGGAGAGATGCACAGAGACATGCGAGTGGCTTTTAGACGTCCCCCCGGACAATCTGACAGAGAAATATCTGCGGCAGAGCGTCCGCAGTATTTGTGCGTTCTGCTGGACCAACGCTTCAATGTCACTTCAGGTTTCACTTTCAATTTCCCATTACAATATTAATAGTTAAAAAGTTGATTGAAGGTAAGAGCACACAAATGGTTGAATCCTCATAGATCAAAAGAGATAATTATGTATTTCAACAATAGTGTATCAAAAATGCTAAGTATTTCTGTAATTTATCAGGTCTGCAGGCAGAGCTGTGGTGAGGAGGTGCCACTTAAATATATCCACACATGACCGAGGGGCAGTGAAGTGCTAGAAGAAGGAAATTATCCCACTTCAGAAGGAGAAGCAAACATCTCCACTGATTGAAAATGATAACAGCAAAAAATAATAATTCATTTTGGTTTATTGAAATGAGAGCCCTTAAAAAAAAAACAGTGTGAAGGGGTTGTAATCAAGACCAGTCAAAACATGAACAAGATGTGCCAAATATCCTTGAATCCTTGGGCAAAATTATTATTATATTAAGGGAACGTCTCTTTATATTGTGCAGTGTGGCTAGGCTAGTTACTTGTTGCTAGCCTAGCTACTTAGTTGAAGGTGAGGAGGAATGGTGGTGAATGTCTGGGTAACTTGAAAGTTGGACTCCCGTTAACTTCACAAGCCATTCCCCGAACTTCTCTCGCAGGGACGGGGACAGAGATACTGTCCTCTACTACTACTTGCGGAGTATTAAGAAAGACCTGTATTACAAGCCCAAACTCCGTTGCCATTGACCGCGGTCATTATTTTTTTCAGAGGTGCTCTAGCAGAAAATAATGACCGTTAGAACGTTGGAAAATCCCATTCAAGTCAATGGAGCATTCTACTTGCATTGTGAGGAGCCGTATAATAAAAGTTTATAATTGAGCTTAGAGACCTGGCCTGAGTTAGGTCCAAAATAGGGCTATTCCAGGCCTTGTAACAGTACTAATCTCATTAGATCTTCAACAAGGACCTACCCACAGAGGGAGAAAAAATGAATAAATGTGTCTAAACTAAACACCAAAACACTAAACTCCACATACCACTAGTAGTACTTGTTCTGCAGTTCGAGAACCACCGGTGTAGATCATTTTCCAGCTCTTTATTCACCTGACAAAGGCACTTCACTGCAGTTTCTTCCGGATTTAAAGTCCTTTGACCTCGCTGCCAACACCTTAGCCATGAGCAAACAGCTTTCTCTGTCACCTTCACATATCTTACGGTCCAGTGGTGCAACGTCCTGGGCTGATGCGATAATTTTACTCTATTGACCCCATAGTGCATTGATTTTAGAGGGCTATGGGGAAAACAATCAAACTCCACAAAAAGATACTTTGCCATCCTGGGAATGACACCACTACTCGCCCTCCCGTATCCAATGAATGTTTGTACGACTGAAACGTCCAAAACAAATACACGCACAACCCTTCAGCGAGCTAGCATACACCGAACATACTGCCTGGCTTCCCTGGCAGCTCACTGATGAAAAGAGAACCTTGGATCGCCACATCGAAGTGTCATCCTGGATGGCTCCCGTCAGGGGTGCCCTTGGTCCCTTGTCTCTCCGCCACACTTGTCTGATTCCGCCCTGCTTCTTCTCCTCTTTCCCCTGACAACTATCTGGAAGGTCTCATAGTCGTCAGTAGTCTCTCGCTGTGTCGTTTCTTTTAGTGGGGGGGCAGAATTTAATCCTCTTCAAAGCGTGCGGTCGTTCAGAGTTTCGACAGGCGTGCTCAGGAGCGTATGTGTAACGTGTCACTCTGCGCCTGTTGAACACTGCGCGTGTGTCACTGCCACGTTGATCAGCTGCCCATCTTTCTGTGCGCTTTGTGCTTTTCAAAGTTGCATACATTTGATAGCACCGAACTTGACATGCCTGCTCCATTCTCTTGTTGATGCGGCATCAAATTTACCGCGTGTAGTTCTTCCTATATTGAAGCATTCCCAGGCAAACCAATCCAACTTTTTTTATGTAGCACATTTTCAACAACTCAGACAGTTTCCACAGTGCTGCACAAACAAGGAACAATGTATACAACGAGAATAATGGTAAATGGTAAATAGACTCAACTTTGTGTAGGTAAAAACAAATATTTTTTTCAATTAAACTCATAGATGGTCTTGTGTCTCAGGGCTCTTTGAATCACTGACATCAATCTCAGAGACCTGGGATGATTAGTTGTCAGGTTAAGCCCAGTTAATTAATGTTCCACATTGTTAAGCAGACCACCATTTTCAAGCAGTATGGGACAGAAAAAGAATCTCTCTGCTGATGAAAAGCATGAAATAGTTGAATGCCTTGGTCTAGGTATGAAAACCTTTGATATTTCATGACAGATTAAGCGTAATCATCGTACTGATAAGAGATTTGTGGATGATTCAGAGCACACGTGGGTTTGTGCAGGTATAGGCACAATATGGACAGACAAACACATCAGATTAAGAAAACAGATGCTACAAAGCAGCAAACAGTCAGTTTTTGAAGTTGCTGGTGCCTCTGGAGTCCCGCGAACATCAAGGTGAAGGACCCTCCAGAGGCTTGGAGTTGTACATAAATCATACTGTATATATATATATATATATATATATATATATATATATATATATATATATATATATATATATATATATATATATATTCATAGTGTATAGTGCTTTTCTACCTTTATCAGGCCCAAAGGCGCTTTACGAGGAAGTCGTACATTGTGTCCTGTATCGCTCCTATGGAAAGAACCACTGATCTAAAACGTATAGACAAACATGAACATAAATTCCTTTCCTTTTAGGTTACCGGGAAACGTTTCTTCTTCTGTTTTTCAAAAGCTTCATATAAAGTCTACAAATGCAGAAGCCAGTACATATACGGTACATTTTGAAATAACATCCATGGTTTCCGGCATTTCTACATTGATCCAAGCATAATTCAGTGCACTGCAGGTAATTATTTCAGGACACAAAGTTGAAAATGGATGTGCAAGGCATTTCTATTTGAAAAGGCTGCAGTCAAAGCTTTGGGGCTGACTCAAGGCACTAAAAACTGGCTAATGGGCCTCAGCCAATTTGACCCTGAAGTTAAAAACTAACAAAAAAACAGACCTTTTGCATCTGCAATGTAATAAAACTAATGTGTCTTGATGGCGGAAATACCAAATGGAAAATAAATTGCACCACTGAGTTCCTTGTGGACGATGTGATGGGAAAGAAAACTCACCTCTCAAAGCAGGAAGGTGTTGTGGCCCATGTGAAGCCTTTCTTTATGGAGTTCGTATGCTCTTCTGGATTTGCTTGCTCTTCCGTGTCTAGAGGGATTTCATCTGGATCTAACATGCACTCTGGATCTAGGTTCCCAGGAGCTGCACTGTAAGTCGCCGCTGTGTCCCCAGGAACAATTTAACCGTAATCCTTAACCTCAACCATGTTAAAAGGCCTATTGATTCAAAAGTGTGCGATAAAACCCTTATTTCTGACCGCAGCTCTCTGTGCCAGTCCTCAAAATAGACACCGCGTTCCCTCCTACACCGACGCCATGACTTTCAGACTTTCGCTCCGCGCTGCATTAAACACAGTGGGCGTTCCTCTGAGAAGCTCTCTCGTGGCTGCCTTCACGGACAAGCACCCAGCAGTATGTAATCTTTGTGCAGCCCGTGTCATCAGTGGTGCCATTGGTGTAATCGTACCTGGACCACAGATAAACACAACACAGTAAATGGCCCCAACGCCACAGTTTCCAACACGCTGCATTAAGTGTATCGCTTTCCAGATGGTTTCTCGGTCTCTAAATCTCTCCCATATTGACGAGGCTGAGGGCCAAGCAATTTTACTTTCAATCTGCTGGATAGTATAGGAAAATAGCAAAAAGGGAAATGTTTAACACAAATTAAATCATTCTTGCTGCAATGTGCAAAACACCACATTTTCCCACTTTAATACTAAATAACCCTTTCAAAAATCAAATCCCTATACATCAGCATGGCATGCACGATCAGCTAAGTACTCCAGACCGTGGACCTATAGCTCAGGATGTATCCCCGGGTGTGGCACTGCTCCTGGCAGGTCGACCTTGTGGCAAGTGTGAGTCAAATGCAGGAAGAAAAAAATCTGCCAGTAGATCCTGCCTATTTCTTTTTATTTAGAAATTGCTGACTTTTTTGTTAAAGCAGTACTAAGTAACTCTTGCCCCTAGAGGCCATAAGCGCAACTGCAGGTGTAGTAGCAAGTTACGATTTTTTAACTTATTAATTGTCTTGGAGAGTAAATACTACGCTGACAGGAAAGGCGAAGGGAGAGAGAGTTATTGTGCATCCAATTATACAATGTAAATATTTTTTTTCACTCAAACTTGGCTGTAAATACTGTTTAAAGTGACGTTAGCCCGCAGTTAGCTTTGCCCAGTAGCATGTTAGCTTCTTCTTCGTGATGCCATTAGTGTGTATTGGTTGCTCCGGTGGCAGTCAAGATGCAAACATGGTTTTCTGGCCAGAGACACCAGGGGGAGATGAAAGACCCTCCAATCATCCCATAAACACTTGTATTACCCCCACAGGGACTACGAAAAGGATTTATTAAGGTAAACATGTTACTTAGTACTGTTTTAAAACGTAATGAAACGTAATGAGCTGCTGTGGTTAACTCACTGCGATTGTCAATTTTCTTGTATTGTTCTTTCAATTACTTCAAGAGCATATACTTGAAACTTGTGCTCAATGGCCTCGTCTGGCGTTCTCGCTGGGCCACTTACAAGCTGGTGTTTTATTCTGCGGAAGTGTGTTTTTCGATTGACAGTTACAGCTGTGAATGCATATGGATGAGCGTGGCTGTGTGGGTGAAGTTGGCCTGAGGAACATTTCCATAATCTCGACTCAATATAGTCGCCTAAGCTACGCCCCGGGGAATAGTTGTAAATATTTACCGATCATCTCAGCACTACCAGTGTTATGAATAAAATATTTGGTTTACTTTTTGTGCATCTAATTCTGTATCTACACAGCAACCCTCGACTCAACCATTGTTTTTTTTCTCACCCCGGGGATTAATTATGAAAACATAACCACGACCGCGCAAAATGCAAACAGTAGAGAAGAGAGGAGAAACGAAACAGCCACTGCATAAGAGGATGAAATAACTAGAGATGCTCCGATACAGCTTTTTTGCGTCCGATGCCATTACAGATACTGGTTTGAGTATCTGCCGATATCCGATATTAACCGATACCAAGAGACTTTCTTAAAAGTGGCTGCTGTGAGTGAAAAAGCCAATGGTCCTATTATCTCCAAAGAAGAAGAGCAATAGTCATGATGTTACAGATCAATTATAAATTATATTCATTAATAAACTAAGGGAAGACAAAACATTTAACAAGGATCACTGGATTTTCAACCCTATCCTTGGGACAGGCTAGTTTATTTATTTATTTAAGATGGGACAGTGCATATTAATTAACGTGAGTCCTCGACGTCCACATGTAAATATTTAAGTTAGACACAATGGCTAATTTTTATCTGTAGTCCCAGGTTCGATGCTGTACACAGACAGGAAAGGCCACAGAACGACAAGCACAATAAACATGAACAAAAGACAAGAAATGACATGAAATGGTTAGTAAAATTAAAACAGAAAATGAACACACAATAACAGTAAGCAGACATTAAAAACAAAGCGACACAGTTAAAACAAAGACAATGAACATGAAGCGCTAAACACTATTGGTAAAAAAACCTACATGTTCACACTGTGACAGCAGGTTTGATTGTCCAGAGTTTAACTGATCTAGTGAAGGTTCTCAGTGTTGGAATGTTCCTGAACATCCATCCATCCATCCATCCATCCATCCATCCATCCATCCATCCATCCATCCATTTTCTTCCACTTTTTGGGGGCAGCAGTTGGAGCTGCCCATATCACATTGCACCACGCCCCTATGGCTCCTCCTGCAGGTGGTGGGTCCACAGAAGGACGGCCTCATGGTTCAAACCGGGCCTGTTGGTCTCTCATGAGGGGCTTCTGAACGGCTCTTTGTCTGACCCGTCACCTAGGACCTGTTTGCCATGGGAGACCCTACCAGGGGCACCAAGCCCCCGACAACAGAGGTCCAGGATCATTCGGGCGCTCAAACCCCTCCACCACGTTAAGGTGGCGGTTCCAGGAGGGGCCTGAACATATATTCATATAAACAACTCACATAAAGTGATATGATCATTACTGCTTTTGCATTACAAATATCGTCACTCCAGCAGTGGCTGATTATATTTTATGAGGCTACTTAGGTATTTCATTCATTCCGACCCTGCTTTGATTAGTAGCATTAGCATGTTGCTGCTAGCTTTAGCATGCTATTGCTAACCGCAGCATTTGCTTGGCAATCAAAAACACGTTTGCCATATTCTCTTAGATTTAGTTGGTGAAAGTTGGGTTTTTAAAGCAGTGAGAGCCAAAACTGGTATCAGTTCAGTATCAGATATCTGTTGCCGATTCCCGATATTGTATTCTTTTCCCATATCGGCTCCGATTTCCAATGCCAGAATCGGATTGGTGCATTCTTAGTAGCAACACCGTGGGGCGAAAGCACTTTCGGCCACAGTCAGCAGTACATCTCTCTCTGAAAGTCACCAACCACACCTTTGGCAACAGCAAATACTAACTTTAGGGGAATATTTGTTTTCAGAGAGGGGTCAGAGAGGTCAGTTTTGTCGGGAAAGAAAACCCCATGGAGGGGGTCATGGAGAGGCCTTAGATTCAGCTTGTCCTCTAGTAATTACAGTAGCCTTCTTCAACTTAAGTCACGACCACAACATCAAGGGCACTATCAGGCTAATGAGTCTGAGACACAGCCCAGGTTAATGAGCAGAAACCAGATCAGTGTAGTAGCTTTTTTAGAACAAAGACGGGAGATACCAATAAAAAAGCAAACCCCTCCCTGCTAGATTGTTAGCCTGGTGCTGAAGGATCATTAGTTGCTGATGAAACCTCTTGGGGTGAGAGAGAAAACTTGTCCTAAACTCCCGATTTTCCACGAGAAGCTTACGCAAATAGCAGACACTGTCCTTGTCTGACCCCCCATCGCTGATTGAGAAATGACCTTTGCATCGTGACATGTTATCAATACCAGCCGGACCAGTGCACCCCGACTCAACGTCTTCAGACATTTCAAAAATCGCTCTCGGGATAAAAATGAGCAGATGGTCAAGTCAGTAATTTTATGTTGTGTCATAAAAAAACAACAACGGCGTGAAACAGACATTTATTCTTATTTTATGATCATGATCTTTCTCGTGAATACATCAAATCTTTACGTTTTTATTCTGTTAAACTTGTACTTTACGCAGCCTTTTAAAGAGACCTCATTATTTCGCCCTTTCTATCAGCGAAACCCCGGCGCTCACCTTGAATACAAATGCGCCCACAGCGGCTAATTTTAGAGATGCAGAGAATGTCAAAGCAAACAAAATGTAACTCAAAGAAAATCAATGGCGAATCAATAGCGCGGTATTGGCAGAGTTCAACGCTGGTGATTGAGTTGAAAGTTCACGAAAAGTGGGTCGCCCGATGATGATGGGGTCAAAAACCAGTCAAAGTGAGAGGTCGATTAGAGCGTGTCAGCAGGTAGGACAGCAGGGATTGGCAACTCAGAGGTTTGTATTGAATAAGACTTGTTGCTACATTGGATTTGGTCTGGTCTGTGGTGTTGACGCGCCCTTTGTGGTTTATGTAACGTATTGTGCAATTTTACGTTATTAACAATGGGATACTTTCGTCCAAAACATTAAAGTTTGGTCGTAGAGTTAATGCCTGTCTAAATTATATGCATTTTTATCGATTGCTAACTTAGTCTGTATCTGTGTGATACAGCTTTGCCTCTTGACAAAGCTGTACATGAACTCGAAACGTGCATATTATTAAGAGATGTGAAGAATCGACATATGTGGGAGGTATTATGAGAATACTTCTGATTTCCACGGCTTGAAAACGGAAGAAAATGGGTAGTGCAGCTATAATACATTTAGATGTGTGTGTGTGTGTTTTTTTTAAGGAACAGACCACCGATTTTCCATACTGAGATATGTTCTTACCTGAGCTTAGACAAGTTGAAACGTAACGGTCTTTGTGCCCATGGAAGAGCATGGTAGCTTCCAACTTCACCCCCATTTGGAGCTAAAGGGACTATAAGGAGTTTACAAATGTTTATATTATGTATTTTCCTCCCCCTACAAGTCCCAGGCATGTCCTAATGTGTAGAATGAGCCCAGACCTGTTCATCACAACTGCCTCTGAAAGCCCAGCTCCTGAAGATGCACACTGTCGTTGTGTCCTTGGGCAAGACACTTCACCCGGCTTGCCTCCAGTGTCTGTGTACATTGGTGTATGAATGAGAGTGTGAATGGGTGACTGGTTCCTTCCTGCTAAGCGCTTTGGGGGTAGAAAAGGGGCCATTTTTACATTATGTTGGCGCAGTGGTTAGAGGTTAGATTTTAGGCCCGAGCCCGGCCCGAGCCCGACCCGACATTCGGGCCGGGCCGAGATTTCCCGCGTGAGAGTCGGGCTCGGGTCGGGCTCAATTTTTTAAACTTTTTTTTTAATTTTTATTAATGTCTATATAATCTCTAATAAAAATCTATGCAATAGACGGAGTCTATTGGATACAAAATGTGGCAATACGCAATATAAAATAGAGGAGTCCGGGAGGGAGGTGGTGCAGGTGCGGGGGGCGGGTGCACGTGCTGCTGTGTTGTCACGTTTAAGCAGCATGGTCAGGCTGTGATACCGGCGCCACACAGAGAACATCACTCTTCACTCTTTCTCTCAGGACAGCGTTTCATTAACAGTGGATAAATAAGCAGTTTGGTTCCTGTTACTGCGTAAAAAGTAGCTTTTGTAGAGCGCGATGTTTATGAAACATGAAGGAGGAGGAGAGAGAGATACGGAAAAGAGGAGACAAGACACATTGAGCTGTGGCGCTGGCTGCTCCGCGCCGCGTACGTCTCTGCCCCCCCAGGTATGTGCGCTACTGCTGCTGGGTCGGGTCGGGCTTTATAACCGCGGATTCGGGTCGGGTCGGGCTTGATTTTTTGGGCCCGATCTAACCTGTAGCAGTGGTTCCCGAATTGGGGGTCATGTGATACATTGTGAATATAATAATGAAATATGACTGAGAAAGGGATACATGGGGGGAGGGGCTTCAAGACTTCAAGAGGGTTTTACTGCAGCACACATACTGGACACTCTCTTTGCCTTAGGCGCCATGAGACGACTCCTGACTCGTATGATTTGCTGAATATCTTACTTAACTCTTCTTTCCTCAATTCCATCCTTAGTTCTCCAATCAATTAAAGCCCCTCGGTTTTAAAACCTCCTGAACATGAATTGTCAATTTTCCCACATTCAATCTTGCTTACACACTTAACGTACACCCCATAATGTAAGAACTTGAAATTCGTTGACACACCTTTAATGAGCTACAAATCTACAAATCCCAAAACCCTGTTGGTGAAAGATTGTCTGCCTTTACCTTCGGGGCACATTCCCAAATCATAAAGGCCCAGAGGTGGAAGTGGAATCCTCATGATGACTGTCCGGTTACTCTTTCATGACGGCGGCACAGGAGCTGAATCTTTTGACGAATTCCTTATTAAAAACCTGGATGGGTGATTTTGAGTGGCAGTCGCGCTGTGCTTGTCTCCGTCTCGATGCCGCGGGCTGTTTATTGAACCACGCCGTAATTAGGCTCGTCTCTCGTTCGTTCGCGTTAATACATACACTGCTCAATTTGGGAGCGTTCGGGAGAGAGAGGTCCACTTTTAAAGGGATTCGAAAAGTTCAGTCTAACTAAGATAATGGAGATAGACAGTCACCTTTCATCTTTCATTCAGTCGAACGCATTTTTCATTCGTGCCAGCATGGATTTATATATTTGTTATTTTGAACTTACAGGAACAGGCCGCCGTTTTTCCATCCTGAGATATGTTCTTACCTGAGCTTAGACGAGTTGATGCGCACCTGTCTGGTCTTTGTGCGTGCCCGTGAAGGAGCTTGGTCGCTTCTAACTTCACCCCTGTTTGGAGCTCTAGGAATACATTGGGAGAGGCCATAAGCTAGAAACATTTTTGGTCGTTGTGCGTGACTGAGGGCACGCACAACGACCAGACAGGTACGTATCAACTCGTCTAAGCTCAGGAAAGAACATATCTCGGCATGTACAAACAATGGCCTGCTCCTTTAACATTTTCAAGTAGCTCTTGCCAGGTTGAAACTTTTAAGCAACCTCAGCTAGCTAGCAAAATAAGCATTGTTTCACAGTTAATTGGTTATTTACTCTCACATGGCGCACTGTTAGCCGCGCGGTGTAGCTCAACTTAATGTGGCAGCTGATTGGACGGTATCCCCGGTGATTAGCCCGGCGTTACTCCACGGTGTAATTAACTAACGAGCTAATTAGCCAAAGGTCAGCGATCGTTCCTACATGCGCCGTCCACGGCTCCAGCGCTTCTGCTCCCTATCTATTCTTTCATTTTTAGCAGTATCATCGTGACAAGCGTCTATAAGCTGAGGAACTGGTGTGACATCCATTATAGAGTTCATCTCAATGTTTATTATGGCATTGATTGGCCACTCACACGCTGAAGGGCCATCGATTAAGGCAGCACAATGCATGTGAATAGATAAACATTCAGAGATGCCGCATTGAAGCCTTTCCTGTAGATGACTGACATGAAGATAAGAAATAGGTACTTTTCATTTTCAACATTGTCGTAGGGAAAAAAGGTATTTTCAGCTTGAAAATGGCCAGATGTTGAATTCTGGATTTGCTTTGCCGACATAGTCATTCCAAAGATTTGTTCGTAAGGGGATTTTGAATGTCGTGTTTAGTCTTTGAGTAAACAAGCTTCCACTGGGGAGGAGAAAAAATCTGTCAAAATTCATAATTTGCCTTTTTTCTGTGGGGTGCAAAGTGAAATAAATCAGGCTAGAAATTAGATTTCGACGAATCCCTCTAAAAACCCTAGAGATGCTGTTGCCCAAATGGGAAAACAGTGCATGTTCACGGAAATGGCTCATGAAGTTAATGTCCCACGTAAACATATGGAGGAGAAACTGAATTGGTTAAAAATTAAAAATGTAAATTAGACCATTACTTTTGTTTCTGAGTCCAGATCTTAACCCCATTGAGAATCTTTGGGATGTGCTGGTGAAGGCTTTGCACTGTGGTCACACTTTCCCATCATCAATGCAAGATCTGGATGAAAAATGTATTTGACACTTTTGACATTGCAGAAGCTTAATGGAACAATGCAGTCAAATGAAATACAAGTTTGACCTTCTTTTGTGTTTGTTAACGAAGCGAACAAAATCACGTCATTGAAAGCGTTTCGCCTCCAGCGTCTCCCTACAAACAGCGATTGATGATGCCTCCGATGGAGCATGGGCCGAGGCGTCCCACAGGAAGACGCACAGACAGAGACGTACAGTCAAGTGGCAGACGACGGGCAACAGCTGCGCTCATGGATCACAATGAACGAGACAAACAGTCAAGGAAAACACAAATGTCCGGTAATATAACAATCGCAATCAAATTACACTGTTTTATTATGCCGTTTTGTTACCATCCGTCATTACCATGCCAACCAAATCACATTTCTGTCCCAGGTTGAATCACTGTTAGAGTCGCCACCACCTGCGCTGCTGCGTTTGTTTCACTGATGAATGCATTCTGTCACATTCTTCGTCGACGTGTTTTTGCAGATTAATCTTAACAAAAAAATATTACTAACATGTCATTAATGGAGACTAAAAGTATGACTAATAAAAGCTAAACTATATGAACAAAAGGGACGATTGAGCACAAAATCAAAGCTTCTGATGCCACACATTTTATTTTAATTGCCTCATTTAAATCAAAGAGCCAAACAGACAATTGAAGCCATCCAAATAGATCTTGGACTTAAAGTTAGACATACTTTATTGGTCCACAGAGTTAAATTGCATTGTGACAGTAGTTCAAATTGTAATGTTAGAAGCATATGATAGAAATGAAAGAACATATTAATTAAAGGTACAAATACAAGGTCAAATACGCACAAATATCACCTTTTTTTTCCATAGAAAGTTGCATAATGCGTCTTTAATTAAGTAAGTAAGTTTACTTGTCATTGTACAACCATACAACGCAATACTGTTCAGGTGTTGGTCCTGAGCCGCTGCGACTGAAGGTGGGTCAACCGGCTGACTGCCAATGCCCAAATTTCAGAGCATGGTGTCCTGCACTGGTCAGCTCCTCCTCCTCCTTCCTCTTCCTCCTGTGCAGCCCCCTCTGCTCCCTCTGCTCCACAACAGTCTTTCACCATGTTATGGGAAGAGTCCAGCAGCTAATCTCTTTTATTCTCCAGTGACAATAGCAGGGACAGAAGGCATGTGTGGCTTAGCTTTGAGTCTTGCCCAGATACCTCCTCATTTGGCCCCTTTTTGTTTCCCGTCACATGACGCCTCCACTGCAGATGTCGGGGGCTCTTGGTGCCTCTTCAGTGTTTTAGAAGAAGATATTTATAGGTCTCAAATGTCTTTAGCTCAGATGCTGCTGTTTGTTGACTTTTAAAAAGCTGCTTTCTTCAGGACTATTATGGAGTCTCTGCAGTACAAAAAAAAATCCACCAAACCCCAACGTACAAGTATCCAGTAAAGAACACAAATGCAGCTCGCAGAAAAAGGCAAAAAAAGCTGTTGTACCAAGAGAGAGGGAGGTTGCTGCTTGTTTACATGTAAGCAATATAGGCACTCATACATATATGAAAATCTGAGAATATGTACACATAACAAATGTTAGAATAGGAAGATATACATTTGAAATGTACAATGTTTACAAAATATTATTATATTATATGGATTAAATTGACAAAAATAAGAGTGTGGATGTACAGAAATGAATGACAACCAGCCAAAACTGGAAATAACTTGAACTATGGAAGGCAAGGGTACCTAATAGTGTAATAACATGGCAATGAGGCTAATTACATGAAAACAGAAAACCTGGATTTTCTTCCATAGAGTAATGTGACTTATCTTTGAATTACCAGGAGACATTGTTAGAGTTTTCTTTTGTAAAAACAAGAAAACAGGGCGGCAAAATGCATTTACCCCTCGTTATCAGTTGTTGCTGTGAATTTACCATCCCTATTACCGTATTACCTTATTATTCCTGTGCCGCAAAGTGCTACCGAAAACAAGACTAACATGTACACAAGCGCACGGCTGCCGCAAGCAAACACAATAAGCAGGATGCAAGTGTCCAGTCCACGGGAGGGGCGTCAGGGGGGCAGCATGCCAAACAGCCTCTCCATTCAATCAGATCAGAATGAGACGACATGTTATCTATCGGGAGCTGTCTCACATCTGTGATCGGAGCCACACACCTGTAGCGCCCGGATGCTGTGAGCCGCTGTGGCAGTTATTAAATGGGCTTTGTCTTGTTCTGCTTCTCAGGAAATGAACCTCACATAACTCATCTATCCACTGCGCTATCCCTTCCGTCATCTCCGCGCCGCTCTTGTTTCTACACTTTGTCCATCCAATCTCCCCGTGTCACCTCGCGTCCCTTTGCTTCTCTCTTTTTTTACTGCATTCTTTGCTTCTCAAGGCGGTTCGATCCCAATCTCCCACGTCGCGAAAATCTCATATGCCACACGCGCCGCGACTATTCATCTTCATTTTCTCCAACTTTCTGTTTTTTAATGATTATTCCCGAGTCGCCCTCTCCACCATCTGTTGCGTTTCTTCGGCGTCTGCGTGAGCCGTATACTGCTCAATCATTTGTCTGTGGCTTATCAGTTAAACAAGCGCGCTTGCCAGCCACATGCCGCCATTCATCAGAGCTGCACTGAAGTGTATTGGACCCTGTGATAATATGAAGGCACTTTCTTTCTTTGATCAATGCTTTTGGCAGACTGCTGCTGTGAGCTGGTATGTCGTTCTGTTTTTGGTCTCACACAAAACTTCTTTTACAAACTTTACAAAGATTCATATTTTTTGTTCTAATGATTTAATTTCACACTAACAATATCATTCCATTAATTCTGCTAAAATATACTTTTCTGCCATACACACTCTCTGGCTAGAAAATAAATCGCCTGCTGTAATATTTGGTTGGACGCCTTTAGCTTTGATTAATAATAATGGTTTTATTTGGTGCTTTTCTGGACTCTCAAAGACACTTTACATGGCATTATTCATCCACTCCATACTCGGTGGAGATAAGCTACTACTGTAGCCACAACTGCCCTGGGTTAGACTGATGGAATGCCAATCCGTGCCATCGACCCCTCCGACCACCACCCAACACTCAGTACATTCACCCAGGCTTCCTGGTGTTCCCAAATTGTCTCCCATTCAAAAGTACCAACCAGGCCCGATCATTCACATTTTATTTGTATAGTGCCTGCTCTTACTGTGGCTTAGATTAGAGCACAAATTTGCTGTGGCATTTTTCCACTGAGCTTCTGCAATGTCCAAAGATCCAGTGTTGCAATATTTTTTGAATATTGATGATGGGAGAGTGTGACCACTGAGAAAAGCCTTCTACTGCACAAAGATTCTCTATGGGGTTAAGATCTAACCCTGTGGTGACCAATCCATATGTGAAAACGATGTCCATTGTCATCTTGGAATAATGTTTGTGCCATCAGGGAAGAAGAAATACATTGTCTTCCCCGTATCCTGGTCATTCAGGATGTTCAGGTAGTCGGCTGACAGATCTAAAGATAGTTTGCACCAACAAATTAACAGCACCATGTGCAGCCATTCACATAATACAATCATCAGTCGCTCTCCGTTTACCTACACTTGAGATAAGCTCACAGGCTTGGCTCAAACATTAGGAAAAGTAATTATTTTGTGGCATAGCATGAAGGCTAAAAAGGACTAACCTTTCTTTGTATTCCTGTGGGTGGGACCTTTCTGTGCACAGTTTGCATGTTCCCGACAGGGCAAGATATTCTGAGTTCCCGTGGGGCTGTCCTTATTAAATAAAGGTCATTAGTTTGCTGCTTGTGGATTTGAGGCTAAATATCTAAGGCTTGGGACAAATGAATGACAATCAAAGTACAGGTGCAAGCAAGATCATACTGAACCTGAGGAAATGGTCCAAGCACTGACGAAAAGCATAAACTGTCACCGTCTCTCTTTCCACACACAAAACATTCTTGGCTTATAGGTCGGGGATACAATAAACTTCTCCAGAGAAAGTTTGCCAAGGCAGCGCCCACCTACACACCTCAGGACTCTCTGCGAACCTCTCTATATATACACTCCCGCTAAGAAGCATGTGATCCCTGACATGAAGCTCATAATGAAAAAGTGGCTGCTAACTCATAAAGAGCAGAAAGGGAATAGGGCTGAAGGCGCTCATGCACACCTACACACGTGCACTGTTTGAACAAGAGGCAGCGCAAACAGCCCGGCACAAAGGCCCATTGATTACCGGGATAGACGGGCAGAGAGGGAGCGAAGAGGAGCGCGTTTAGAGAAATGGCCGCCAGCGCAGTAACAAGCAAACAGCCTGTGTATTATGCACAGTACACGTTAATTATTGAAGCACATTTTTCATCTCAGCTGAATTAGGTGTCATTGTAGAGGAGACAGTTTACACTACGGTAAAGCAATCTATATTCTGGTCAGCGCCATGAAGTATCACGCTAATTTAAGTTTGATGTATGGCAAGGTAGCGCAAAAAAAGCGAGCAAACTTTCAGCCAATCAGGTAACAGTGAGCTCATCAGGCGCAAAACCTGTACCCAATCAGCATGAAGACACTAGGACCTGTACTTATGTTATTGGTGAGGCATGTCATCTTATACTGATGATATGGCTTGTCTCATGTAAAGCCCTTTGTGACTATGTCTGTGAAAGGTGCTATATAAATAAACTTCTTCTTCTTCTTCTTCTTCTTCTTCTTCTTCTTCTTCTTCTTCTTCTTCTTCTTCTTCTTCTTCTTCTTCTTCTTCTTCTTCTTCTTCTTCTTCTACTTCTTCTTCCACTTCTTCTTCTTCTCCTCCTTGTTCTTCTTCTTCTCCTCCCCCTCCTTCTTCTTGTAACTCTTCTTCATCTTCATCTACTACTCCTTCTACTTCTACTTCTTCATCTACTACATCTTCTACTTCTTCTTCCTCTTCTTCTTGTACTTCTTTTTCTTCTTCCTCTTCTTCTACTTCTTCTTCTTCTTCATCTACTACTTCTTCTACTTCTTCTTCATTTACTACATCTTCTACTTCTTCTTCATCTACTACTTCTACTCCTTCTACTACTACTAATTCTTCCTCTTCTTCTACTTCTTCATCTACTACTTCTTCTACTTCTTCTACTTCTACTTCTTCTACTTCTTCTTCATCTACTACATCTTGTACTTCTTCTTCCTCTTCTTCTTCTTCTTCTTGTCCTTCTTCTTCCTCTACTTCCTCATCTACTACATCTTCTACTTCTTCTACTTCTTCTTCTTCTACTTCTTCCTCTTCTTCTACTGCTTCTTCTTCTACTACTACTACTTCTTCCTCTTCTTCTACTTCTTCATCTACTACTTCTTCTACTTCTTCTTCTACTTCTTCTTCTTTTACTTCTTCTACTACTACTACTACTGTATGTTCTGGACTATACGCCACTCCAGAGTATAAGACGTATAAGAAGAAAAAACAACAGGCAGAATAGGCGTATGCTAACGTACCACACTGATGTTTAGCTACATGAAGCATAAACAACAAACTAAATATGTGTCTGGTTTGTAAACGTCCCATAAACAGTTCAGACAACTATAGCATAAAGAAGAAACCAAACTCTCGATCTCACTCCAAATCACTAAATCCAATGAAATCTTCATCCTCAGAGTCACTTCTGAACAATCGCCATAGCAACGACCTGGGCACGGAGGCGTAACTGAACCGTTGACGAGCCTCTCCCTGCAGCACGTTTTTCAAGCTCTCATTTTGCAAACTCGTTCCTCTAGCTGTGGCCATCTAGCTTTTAGCCTACGATTAGCTTTTTTAATTTTCTTCATTGCGGTAAGAGTAACCTCCAACCCCTCACAAGTTTCTCGCTCACTCCAAACTTTCTTTCTGCTGCTTAATTAGCCTGCAGTGCCCTCTAGTGGCATGTGAAATTCTATTAGTCACTCCAGAGTATAAGATGCCCCCCCAGCCAAACTATGGCAAAAAGTGCAATTTATAATCCGGAAAATATGGTAACCCTTTTGCGCCACAATAGACAATCTCAGATGGTTCAATAATACAGTAGAACACAGCATCTATGGAGTAAAAGAGTTATACTACTCTTAATACAATATCTAAAAAAAAAAGGAATTATAGGAGGATAAACCAGGGGATTACCAGTAGTTGGAGGGACTCATTTGACCTGTGACCTCTGGGCCAGAAGTTTAATGGGCCTGTTACAGAGCATATGGCAGCTTAGCCTATTTTCAGCATGGGGTCAGCAACGCCATTTTATTACACAATTCAGAGCTCAAATACCTGATAAAGTACTCTAAGAATGTGGAAAATACTGTGAAATCCTTGCAAATTCCCATGCATAGCTCCCCATTTAATCATAAATGATGTTCAGCACTGGCATTTGTGGAAAGTGGTGCTTAACTTTTGGCTACAAGTGGGAGGTTTGGGCCTTGGTGTTTGGGCGATAAAGAAAATTGGCCCTCCACCAAGCAAACCTACACCCCGATTTACTGGAACACACTTCATATCTTACTTGCCCGATTTGGCTTTTTTGTGACGTGTGTTTTTTCCTTTCCTTTTAAAACAAGGGTGTGACTAAAAATGTTTTGCTTCTATTCCACTCCACTGCTGTAAAGCTATATACTCACCATCCCATCAAACTAAGTAACATTTTATTGTCATATGCACTTTAAAGAGCCTTTAAGTTCAGAGCCAACTTAAGAAAAGTGCTTTAACTGAGCGAGCGCCTCCACGTCTCATCATTCTATTCTCTAATGTTCGAAATCGCCGTTTTTTTGAAGAATTAATCGCATTGAAACCCACTGAAAACTAAAGCCCTTTTTTTAAATTTGTAATTAATTTGCCGAGCTGAAAGGCCTTTTGCGCCGGCTTTATCTCCGTCTCGGGCGAAATCAAGAGACTGAGACGCTGATGAGAAAATACTGTCTGTCAGTGGACACTTCTTAACTCGCTGACGTGCGTGATTTTCCGGTCCTCGGCATAACGGAACAGGCGAGCGGTCCCATCATTTCTGTTTCCTGTCTTGAATAACACGTCCTATCGCCCCCACATCGGCACCCCCTCTAAGTGACAGTTGCCACGGTGATAAACACCACTGAGGAAGAAGAACAACTCAAAGGAAAGAAAATAAGCTTTCCATGTCTCGGCTTCTCACTGCGACTCCACTGCTTATGCTTGTTACGACCAAACTTGAAACTAATTATTTCGTCTAGTCGCCGTTCTACTGCTCCACTTGTTTTTCCCTTTCCTTTCTTTAATGAAAGTGTTGCTTGTTGGTCAGTTTTGTTATATTTTAATGTGGTAGATGTGGACTTTTCAGGTCAGTCCTTTCTGGGTTGAGATAATTATATTTTGAAAAACACAATTATTTTTCTATGGTATCTTGAAAAGAAAAGGTATCTTTTCAAGATACCGTAAAGGGATTATACATAGTTTAAGAATGTTAAAACTAAGCATTTTCCTCCCCCTACATGTTCCAGCCATGTCCTAATGTGTAGAATGAGCTCAGACCTTTTCACCACAACTGCCTCTAAAATCCTGCACTGTCACTAAAAAAGGTGTTAATTCGGGTCCAAAGTGCCGTCATGCACGAGCTTAATATAGATGCTGCAGTTACACATATGACCTGAGGTGGCAGTACTGAGTATAAAATGACCAACTTGCATCTAGCCCCTTTAAAACTTTTCAGATTTATAGTGGACCATAAGTCTAGCTTATACTTCACAGCTGCCAATCTGAATTTCTGACCCCCACCAATTACACAATTCTGGTGAGTGGGAAAAAACTACCTCTTGCTCGGATAGATCTAGTTTATTGTCCTTGAAAAACTGTATTGTAAAGGTTGTCTGAACTGACCAACAAAAAGCATTAACCAAGCACGATTTCTACAGTGTGGCTTTACCCAAATCTGAAAGCTTCTTGAAAAAAAGTGAGACAAAAACAAGGATGAAAATGCAACAAAAGAGCGACAAAAACATGACAGAAAGGCAATGAAAAAGTGATAAAAAATGTGAAAACGCAAATTAAAAGCAATGAAAACAAAAGTCCCCAAAAGTGACGACAACACAGCAACAACACGAGGGAAATGATCCGTTTAGATGGGTTTTGTAAGGCTTAGCTTTCAACTGAAGTGTTGCACTGGCCTGTAGGCTGTACCCTTTTAGACTTGGGTAAAGCTGAACTGGAGAAAATGCACCTCCAGTGGACAAGCTTTTAGATTTGGCTAAAACCGAACCAGAGAAAACATGCTCGGTTAAAGTATGGGGGGTAACAAGTTTAAAGGGACTAGATGCAAGTTGGCCATTTTATACTCACTACTGCCACCTCAGGTCATACGTGTAACTGCAGCTTTTATATTAAGCTTGTGCATGACGGCACTTCGGACCCGAATTAACACCTTTTTGACTGAGTATTTTAGAGGCAGTTATTAAAGCAGGTATTATAGTCTTTTTTATTATTGATATTTACGCCATTGAACACATCATGCACCAATCGATTGAACTCCTTTCTCAAAAACACATCTTCAATGGCCATGGGGGTTTCATGCGAGAACAGCTGATTGAACAGTGTGTTATAGCTGCTCTTTGAACCACAGAAAGATTGAGCCCTCACATTATCCCACCGCTCATGGTCTTTTACATGTGTTGGGGACATAAAACAGTGGGATAGCGCTCAGGCCCTCTCCTCTACGTGTCTATTTTAATCATTTCAATGGCATGACTTGAAGGGGGCTAAAGGCTAATGAAGTGCCACACTGGGCGGGCGCGATCATTAAACGACTTCCACGGGGCCCATGTCGGATATAGATTTCAGTCACGGGTGTTCCGTCGGAGCGGCCGTGTAAAAGTGGAGCCGCGCCATCCAGGCCAATGAAATCGAGCGAGGAGATTGCAGAAATGACCAGATTAGCAACCAGAAGAAATAATCTAAAACATTTAATTAGAAGTTAAGCAACAGAGAGGTTAGCGGAGAGAGATCAATGGGGTAAAGAAGCAGAGGAAGGAGAAATGGGGAAGATATAGTTCAGCATCGTGGAGCCGAATCACAGATCTCCTAGTTCATGGGTAAAGGCTTTAAGGCATCAAATCCTATATGCTATATCAAAGCTGTTAATCGATGTTGGAGCAGCATTTTTAACCTCTTTGTCAAAATGAGCAGTTTGACTTAAACCAAATCTAAAAGCTTAATGAAAAAAGTGTCAAAATAGCAAGATAAAAAAAAAAACCGAGGATGAAAATGTTACAAAAACCAACAAAAAAGTGACAGAAAAGTGCTGAAAAAATAGATTTCAAATAGTGTAAAAAATGTGAAGGAAAAGTGACAAAAAAGTGACAAAAATGTAAAAAAAATATGGATGAAATAGTGATAAAAAAAAATGATGAAAAAGTGACAAAATTGTGACAAAAAATTGACAAAAATGGGACAAAAAAGTGACAAAATTGAACAAAAAATTGATGAAAAACAATGCAGGGAAAAAAGATCCTTCTAGATCAGCTTTTAGATTTGGGTAAAGCTGAACTGGAGAAATGCACTTTGTTTGCGGGGGTTAAGAGGTTAATTTTGTCTAGAAGTTGTCATTTTTTTGCTCTAAAAATGTTTTATTTGGAAGCTATCGATAAACAAACAAACCAAGGACTAGCTATAGCTTCCACTTCTGGCAAAAGGTTATGACTTTAAATAAAGGCAAAAGGGGTCAGTCTGTTTACAGTGTTTCTCATCACACCCAAACAGTTAGATAACATCCACCACCACCACTTTATCAGAGCATCTTCGAAACAAAAACAAACTAAAAGATTGTTCTCAAGACAAAAACTTGCCACAAAGTGAAAACCCCAGTTTGTAACATTTTATCCATTACGTAGAATAAAATCAAAGCATTTTACATTGTCTTTGTCTTTCATCAAACCTGACTTGTAACTTTGTTGGAAGAATAGAAATAAAAAGGAGAGCTAGCGGTAGCGAGTTCATTAGCCTGCTTATAGCTGTTAGCAATGGCCATCAAACACATTATATTGATACAGATGTTTACATTTAGCTGTGGTCAAGGCCTGGTTAGAAATCATTAATAAATACACAGACCTTTTGAGATTTTACTTTCGATCAGAATTAGCGAATAAAGTGGCCTCTGAGCTAAATGCTGAATCATATTGAGTGGAGTTGCTTTATGTTGGGTTGTATACACACCAAATAGCCACTAAACATCATCTAATTGTTTGTTAATCATGGAGAAACTACAGAAATCATATAAATTCCATAAATGCACATGTCATTGTTATACTTTAATATAGGATCTGGCTTCTCCATTCTTTTGTATGATGGCTAAAGGCCTTTCTATGACTTCTACAGCCGGAGGTGAGTGCGCTATTGATATTGAAATCTTTTTTTTTAAGTTCATCTAATTTTTTTAGTGTAGCAACATATAGCCTGGATCGCCCCGCAGCGTGGCTTTAACCAGCAGTGACAAATGGGAGCTGTTCTGGGGTGAATTGCAGCTGTGGGTTCCCTCCCGCTCCTCTGTTCAGGTATAGATACTGTTCTGAGCGATTAAAACGGTGATCAGCTGTGACTTTGGCTTTCTCTCCTCATCCATCTCCTTATGCAGGCGTTAGAAAGGCACCTGGCTGACACGTCAGAGGAGCGTCTGACAGTATATGACCGCAAATCCTTACATGTTGGGACAGAATTTGGACAGCTCTAATGGATTTTTTTTTTTTTTCACAATTTTATCTTATTGTACGTGGGAAAAATAGGAAGGGGAGAATCGAAGCAAAGAGACAGACTGTATGAACCACTTCTTTTAGCTTAGGAGACTGGGTTGTCAACGAAGTGGTTCATGGTTTTGAATATGGCGTTCACAAAAATGTGCAAGCGAATCCTTTTTTCATCAGTTGTGTCAAAAGTACTTAAAAAAAAATCCTGATACAAGGACCAAAACAAGGCTAAAATGGACCTAAATCTGGAAAATGATGACTAGAGATGAGCTTTTGCACATTTTTTTTAATGTACTCATCATTTTGTTTAACCCGTCTGAACCAAATGCATTTTCTTCAGTTTAACCCAAATCTAAAAGCTTCTCGACTGGAGGTTTCAGCCTACAGGCCAGAGTAACATGTCATTTGAAAGCTAAGACCTACACAACGGATCGAAGATTTTTCACATTTTAGTCATTTTCATTGCTTTTTTTTGTCATGTTTTTTGCCAGGTTTTATTGATTTTTTTTTTGCCACATTTCTTGTGTGTAATTTAACTGTGATCAAGCCACAAGAATGTGACCAAAACATGTAAAACAATCGTGACGAGGAAGAAGCTTAGATGAGTTTTGTAGATCTTAGCTTTCAAATGAGGCGTTCAATGGCCCTTAATATACTTAATCTCTATGGCTGAATTAGAAATAATCCCAGCAATTTGAATAACATAGAAATAAAATGGCAAAATTATTGATTCATTGATCTATACATAAATATATATGCTCATGTTTTAACATTTTCAAGAGCAATGACTGCATATGTCCAGACCTCAAGCTGATTTAATTGGGACCCCTGCTCCGGCCTATAGGCTGTACTGTACGCTCCAGTCGAGAAGCTTTCAGATTTGGGTATCGCCGAATTGGAGAAAATACACTTGGTTAAAGGAACAGGTCTTCACTGGGATATGTTCTTACCTGAGCTTAGATGAGTTGATACGTACCTGTCTGGTCTGTTTTCGTGCCAGTGGAAGAGCGTGGTCGCGTCTAACATTACCCCGTTTGGAGCCATAGGAATATACAGGGAGAGGCCAAATGCTAACAACATCTTTGGTGTTTTTGCGTGAGTGAGGGCACACAGTTTTTCTATACTGTGATATGTTCTTACCTGAGCTGAGACGAGTTGATACGTACCTGTCTGGTCTTTGTGCTTTCCCGTGGAAGAGCATGGTCGCTTCTAACTTCACCCTGTTTAGAGCCATAGGAATATACAGGGAGAGGCAAAATGCTAACAATATCTTTCGTCTTTTTGCGTGACTGAGGACACATACAAAGACCAGACAGGTACGCACCAACTCGTCTAAGCTCAGGTAGGAACATATCTCAGATGGAATTACGGTGGCCTGTTCTTTTAAGGCGGGGCTTACGAGGTTAGCGCTCTGTCCACAAAAACATTTACAATCGCATCTAATATTACGGTAACTATAAATTGAATTGCTGATATATATTGCGCAGGCTTCGTCTGAAACAAAATTCCATTCAGCTCCAAGAGAAAACCAAAGACAAAGCTTTTGGAAACGCTTTAGTTTAGTGTTAAGATAAAAATACCGTTCTCCAGCTGCATCTTGGCCAAAATCCACGACTTCCTTCCTCCAGCCCCTCGAGAAGTCATTCCATGCAACCTATAATTTGAACCCGATTGAATGGAATAATGTATTATATGCATCGGAGAGTGGAATTAACCAGGGAAAACAGGATGCACGAGTGTTTGTGCATTTGCGACCGGGTAATCACTATGTTTAGCCGCCTGTGTTTAGCGCCGTCCTCTGCGTGCCTGTTGATGGCCCGGTCCGGCAGCTGTCCGCCCATTTAAAAATACAACCCGAAGGGAGTAAAAAGCTTCGCCCCTTTCACCTCCTTCTTTGACTGACAAATTCACCTCAGAGCGACTGACAGGAGGCAAAGCGGACGCTCCAACAGGCTAAGTGGAGCAGGGCAAGGGAATGCAGCTGCTTTTATTGCAACAAGAGATGGAAATATGCAAAAACAGTAAAACACCATGTGCTTTTGGGAAATCTGAGCAATGAAATCTGATATTAATGTCTGCTGGCTTTGCGTCAAGCTGTGCGAGTCTAATTTGCTTGATAATAGTTTGAAAATAATGGAAATCAATGGGCAGAAATATGATCGTATTAAAAGCCCCAGATTTGGCAACTTCTTCACGTGGGAGCTAAATGACTTCCTAAACTGTTGCCAGTCCAGCCTATCCACAGCAAAGCAGCTATTTGTCAGGTGAGAGAGAGCGTGTTTGTTTAGAGTAATTCTGTTTTGCCTCAGCTCGGGAGCAGTTCGGCCGCCGGGGGACTGCTCCTGAAAATGGGATTCAAAGACAATCTTCTCACGGTGTCAGTGTGGGTATTATTTTGGTTTGTGGGAGTGTGAGAGCTCTCTGTTTCCTCCGCGTCATTCGCAGTAAAAGAAAAAAAAAAGATTGACCGAGGGAAATCAAGATTCAGCACATCTACAATCCCGCGCGAGGTCAAGGCTTGTACTTTTTGTAAATGCGTGTTGCTCGGATGAAATTTGAGATTAATTGAATAACAAAAGTTGGTAGTGAAAGGTGTACAGCATTTCCCAACTTTTTACATTTCAATAACAGAGCGTTTTTTTTATGCTTTAGTAATGCATTTAAGTTTGGAGATAGATACAGACGGCACCTCTGGAATCGCCCATATATGGTCGTGTTTGAAAAGAGTTAAGGGGGAAAACAATTTGGAGAAAAATCTAAACTTTCTCTAATTATTCAAAAACTGCTTTAACAAATGCTGAATTATGCTTTTTTTTATTAAATAAAGATGCAAAGACATGGAGAGGAGCAAAGTGGTTCAACAGCCCATAAATACATAGAAAGAATTGTGCTAATGCTAACGCTAGCTAGTGCTCACTATGAGTGTTTTTTTTTTCTTTTTCCCTCGCTTCTACTGAACAATCTGCTGTAAATAAACATCCATATGTACCCAATTTAGCCTGGACTTTATTTGTATGTGATAAATATCTTTATATTTCTCCAGAAAATGGCCACGCCCCCTTCTCTGATGCAATGCCGTCTGTATCTATTGGGGTTTCCAGTTTGACCCCCGAGCCAATATAAAATTGGGAAAATAACCCATTAATATTTATCTGAATTGTCTTGACCCAAATAACATTCTATAGGCTTTTTGCTTTTTGGACAGACTTTGCATATGGAAAAAGCTAGTTTTATTTCATTTTATTATGATTATCATTGTTATATTGTATTATGACTATCTATTCATAAAAATAAATCATGAGCTTCATTGCGATGTTATGCGGCTCGCCGAAGGCATAGAAGGATAGAAGTGTGGGCTCATTTGAAAGCTTGGTATTTCTAGTTTCCAACACTAAAGACTACAAGTCTCTATGTATTTTTGATGCAAAGTTATGTCTGAAAATAAGCGATGTTATAGATCGGGTTAAAAACTTAAAGCTAGGGCTGGCCATGGGGTTTTCGATATGGTTTACACAAAGTTTAGACATAATTAGAAACTATTAGGCCTATTTTAGACCCTTTTAGGCCCAGTTCGTCCTGATTTATTCTTCATCTAGACCTGGAGGTGGAAGTTGTTGTGCAAAGTTTCTTCTTTTTGAGCTGTGTACTTGTCTTTGTTGTTAACTCAAGCAAAATGTATTGCTTTATTGAGCTCATATATGGCCCCTGGCACCATCTTTCCTCAAAAGAACTTCTTAAACTTTACCTTTTCTCACAAAATAAATGTGGCAGCAATATTTGTGGGAACATTACGGCTAAAATACTGTGTGTACTGCTTTTTTATTTTCTATTGGACGTGTTTCAGCCAGACGATGCAAGCCTTTGATCCTCTGTAACACAGCTATATCCTCCCTCTCAGGGCGCCTTCATAAAGCACTGCATTCTGCTATTGACCTGTTGATGTTTGCCCCCCTGCTGCCCCCTGCTGCACTGGAGGCCTGAGCTGGAGGTGAGGCCAGGTGAGCGCGCTGTCCATTAGCCGCACTGAAAGCACCGTTAAACCCGGGCCCCGGCCGTGTGCGTCACTCGCTCCTCCCGAGACCGAGCTCCATTTGTGTCCCGTTCCCCAAATGCATCCTGTCAGATCAATCTCAAGGGGCCGGCGTCTGTGAGTGGAGACATTTTCTCCAGCGGCGGCATCAAAGCAAACCCTCTCTTCTCACCTAATAGACTGCACTTCCTTCCTCTTTCAAGCGCGCGTTCTTTCCTCCGCGCAAACGGCTTTGTTCGAGTGTTCGTCCCATGTTTCCTCTTCGTGAACGCTCCCCTGTCGTCTCCACTCCACAAAGAAAAACACCTCGGTAATGATTTATCTCCACGCGGTCAGCCTTATCACGAAATTCACAAGAAACAAGCCTTGACGTAGAAGACACTGTAAAGCGGTTAATTTGTATTGTTTTGTCGTTATTCGCCGGCTCACTGTAGTAGATAAATCTGATCAGCAGATTTTGTGCTCACATAGAGGATAATGCTGTCAGTGCTGTGCTTGTCGTTCATGCATTAAAATAGCACTGTCTCAACCTTTAGCCCCTCCTTACAGTAAATGGGGCACAGATCACAAAATACGGCTTAAATATGGATTAAGCGACATTAAAGCGCTCGGTAATTCTTGATTTATATTGTAATGGGAAGCTGTGGCGCTTTGAATCAGGCTAAACGCACTTGTTTCAGGTTGTGTACGTTTTTCAAGAGAAAGGATTTGTCTTTTCCGTTGAGAAGGATTACATCATCCTTTGAGCCGCGCACTGTGACTAAATAAGAGCTCGACTAAGAGAAAGGAAAGAACTCAAATCTACATGTTATGAGAAAATGTGCTGAATACTCGTAGCAGGGACTTTCTGGGCTGGGCTCTTGTCGTCAATATGTAAGACTGTTCCAAAAAGCAAGCTGAAAATCTATCTAGGGTCCCTGTCCGAGGGTTGGGGGATGGCCAGCACTGGCATAAACCCACCTGCTGCGGAGAGAATTCACAAACATATAGATTCCCAATTAATGGTGCCAATTCACTGGCCCGAAAGCTGGAGAAAACTGCCCCATCCCAAAACAAAGCCTATTGTAATTAGTGAAACTGTCAGTCAGGAGGTGGCAGTCCTACCACTCCCCCCAAGCCCTGCCCAAGATTATGGCATCATCTCATTCTAAAGCATGAACGTACCCTTTAGAGACCCTTTTCCTGCCTACATCATCAGTGACATGGGCTGAAGACAGGAAGTTAAACCCAGCCCACCTTAGAAATCATAGAAATGCGACAAAAGTGCACATTTTAGCAGCACGATGGCGCAGCAGTTGGTGCTCGTGCCTCACAGTTTATAGGTCCCGGGTTCGATTCCCACCTGGACGGGACCGTTCTGTGTGGAGTTTGCATGTTCTCCCCGTGTCTGCGTAGGTTGGTGGTAAAAACATGTGCAATAGGTTAATCCTCCAGCCAGGTGTTTCTGACCACCAGCCTGGCTCCACATCATGGAGATGGGTCCCCGAGCGCCGGCCCATGCTGGCAGCTCACTGCTCCGACAGGTCACCCAGCGACTTTGAGGATGGGTCAAATGCAGAGAACAAATTTCTCGACAGAGATTTCTCTACAGAGTTTAATAAAGTATAACTTAACTTATCATAATTTTGTTAGCCAACGAATCCTGGACCCGATTAAATTGAGCGTTCTATTCCCATTCGTAGGAATAGGGAAGCCAGGCCCTGTACTAAAGTATGGTGAGGTATGTTTAACATACCTCACCATACTTTACATACACAACATACATAACATACTATGTTATGTCCGTTTCATGGCATTTATATAATTTCTGTTGTTTCTTTATCATTAACACCTCATAAGATGATGTTTAGTGTTCAATAGATGTGTATCTGACCCCACAAAAGCTGACATTTGACTGTATTTGATTTAGCATTAAGCAGAATCAGAAGCCAATTTTATGCACTAATTTGTATCTTAAGTGAAATCTTAAAGGTCTGTTCATTTGTTAAAGATTTCGAACTAGGCTTTAACCTCACCTAAATCTGGTCGATGAGCTGTGAACATCTGGATCGTTCATAATTTGCGATTTTTGATGGATAATGCTAACGGCTAACGGCTATAGGAGAAATACATTGAGCAGGCTAACGGACTCTGAAAAGTTTCCGAAGGCACTGAAATGGCGTCCCTACAACTCTAACCTCCTTTTCACGATGTGCCCCTCTCCGTTACTCATTCATGCAGCGACTGAAAACACAAAACCACACAGGTCGGCTACTGTAACTCCCGCAGGCTCGGGCACACGTGGCGTTCAAAACGTTCCGTAGCGAGCTTAACATTCCCGTTCCTTGCCTGTTGCCGTGGCCGTATGTTTGTTAAGTGTGGATACGCGCGTGGGTAAATTCACAACCGCCATCGCTGTGGGGGCGTCTCGTTATTATTAGCACCTCCGTCGCCATGGAAACTATTTCAGTTTAGGGCCCGCGCTAATTGGCTTCGTAACGAGGAGGAGGAGAGCGGGGACGTGTCGATCTGGCACGGAGGCAGAGAGAACGAGCGGAGGAGGAGGAGGGGTGCGAGAGGCCAGCGGAACAACTGTAGAGGCCGTCGCAAAAGAGTTTTGTTTTGTTTTTTTCCCGAGAATTGAGGGAACGTGGTGGTCGAGCACAGATGCTGATCTAAATGTGTTGAGAAAATTGCTGTGTTTGGCTGTTTGCTTTTCCAATTTTTCTTTTTTACTCTAATCACTACCTAAGGCGAGACTCTGCAGGTGAAAAGGGGGGGAAATAATTCTCACTTTGAAACTTTTGCCGTAGATTACAGACAAAATAAGTGTTTTCAATATATTTCATGTGGAAATAAAGGATTTACAAAAACTGATCAAATTGCTTATAGACTATATTGAGCGACAAATCCATATTTATGAATAGAGCCAGGTTGAAATGCATGGGTGAAAGAAACTCGATCATCCAACCGACCATGGGCTGATAATGCACATGAGCGGACCCAAGGGGAAGTTGCGATTCCAGAGCAGCAGATGACGAATATTTAGAGAATAATCGATTGTTTCTGGGAGATTAGGGGAGGGATCGACAGGGGATCCACAGCTGTAGGCCTCCCCCCTGCCCAGTGAACTGAGAACAACCAACTGTACCATGATCTACAGTACCCAGAACCGGATTTTTCTTAAATCAGGCAAGCTATTATTAGATATCAAGATGTCTGCGTCTGTAGGTGTTAAATGAAGATGTTGGGAATAAGAAAACACAACTCACAGGTTTCAATAAAATAGATGGGTAGATCGGACAATAGAGAGGACCAAAAGTAGTAGTTAAGTATTAATAAGATTTGAATAAGCATTGATCATTTGCTTGTAAAGTATTAGTAAGCTGCTTTTAATACTTGTTAGCATGCTAGTGGGCCATTAATAATCTGGTATGTAAGGGATTATGCACTTCCAGGTGAGGAGTCCAGTTATCTCTAATGATGGACACCTCGAAGTACATTATCCCACCATGGTCCCACAAACTGAAACTTTTTTTTTTTTTTTTTTTTTTTTAAATCCCTGGCAGGAGCTATTTCACTTTTTAAGCAGTTTTTCCTGAAGCTAGGTCCAGCTCAATTGTTTATCGTTACTATGGAAACAGCTTCAGTGGAGTAATATAGAACGTGATTTAAGTGTTGCCGGACTACATTGTGTACATTATCACTTTTTAACCTACATCCTCCAATCAGAATCGAGTATTCACCCAGACCATGGTATAACACTTTTTAACCTACACCCTCCAATCAGAATCGAGCATTCACCCGGACCGTGGTATAAAAAGATATTAATAGGCTGATTATCATATTGTTATCAACTACTATGGTAATAGGCCATCAATAGCCAACCTTAATCCTAACTCTAACCCTAACCTTAACCCTTATCTTGAAGATTGCTACTGTTAAATCAATACTTACTAAGTACACCTTAATCTAAAGCGATACCAACATTTTTCATCTTTTCTATCCGACTCTTCATCTTTTGTTAAGTACATCTTTGGATTTCAGTCTGAAACCACAGGCAAAGTGCTCTCTGTACTTGGGCACCTCAGTACCTCTGTTTGGGAAGCACTTAGTAAGCCACATTTTTACTACCTGCCGCCGATGCGCTGATGACTATCTGTAATTGCTCCTGTCTGCGTCAGTGTAGTACGAGACAGACAATATTGCTTCCCATCCTTCACAGAGCAAGATTCGGTTGTCTTTTGTGAAGTAAGTGTGTCACATCCTCAAACGAGACTTGTATATAATGATCTCAGCTCCGTTCTTTTATCACTAAGCTATTCAACAGGTTCATAGAAGGCTGAAGAGAATACGACACAGTGCACACAGTGATACATGAACTCGCTTGAATGAAAAGCCTTAATTGAATTACTATTGAGCGTGTGCTTAAAGCCGTGCATCACAGTCATAAAGCTCCCAATGTAATGATAGCTGCTGCTGCTGTGTGGCAGTGGGAGGTTAGCACTTTGAGCCGAGCACATTTTAGGGCCACTCTATCAGCTTGTTAGGGCCCAAGCTGGTTAGCTATCAGGAACCAAGCGATAATGTTGGATTATGGGCTTTAAAAATGTGGAGGACAGTTTTTGGGATTGAACAATGGTTTTGGGATTGTAATCAGGAAGTACAGAACGAGGCGCTGACACTGTAGAAGAAGAAACAGCTAAATTTAACAGCTTTGTCCGAGGATTAACTCAAAACTGTGTGAATGTTGTAAAATACGACTCCAGGTCTGTCTTTGACGAGGGAACAACGTTAAAACATGGTTCAAACCTCAAGAAATTTGAGGTTTGCGTAACGATTTTGCATAACGTCCACTTTTCTAACCTTTTAACCCCCATATGAAGCGAGGACATTTTCTCCAGTTCGACATTACCCAAATCTAAAAGTTTCTTGAATGAGTCAAAATAGCGATGAAAAGGAGGCGTAAAACAAGGATGAAAGTACAACCAAAAAGCATTGATAAAGTGTATAAAAAGTTAAGAAAAATGGACCAAAAAAGGTGACAAAATAGAGATGAAAAGCAACAAAAAGCATAAAAAAACCCAACCAAAAAGTGACAAAAATACGACAAAGAAGTGACAACAATGTGGCAACAACACAAGGAAAAATCTCAGCTCAGTTTTGTAGTTCTTAGCTTTCAAATTAGGCTGGGCCATAGGCTGTAGCTCCGGTTGGGAACTGGAGAAAATGTGTTTGATTAAAGTGGGGATTAAGAGGTTGAACCACTTTTTTGTTGAATTTCCCATGAAGGAATCAGAGAAAGAGAGATTGAGCAGTCATTCGATAAAACAGTGAAAATAATATTTGTCTTTGGGTTTTTCTAAGGCCGTTGCTGATATTTTGGGATGTTAATTGGCCGATGCCGATATTTTTGACCGATATTTTTCAGATTTTTCCAAATGTCTTACTTTTGGTGATCCAATCATAGTTTCTGTCCCAGCTTTGATAAGTTGTCGTTAGTATTTGGATATTGTTACTCATTAATTAACTCAGCGATTGAATTCTCCAGATTCTGCACTTCAAAATGACATTCAGCATGTCCATATTGGCGGAGGTTTAGTGAAACATTTTCATTGCGATGTTTCTCACCTCCCCTGAGGCCTAGGGAGTTGTGGGAGGACTCATTTTAAAGCCCTGACTTTGCTTTTTCCAATGCAAAAAAACGGGAAATCATTTTTAGTCCTGCAATCGGCCGATAGCTGATATTGTAAAATCCCCAAATATCGGCCGGATATATCGGCTGGCCTCTACTTTGGTTACAAATTGATGGCACCGTGATGAACACACTTTGAGGAAATTGTCTAGTTATGATGAATTATGGGATTTAGAAATGTGGAGAACAGTTTTGCGTTTCCTCTATAAAATCCAGAAAATACTGAAAGGAAAAGGAAAAAAAAACATATTTTTTACAATTTACATTAAAAACAGTCAAAGTGTACAGTAAAAGCATGTTAAGGAGCAAGATGGTAGGCTAAAGATTTGTCCTTAATCCTTAATAAACTGATACTCTGCATATTTGCAGGAAAAACTGAAAGTGCCATAAATGAGGATTGGCAAGACTGCTTTTCTTTAAGGGGCGGCGTTGACACAGAGCTGACCCACAACAAAAAGCAACAAAACACCAGTAATTAAGATCGTCACATGTTGAAAAATGCATACGTATCACTGGAGCTGGGGGAGAAAAAAAGAAAGAGAACTTGTACTTTTAACTCGCTATGACACCAGAACTGGCGCTTTGGCACGGGGAGTCTAGCAGGCTGGCCCATGCATATTGGAGGCACACAGATGGTCCCAACTCTGAATATGGATGAGAGAACTGACACCACAAGTCAGCCAGACAGCGTGGAAGAGGGACGCGAAAGAAAGAGAAAAAAAAAAAGGAACTTGTAAAGGAGAGCGAATTTCAAGGAACACAGATCAATATAACATAATCTTAGGTGGCAAAAACTAGAGCTGTGACATTCATGGACGACTCTTTTTTTTCTTACAGTCAAAAGCGCTGCCAGTTTTACTTAACCTCTTACCCCTCCACTGTAACCGAGCGCGTTTTCTCCAGTTCGGCCCAAATCTTAAAGCTTCTCGACTGGAGAGAAAAAGTGTAATGCCTCATTTGAAAGCTAAGGCCCACAAACTGATCCTGACTTTTTTGTCGCCTTTTTTATTAGTCTTTTGCAATGGCCGCTGGCTGCTCTGTTTGTGACGACGACACTAGAGGCCCCCATTGCCCCGCCATTACTGTAGTGGCTATACAGTACCTCCATATAGCCGCTAGTCTCCCATTGGAAAGCATTGCACTTTAGACACATGAAAAACAACTTTACAGCCTGGTTTCTAATTTTCTTAAACTTTCTACAGTTAGATATTCCTCCTGTGATAACAGTGGGTTGGTTGCAATTAAAGAAACCAGGCTGGTTTTAGTAAGAAAACATTTCTATATCTTGTACTAATGAGGACTGTTAGCATTGGATCAGCGCGAGCTACATGTCACGTAAGGGCCGAGTCTACAGTGAAGATGCTCTTATGCTCTTTTTAGGAGCATGCTTCGTCAGAGCTGTGGAGGAGGAGTCTGTAAATCCGCCATGATTTCCCCCTTGAATGTAGTTATTTTTTTCAAACAGGGAGGAGTGAGTGATGACGGTCTATTAATATAATATGTCTATGGTCTTTTGTTGCTTCTTTGTCGCTTTTTTCACTTATTTTTTGTGGCTCTTTTTGTTGCGTTTTCATCCCCATTTTCGTTCATTGACACTTTTTTCAAGAAGCTTTTAGATTTGGATAATGCCAAATTGGGGAAAAAAGTGCTTCAGGTGGAGTTTAAGAGGTTAAAGGAGCTCGATATATTTTCTTTATACTACTAGTAGAGTGAATTCTCAAAACATAACCGTGCTCCCTAAACTCACCCCTGCAAAGAAATGGGATTTTAGGAATGTTTGGAAAGTTGGACCACTGCTAACATTAACAACAGTTTTATTCATAAGCACATATTTGAAAGTGTATAAAGCTTAGTCCAATATGGGCTACTTGAGTGAATTCTTGCTACATAAATATACAAATAGAGTCCTTTTTGAAATGAATGAATCCCAAATATCCAGCTCACACTAAAGCGGACTTAGGGACTTAACTATAGTAAACACAAAAAGTCTGGCGGCGGTTTATGGGCTTTTGTAAAATGCAGAGGACACTTATGAATTCCACATTACACAGATTTGCGTAGAAGAAGAGGAGATGACCGAAGTAAACAGGATTACTCAAAGCAGCATGAATAAAGCTGAAGGAATGGATGCTTGAAATGGTTAAAAATTCAAAGATATTGATTTTGCATGAGACGTGCATCCTTGTGAGAGCCGCGAATCCCGTCTCGAGCGCAGAAATGTCAGTAAGCACATCACTTTCTAATAACTGCACTGTATTTGGTTGCCCTCCGCAGCCTTAGCCGTCTCGCTCGTACCCCCGCGGCCACAACTGTGTGAATTATAGGACACAAATGAGGTGCGCCGCGTGAACATGCTACGCGTCAGTGCAGCGCTACATCACCGTGTCGTGTCTGTGTGTGTTTTGCCTTGAGACGAGCCGAGGGGCAGAAGCGAAGGAGTGCAGCGACAGCAGGAGCAAGTTTTTGAAGATATAAACAATCAGGTTTTCATACAATTGTAGCGAAAAAAACTCACCTTTTATGGTCAGAAACTAAGGTCCAATTTGCATTTTCAGTTCCCTCTACACTTACATGTTGATAGAGCATTGCTTCAGTTACTTACCTTCAACTACGTCAATAAAAAACATCCATATAGACGGAACACGGGTGGACGGTCGTCCCCGTGGGGAAACTTGTCTTCTGCATTGGACACATGCTTCAGAAAGCACAGCACTCAATGCTTCATCTCCAGATTTTGAGCAATAGGTTGAGTCAGCCGGTGCTTTTTGCCTATTGTGCATGTTTTGAGTTGATGGGAAAAAACGCTGAACCCAGAGGAGATCCGCCCAAACACAGGTAAACTCTACACGGAAATTCTTGGTGTCCGGAAATCGAACTGGGATGTTCGTGGGGCAAGAGTGCACTTTTTCATAGTTTAGCTGGGGGTGCGACTTATACTGAGGTGCGACTTATATGTCAAAATACATAATTTCACAGGTTTGTTGTTTTCACACTAACAGCTACTACGGGGCGTTCTCGAGTTGTGTACCAGTATCTGCACCTCCTGTACCACTGAAGATTTTAAAAAACTTAATTGAGCACTGGAGAAAAGCGGAGGTTTCTCTTATCGCAATGAAGAAAACAAAAAAAAAGCTAATCACGTGCTAAAAGCTAGATGGCCACAGCTAGAGGAACAAGTTCGCAAATGCCAAGGCTGGTGTGACTTATACTTCGGAGCGACTTATGGTCCAAAAAATACGGTAACTATTTCCCCATTCAAGGCCAAGTCACGGAGCTAAACCAGATAAGGACTGAGGCTGCGTGACTATATTCATAAACACATTCATTTCAAGAACCCTGCACATAACTGCACACACATCCCCTCCCAAACCACGCCCCAATCCTTCGGCATCTGCCTTCATGGCCTTTTCTCTTTCTACCCAAGAAAAAAATTCCAATACGTGACCTCGTGTTGTGTATTTCCTATGTCTTGATGTTTTTATGCATGTGCTTTGCCTTAAAGGGACTATACAGAGTTTTAAAAATGTTAAACTTAAGGATTTTCCTCCCCCTACATGTTCCAGGAATGTCCTAATGTGTAGAATTAGCCCAGACCTGTTCTCCACGACTGCCTCTAAAATCCTGCACTGTCACTCAGAAAGGTGTTAATTCGGGTCCGAATTGCCGTAATGTACAAGCTTAATATACAAGCTGCAGTTACATGTAAGACCTGAGGTGGCAGTAGTGAGTTTAAAAATTACAAACTTGCATCTAGTCTACATGATTGTAATTTTTCGTATCTTCTTTTGTGAGGCGCATTGAGTTGCCTTGTGTACGAAATGTTTTGTATAAATAAAGTTGCCTTGGCTATAACTGTATAGCAATGTGTATAACTAACTGACCATTTCATAAAGAAGAAAAAATAAGTATTGTTTTTTTTTTTTTGCTGCAAGTCCAGCCACAAAGAATAGTGCTCTGTGTGTGTCAGTCACGAACCTTTAATCTCTGCCGGCAGGGAGACAGATGCAGCTAAACTTTAACCAAACAAAACTGCAGCTACATAAACGACAGGTACTGTGATGGAAAGACCAATGGACATTGCGAATGATAGATGATTTGGCAAACGGATGCGAAAACACTGTAATTGTTGTTATGAATGATCAGCGGCCCATCTCGCCCTGTTGCTGCACACGAGGCGCCCGCTAATAACACATCCTCCCGCCCCGATGCAACATAACGACGTATTTAGTATTCGCCGTGAAAGCGTAAATGCAGGCCCCCTCCCCAACAATCAAAGTAAAATCGGTTTTCCACAGGCAAAAGCGGTAATAATGCAGGCACGACAATGTTCTTCGCAAACAACACTGGTAGATCGTGCCTCCACAGGGTCTTGTATGTATAGAACCTGTTAACCCTGTCACTTTGGCTTCAACCAACATGTTTTGAAAAGAGTTTCATGCTTCCATTATGTGGCCCTGCAAGAGAGTTGAAAGAAAATGTGTATTGTCTGTTGAAATGCAAAACGGCTACAAAGATGTTGCAGTCATTAGACTAATGAGGCGCTGCAAAACGCTCTACCTCATATAAATTTGATACATCAGGCCGTCCTCCTAATGATCCCAAACAGCTTAAAAACCATTATGCCACGGCTGATTTCTAGAGCGCTTTGTAAAGAGTAATAAATTGTCAGAATGTCATTTATTTCAACAAGAGGATCAGGTGGGATTTTACATTTCATTTCATTAAGTGCAAATACTTTTGGGAGAGTGATGGAGTAGCTCGCGGGCGTCTGCTGCTTTCAGAGGCTGCTGGCACATACGAAACCTGCGGAAGACGCGTAATCCATCACAGCCAACATTTAATCAGCTTTTTGTTACAGCCACTTTCCCTACGAGGAGCAAGTGTTTATGCTTGGTTACACAGACGTACAAGATGGAACAACATGAGGCGAAGTGTGTGCTCAGCAGAAAACCCGCGCAGTCCCAAAACTGTCGGACGACAAACGTACTGCTGCGAATCCAGGCATTTTTTCCCGCCTCAGCCTTTTGTTGAAGTAAATCCATATACAGTATCAAGCAATGGATGGGATGACGGCTAGCAGGATTCACGGTGATCCACCCAGAAGCGCAAAACCTAAATTAACCACGTTTTTGTGCTCAGGAGCAGTTTCCAAAGGGCTCATCTGCAAATCTTGAACCTTTTGCTTTTGTGGTGTTGAAATTCCACACAAAAGACCCACAGTGTCTAGGAATCAAACGTGAAACTGTCTCGTTCTGTTAGCTAGGACCTAAAGTCTGTGTGCTCCGATAACCTCTGAAGAGAATATCGATGTTTTTGCTTTAAAAAAAATGCTTGCTTGTTCTGTGGTGCTCAGTTTGTCCACTTTAGTCCAAGAAAGTACGACTCCCACTCCATATAAATACAAACTTGGCACTTCCACTCGAGTAGTTTCTGCTCTTAAACAACCTGACAAGTTTGGATGGATTTTAAACCATCCGACATAACTTTTCACTCCAAACTGGGCCTTTCTCGAGGGTATTCCAGCAAATGCTAACTTGTAATGAAAATTTGTGAATCGCAAACAGCACTCCCGCTCCGGTGTCGTTCTTCTGCCTCTTACAAACCAAAGGGAGCGTAAAGTGGGTTTCCTCCGGGGAGCAGCTGGTAATGTCTGTCGGTGAGATGGATCCTGGCCGTGTACCTCTGCCCCGGCTCCCCGGTGACTGGAGCTATCGGGTTGTGGTCCTCCAGTAATTTCTGTTGTATCTGAGCTTCCATCAAGCAGCGGGATGGATCCAGCGCCCGCACTGTTTCCCCGTCTGGGTCCGCAGGAGATAACTGCGCTCCCCCATGGCTCCGCGCAGCCCCGCCAAGATAAGACATGTTGCCTTTTGTGCTGAGCTCTTTGTGTTTGGGAAGATTGGGATGGCTTCATGGAAGAGAAGTGAAGTTTGACTGGACATCTCAGGCGACAGTGTTGCTGAATTTTATTACCTTATTCTTGTCTATTGATTAAAAGATGAGGGAGAAAGTCAAGTATTTTTATGTGCACTGCCTGGACTACAACAGAAAATAACTTCCTGTCGGAAAACAACTGGGCCATTTATCTTTCAGATGGCAACAGGTTCTTTAACCTTAACTGGACAAATCTTTGGCAAAAGCACAGCTTAGATTACAGATTTAAAGACAGTGTCCGATGATGAATCGTTTTCTGTACAGATAGTGCTTAGGCCTTGGCAGGTGGAAATCTACTTTGGGTTCAAACACAGATTTGGGCTGGCAACTGTTGAAAGTTGGTGAAATACAGAAAACCTTTAGGATGTTGGTGAGTCACTAAAGAAAACTACACGTGCTTGTTTAAGAAGAACGATGTAACTTGTTTTCCTTAATAAATCCTTTCCGTAGTCCCTCTGGGGGTAATACAAGTGTTAATGGGATGATTGGGAGGTCTTTCATCCTCCCCTGGTGTCTCTGGCCAGAAAACCACCCTTGCAACTTCCCTGCCTCCAGGTCAGAGGCGCAATGCACACCAATAGAATCACAAAGAAGAAGCTAACAGGTTAACGGGCAAAGCTAACTGCGGGCTAGCGCCACTTTAGCTGTAATTAAAGCCAAGTTTCAGTGAAAAAAATGATCTCCATTGTGTAATTGGATGTACAATATCCCTCTCTCCCTTTGCCTTTTCTGTCAGTGTAGTATTTGCTCTCACGGATAATTAATGAGAAAAAAAACACAACATGCTACAACACCTGCAGTGGCGCTTATGGCCTCTAGGGGCATGAGTTACTTACTGTAGTTCTGCTTTAAATAGATCAAATGTGTCTTTATTAAAAAAAAAAACTAACACTATTCTTTATATTGTTTTATAGATAAGTAGTTACCAATCTGGGGAGTGGGACCCCAGTCGGAGGGTCACAACATAAGAAGTATTATTTGAGCATAATAAATGGTAAAAAAAAAAAGAAAAAAAGGCTGAATTTCAGATAAATGCTTATTGGCCGTTAGGTACCAGGCCTCCAGTAATCGTTGCCTGCTTTTTTAACTATGGGCAAAACGACAGTCAAACGGTCAAGAAGTGAGCAATTCACTCTCATTTAGATCCATTAATAACCCACAATTACGGTGGTCTCCTTGCTCTGAGGCAGATGCACTAATCACTCTGCTGCCATTGAAATCTACTAAGTGTGATCTATTTGTGCACCCTGTTGTTACTAAATTGCAGATCATTTATCTGTGAGGCACAGCTTCGTCTATACTATTCCATGATGGGTTGCCATACGAATAACCGATGGCTCTTAGATGCAATCATGAGCAGTTTTGAGTTAAATGGTCACAAGTACATATCGCTTTCTACTCCTGCCGGGCACATGAAGCACTTTAGACCGAGCAACCTTTCACCCATTCACGCCCCCATTCACACTCTCACTGGAGGACAGTTAAGAGTCTTATGTCTTGCACATAAACACAACAGCTGTGACTGTCGCCCCCAATGATCCCTTTAATTAACAAATTTACAAGCTTCACAAAATCACAAAATCACTGAGGCCTTAATCTCTTAACCCCCACTTGAACTAAGCACATTTTCTCAATAGCTTGGCATTACTCAGATAAAAAAAAGCATCAAAACCCTGATGTAAAAGCAACAAAAAAGTGATGAAAAAGCAACAAAAATGTGACAAAAAAGTTACATTCAGCTTTGTAGGTCTTAGCTTTCAAATGAAGCATTACACTGGCCTATAAGCTGTAAGATCCAGTCAAAAAGCTTTTAGATTTGGGTAAAGCTGAACTGGTGAAAATGTGCTTGGTTTAGGCGGAGGTTTAGAGGTTAAATCTGATGGAGATTTTAACATTTTTTGTGCCAAAGTTCAGGTTTAGACATGATTTAGTCAATAGTTCCTTCAACTATTGACTCAATTTTGACACAGTTTGATTGTGGCTTAGTAGAATATTGCAGTAGTAACACATGACTGCAATTCAAGACAGTTATCAATGATCGCATTTTGAGGGACTATTTTCTAGCAGATCACTCAGCCACTGCGTAGCTTATACAACCACGAAGCTGATGCTGCTCAAATATAAGTTCTTTTAAATGCAAAATGGTTAAAATTATTCTATAGACACAGACATTCATATCGCTAGTCTGGCGTAATAAGTGATTTGCCTCAGGTGCACTGTGGAGCGGGTCAGACTGTTTTTAATGCAGGCTAGCCGATACCGTAGAAATGCGCAAGCCTTGCACTAGCCTAGCGTCACGAAACTCTTCAAATATAAGAACTGGTTGAATTACAAAAAAAATATATCTCCAGAAATTAGCAACACTCTGGATGACTAGGAAATGAGGCCCTATGTCAAAAATCCTGAAATATCCCTTTAACCTAAGGAAAAGCAAAGCGACCCATGGAAAATGGTGACCACCTTTGGGTCCTGAACCACCAGTTCTTCTTTAGACAAGTTACATTAAACCTGAAGACCTTTCTTGACTACATAAGCAACATTGGGTATTTGAACTAATAAATGCATAGCTTGCATTACCAGCAATTGCTTCTACTCTGAAGGCTCTGGCAGAGACAAAGGAAGCATTGAGAGTGGAGAGAAGTACAAGTGCGGCACAACCGAGCTATGGGGTGTGCGCAGAATAGAAGAATGTCAGCGGGGAAAGTGGAGAGTTGTAAATTGACTTGGATCTTTGCACCCTGCACTCAGTGGCGGATGCAGCAGCCAGGTGCAAAAGACTCCGGGCTGGCTCTGTGTGTGAGTGAGACGAGACGAGACAAGCAGCACAATAAAGTCAGAGGCAACATTTGAACAAACTTCGGTGATGGAAGTGCAAGAACGACGGCGCTACGTTAGACGGCTCGATCCGGCAAACTTTAAAATATAGTTTTGCGATGTCTCCGTCTTCTCTTTGAAGGTTTGCGCTCCACAATAGGACACCGGCATCGACCGCCCGCCAAACTGTTCATTCATTCCCCTCTTTTCATTTCAGCCACGCACACCTGAGATATCCAAAAAGGCGTCCTCGGAGCAATAATAGCAATTAAATTCACTCAATGAGAAAAAATATTGGATTCAGCGCACTCGTTTCACCCGGGTCATTCGGTTTTAGTTTTTACACCTAAAGGCTGTTTGCTCGACAACTGCGAAAGAAAGTCGTTTGCAATTTAAAAAACAAAGCAGAAGGTGCAAAACAATCCCTACGAGCGATGTTTTTGGTCGACTGTGCATAATTGTGATTGCAAAGTAGCTTATTCCATTTGCTAGTTCTGTTTTTTGCACTAAGTAGTAGAAGGGGTGAAAACATTCAGCACATGCAAAGCTCTAGGTCAATCTCATGATGCAGCTTTCGCCCCAAAGCGCTCTGGACTCATTTTAGATTGGCACACCGGCTTCATGTTAACAAAAAGAAAGTGCTGTTTTGATTAGAGGTCGACCGATTTGGGTTTTTCTAAAGTCAGTGCTGATTTTGTGGGATTTTTTATTGGCCGATGTCGACATGCTCGGCCAATATATTCGATCAATGTTTTTGGCCGATTTTTCCAATTAATTAAAGGGGCTAGATGCAAGTTAGCCATTTTATGCTCACTACTGCCAGCTCAGGTCATACATGTAACTGACAGCATGACAGCAATCCGAACCGGAAGTAACGCCGTTTTGAGTGACAGTGCAGATTTTTAGAGGCAGTTGTGGTGAACAGGTCTGGGCTCATTCTACATATTAGGACATGGCTGGAACATGTAGGGGGAGGAAAATACATAATTTTAACATTTTTAAACTCCTTATAGTCCCTTTAATGTCTATAATACTGTAAAAACATAAATACGTGGCCACTCCAGCAGTTTCTTATTATTTTATTACTTTAGGTGATTCAATCATATAGTCTCTGTCCCAGCTTTGATTAGCTGCCGTTAGCATTAGCATGCTGCTGTTAGCATAAGCATACGGTTGCTCGCTGCGGGATTTTGCACAGCGATCAAAAATACAATTGCGGGGGTTAAATTAGTGATGATTGATTTCCACAAGTTCTGTGCTTCATGCAGCATGTCCATATTGACAAAGGTTTAGTGAAACTTGTGTTTAACAAACTTGTAGCAAACCAATTTTCATTGTGACGTTTCTCTGATCCCCTGAGGCCAAGGGAGTTGTGGGAGTAGTTTGAAAGCCCTGACTTTGCTCTTTCCAATGCAAAAATTGGGAAGTCTTTCACTTTCGGTACCTGTGATATCGGCTTTAATCGACGTTAGCTTGGCCGATAGCCGATTTTGTGAAATCCCCAATATATCGGCTTGACCTCTAGTTTTGATTATAGATAGCTGTAAAGTTAATGAATCTTTTGTCTCTTGTATCTCTTTTACAAATAAATCAATCTTTTCTTCATAGAGGGTTTGACCTATTGTAGCTTAATGCTTAATCTATTAAACAGATTAATGTGGGGAGGGCCCTGAACGTTCTTCTGTTGCTAAGAAGAGTAATGGCTGAGGTTTGAAACTGTTTCTTATCATGCATGTTGATGTCATGGGGAGTGGGGCCTGAATGTTTTGTGCACACTTTATCACAGTGTGCTCTTCTGTGAAGCAGTGGTCTTGTTTTCCCCAACTCTCTGGACTTAATTAATTGTCTTTCTTTGAGTTATTCCAAGCACATAGATTAAGCGTGGAGGAGATTGCATTTTTTTGGGTTCAGACTTGAAAATGGACAGAGTTTGCAGAAATTGAGCTTTGGTAAGTCTGTCCAAGATTTTTTTCCTGGGTTGGTACCAAGAAGGTCCAGTACAATGGGTCAATGTGGCACTTGAGAATCGATCCACAGCCCCATGAACAAACCTTGAGCAGAAAATGAAAAGTTTGATACTGAAAATGTTAAATCTAGGCTCATGTATTTGTTTTTTTTTATTGTAGCATAATCGTAACGTAGCAGGGCAGCAGTTTTATTCAGCAAAATGATGTATAGACTAATTTAATAAAGTATAAATAATGGTAAAAACATGCTCGCGATGGGCGCACCTCCACGTCCCCTTAAGACATGAGTTGAGGGCTTGTTCTGACAATCACAATCAGACTAATCTGTCGCTGCCTCCCTCACGTTCTGAATTTCAGAGCAGTAATTATTTATGATTTAATCACAGGAAGCGCTAACAGATCCCACAGCTGTTGTCTGTCACACGCACACACACACGCACACATACACACACAGACACACACACACACACACAGTGAGAACATGAAAGATGACATGATGGCTTTCGAGGGCATGAATGCTTTGAAATGTAGTTACAGATTACGGAATGTAAGACGTATTTTGTAGTAGTAGTAGTAGTAGTTTAAGTATTCCGTTACTTTGTCCAGTCTGAGCGCTGTATTCTGATTACTTACAATGCTTTCACTTTGATTTGCATTACATTCATGCATAAATGCGGCATATTATCAATAACATGTGGGCTAAACTTACATCGCCTGTCTGGATAATTAATGGCCGCTGGCTGCTCTGCTTCATTACTGCGACACTAGGGGCCGCCATTGGTCCGCCATTGCTGTAGTACCTCGATTATAGTCGATGGTCTCCCATTAGAAAGCATTGCAGCCTGGTTTCTAATTCTAATTTCGCTGGGTTAGTTAAAATTAAAGAAGCCAGGCTGGTTTTCGTGAGATAAATTGATGAAATCCCGTATGCTAATGAGGGCCGAACTTTGATTGACAGGGAGTTAGCATTAGAGCTAATGGCGCGGGCGTGGTTACGATCGACCTATGCGCCCCGCGAGGGCCGAGTCTACAGCGAAGATCCCGCCCTCATGCCCTTTTTAGGAACATGCTCCGTCAGAGCTGGGTAGGAGGAGAACGTAGTTATCATGGGGAGGAGGAGTGAGGAGGAGTTGTCTATTCTTTTTTACGGTGAGATTCCAATCTGTTTCCATTGTAGCTGTTGTCATAGTAACGATAAACACCTTAAGGCACAACAGGACCACATTTTTTAGTTGTAGTTTTACACTTATAATCACTAGTTTTAGTTTAATCTTATTTCTCTTGATCACTTCCTGCCTCCAGCTGATGTCACTGATGATGTCAGCAGTTAGGGTCTATAAAAACGCTTTGCTAATGCCCACAGCCCAGAACGGCCTAAAGCCAAACTTTTCCCTGGCTGTTTTGACCTTTTTTTTTTTTCTTATTAATGCTATAATTACGAAAACTGAAATTTAATTATGGAGTAGTGCAATGTATTCCTGTAATTTTCAGAATGTCACTGTATTCTAAATACCCTCAAACTGATTCACTGTGGGTTAGTGTAATATTAAACCAATTGAGAATTAGATTGTAAAAATATTCTTATGCTACACTGTTAGCTTAGACTCCTGTTCCTGTCCAATTCTGCTTTTGCATTTTTAACCATTGTTTTAGCTAATGTTTATGCAGATTATTTTGATTGTCGTTCAATATCCTCAATGGTCAACGGGAATTGTTGTGGCGATCATGCAAAATGATGTGACCTTTATTTAACCATTAAAGCCCCACTGAGATGTTTAGTAGCGAGAACAAGCAAACCCGTAGCCCGGCTTTGAATGGGCTCAGTGTATTATGTAAAACATTGTATTAAGTGACATTGTGTCGGGTCAAGTCACTTCTCTTTACAAACATATTAAGATGCTTCTATGCACATTTTTCAGACATAACTGATTGTTCGCCCCAAATGTTACTGTTCTATTATTGCCAGTTTTGCCCAGTCCTTTTATTAATCTTCATCCAATCATGACAATGCACTTTCAACAATTAAGAAATGAAATTACTGAAATCCAATAAATTAACTTTCCAAAAAAAAAAATATTACAAATCAACAACAAAACACGCTTCTCGAGCCTCATTCTCTCCATCTGTAAACAAAGAAAGACAAAACAACGGGGCCCACTCGTTTAGTGTACAATTTATGCATTGAAGTCTGGTGCAAAAGTGGAATGGCTGAAAATTGCTTCGGAGCCAGCCGTTGCTTTGTGACACGGGTTGTAACTTCTTTTTAACCCTGCCTGTCACACAGCAATCTGAATGCACAACATGTTATTACCGCGCATTTGGAGAGGGTTTTGTCTTCGCTTGATTTACCCGGCGCCGCAGCTCAGAGGAATACACAGGAACAAAGCCAACAGCGTGTTTTTGTTCTCTTCTTTTCATCATTAACACGTGCAATTCCAACTACAAATGTGTCACTTTCAATGGCACAAGTCAGGCCAAAGTGAGGTCTGTTTTAGTTTTTGACCCTGTGTTAAGGCTGTGTCTGCTCCCCATGAAAAAAACTAAACAACCTTACCTGGAGTTCTGTTTTATTTCATTCATGCAGAAATCCTTCATAATCAGTCTGTCCTTTGTCTTTTGTTTTTTTTATTTGAGCCTACATTTCACTTAAAAGGAGTGGACCAAAGCAAGAAGCTTATGAGCGCCTAGCCCCAAACTCAATATGATAAAACATTTCATTTCACAATTGTACAATCTATGTAAAAGGGAACAAAACAATAACAAAGGAACAACAGCAAAAAGGATTAAGTGCACAGTCATAGTGGTCATAGTTGGCAAGATGGCATTAAGGAAGATGACATGTTTCAAATGACATGTCTGTCATGTATTATGCACATTCCTCAAAGAAGTAATACTAATTACAACAATAACAATGATGATTCTACTTAATGAAATCGTGATCAGTCAGTTTCCACAGCAATGATACGAAAATAAGTTTACATGTTCGGTTTTTCCGTTCATCAACTTTATTCTATTGCAGTTACATTATCAGTCATACATTTAGCCACATCATTTTGTGATTAGTTTCATTGACTGAAGAAAAGAACTTGTTACCTTTCAAAACAGCTTATTAACACAGACCAAACATTACAAAGCAAGTAACAAAAGGCGACCATTAAAATATTTCTTTCAGATGTTTACCAATGCCAAATATCACCAATAATCAAGTGTTTTATTATATTTATATATATATATATAATACTCCGTGATCTTGACACTCCAATTGTTATTACCATGTTCAACACAATATTAATCTGTGTACTTTTTTTGTTTTATTGTATTATTTTTTTGCTGATGTAAGCCCTACATCGAGTGGTGCATTAGAAAGCCGGGTGTAGAGTGGGCCAGTTGAAGAGGGCAGTAGCTTCCCATCAGCAAACTCCCACCCAGCTGCTCTAACAGCTGATTTTGTAGATGATGTTCCTCTGCTGTGTAGTGCATTAGAAGACGAGGTTTATGAGTTCGTTGGGAGGGTCCCTCTCAGCAGATTCATAGTTCGCCTAGGCTTATTCTCTTTTCTTTATTTTGTTTTGAGCAATAGAAATGACAACCGTTCCAAGCAGTTTCCAAACACTCTGCCTTAATTAATAAAATGTAAATAGATCCTACTGCTCCCTCTAGTGGCAACTCATTTCTTCTTCCCTGTACTTTTCTTTGTCTTTTCTTTGTATTTATATTTGAACAGGTTGATGTTTGGACATTGTTTCATTTCCATCTCCAATTTATTCCACAATTGTACACCTTTACTTGTAGGGCTAAAACTTTTTGTTGAAGTTGTGCTATGTTTCTGAATCCTAAAGTTGAATTCATCACGTAAATCATAACAACCAGTACGTTCTTGGAAACTTCTTTGTATATGGCTTGGTAAAAAATGTGTACCTTGCTTTGCCCTCATCTCAAGAGCTCAAAACAATACATTTCAAGCCCTCACATTTATTTATTTTTTGTTTCATAGCGAAGCAATGCTAAGTTATCTAAAGGTTTTTCAGAGTGGACATATCATTGAGGCTAACATCATTCTTGTGGGAACCCCCGCCATTGATATTTTACATGCTATATCAGACACAATGTTTATGTTAGGATCAGACAGTGACACTTTGACGCAAGGACTGGCCAGGATTTTACCTGGAGCTCCCTCAGCAGGCAGCAGTGGGAATGACATTGGAAGAAAAGTACTGTTTCTGGTTAGAAATGGCATGGTTAGAAGGTCAATTTTGCATGACATCTCCTTTAGAAAGCTTGCATGATTCACTATGCTATACCTTCTATATATTCTGTTCATTTCTTTGTTAAACCGTTGCTCCGTGTTTGAGATGTTAACCACACGGACGATGTTCAGGGCCACCACTGACACCGAAGATCATGATCAGTGAGCGCTATTGTCTCCCACTGGTCTGACTAAACTTTGCCCGGGGCATACCCTGGGCGAGGCTAACAAAGATCATCCCTCTGTACCAGCAATAGTTTGACTGGCAGCTGGGCGGGAAAAAAACTGGCTCTTCATCATAAATGCTGAAAAGACACATAGCGTTAGAGAAAAGTACATTTAATTCAGAGATTGAATCAGAAGTCATAGCAGCGAAGGCCATTGCTGAAAGAGGGCGAGCTGAAAAAACACCGCTGCCTTTCTCGCTATTGTGTAGTTGTCATGTCAACACTTTCAATGCCTTTGTAACGAATGCTGCGCCACGGAGTTCAGGATCTAATGTTTCAAATTTACCATAAAAACTAAAACTCATTGCCCAAAGACTAACATCATATCATCACACCGCAGAGCCACGGAACTACTCTATAGATACAGACGCCGTTGTGTCATAGAAGGGGGCGTGGCCTCGCCGAGGGGGAAAATAAAATCTTTTGGGAACACAATTTTTCCCTCTTTTTAGCCATTTTCTGGTGGAATACTAACTAAATTTATCACATACAAATAAAGTAAAGTGTAAATCGGGTCCATATGGATATTTTCTCACAGCAGATTGTTCTGTAGAAGTGAAAAAACGGCAGTTGTAGCTAGCGCTAGCTAACCGTTAGTAGCCCGATGCAAATATGTAGCATCATGTTAGCATTCTCCGTTTTTTTAATGTATTTATGGTCTGCAGAACCACTTTGCTCCTCTCCATGTCTTTGTATCTTTATTTAGTAGAAAACTATCATAATTCAGCATTTGTTAAAGCAGTTTTTTAATAATTAGAGAAAGTTTAGATTTTTTTTTTTTCAAAATTGTTTTCCCCCTTAACTGTTTTCAAACATGACCATATATGGGCGATTCCAGAGATGCCGTCTCTATCTATGTTCAATCCGATCCGAAAAGTAATCCAATAACTGATTACTAGTTACTTTAGTTTTAAAAATGGATCAAGCCAGGCTGTTTAGCTCTTCCCACATAAGTTTTTGCACTAGAGAACGTCTTGTTTCCCACAGAACTGACAATAAACCACAATAGTTTGTTCTTTATTTGCACACAGTTTGGACATGACTTAGTCCATTTCAGGTCTGTTTTAGGCCTTCTTAGACACCGTTCACTCCTTATTTAATCTAAATCTAGGCCTGGTGGTACTTTATGAGGCGGTGCCTGGGATTTCACACTTTAAAATCTCTACTGGTTTGTGATACTGGAATGTGCCAGAGATCTCAGAAATGATCAGGTTTGACGCCACAGTCCCGAGCTCTGTTGTGCATGAGCCAAACACAATGTAACGCCAAACACTGGCCCGTCTGTACGTCGAGGCCTTATCAGCAGCCGGGCTTTCAAATCCCGACGCCTGGAAGAGAACGGTTACAGGCAATCATCAGGTGAGGCTGTGTAATCTGCGATTGTCGAGTGTCCGTGGGTTGAACATGTGCGCGGGTATATTTAGCCTCGGCGACATGCTTCCACAGACCATCTTTCTCCCGCGTTACCATGGAAATAACAAGAGCCAAATTGTCAGTTTGTGCTGTCCCTGCATCGACACACTTTAGAATCGGTATCTGCAAAGGTTGGGGGGGGGGGGATGGAAAGGATTGTGTTGAGAAGCTTTATTTCCTTAAACACAGGCGTTCAGTATCAATTATTGAAACTAAATTAGCTTGTTTTGAATCTTACGTGACAAACAGGTCCCAGAAAAGTCAAGATTGGGCAGACAAAAAGTTTCATGAATTCCTGAACTCATCCTCTGCTGAAACACAATGTAAAGGTGAAGACGTTTAATGAAGCTAACAATAACTGCCAGCCATTAGGAAAGAAGAAAGATTGATAGTGAAGGTATGAATAGGCTCTGCACCTGCCAGAATTCTTATCCACACAGCTTTGACAGGAGTTAAAATACGTCCTTATGTCATGCATATTAAGTAGCCATGTGCTTCTGGTGTGAGCTCAGGCCTTCAAAAAAAACTAACAGAGCTGGAAAGGCCTTCAAATGCCAGCAGGACTGAAAAACAAGTGCCAGTCACATGTGAAAGCTAATGCTGTATCTTTTGCGGTGGGTTTTAACCTCTTTCCCCCTGGCTGAAACAAGCACATTTTCTCCAGTTTGGCTTTACCCAAATCTAAAAGCTTGAAAAAAAAATGCGGCAAAAAACAATGAAAAGAAACGCAGAAAAAGCAACAAAAAATGACCAAAACATGACAAAAAGTGAAACAAAAAAGTGAAACAAAAAAGTGAAACAAAAAAGTGACAAAAATGTGACGAAAACAGGGAGAAAAAGCCACTTAAAAGACAAGTAAAGCAAGGCAAAAAGCCACTAAAAAGAAGCCAAAACAAGGACAAAAAAGCCACAAAAAGAAATGAAAACACGACAAAGAAGCCACAAAAAAGTGAAGAAAAGACGACAAAAGAGAGACGAAAACATGACAAAAAAGCCACAAAAAAGAGATGAAAACACCACAAAAATGCTTAAAAAACCATGAATAAAACACGACACAAAAAAGTTACGATCACTTTTGTAGGTCTTTGCTTTCAAATGAGGGGTTGCACTGTTGCTCTCAAGTCTAGAAGCTTTTAGATTTGGGTAGAGCTGAACTGCAAATGCTCTCGGTTAAGGCGGGGGAAAACTGGTTAAAGGGGCTTAAAATGCTGGAATATAATTTAAATTTTTATGTTTGATTCTACTTGAGCAATGATGGTAATGAATTTTTCATTCAGAAGATTAAATATGACCGGCCCAGTAAAAATGTGATTGAATAGCCCCGGTTTAAGGTCTATTGCGCTTTTACTTCGGGATTTATTGTGGGTTTTGAGATGGCAAAGTATTTTTTCTATATATCTTCTTACTTTGTCTGACTTTTTCAATGCCTTTGACAAAAAGATGTATCACTAGCTATATATTTTTTTCTATTTCATTGCGTCTACACTATGTTTTTGGTGGATTGCACAGGCCTATTGTATCATAGCTCCAGCGCTTTGTGTCATAAAGTGCCGACAGACTCCAGAGCTATATGCTATCATTACGGCCACTGATAAAACGTTATGACCTGCCCTCCAGTCATACGTATCTCTTTGCATGTTTGACCAGGAAATTAAATCTTTTATGCTTGCGTGAGGACGCCGACCCGTTTGATTTCCCTCATTGTCTTCAGCGATGGCCGCCGTGCCCTTTTATAACACGAGATCTTTAGACTATATTATTATCGGGTCTTTGTTTTCCCCCGTGGCATCTGCAGCTCCGTGCGTCAGTCCACCGCTCGCTGGGTGCATCTGAGTGCTGCAGCTGTTTGGGGATGTGGAGAGGAAGACGGATGATGAGGCTCCGCTAAGGTTCATTTAGCCGCTTTTAGGGGGCCATGCTTTCCTAAAAGATGTTAAACGAACCTTAAATGTTACACATTGAAAGTTGGGAATGAGAACTTCTGAAGACAAACTTTTGCAAATGTAAAGATCATGATAATGAGGAGAGTGTAGGATGTTGTTATAAACGCAGTATACAGCATGTAGCTCTTCCCCAAACCAATGATTATCTATAAAGACTTTTGCTTTTGTAAATCTTATTCTTATCTGAGAAAAATGCATGTTTTATCACCTGGAGAAAACACTGAAGAACTGGAGGCGGATCATCAAGATGATAGTGTAATTGTTGTTTCAAAGATGCTCAAAATGACAATATCATCAATGACAAGAATGACACAAAAACTGCAGGTGAAGAAGAAAAAATGACTTGTACATGGAGGTTTGAGTGATGGAGAATTGCGTCTCATCTAAGAAGCTTCATCAGCACTAATGATGTTTGTTTGGACTGAGCATAATGACAGGAGTGTATTCTGAATACATGTGCTTTAAAATGACATGTTTCTGTGCAGCAGAGAGTTTTATAGTGAAGGCTGCTGCACTTATGGCAGAGCACTGTACTGCTCTCAATGTCATGGATCTGAGTCCCAAATCTGGACGTTTGCTTTCACCCTGAGCTTCTATCCATTTAAAAATGTATATATATATATATTTGAAATCTCTGTCAAAATATGTTGCATTATGTTTAGTTAAGATTAGGTAAAACATTAAGTTTTTTCCACCCGCATGTCTGACGATTGCTGTGCTCAAAATGCTCTGATTGACCAGTTAACCCTATGTCCATCATGTTAAATTATACGGTGCAGGATGGAGGCAGAGTGGTTAGCGCTCTTGCCTCACAGCACGAAGGTCCCGGGTTCGATTCCTGGACAGCGCGGGCCTTTCTGTGTGGAGTTTGCATCTTTCTTTCCCTGTGTCTACATGGGTTTCCTCTGGTTTCCCCCATCAACCGAAAACATGCTCAATAGATTAGGGCTGAAACAACGTATTGATTAATCGACAACTAATCGATTATTGAAAGCGAATTTTAATGAACCGATTAATCGTGAAAATAATCGGTAGATTAATCGATTACCAAATAATCGTTAGTTGCAGCTAGGGGTGGGGGGGGGGGGGGCAAATGCAGAGAACCAGTTTCATTGAACAGACCTGTTAGGTGTCAACATGAAGGTTTCCATGCTCTTCCTGAGACTCCACACTCCATTTATATTGGCTTGGGGCTTGTAGTTGGATTGATCAACTGTCGGACAACAAAATGCCATTTTAGCGTTTTTAGATTGTTTGTTAAGGCATGCTCTCGTCTGGTTAAATGCATTGCCTTTTACACTAATAGCCAGCATCTTCCACATGCGGACGTTTATAAGAAAGCCAAGACCCATTTCAAGAGATAGATGCAGAGATGTTCTCACATCCCTCTCGGAGTGTAATAGCTAAGATTGCCGCCACTAAAAGGTTCAGAAACCACAGCCATTATCAGTCTCTGGCGTGCGTGTGTGATCGCTCCCGGCAAAAAGAAACAGTTGCAAAATACTCTCAGCCCCATCCTCCCGCTGCATCCTATTTGAGCCGGGAACCGCAGCTAAACCGTCGGGAGAAAGTTCGTCGATAGCGCTGCGCAGAGGGCGGCGAGTGACGAGCAACGTGTACCGCAAAATGTAGGCACAAGGGAGCGCGAGTGGAAAATACAATGTAATTATTTTGTCAGATTCTCACGGCGGCCTAACCCGGGGGCACATTGTTCGCTGGGCCGTAATGATACATGCTGACACTGATCAAAGTGAAAGTAAAAGTGCAGCCTGCGGTAAATTGTGGGGACGGGATCAGCACAATTCTTTCTTCAAGCAAAAGCCATGTGGGCGTGAAGATGCACCGGCTCCTCCCTGCAACGATATGCGGGAACCACGCAAATCCATAGAGCAAGCAGGAAAATTCATGCTGCGCAATTGGTTCTAGCCACAGCACACCGAGCTGCACAAATCAGACAGATACACATTCAGTGGTGATCATTACTGCCCTGTAAGTACAAGCGGCTCAAGATAAATGACTTCCATGCAGCACGAAATTTCAGCAGCTTTTAAGTATTTCCACAACAATGGAAAAAAAAACAGGTATAGCGCCTTTAAAGCAGTGGTTTTCCGGTGTCGGGATCCACCACTACCCTGGGATGACAAGCTGCGACCCAAATGCGACCAGAACTTGGAAAATATAATGTAAAATACTTTATTTTCCTTACAGATTATTATTGAATAAGCTGAAATTATGATTTAAACAGTATACAGTGGGAGAAAAATGTACACTTTGGAATTTCTCACATTTGTGCCTAAATTGGGCATAAAATGTGGTCTGATCTTCATCAAAATCACAAGAATGTATAAACAGTGTCTGCTTTAACTAATACCACCCAAACATTTACATTGTATCATATTTATAATGGCCATAACATGTAAACATTCACAGGACAGCATGGAATAAGTAGGTGAACCCTGGAATCTCGCTGAACTGCATCCGTTTTGTATAGAGAGATTCATCCTGTTCGTTTTGCACGTTTAATCTGCAACTACAGGAAACGTCTGGATGAAGTTATTGCTGCCAAATAAACAGATATTTAGTACAAGGGTTCACTTACTTATTCCACACTGTTGTGAATGTTTCTTTGTGACTTCATTTTTGCACTGTATGTAGGCAAAATAGATATATGCATAAGCCCTCTGTTGACAATAAGGAGAGTAAAGCTGTTTAGACAAAGCTAAAAACAAAGACACCTTGCTTATAGTCAGAAACAAAGGCAATTTGAGTTCTGGAATGATCACCCTAACCCTGTTGAGGCTTTAACCCTGGGTGAGGGGCTCTGGAGAAAGAGCGAGAATGTCAGTTTGACCAAAAGGACAAGCAGGACAGAGGGTTTACAGAACATCAAAATAGAATAATTGCCGTCTGGTAGAGGAGGGAAAATACAGCAGAGTGGGGAAAGTTTATATGAACCTTAGTGAACTCATAATGGTCCATAAGCCACAGCTGAAAAGTACAGCCTAATACTGAATATTAATAAATATAGCAACTCCATTTTGATGACAGTTTGAAATTGTTGCTCTGTGTAGTTCAGTTGTGGCCATTCTTCGCCTTTACCTTACAGTCTCCCTTTCTCATAATGGAGAAAAATCTGAACTAGTACTTTTAGAAGCAGCTATTTTTGCTAAAGGTTAGGTTTGAGCTGCACACACTTTTTTTTTTTTTTTCCCCTGTAGCAACACAATAGATCTTGTGTAGAAGTCTATTGTGAGAGAGAGCGAGGTGCACGGGGGGGAAGGTCAAGACGCAGTGATCTGAGGTGGGCCTGAGGGAGATCGAACACCTCTGAGCAAGTGTGGGCGCCCGAGCCCTGGCGAAGAATATGTGTCGCCGCCGCCGAAGGGAACGAGACACGGAGACGGACGGCTTTGGCATGGTCCGTATAACATTAACTCTCGCTTGAGGTGCGAGGCTAATCATCAGTCACAAATCACAGCTTTAATGTTCACATAAACCTAAATATATGAACACATCGCCAATTAGCCAGTTCCGACAAAAATAAAAGGTATAAAATGATGATGGCAGCGATTATCCTCCGCACCTCATCCACTCCTCGCTTTTTTTTTTTTTTTTTTCCCGTTTCACTTGATCGGAGTATTTTGGCGAGTACACTGGACAGAGTGGCAGTGAGTGGGCGCCTGAGTGCGGTATGGTGGGGGGGGGGGTGCAGTGTGCTGAAGGTGTGCGCGCTCAGAGACAGAGAGAGAGAGATTTTAATAAACTTTGGGTGGAGGGCTTTCACGTAGGTGGATGAGCCGAGGAGGAAAAAGGACGGGGGGGCAGGCTGTGGGCGTGAGGGCGTTTGGGTAGAAATGGCCGCGGGGAACGTTTTTTGGGGGGAAATGTTTGATTTGACTTGTGATTTGTGTTTTTAAAAATCAAGTGCAGTTTTTGAACTCGCCCAGAAGCAGCAGAGAACTTCCAAAAATGTATAAAAGCGCTGCTAAAATTGAAGAAGTGTCTTTTGAGGACTTAACTACAGGGTTAGCAGGTTATAAACATAGAAAAAAAACATATAGGAATTTTGTATTTTGATTAGGGATGCACCAATCCAACACTGGTATCTATATTTTTTACTGTAGTGGCACCAAATTTACACTAGTTACCAATTATCATACAAGCAACTACAACTACAACCTTTGTTTTCCAGGTCTGAGCCTTTATTTTGAATTCCATACAAAATATATAACAATTAATGGATGTTACTCTTCAATAGCTTCTACAGCAGGGGTGCCCAAACTTTTTGTCTCTGTCTCTTTGTGCCTGTGAGTCGCGGGCCAAACACGGCGATGTCAAGCACGAAACACATAAAACTGCAAATTACCTTTGCATTTGATTCTATCTATGCAAATAACATGCTATATTAAAACAAATGGTAACTATGGCAAAAGCCTAGTTTTAGTAGAACAGAATCAACAATTGTAGCAATTTAGAAATGTAAAAAAAACACCTGCATCTACAGCACCTACTGTACTTTACCTCATTCGTTAACTCAAAGAAAATGTGTCAGTTCAGCATCAATTCTTTTATAAGTCAATTTTTAACATATACTGTCATACTGTCAATGTTAACAACTTTGCAAAACAGTTGGAAAACTGAAAGTTGATGCTACAACACTCTGTGATTAATAAATAACAAGACACCACAACAGTGTTTCCAAAAGGAGTGAAACAGCGCCCCCAATTTGACGCTGGTGGTCAAAAAGTGTACTGCATCCATATTTACCATTGAGAATGAATGGAAGAGAGTTTTAACCACACACAGCGCAAAAGTAGGTCACTCTCTGGCCCGCCGGCCCCACTTTGGGCACTCCTGCTTTAAAGGAACAGGCCACCATTTTTTCATACTGAGATATGTTCTTACCTGAGCTTAGATGAGTTGATGCGTATCTGTCTGGTCTTTACGTGTGCGCTCAGTCACGCAAAAACACCGAACATGGAAGAGCTTGGTCGCTTCTAACTTCACCCCGTTTGGGTCCATGAGGAGAGGAGGCTAAATGCTAACAACATGTTCGGTCTTTTTGCGTGTCTGAGCGCACACGTAAAGACCAAACTGGTACACATCAACTCGTCTAAGCTCAGGTAAGAACATATCTCAGTATGCAAAAACGGTGGCCTGTTCCTTTTATATCGGATGTCGACAGATACTCAAACCCCCAGTATCGGTATTGGCTGGATTGATGCATCTCTAATTTTGATGTTTTCAAAGGTTTTGGTGCTACATAATGCTGTCTCTTAACCAGAGTAATAGAATATGTCTTCAGCATCTGCAGGGACAAGACACATTCACACTTTGTTACACTCTGCAAATTGATGAAAAGGCAAAAAGTGGAACAACTAATTTTCTGCTTGACATAACATGGATTTACTGCGGGTTTCTTGGTTGTGGAAGTCCAGTGAAAAGCCTCAATGATATAAAAAAAAAGATAATTTGTTTGCAGTAATTGCCTTACACGTTGTTATCTTTGTTAAATTAATCATCTGCTCTTCAGAGATGCTTCTCCTTCTCCATATATGATTTAGCCAGATAACTCATTATCACTCAGAAGCACATGTTTTGCCAACCCTTTGAAATGTGTGCAGATCTCGAGGCTGCGCCACAATCGGAGCTTCGGATTTCGAAACTTGTGTACTTTTGAGGATACTGCATAAGCGCAGTCATTAGCACCAATAATGTAATAAATGTATGTTGCCTTGAATGAAAAAAAAAAAAACTTCACCCAGCGCCGGGCGAGAGAGAGAGAGGGAGGAGGGGTGTTATGACAGAAAAAGGGCACCTGTTACCGTTAGTCATCTCTCTGTAGCCCTAGTAACGGCCAATGGAGATGTAAAATGGCCGTCACCTAGGGAACAAGGGAGAAAGCGGAGGGAGGGAAGTACGGAGGGGATGATGGATGTCAACGTGGCACCAGGTTGGACTTAGCGCGTGTGTGTCAAAGTAAGCAGTGGAGGCGGAGAGGGGGGGGAGGGCTTCATCGTGTGAGTGGAGGAGCGTTCTGATGGACACGCTCATTATGGAAAGTGGCTGTCAAACTGTCTATAGGCGACACCAGCGGCGTGATGAGGGGCTCCATAATCAGGACTCGGTACAGGTGAAGTCACAAGTCAGGCCGTATTGATTTAGATCAGAGGTGAGTTGACCCGCTAAAAGATTCAGTCGAGTGAAAGCAAGGTTTGGTGTCAGTGTTGGGACGGACACGATACACGATCAAGCCCGTTATTCCTCAGAAACATTTTTTGACTGACATGACGAAAGATGGTTATTACAGTTTATTTGAAAATGTTTCTTGTTTGATATGTCCCAGCCCTCCTGGCAAGTTCAGGTGCCCAGTGTGGTCTTTGCTTTAAAGAGGCTAGATGCAAGTTGGCCATTTTATACTCACTACTGCCACCTCAGGTCATATGTGTAACTGCACCTTCTATATTAAGCTCGTGCATGACGGCACTTCGACCCCGGAGTGACGCCTTTTTGAGTGACAGTGCAGGATTTCAGAGGCAGTTGTGGTGAACAGGTCTGGGCTCATTCTACACATTTGGACATGGCTGGAACATGTAGGGGGAGGAAAATACTTAGTTTTAACATTTTTAAACTCTGTGTAGTCCCTTTAATGGTAAATGGTAAATGGTCTCAACTTATATAGCGCTTTTCCACCTACATTAGGCACTCAAAGCGCTTTACAGCAAGGATCCACTCACCCATTCATACTCTCATTTATACACCAATGTACACAGACACTTTAACCTCTTACTAACTGAGTGCATTTTCTCCAGTTCGGCTTTACCCAAATCTTAAAACTTTCTCGACTGGAGAGCAACAGTGCATTGCCTCATTTGAAAGCTGAGGCCTACAAAACTGATCAAAACTTTTTTGTCGCGTTGTCGCCGCGTTTTTGGTCACATATTTGAAGCGATTTTGTTGTGTTGCTGCTGCTTTTCTGGCACGGTTTGTTGCGCCTTTGTTGCTTTTTTGTCACTTTTTGTTGTGTTTTTGTTACTTTTTTGTTGCTTTTAATCTGGCTTTTCCAGCACATTTGTGTTGCTCTGTCATCACTTATCGTCGCTTTCTTGTCACATTATTGCGTTTTTGTGTCTTTTTCATGACTTTTTTGTGGTCTTGCTTGTAGCGTTTTTGTAACTTTGTCACTTTTGTCATGTTTTTGTTGCGTTTTTGTCGCATTTTCATCGTCGTTTATAAGGATAAATGGTCACACTTACAACATACAGCGCCTTTCAACCTCCTTTAGGCACTCAAAGCGCTTTACATCAAGGAACCAACCCCTGGAGGCAAGGTGGGTGAAGTGTCTTGAAGTGAAGTGTCTTGCCCAAGGACACAATGACAGTGTGCACCTGCGGAGACGACCCGTCGACTCTCTGCGCCGCCGTCGCCTCGTTTACATTTTCACCTCTTTTTTTCCTAACACTCATTTCACAAAGCTTTTTAAATGTGGGTAATGCCTGGATACCTGGATGATAACTGGAGAAGACGTCCTTGGTTAAGGTGGGGGTTGACCATACCCTCATTAAAAAACATACTTGGAGTATTTTTGCTCCAAGTATGTATGAGTTTTAACTCATCCATTTGAGTTTTCTTTTTCTCCTGCAGATGCTCCAGAATCTGTATTGGCTGGATTATGCTGCATCACAGGGAGAATCTGAAAGTCTCACATTGTTAAAAAGTCCATAAACAATCACTAGACTCGTCACTATAAACACCACATTGTTAAAACATTCCTCATTTTCTAAAGTTAAAAATCACTGCGTTCCCCGCGTTGCCTTAGCCTCCCGCGCACCCTCCCCCCCCCCCCTCCCCGTGGGTTCGGCGCCGTACGTAGCAACGGCCCCTGTGCTCCTCGACCCCGTGAGTCACCGCTAACCTCGTCTGACTCACTTCCCAACAGTAATGCTAATCTTTTACATAAGCAGACAATCTTAAACCCCGCTTTTCAAATTCAGCGCATTTATAAACCGCGTCCCCGGAACAAACCCGGATCGAAGGGGGGACCCCCCGCCGCCCGCGCTCCAAAGACGGCTTCCACGGTTTTTCCTTTTCACAGAAGCAACAGAACTCGGGAGCTTTTGTGGCAAACAGCGGCGATACTTAGCATACCAAAAGTTCGAGCTTCTTTATGAATTCCAGCCGTAAACTTTAGCAGACTGAAAACCTCTCATATCACATGCGTCGTGTTGATTATAGCGCAGTACAAATATTCTAATGGAGCAATTTGTCTCATATGCACGACTGTCTAATTCTGCTCAGCCTGAGAGAGGAGGGTGTAAATTAGCTGTTAGGACTGAAGAAAATGTGAGAGAAAGACAGTGGTTTGGTATCTATTATAGAAAACGCTATTTCAATGGCCGCCGCCTGGGCGCCGCCATGTTTATTTCCCATACCGACTTTGAAGCTAAGCAGGAAAGTGCCTGGTTAGAACTGGGATGGGAGACCGTTCCTCCGATGCTAAGCAGGGAAAGGCCTGGTTAGGACTGGGATGGGAGACCGTTTGGGAACACCAGGAAGCCTGGCGACAGTACTGAGTGTGTGCGTGGTTGGTGTTATTACATCCGCGGCCGGCCCCCACGTGACGAGTCCCACCGGCCGCGGGCATTGGCCACGGGTCCATATGGACCGCGGTGCTGCTGTCCGAGGACAACCCGCTGTCACAAACACGCGAGTGCACGAGATCCGACTGCCGTGCGTGTGCGCGCGTACAAACAGGGCGATGTGTGTGTGCGTGTGTGTGTGTATGTATGTGTGCGCGTGCGCATCCAAACAGGGCCATGTGTGCGTGTGTGTGCGTGTGCGTATGTGTGTGCGTGTGCGTGCGTGCCCAAAACCTCCTCAAACACGAGCCTCTAATCACACGCGCTGCTCCGACTGATTTATCCTCCGTGTGCGTAAAAGCGACAATGACACTACAACTTCACGAGCGCATGCCTGCACTGCGTAGTTTTTTTTCTTTTTATCTTTTTTTTTACTTTGCTGCTGGACCATTTGTTTTCTATGTTGCTTTCACGTATTGAGCCCAGAGGTACATTTCATTCTAAAGCAGCTTGGAAAGCATTGCCAATTTTATTGTAAGGTTATAAATACTGTCTAACAACGATCATTAGGCTATTTCAGTTCAAACCCTACTCATTATTTTTTGGATTGTAAACTACCGTCATGCACCAAACCACGGGTCCTGCACTTTGAACCAAAGCGTTAGAACTGAACCCCTAATATTTATCCATAATTATTCCACTGTCTCTTGAATTCTATTCCCTGAGTTTAGCAAAAATATTGTCGTTGTAGTTTATAAGAAAGGAGCACGGGTGCATCAAACACTCCAATTGCAGTTTGTTTGACATTTTTTTTTGCATTCATTCTTTTACTCATTTGTAGTGGCCATAGTTTTTGGACTGGGTTGGGAACCACTGGTCTACAGCTGAACTGTGTGACGGGTTGGACATTTCTTTGTAATCACTCATAATCTCAGAATATCAAATGTGGAGACTAGCGAGGCCCGGCCGAAGGCCGGGTCTCAGCTAGTAAAAAAGGTTTTCTTAGATAAATCTATGTTCAAATCTGTGTTTACTAAGATTTCTGGGATTCCTGGCACATTTCTTAATATAAAAAAGCAATTCATATGCTGTAATATAGATTAAAGTGTAGGTTAATCTCTTAAACCCCCGCCTGCACCAAGCACATTTTCTCCAGTTTGGCTTTACCCAAATCTGAAAGCTTCTTAAAAATCATAATAGCAATGAAAACGAGACAAAGAAGTGGCAAAAAGAGGGATGAAAAAGCAACAAAAATGCCACAAATGACCATCAAAAACGTGACGAAAACTCAACAGAAAGGTTATGTTGACCTCCTGAACCAAGCACATTCTCAGCTTTACCCAAATCTAGAAGCTTCTGGAAGAAAGGCGTCCAAATAGCGACGGAAACGAGACGTAAGCGAGGATGAAAACGCATCAAAAGGTGACAAAAAAAGCAACAAAAAAATCAACAAGCGAAAAAAAAAACAACGCAACAAAAGGCTCAGGTTAAGCCAGATGGTGTGAGTTTAAAGCAACAATAAACGACAAAAACACGACAAAAGGTCTTAGCTTTCAAATGAGGTGTTAGACTGACCTATGGGCTGTAAGCTCCAGTCGAGAAGCTTTTCGTTTGGGGCAAAATCACAATGGAGAAAATGAGCTCAGTTAAAGGGACTGGATGCAAGTTGGCCATTTTATGCTCACTACTGCCACCCCAGGTCATGCGTGTAACTGCAGCTTCTATATTAAGATCGTGCATGACGGCACTTCGGACCCAAAGTAACAGCTTTTTGAGTGACAGTGCAGGATTTTAGAGGCTGTTGTGGTGAACAGGTCTGAGCTCATTCTACACATTAGGACATTACTGGAACATCTATAGGGGGAGGAAAATGCATAAAAAATTGTGTTAGATCAGTGGTTCCCAAAGTGGGGGCCTCATAAGCACTACAGGGGGTCCCCAAAGCTTGTCTACAAAACAACTACATCGAAAATAATCGGCAAAATAAACTTATTTGCTGAAATGTACTGCTTTAAACCAGTATTTAGCTAGTTTTAATGTTAGATGTAAAATAATGACACATTTCTTTGAATGGAGTACATTTATATTATTGGGGGGCTCCAAGAGACTTTTTCATCCCATTATCAGGGATGAATTTATCATTAGTGACCCGGCAGCTCATTTCTCCCTATTTTTTTTATTTTTTTTAATAGTCTTGTAGGAGAATGTTTGCAAGTTTCCTCCTAAAATGTCTGATTTCTATGGTAACATTTATAACATGTTCTGTATTTGTTTTTGTTTTTCCATTGAGAGTAATGCATACTGTATTACATTCTTCACGTCTCATGTTTCTTTGACATTAAAGTTCTTGGCCTTTCTTAGCGAAGGGTCAACAGTCGAGACCTTGGCACTCGACCCGCTTGACTTTTGGACTCCACTTGAGCCTGCACCTGATTTGCATTGTTGTATTGCACTCCTTACTCGGTTTACTTCAGTGCTTATATTCGGCTAAGTGGTTTTCTCCCCGTGACAGTGTGTGTGTGCGGCGAAGCCTGTAAAGCCGCCTTGCTGACACTTCACGGGTTACTGCGGCAGATGGAGCGGGGGGGGGCCCAGATCATGCTCTCAACAATTATGCGCCCGGTAATGATATCCTCCTTATGGCGAAAAAGAAATCGCTATGAAAAATCAATAAAGTCACCCTCTGACTCACTTTTCCAAACGCAAACTGCAGATCGCATCATTCACTTCACTGTATGTGACTCCTTCAGCCTGCCTTCCTCCTCCTCCATCTGTCTCGGGTCGCTCCTGGTTATAGATTCCCACAAAATAATCATGGAAATGTATACAAAAGAGACGGTGCGGTGCGGTCAAATATGCTCAGTGCGCACTTTATCATATTTTCACATTTTGCTGAAAAAAACAAAAAACAATCCCAGAAACCTCTTTTTTCCTCGGCCTGAGAAAAATGGACTTGCTGCTTTTACATCAGGAAATATCAGACATTCTGGATTCTATACAAACAAAGTCCATTTAATCAAGAGTGGACAAATCTCGCTTTAGATCAGGGGTGCCCAAAGAGCGGCCCGGGGGCCAAATGCAGCCCTCAGAACAGTAGTTGGTGGCCCTCAGGCTTCTTATTGATTAGACACACATCACTTTTACTAGGGATGCACTGATCCAATTGGCAAATATACAACAATATCAGGGATCGGCTACAAACTGAGCCGATACCGTTTTCTCCAACTACATGTGTCATGGGCATGTTGTACCTCATTTTGAAGGCCAGGATCTGGAGGCTCAATCTCTGCAAATGTATTTTTGATTGCCACACAAAATGCCATGCACTTTCATCACTCACAGCAGCCGCTTTTAAGGAAGTCTCTTGCATCGGTTCATATCGGATATCGGCAGATGCTCAAATCCGTATGAGTGTTGGTATCGAAACGCGAAAGCTGGATCGGTGCAATCATTCCACTCGATTATCAGAGAACAATATAAATGGTTTGAAATATATAGCACTTACTTTCATTAGGCCCAAAGCGCTTTTCAGAAAGGAACCAGTCGCCCTTTCACTCTCTCATTCATACACAAATGTACGCCGTCGCAGACACTGGAGGTGGGTGAAGTGTCTTGCCGAAGGAAACAACGACAGTGTGCCTCTTCAGGGCCTGGGATTCGAACCCCCGACCTTGCGATCATGAAACGACCCGCTCTACCAACTGTCATCCCGCTCCTCAACACACCTGGTTGAATATTTGACTGCACCTCCACACTGTTTACACACATGCAGCCCTCGATGGAAGTGTGAACGCCTCTGCTTTCAATGATCAACTCGTTTTGTTTGTCCCATTCTCTTCATCGGGGACTAGGGTTGTCAACAGAAGTCCACGAGATCTCAAAGTGGGCGGTGATACACACCAGTGTGTGGGTTTTGAAATAAGTTATACCATGGTCTGGGTGAAAACTCGATTCTGATTGGCTGGAGGGTGTCCGTTAAAAAGTGATAATGTACACCTAGTTTGGCAACAGTTAAATAACAGTTAAATCACGTTCTATGGATACAGACAGCATCTCTGGAATCACCCATATACGGTCACGTTTGAAAATAGATAAGGGGGAAAACAATTTGGATAATAATCTAAACTTTCTCTAATTATTCAAAAACCTATCAACAAATGCTGAATTATGAATATAGTTTTCTGCTAAATAAAGATACAAAAACACGGAGAGGAGCAAAGTGGTTCAACAGCCCATGAATACATTAATAACAGACTGCTAATGTGATGCTACATGTTAGCATCGTGCTATTGCTTACGCTAGTTAGCGCTCGCTACAACTGCCGTTTTTCCGCTTCTACCGAACAATCTGCTGTGAATATACATCCATATAGACTTGACTTTATTCATGTGTGATAAATACGTTTGTGTTTCACCAGAAAATGGCTAAAAGTGGGAAAATTCTGTTTTCCCCCTCGGCGAGGCCACGCCCCCTTCTATGACACGAGGCCGTCTGTATCTATTCACCTTATTCTGGAGGCTCGTGTGGGCTCCGCCATGAATTTTGCCCGCCCCTTTTCTTCTATCAGTTAACATGGGACTGGAGAAGTCCATATAAAATAAAATCAGTTACTGCACAAATAAGGTGAATATCACGGCACTGCAGCTGTTTCCATAGTAACGATAAACAATTGAGCTGGAACTAGCTTCAGGTAAAACAGATTAAAAAGTGAATAACTCCTGCCCAGGACATACAAAATAAGCCCCAATGAACAGTTTCAGTGCGTGGGACCATGGTATGGTACTGTACAAAGAATGAAATAGCACACAGCTCCTTCTATATTTCAATATGGTTGCTCTAAAGTGCCATATCAATACAAATTGATTGACTGATTGATCGGAGAGCGGATGAAAAGACGAGGGTCCAGGGCATAGTGTTATTGACGCAGACGGCATTTCCTTGTAGCTGAAAGTAAACCATGATCAGTTGGAAGTAGGTTATGGCCATCAGCGGCACCGGCTGAATTATGGATGTAACAATAGTGGGTGGTTCGAGATGACACATGCTGTCAGCACACTCGCGGCGGGATCAGACGCTGTGGAGTGAGTCGTAAGTGACAGCGCAATCACAAAGTTTAGCTCCTCTTCCTCTGACACGGCGGAGGAGAGGAGCAGACTGGTATCTTGGCAACCGCGCCCGCTCTCTGACACCGCTGAGAGGCAGAAGACACGGCGGGAGATGTCCAAGTAACGTTTTACTTTGTCAGATACATCATCAATTACAGGGGCTCTTTACATGCCCTTTCCCTGTTTGGTTTTCCGGTTTACAAACAATAGAAGTGGAAGCAGTTTGGAAGCAATTGTGGTCCAAAGTCATTCTTAAGGGGAGACTGAATTTATTCAGTTTTCAGGTTTTGGGCCAAATTGGTCTCTGAACATACAAGCTTTCACCCAGAAACAGAAAATATACCTAATCTTCACAATAACATGTTTAAATATTGCGCTGATTCAATGTTCCCCCATAGACTTATATGGGAGAACACAATTTCAAGGGCCTTTTCCTCAAAACACATTTTTCTGTCATTGTGGCGACACTATGTCCACGTCAGTCGGACCTAAAGACTTCAAATTTTCCAGCCTTGGACTGAACAATATTTGGAAGATTTTTTCAGAGGGATTTTTTATTATCTAATCCCTAGCCCCATTTATTGAGTTTTGAATGTCAAAAAATAAGGCGAAAATTAATTTTTTACACATTTTTCCACTAAAAAACAGCTTATTTTAAAACTGAGCAAGAAATCCTAAATCCCCTCTGAAAAAGACTCATTCATCAATAAAATGAAACAATAAATTTGAATGTAGCTCTATCCATTATTCAGATTTCGTCGCCGAAAAGATGGTAAATTTGGGGCATTTTTAGGCATAAAACACCTTGTTCTTATATGAAAAGATAAAATGACAGAAAACTTGCAATGTATTTTTTTCTTACATTTATGCTAGTGACCTACAGCAAAAGTTTCAAATTGATATCTGTAAATATACATTTTTTCCCTATTCACCTACAGTGTCTCGCCTTAACTTTCCAAGCGCATTCCTCACATTATAATTCTTCACATGGAGGCGTTTATAACCACATTCCACAACTTTCAGGGAGCAATACTATCACAGTAAACAAGAGCAACTACCTGCTAGTTCACAATCGATAAATAATTAGACGCACTGTGCATGAAGGTGTTTTTCAAGTCTGCTTTTAATATTACAATTGCAAGGTTCAAGGGGTTTGAAGACAGAAAAGTTTGGAAATCACTGACTTTCAGGTTCACTCAATGTGGAAAGAGTTGCCAAATGTGTTACTCAGTGGGAAAGTTAAGCCTCTCTCCCTCGGACTAGTCGGAGGAGGAGAGAGAAGCAGACTGGTATCTTGGCAACTGCGTCGGCTCTTTGACTCCGAGGAGCGGCAGAAGACAAGGCGATGTGTGTCCGGCTAACGGCCCGTGATGGCTCGGCATGTGTCTGCTGTCAGATTAACCTTTAGTGCGGCCCCACGCGGCGGCCCGGGTCAAACGCCCGAGCTCAAGCTGTCGCACATAGCAAGAGTTCAACATCGTTAGTCTCCGCAAAGTTTGGTGCAAAAAAGGAACGTAAGGAAGGAACTGGCTGTCGTATTGGTAGAGATGGTGTAATGGTGATACTTTGGCAGCTCAGTCTGGACGCCGCAACAAATGCTGTTCAAGTTTGGAGTCGATCAAAGACACATTGTTTCGTGAAGCAAGTAGTTATATGAAAGAAAGTCTGAATTTCTTCATCTAGAATTTTTTAATTTTTTTATTTGCATGCAAACTTTATGTTGACAAGTGTGGAAGTGTAGTGTGTAGTGAGGTGTCTGTAGTCATTTGGGGGTCCTAGTTAATGCAGTTCTTACAGTATGGGGAGCTCGGTGGCGTGAGGGTTAGCTAATGTGAATCAACATGGTGGGACAAGACAGCGGGGGGGTTATTATCATTGTTATCATCATTATTATTATTGTCATTATTTTCACTAGTATCACTATTATCACAATTGTTACTATCATTATTATTATACATTTGGTTTTAAAGGGATATTGCAGGATTTTTGATATAGGGCCTCATTTCCTAGCTATCCAGAGTGTTGCTGATACCTGGAGATATTTTTTTTGTAATTCATGCAGTTCTTATGTTTGAAGAGTTTCGTGGCGCTAGGCTAATGCAAGGCTAGTGCATTTCTACGATGTCAGCTAGCCTGCATTAAAAACAGTCTGACCCGCTCCACAGAGCACCTGAGGCAAATCACTTATAACGCCAGACTAACCATATAAAGGTCTGTGTCAATAGAATCATTTTAACCATTTTGCATTTAAAAGAGCTTATATTTGAGCAGCATCAGCTTCGTGGTTGTATAAGCTACGCGGAGTGATCTGCTAGAAAATAGTCCCTCAAAATGCGATCATTCATGTGATGCAAGGTCAGTTATATTCCAAAAATTATTCTATCGACACAGGCATTTATCAAACATAAGAACTGCATGAATTACAAAAAAAAAACACCTCCAGGTATCAGCAACACTCTGGATAACTAGGAAATGAGGCCCTATGTCAAAAATCCTGAAATATCCCTTTAATTTCAATCATTACTACAGCCTAGTAATAATCATTATTATCATTATACAGTACGCACATACACACACACACATACACATACCCATGCATATCCATACAGTAGGTACACATACATGTAGGCAATATTATATTCTGTCAATATTATTTTTATTATTTCCATCATATTTTTTTTCTCTTTTTTTTCTTTATCTAGAATCGATTGCAAGACCGGTAGAAGTTCTTTCCCTTACAAAAAGGCAAGGCACTTATGTTGTGAATAGGTGTTAGGAAAGCGAGAATGAACAAAGAGGACAAATGTTTACTTTCAACGAAACAAAAGTGCTATACTCGATGTGTTGACGTAGCGCCGCATCGGAAAAGGGGCCGCAAGCGAAGACGCGGAACTGCAAATAAAGAAAACTAATTGAAAACTCTGACTGTGACGGCGATGTAATTTGGCGACGTTTAGTTCGAACTGTTTGGATGAGTTTACCAGCTACGGAGACGGATGCGCGGCTGATGGTGCCCCGGAGTGTCTTTAAAAACATGAAAATTTAATGACACGGGAACTTTACCGATGTTGTTTTTTGCAAATGGGAGGAGATGGCAGTGTGACAAACCCTATTATTGCTTGAGTCAGATTCCTTTCCGCAGATATGAAAATAATCCCGCTGCCTCATTTGGATAGGTTACGGCTGTTAATGCAAGGTGTAAAGCAGGCTTTTGTTCGCTTATTTGCGTGGGAGCTGGGAGCGTTTCCACGGGTGTAGGAGTGCTGGAGCGTATGCGAATCTGGCCCACCATATGAGAAGGCACCAAGAATGTTTTCATTCTGCTAGATTTAATATTGTGAATAGCATAACATAGGTTCAAAGCATAGTGCCAGGTCATGATGTTCTTTTTAATCCAACCCTTTAGGTACATACCTTATTACCCTGTCTTTTTTTTTACACCCAGAGCTCTTGAGCCATGGCCAGGAGCACCTTGTTAGCTGTTGTACATATTTTGGGTTGAATGGACAACATGTCGGGTTCTCGCCAGACATTTGTTTTTCACCAAAGGAACAAAAATGTCACCTCTCTCGTGACTAGAAGCCGTCAGGTTTTATACCTCCCCTAATGGGAAAGGACCTCCCACAGGTTAGTACCACTGCTCGATGGCTAAATTCCAAATATGAGTTCACCTGGCAAGCTTTTATATTTTACATAAAACAAGTAGTTGTCATCCAAAGTGTTCAAATGAATAAAGACAAATTACAAACCAAAATCATACACAAAAGGAGACTCAAAGCAAAGTTTAAACTAGTTTCCCCCCTGCCACATAGTTCAGCCTGAGATTTTAAAATGGCCGACAAAGACCACGCCTTCCCTTTGTTCCCACCATGTGGTGCAGGTAAAGTTGTATACTGAGTAAATGAATAAATAAACAAAGTTTAACGGACAATGTGAAGTGTAGTCACTAACTTAAACAAATGAATGAATCTGAGGGTTATTGTTCGCTGATGTATTTTGCAAATGAAACAAACAAAGCAAAATGACCAAAATAAATAATGGGACAAACCCACTTTGTCACACTCATGTCTTCCTCAACGAAGACTAACAAAATCATTACATTGATGCACCTTTTCTGTAATGATGATAGCGTAACATGGCGAGATGTTTATGAGTTTAAGTAAGCAGGTAGATAGGTTTCAGAGCATGGTGTCCTGCACTGGTCAGCTCCTCCACCTCCTCCCCCTTCCTCCTGCGCAGCTCCCTCCGCTCCACTACAGTCTTTCACCATCAAGTGTGAGTCTTGCCCGGATACCCCCTCGTTTTACCCTTTTTTTTGTTTCCTGGTAACGCCTCCACTGTGCTGCAGCTGTGCAGGGGCTCTTGGGGCGTCTTCAGGGTTTCAGGAGAAGGTCTCAAATGTCTAAGCTAGTAAAAAGCTGCTTTCTTCAGGACCATTATGGACTCTCTTCACCAAGAGAAAGGGAGGTTTACGTTGACGAGACGAAAATGGGAGAAAGTGTTTATAAAGTGGCATTTAACACTTCCAACAATTTCCAATACTTGTTTTCAATACTTATCAACCTCAATTAATTTGTTGAAATATGATACTAAAAATGTGATTGATTTTTCTGTCTTTTTCTTTTGTGAAACTGAAACCTGAAAACGTTTGTTTCGTCGACTAAAACGATCACAAATGACTAAAATTTGACTAAAACTGAAATCAATTTTTGTGCTGCCAAAAACAACACTGCACTCCAACACAGTCTGGGAATCCTGGGATATTTATCAATGCTTGGGACCGACACAATGACTAAATAGGCTTGTGACTGACAGCACCTACTGGCATTTACTGGCATTTACTGGCACTGAAGATCTTTGGGCGAGATTTGTGTCTGAAAAAGTGCTTTGCAAATAAGATCCCCCTCTCTTCTGTTCTGGGGTGTGAATATATAGGTGGAACAATGCTTTGGTGTGAGCTGTCGGGAAACAAAGAATAAAGAGGAGATTAACTTGAAGCCTGTTCTCGATGGAAGTGTGGGGTGAAGCATGTTGTAGGCTCGTGTAGGTGTAAAAAAAAAAAAAAAAGGCGGCATACCTGCGCCTCTCTGCCAGTATATTTGTGTAACTAGTATCTTAATCCTCCCTGTCAAAATGATTTTACAGGCCTCGCTCATCTCCTGCAGTCTTCCCAAACAGAGGAAGGCGAGATTAGTCACACCTCCTCCACTGCCGCCTTTATCCGCTCCTCTCTGTGTGTCTACGTGTGTGTGTGTGTGTGGGCCCGGCGTTTACGTAGAGCTCCGTAGAAAAGGCAGGAGAGTCAAAGCCGAGAGTCCTTGGCAGCAGAAAGCGATGGGCGTTCAATGGAGCGTTTTTTTGTGCAGGGCTGACCCCGCCGTATTGAGTCCTTTGTACCAAGTGCACACATCATCATCGGCGGCAGCGGCAGCGGCGCCGGTACGCGGAGCTGTAAAGATGTTCAGAACACGCAGATGATGCCGGAGTGGCTTTCACGCACAAGTGTGGGCAGAAAATGATGTTACTGTAATGGACTTTACCGGTTAGTGGTTACACAATGTACTCTACTTTCTGGAGCCTCCTCTTACTAAAGTATTTTGGCCACCCTACCTCAGTGCAGTTAGGTGTCGAAAAGGGGAAACAATGTCGATTTCGTCTTCTCTTATGGGGATAAAAGTATCAGTAATGTTTCATTCTTCTGATTTTAAAGGAGACACATCAACTTTTTGAGATTTCAACCATAATAACATAAGATTCCCTCGTCGAAATCAAACCTGACGTTGTATTTTTCTACTTTCACACAGGTTTTCAGTTATCGGCTTCACTCTGGTTGTTTCTTCTACTGGTGAAGCGCTCTGATCTGCATTTCCTTGATTTTGTTGCATCCTACTTGAACAAACCAATATCTGAACTATACTACTTTTTCCGATTTTAAAATATTTCTTGTCTAGAACCAGAAAACAGAACAACATTGGGTTCATCTCCAGTGTCATGAAGTGTGTGGAAAATGGGGAGTAACTTGGAGGAAAATTTGGGGAAATTGGGAGATATTATAAGGAAAAATTGAGGAGGAAATGGGAATCAATTGGGGGGGGGAATGGAGGGAAAAAGGGAATATGTTAGGAATTGAGCAAAAAAGGGAAACAAGTGGGAGAAAATGAGAAATAAATTGGGGCAAAAATAAGAAAAAAAAAGTGGAAAATGGGACAAACTGGGCAAAACATTTAGGAAAAAATTGGAAAAAATAGTGGGGGATTTTATTTGAACTGAAACCACCAAGTCACTTTCTTTAATGCTGTCCCTGAACCAACAGCATCAAAACTTGGATCTAAAGAGAGAAGGTTTTTTCCGGCACCTGCTTTCGTTACTTTCATTTTTTCGATGCCAGTAGAACCTAAACTTTTCAGCCATAGTCATAAGGGGAACACAAAACTGCCCTCCACATTTCTAAAGCCCATAATCCACCCACTCTGACCAGTTCAAAAGGTGTTCATCACCACTGATTTGCTAGCATGCCATTAAAAGCTTGTTTTCTGCTTTATAATGTGTTCTTCCCTCTGCTGCCTACTGAGGGCGCCCCAGCCCAGTCTCTTTCTCCTCATTGTCTTTCACAAATATCTTCCTTCTTCTGTAAGAAAGGCTATAGCAGTTGCCCGACAACGGGGTCAAGCTAATAGATGCTGCGTTGCGTAAACAAGCAGAGAGTCATGGAGATATTGACGTATGTATTGTGTAACGGTAAACAAGATCATTCACTCCTATGTGTTTCAATCTAACCCTCGCCCACACTCGTCGAAGACACACAAGCGCACACCGCATGTACTAGACTTTTAAAATATGCATGTGCTATTATGTACAAGTCGCCCTCTCGTAAACATGCACAGATCCAGCGGTGACGTATAGACGAGCTCTTCCGGTGCCCACATTCGCCCCGATGACAATAATTAGCGCTCGGTTCACGCCGGGCAATTAAATACCCGCTGGGCTCATCTGTTTGCAGAGCGCACGGGCGGCGGCGTGTTTGTGTTGCATATTATGAGGACGTGTGTAAGTGAGCGAGAGACAAGGGTCAACAGGAAGTGAGAGCGCTTCCTGCTGTTGTGGAAGAGTGTGCGATGACCTCTGGCCGCAGAAACAGGGCAGCTCTGATACCTTTGAACTCAAGTGGGACGCCCTCCGCTCGAGCATGTCACAGTGTTAGGGAACAGGCTACAGAAATGTGTTTTTTTTTCCGATTCTGGGCTTGAAACTTTTCATTTGTTCATTTTTCATGCAATATTACCATTTACAAAGAGGGCTGGGTGAAGTTAAACGATGCAAGTATGGTGTCGGGAAAGTATCAGATAGCAGGTACGGAAAGCAAAAATCGACAGAGTTTTGATGCTGTTGTTAGTTGGTTGTTTCAGCTCAAATGATAAAAATGTAAAAGAAATGGTATTTTATGGAATATATTAACATTATGGTTCAGGTTCTAGATGACAGATATTTTAGTGTAAGCCTTGGTAGGTAACACTTTACATTACGGGCCGGTAAGTCCTTGGTACTTACAGTGGTAATTCTAGATACTTATGGTGGTACTTACAGTGGTGCTTATGGTGGTACTTACAGTGGTAATTCTGGGGACTTATTGTGGTACTTATTGTGGTACTTACAGTGGTAAATACTAGTGGTACTTCTAGGTTCTTATCGTGGTACTTAAAGGATACTATAGTGAGAATTACATGGTATGTACTTCTAGAAACAGTGGTAACTCTTAGTAATGAAGGTTGTACTTCTTGTTTTCCCTAATGCTGTTTTATGTAACTTGTTATTTATCTAGAAATGACTTCTGTTTGTAGAAGTACCTCATTTACTGCCTATGAATTGCTGCTGTAGCATCCTTGAATTACCAGTAAGTACCATAGATATATCATTGTAACTACTATCACTTAAAATACCAAAGTAAATAGAAGTACTTCATTACTAAGAGTTACCCCTGCATCTCTTAGTAATGAGAGATACAGTGGTAACTCTGTGACTCCCTAACCCCAATTACTAGTAATTACCACTTTTAGTACCACAATAAGTACCACTGTCATTACTAGTAATTACCACTGTAAGCACCACGGACTTACCGGCCCGTAATGTAAAGTGTTACCCCACACACTTAATACACTTTTCTCACTCATTCACACAGATTCCCCCTTATGCCTGGTGTCACTGTGTGATTTTTTTTTGTCGAATACGTGGGGATGGAAACATCGTAAGCTGCTCTCGTCTCCACTGCACGATCCTTCAAACTAAGAGACAATTGTAGCTACGAACAATGTTTTATCATAGCAGTTTCAGGCTTCAGAAGGCGAGTGTTGAGACGAGCGCCACATGCTAGCAGTGTTTATTTTCACGGAGAAGTACAGAGAAAGTAAACGCGAAGTTGGACCCGTTCATGCCCGGCCTGTGACTCTGCGGTGTGCGCTGATGTGTTGACGGTCCACAGAGATCCTCTCCGCAGCGAGACGAGGGCTCACTCTGCGACTAGCCAATCAGGACGCAGAACACGATGCGCGTATGGCGTACATACACAGTAAAAAAGCATACAAAACTGTCAGCGAAACAGCGAGGCCGCGAAAGGTGAACCGTGTTATAGCGAGGGACCACTGTAATGAGCTTCAATGTTGTATTGGTTGGAGGTTCAAATCCATCTCCTTATACTTTGTGGGCAAAGTGTCTTTATCCATTGCCTGTGTGAATGTAGTGTAGGTTTGCACACCCGTTTTAGAGCGTCAGACCCAGAAAGCTGTGCCTAACAAGAGTGATTTACAATGGGTATTTAGAAAGGTGCTACATAAGTGTAAGTCTGATGAAGGGCTAACTCGAGGCCCGAAACATCACTTTCGTGGTGCACAAAATAAAAATGATTGGGAGCATACAAGCTTTGCAGATCATCTCATTTGACAGTTTTATGGATCCTGCACGCTTTTCAGTTTTTCGTGATTTGCGCGTCTGCTTAACCGCTACATAAGTATAAGCCATTATTATTTATACTTAAAAAATACCTGTTTGAGGCTCCTCCAATCCTGTATATTCACATGAAGCAAAGATTAGGCAAAGAAGATTACATTTTCAGTTCAACCGCAGTCCTCAAATGACAAAGATTTACATTTGAAAGCATAACTCTTAAAGTGAAGTTTTGCTAATGATATTCCCTGTTGTTGTTTTCCTCTCTTTCATGTCCCGTCCTGCCTCTTCTCCCGACGTTCATCCTAAAGGTAAGGCACTAAACCTCCCCTCCACGCGAGTCAGCGCTCGCTTTAGAAGTCACATTGATGGCAGCGGAATGAGGTCTATAAAGCAGGCTTAAGAACAGAAAGATTGCTTTTGGACTCCCTGAAATGTCAGAACTCATATTTCTGCACAAACACTGGCGAGGAAGAGGATCGAAGGGGGGTGGACAGAAGGGCCATCATATTTGCCGCTCGCAGACATTTTGGCTGTGATGGCTTGGTGTTGCCATGGCAGCGCGGCCACATACCAGCTGGACGATGGAGACCAGCGCGCACTCCAAAAACGCTCTCTTTGCTCTTGCGCAGACGGGATATTTGACTTGATAATGCCAATTCTCCGCTGAGAGGTGTGCTATGCAAATGCAGTCGATATTGTCAAAGTGCAGTTTAATACAGGAGAGGGGGAACAGCTTTGGCTGCCATAATGTGACCTCAGTTTTGTGCTGAACGATACAGTGGGAGTCAAATCTGATGTGTACAGTCTGTTGTATGGGTTAGCACATGTGTTTGGTGGCCACTGATTTTTTTTGCCCATGTCATGAGAATGGGCAAAATGTTCATAGGCAAAATTCTCATGAAAAAAAAAGTGAAAAAAACGGCACCAGTTTGGAAACGCCTATTGCCTTGATTACTGCTTTGCCCAACTTTTGACATTTTCTCATTTCTTGAAAAAGGCGTCCAAATAGTGAATGGAAAAGAGGATGGAAATGCAACTAAAAGGCAACCATTAAAAACGAGTAGTAGAAAAGTGGCAAAAAAACTGACAAAAATGTGACGATAAAGCAGTGAAAAGAAATGTCAAAACAGTGTGGCAACAATGCAAGGAAAAATATTTAAAAAATCGTAATACAAGTGTTACTGGGATGTTTGGGGGGTCTTTCATCTCCCCCTGGTGTCTCTGGCCAGAAAACCACAATTGCAACTTTTCCTGCCTCCGGGTCGGAGTCACCAATACACACTAATGGAATCACAAAGAAAAAGCTAACAGGCTAACGGGCAATGCTAACTGTGGGCTAGTGCTACTTAACCAGTATTTACAGCCAAGTTTGAGTGAAAAGAATGATCTCCATTGTATAATTGGATGCACAATATCTCGCTCTCCCTTTGTCTCTTCTGTCAGCGTAGTATTTACTCTCACGGACAATTAATGAGTGAAAAATCACAACATGCTACGACACCTGCAGTGGCGCTTATGGCCTCTAGGAGCACGAGTTGCTTAGTTCTGCTTTAAGAGGTTAAACTTCTCTCTTTTTTGTTTCCTACATGTTCTTTCTTAGTTTGATGCCACAAAGAGTTGAAAATGAAGAAATGCCAAAATATACAAACGGGTACTGTACATCATTAAAAGCATAACAGGGAATCTTGGGTGTTATTTTTAGTATCTTGGGAGTACTTATTTGATCTCTGTTGGGCGCGATCATGATTCTCAAAATCGTCCTGGGAGCCAGAGGGTCAATGCTGAAGGACCTGACATTGCCCACCCCTCGTGCATTGTAAACCTGTTTGTTTCTATCAAAGTAAAAGCACACAATACACGTTAGGAGCAGATGACCCAGGGCTCCTCTAAGCCAGCGGTTGTTAATGGCTGTACTGACAAGCCTTGACCGATGTGAAAATATTTGTAAAGCTGAGATAGATATTCATTTTCAATTCGCAGAAAAATCGAGACTGTAGAACTTCCAAAACCCTTGTGCAAATCGGGTCTTTGAGTGCAGAAGCGTTAGAATTTTACTGCTGACAACCGACAAGAAAATTGGACGCCTAAGAAAGCCCCTTTCCCGGTAACAAGTTTCGATTTCACCATCATTTCCTCAAGTTCCTCTTTAAATCATATCCGGTGAAACACATTTATTCTCCGTGGTGCAAAAGGCTCTCTAGCGCTTTCCTTGTTTCATTTGGTTGCGACAAATCTCTATATCCAAGAGCAGCTATTCTCTGCCACATCTACATCCGCTCAAAGTTTCTGAAAGTGTGGTTTAGGCGATATGGTAAAAGAATAAATGTGTTTTTTTTTTTCCCCCTAATGTTACCACCAAAGTCATTTCCATAAAGCTCACTACCATAGATTTATTCACAATTCACGCTTCTGCAGCCTCGCGTTTGTCTTTTTCTGTTTTCTCTTTGTTTTCTCAGACCTTTCCTCCCCCCGTTCGATCTCCTGACCCGGGCCATGTATTTTAATCCCACGTTTCATCAGGCGTTCGGCTCGCCCCATCCGTCTTTTTAACTCCCGCTGACACGTCCCCGCTGCCTCTGCCCCACGCCCCGGCATTTATCAATCACTCCGGCCCATCTCGCGTCACCTGCGGCTGTTTCATGCCTCCAGATTCACCTTTTCCTTTCTGCTCTTTCGCTTTTGTCCTATTTTATCCACTCAAGTAGAGTTCGTTTTTACTCCTGTGGCATCTTTGACCTGTTGGCTTCGATCAATATTAATAAACTGGGTGAACTTGAGGGGAGGTATAAAAGGTTGTAACTGGATGTAATAGGGTCCCGTGCCCTTGTGGATGTTTGTGCTGGGTTCATTGAGCAGCGTGATGAAGCATATTCGATCGTGTCGCTGTATATTGATCCTCAGCTGATCGTGAGACCTTGTTTTAGAACTTTTGTTTACGCCTGTTGATTTATGTGTGAACTGGAGAGTGTAGAGTAGGGCTGCACAATGTACTGCCAAATTGTCATAATATCAGTCTTTCTTCTGGCCAAAATTCACTCAAAGCTCACTGTGGAGATGTGTCAGGCCCAGATTATGTGCGTAGTGACTGATTTGAGAAGAGAGAGAACTGATCCAACAGCCTTAAAGGGGCTGGATGCAAGTTGGCCATTTTATACTCACTACTGCCACCTTAGGTCATACGTGTAACTGCACCATCTACATTAAGCTTGTGCATGACGGCAATTTGGACCCGAAGAAACAACTTTTTGAGTGAGAGTGCAGGATTATAGAGGTAGTTGTGGTGAACAGGTCTGGGCTCATTCAACACCATGGCTGGAACATGTAGGGGGAGAAAAATACATACTTTTAAACTCTGTTGCTCTGTGTGGTGAGTTACAAATGTGGAGACGTGTGGGTCGGTTTAAATATTAAAACTCCCTGGCCGAAATGATGTCCCAGCACCCCCTTGGACAATTGTTTTGTGATGTAACATTTTTGTTAAGATCGTTGCACACCGGTCTTGCAATGAGGCTGCTGTGCTTCAGAATCAGCGCAGACACATGGAGGGAGGGAGGGAGGGTTGGGAGAGTTGGGGTCGACAGTTTCAAAACAAACTGAGATGACAAGGTTCGGCTTGGTATATATGGCTCATGGGTAATTAGAGGCGTGGTTAGGTGAATGCAAGTGTGGTTGGTATGCAAACAATGATTGGTTGAGGCGTGTCCCTGCTCCAAAATATGAACTCTATAAAGTGAGCCTGCAGTGAGGTCATTTATTAAGCATTTGCTCATGTGCAAAATGAGTAGCATGTGCTAAAGTGGACCAGCAGCCTTTGTTACTCACTCAGAATTATCTCCTTTACATATTAGAGTTTTGGCTCTAATGCTATAAAACACCAAATGGTAAATTAGGTGCAACATGCCCATAAATACCTATATGCTATTCCCCAGCTTGCACTCACTATTTAACACGTGATAAATGAGCCTTTAGCCTTTAACCTAATCCGACAGTGCCTTTTTATATTGTTTTATGCCATATCTGGACCCTGTGCTTCTCTGATTTATTGATTTGTAACTAAAACTAAAATATATTGTATTATGTTGAAGTTATGTTATAAGACAAACGTATATCTTCCAGGCCAACTAACTAATGAGTAAGATTAGAGTATAAATATTCATATTAGTGTTGATTCTGTCTCATTGTCGGGTGGATTAATGGATAGGGATAATATTGTAGCAACATCAGATGAGACGACTTGATGAGCTTTACTTTTACATCTAAGTAATAAGTAATTACCGTGAATAGTATTACTCCGGCAGCAGTAACATAGGCCACATGTGCTCAAATGACAAACTACTGTGTCTGCAGGATCACGCGATGTTTCATTATTATATTCAAATTAAAGTTAGTCTAATGGTGATTATAATATCAGCTCTAATTGCTGTAGCACTTTGGCCAGTGTGTCTTTAGTGCTGCGGAGTGTTTATGCACTTAGCTGCTCAGTGGCTGTGAAAGCGCATTAGCCTGTATGCACACACAGGTGGACACAGTGGAACTTTCCCAGGTGAGTTACACAGCCACGATAACAGCTTTGACATTATCTGCACCGCAGCCCGGGATTGTGCGGGGAAGTTAATGGACCGGCGATAATCTTTACGTCTGACCCCCCCATGCCTCGTCTTTGCAAAAAAACATCCGTTAGCATCCAGGGCACAAGGTTAAGGCATTTCAATGCTGTACTTTGAAATAAATTCTAAAAACAAATTATTATATTAGACTAACGGTAACAAAAACATTCTGTAGCTGCACGGTGAATCAAATATCCTTTAAAGACGAGTCGACGACATAATACCCAGCCTCCATGGGGTCAAAAAAGAGGCTAACGCTTTAGCTTAGGCCTTTATAATCGTGTTCTGAAATGTATGTAATCCTTGTATCAGTTTGGCATTTCATATTCCTATCTTTTCTCCGATGTGAATGCCCCTGGATGTCTTTAAAACGTGCCCTGCAAACTGAATCAGGCAAAGCAAAGTGTTGAGCACAAACATGAAGTAATTCAAAGTGCTTTACAGAACAGGCATGTAATGAAGGTAAGTTACATTAACCTCTTAAAGGAACAGGCCACCGCTCTTCCATACTGAGATATGTTCTTACCTGAGCTTAGACGAGTTGATACGTACCTGTCTGGTCTTTGTGCGTGCCCGTGGAAGAGCGTGGTAGCTTCCAACTTTACCCGCGATTGGAGCTATAGGAATACATTGAGAGAGGCCAAATGCTAACAACATCTTTGGTTGTTTTGCCTGACTGAGGGCACAGACAAAGACCAGACAGGTACGTATCAACTCGCCTAAACTCGGGTAAAAACATATCTCAGTAAGGAAAAACTGTGGCGTGTTCCTTCAACCCCCACCTGAACCGAGCGCATTTTCTCCAGTTTGGCTTTACTGATCTGATCTTCTTGAGAAAAGGGATGAAAACTAGGAAGGGAATGCTACAAAAAAAAAGTATCAAAAAAGCAGCAAAAGAGCGGCAAAAAGAGGACCAGAAGGGGATGAAGAAAAAGCTTAACAAAAACAGGATAAAAACACAGCAAGAAAACTACAAAAACACAAAAGAGATAAAAAAAAAATTAAAAAAAGACAACAGACTACAATCAGTTTGGCAGGTCTTCAAATGAGCCGTTACACTGCCCAAGAAGCTTGTTGATTTAGGTAAAGCCAAACTGGAAAAATGCACTTGGTTAAAGTGGGGGATAAGAGGCTAAATTACAAGAAGTGCATCCAAAATCATGTTACCGGACTTTAAAGGTGCATTATGTAAATTTCATGTGGGGAAAAAAGTTGCTATTTGTGTATATTTGACCTTGTAGTGGCCCAGCGGATGTATGAGTGGTCAGCATGGCGCCTTTACTTTCCCTCACAAAAGTAACGCTCCAGGATCAGTTTTTTGGAAAGTTTTCACTGCTGACGGACCTTCTCACTAGAAAACAACAAAACAACTGATCCTGGAGCGTCCTTGAGGGTACTGTTATGGAAAGTAAAGGCGCCGTGCTGACCACTCATACAGCCACTGGGCCACTGCAAGGTAAAATACGCGCAAATATAAACTTTTTTTTCCACATACAAAGTTACGTAATGCACCTTTAAAGTCTGGTAGCATGATTTTGGATGCACCATTGATTACCTGGATTTGATTTGCCTTCTTGTAATTTAACCTCTTATCCCCCACTTTAACCAAGTGCATTTTTCCACTTAAAAAATTGCATAATGCACCTTTAAAGTGAACACTTCTGCCATTGACCACATAAAAGGAAAAGCCCTTCAATGATTAAACGCATGTTGCGCTGAAGAACACAAACGTTAGATGCTAATGCAAACGCCTGCAGCACACAAAAAAAACCTTCTAACGAGAGCATGGAATAATTTAGCTTGACTGAACTTCCCTTTAACCCAGTGTCGCTCAGGCACGCACATAATGTATATAGGAAAATGTAATTATTTTTTGAAACTCAAAGTCGACTCCTGCAAGTCCCTGATAAGGCCGCCTCAGGCCAGATGCAGGAATAATAGCATTAGTTTTGACAATTCCACTGTATTTCCCCGCGTTTGTGTCGGCGCGCGCGTTATTGTGTTCGCCCGTGAAGTTAGACGCCATTCAGTTGAGGCGCTATCAATCACGGCCAGCCCCCAATCAGCTAAGTGTTCCTCCACCGGGGCCCGTGTGAAGGCATTTCATTCATTTTACTGAATCTATTTACACTTTCTGTGGAGTCAGCGCCACATATTTAAATGCCGGATTTACAGTTCGTCGACTTTCTGTGGTTAAAATGAGCCAGCGTGTGATGCAAGAGGAGTCATGGCCGCAGTGTCCGCCGCACAAAGAGCCAAAGAGTGATTTTAAAGAGGGGGTATTATGCTTTTTCCAATCACATAGCACAAGTCTATAGCACACTATAATGATGACCAAACCTTCTGTTGGTCTGTAAATGCAGTAAATTAGAATAACTGCCTTGTATAAAATTGCTCTCACAAAATGGCTGTCGTGAATGTCTTGAAATAGGCCTCTGTCTCTTTAAGAACCTCTGACTCTTTCCGACACGCCCCCTCCACACGCTGTCTGTGGCATCAGTGGGGAGGGGGTTCTGCTGAGGAGCAGTGGTTGGTTACTCGGCTGGTGACGAAAGCTCGGAGGCGTCTCCAGGAGGTGGGGGCGTTCCTAGGAGGACTCCGGTAAACCTATCCCTAAAATTGCTGCCATCAGAGTTTTTACAGATTACTCAAAAATACGTGAATGAGCCAAGGCAACACTTCAGGCATGTTTTTAATGAGGGAATGACAGAATAACATGATGTAAAGCTTGAAAAAGTCGATTTTGAACTGCACATGTAAATGACAGTTGTAAAGGCCTTTATCTATATCCTATACCTCATGAAATCTAAAAACCTCTTTCTAAAAAGCGTCAAAATAGCAATGATGACGAGGGTGAAAACACCACGTAAAAGTGTCAAAACAAACCAACAACTAAGCAACAAATTAGCAACAAAAACATGCCAGAAAAGCAAAAATAATGCAACATAAAAGTGACAAATAGAGACCAAAAAGTGACCAAAAAAGCAATACAAATGTGATGAAAACATGGTGACAACGCAACAAAAAGGTTACTATCAGTTTGTAGGCCTTAGCTTTTAAATTTGGCATTATACTGTTGCTCTCCAGTCCAGAAGCTTTTAGATGTGGGTACTTCCAAACTAATGTGAGGGGTAAGCGATTAACATACCTGCATTCAAACCTTTAATAAGCAAAAGTCTAACATATCAACTCCTACTTAAAGGGATATATCAGGATTTTTGACTTTGGGCCTAATTTCCTAGTTACCTAGAGTGTTGTTTATTTCTGGAGATAAATATGTTTTTTTTAATTCATGCAGTCCTTATATTTGAAGAGCTTAGTGGTGCTAGGCTAATGCTAGGCTAGTGCATGTCTATGGTAACTGGTAGCCTGCATTAAAAACCTTGGAGGGTAGTCCTCCAAACGTTGCCATATCTGATTTGTAGAAAGTTTTGTGAATTCCACTTGTAGTAATGCCGACCACAGGTAAACAAACTAGTGTAGATCCGGTAACCGAGCAGATCACTCCGCCGCTGCTTAGCTTACAACCAGGAAGCTGCTCAAATAAAAGTTATTTTAAATGCAAAATGGTTATATTTAAAAAAATATTCAGTCAACACAGACATTTATATGGGTTATCTGGTGTTATAAGTGATTTGCCTCAGGTGCACTGTGCTTGGGTCAGACTGTTTTTAATGCAGGCTACTAGTTACCATAGACATGCACTAGCCTAGCACTAGCCTAGCACCACTAAACTCTTCAAATACAAGGACTGCATGAATTTAAAATATATATATGTATCTCCAGAAATCAACAACACTCTGAATAACTAGAAAATGAGACCCTATGTCAAAAATCCTGAAATATCCCTTTAATAAAACACGCAAAGTCCCTCGCAAACCGATCTCTCCCCCCTTCGTTTACGCCTGATAGTCTTGCGGGGTATATTTCTATCTCGAGTGACTTTAAGAGCCCCTCGTCTGCACCCTGCTGTGCGGAGTCAAGTGCTGCTGGAAACGCTCGAGTCTGAAGAGTGGCCCGGGGCGGTGGCTCTACACTCATAAAGCCTCCTGTCTGTGTGCGACCTCTGGGGCTGCGAGTGAGCGCCGTGTCCCGTCGTCAGCGCACTGGGAGCCTTGTTAGAAATATGGGTCTAAATGCCCCTCTCTTGCTCCCTGGCCCATAATCTTTTACGTTTCAGACTATTCGTCCAGTAAAGGGATTCCAAAGAAGACATTTTTATTATCTTCAAGTATAATTTTTACCTTTTGAAATACCTTTACATTCATAAGTGCGCCTGGCTGCAACTCCTATACTCTTTAGCGCTAAAAACTTCCACTTTTGTTGTTTGCTCTGCTGTCACTTCAAAAATATCAAATTCCTTCACTTTCTTCGCCCTGACGCCCCTCAGTCGTCTCCAGACTGGGCTTCGTCACTCTTACATTTTGAGTGGTGGCACAGACAAAGTGTTAATGAGGTTTGGCAGCTTAATTTGAGACAATGAGCTGTGAAGGACAGATGTTTAATGGGGCAAAGCGCTGTTTGGATAAAGACTGCGGCTGAATTAATTTGCCTCCGATGAAGGCCAACTGGAAAGAAGTTGTCTGCGCACTGGTCACACTTGATTTATTGGTTGAGTTGAATGTTATTGAAAGAACAGACAGCACTTACTCCGGGGTTGGGAGGTATTTTAAGATGTTCAAAGGTTCTGTAACAGTGGGGTCTGCAACCTGACTCAACAATAACAGTTTATTCAAGATGGTATTTACTACATTAAAGGGGGTGGGTTGGAACAGGCACAACCACTGATCTCGGGTTTAATTAAGGTTCATACTTTCACTATATTTAAGTGATTCCGATTTCTATAACGGTGAACACTTAAACCTCCTGAGTTCAGGCACTGAGCTTTAACTATGGAGGCCTGCACTAGCACTAATAAGGACATGATTGAGAGCTGGGGATATAGGATTGGAAACATAATCTATCTATATCCAAACAGATTTTTGGCTCTTTCTGCTTTCTGACTGGATGAAGGTTTAAAGAACTAAAACATAAAGAGTTATCAATCATGTATAATAGTGTAATAGTGTAATTACTCTCACAACATGATTCTTCAGAACTGGGTCTTCATGTTTTTACAAGCTAATGTGTTTCTATTTAGGCTCTAATGAAGAGAAGCAGTTAGCGCTTGAATCTTGTCAGCTTTAAAAAACATAATTTTGTGATGTTTAAAAGCGAATAACTCAACTGTGCTATTGCTATCGATAAAATCAATATTTGATTTGAATATGTTTACCTCATATTTAGCAACAAAGACGTATTAACAATATTAACAAACCAAATAATCTTACATATCCTGCCTCAGAGACTTTTGTGCCTCAAAAACATGAAATGACTTGACTCTGTTTACTACGCTTCTTTGTATACTTAAAGGTGCATTATGCAACTTTTTATGTGGGGAAAAAAAGTTGATATTTGTGCGTATTTGACCTTGTAGTGACTCAGGCTGTATGAGTGGTCAACATGGCGCCTTTACTTTTGATCACAATAGTCTCTAGGATGCTCCACAATCAATTGTCTGGAAGGTTTTCACTGCTGACGGACCCTCCCACCAGAAAACCTACAAAACAGTGGATCCTGGCGCGTCCTAGTGGGCACCATGATCAAAAGTAAAGGTGCCATGCTGACCACTCATACAGCCGCAGGGTCAATACAAGGTAATTACGCACAAATATCGACTTTTTTTCCCATAAAAAGTTGCGGAATGCACCTTTAAGTATCAGTGCCTTTGAAGCAATATAAAATATGAGCAATTTAATATGTACAGATGTTTGTTATGGAACTACGGTTAAGGTTAAGACATGCCTTTGTCCCTGTAAGTTAAAGGGAATGTGTCTGTGTGTAAAATATCATCAGTATGCCATCCATCTCCCCTGTCTTTCTGTGAGTAACGCTCCAGAGCATTAGGCCCTTTTGTTGCGTAAAATCTCCCTTGGTTGAATTTGCATGATCACGCATAAACTGATGATTCGAGTCAAAGGTCAGACTGATTTCACAAATGCTGTCAGTGCTGGACACAACCCCATAATAACAGTCACTTAAGGTGCAGCAGCGTAAAATATGCAGCGCTGACATTTGAGTTCCCTCGGGGTTAGGAGTCTAAATGTTCTGCAAAAATCACTTCTAAAATATACATAGGCCGCGTCTTAATCCCAAGGCTAAATGAATAACTTTAAGATCTCTCACTTTTTGAATCTCGCCGGGGCCTTTTGAGGCCTTAATACTGTGATAAAGGCAGCAGGTCCCCGGCTGTCATGGGTGAAATGAAAAAGTGAAGCTGAGGTCTGTATTTCAAACTAATATAAAAGGCGTCGCGCTGGAGTGTTTGTCAAGAGCAGAGCCGTTTCCAGCAAGAAGACGATGGTGCAAACGTACAGGGACCCACGTCCTCCATAGGGGCTCCACGAGGCTGAGTGTGGAGCTATTTTAAGATGTCGGTTTCGATCATTTACACAGAGAGCGACATGTTTGACATTTCAGATTGAGCACGTACTTTTTAATAACTGACTATGCATGGAAATATGTGAAAAGTTTGATATCTTATACCTTAAAGTTGCATTATTCAACTTTTCATGTTAAAAAGAAGTTGATAGTTGTGCGTATTTGACCTTGTAGTGACTCAGCGGCTGTATGAGTGGTCAGCGTGGTGCCTTTACTTTCGATCATGGTGGTCTCTATGGTCCAGGATCAATTGTTTGGAAGGTTTTCACTGCAGATGGACAATCTCACCAGAAAACTTGCAACACAATTGATCCTGGGGCGTTGTAGAGACAACTTTGATGGAAAGTAAAGGCGCAATGCTGACCACTCATACAGCCACTGCGTCACTACAAGGTCAAACACCCACAAATGTCAACTTTTTTTAACATGAAAAGTTGCATAATGCACCTTTAATCGTCAAATGATAGACTGTAAGTCTAAATATAAAATTAAAAGAACTGACCTTTGGAGCCTGCATTGCGATGTAGAGTAAGTAACATGGGAGTATTATTTGTTTTGTTGGCAACTATATTATCCCAAATTTTCTGCTTTGTGCCTTTAAGAAATAGATACAGGTATTTTTTAAAGGCACACTGCGTAACATTTTGGATTCTACTGTTAGGAGCCTGTTTCCAACAAAGCATGCTCCTAATGACCAGCTCGACACGGCGGCACGGTAGCGCAGCGGTTAGCGCCTCCGCTTCACAGCTAGAAGGTCCCGGGTTCGCCTCCCACCAAGGACGGGGCCTTTCTGTGTGGAGTTTGCATGTTCTCCCCGTGTCTGCGTAGGTTTCCTCCGGGTACTCCGGTTTCCCCTACCACTAAAAACATGTGCAATAGGTGAATCCTCCAGCCAGGTGATTCTGACCATCAGCCTGGCTCCACATCATGGAGATGGGTCCCCAGGCGCGGCACGGCCGTCGACCACTGCTCCTTACGGGTTGCCCCAGCGGCATCGAAGGATGGGTTAAATGCAGAGAACAAATTTCCCTACGGGGACAATAAAGTTAACAAACAAACAAACAAACAAAACACAGAAAATGCAATTAATCAAAGAATGGATCTGGATGAGGATCGAACCTGATTAAAACTCATATTTGGCTGTTTCACTAACATCTAAATGTAAAAAAAAAAAATGCTAGTACTTTACTCTATTTATAGGATGAAATGTTACGAAGTGTAGGATTGCAAAATTCCGGGAATTTTCAACGTTGGAAATTTTCCATGGGAATTAACTGGATTTTATGGGAGTTACAGGGAAATGAACAACTGAAGGTTGCTTCTTTACAGATAGATGAACTTCAGCATAAGAATATGATTTGATATAAACATCTATCACAGCAGGAAAAAAATCAAAGAAATCATCATGGCCATGTCTGAGCACCAGGGTTTGAAGAGGACGGTGTTTTTAGAAATCGACCAGACCATATTTTTGTTCATATTTTTATCATCATGCAGTATTACAATATTACATTGCTTCAAGGGTCTGTGCCCATGAGTTTGTAGAGATTGTTCTATAATTTAGGTCAGTTCTGTTTATTGCAGCTCTGTGCCCCATTCACTCCTCATACAGAGCTGGTCACCGTTTAATGATATAAAACTTTGCCATGTGTCCCATTACTTATTATAAAGAGTATAAAGATAACACATAATTAATGGGGGACTATTAATTGCTTATTCAATGAAAAATGCAAACAAATATAATGTTTATTTCATTTCCCATTGCAAGTTTCTGGACAATTTCCTGAAATGTATTGGGAATTTTCCACCCCTTTGCAACCCTAACAAGGTGTGGCTTTAGGAAATTAAAGAAAGAAACATTATCTAAATCTCTAAAAGAAAATTGGCATGGTGTCTGATTGGAGCGCAATCTCGTCTCACTGCAAAAAAGTCCCAAGTTCGTTCAGACTCTGTGTTGCTCCGTCTCTCTGTGTGAAACGTACAAGTAAATCCCCCTCAATGTAACAGAACAGAACTTTGCCCTCACAAAGCCGAAGAAACGGCTCACAACGGTCAAAAATCTGGCAGCTCTCACTCGCTTGTAGCCCAGTCATTGTTGAGTGACCGCAACAGGGGACCGCGCCAATACCCCAGCCCTGACACGATGAGATAAAACAGCTTGAATGGCCCAAACCCAGGACGAGCTGTCGGTCTGTAGCAATAAAACAGGCTTTGGCACAATGCTCGCGTCACCTGCCTCTCGTCTGCTGCGCTCCGCCGGCGGACCAGAGCGAGACTGATATTCAAATCATCGGAGTGTTAAGGTAAATGATAGTCGCATCAGGGCTCGGAAAGTGGAAAGTCTTTCATGTTTTTTTGGATTTACGGGTGTCCTCGGATAACTAAACTGTTGGGTTATCCAAAAGAGCGGAGTGGCAGCAAATTTGCTCATTCCAATTACGGCAGCACTCTCGCCAGCGTGTAATTACCGTGTGTGTGGGGCCTGTTCCGTAATATGTTCATCGTATCTGGGCTGTAATTATATTTTTTCTGAATGCTGAAACAATGCACTGGTGGGTTTCATCTGGGGCGGGGGAGCAAGAGGTGTTGTGCAATCTATTCCGAGAAGCTTGCTTTGATTTTTTTTTTTTTTTTGCGGGAAAGTCGTTTGATACAGTGCAATCCAGATCTTACTGGAAAACTTAACACTTTGCGATTCTGCGAGGTGCGACCATGCCCATCTGTCTGGTCTTATTTAGTGGAATGACATTGTGTTAGCCTGAGGGGCCCACACCTCCTCTTGTGCATTTGCAATCCTCGCATGTTCACACCTGTTATAACGCAAGCCGGAGTTTTCGCTTGGAATACATGATTAGATGCTGACAAGACGGTAGAGAGTGCAAACCCTTTATTGTACCGGGAGAGGATGGCGTGGTCTTGACAGGGAGATCTTGTTATTGTTTTGTAGGAGGATAAGGAGAATTATTTCAGATGGAAGCACAATAGCACTCTCTTTGTAAAAATCCAAACATGGCACTTGTGTTGGAAGCTATGATCTGTTCAAATCCTTCAAATTGAGCAGAGATTTCCTCCTGTGTTGTAGATAATTTTAAGCTGCACAACAACAATGTCAAGGCTAAGGCGCCCTGAAGTAGTTTTATAAATCTGAACAAGCAACTTTAAAGTACGCCTTGATTGGGGCTTAAGCAAAAGTCTCAATCACGGATTTTCCTTAAGCCTCAATCATAAACATAAATGCTAAGTTAACATTCAGCTGCGAGGCTCATAATGACCAAAATCGCCCCAAAAAGCGAAGAGGAAAGCAGGTCATGGGAAAGTGGAGGGTGGCCGTCGGAGACAAGCGGTGACCCAGTCGAGACAGACAGCGGGGCAGGACGGACGGGGGTCGGGGGGTAGCCGCGGAGGTGAGCTAAATGTCAAGGAGACTTGGAGGTAACGTCAGGAGACCCAGCCATTGTGCCTGCTCTTGTTCGTGTGTGTGTGTGTGTTCGGCACTGATAAACAGGGAAGTTCCCCGAAGGGAGCCCATCCTGGAATTTTGAACAGGAAATCTGCCTCTAAACAATGGGGTATCACACGCGAATGCGCACACACAAAGTTGTTATGCAGCTATTCAGCCATTCAGAGAGCGTGCACCTGGCCACGATATGTATTAGAGCGCGGCTGCTAATTACACGCGCCAATTTATTACATTTTAATTTTTAATTTGCCTCATTCATGTTTCATTTGTGTTCCATGTTCTCTCATGCACACGCGCAGAGACAGGAGGCAATAGTTTGGAAAATAATGTAAAAGAAGGAGAGAGAGCTGCGGAGACAGGGTGGCATCAAAACATAAAAAATATTCCCAATAAACACTTTCTACAGACAGGGTTTTCTGCAACTATACACTGCGTTTACAATTATCATGCAAATTGTACTTCAGTGCCACTTCTGCTCATCAGCATGCAATGAACAGATTAGGGGAGGCCGGATAGACAACTGAGCCTCTGGAGGGTCCTACACTTTGATGTTCGGGAGACTCCAGAGGCACCAGCAGCTTCAAATACCTGTTTGCTCCTTTGTAGCAGCTGTTCTCTTAATCTGATGGTTTCCCTTGGTTTCCCTAAAATTTCCCTACAGGGACAATAAAGTATACAAACAAACAAACAATGTATTTGTCTGGCAGAAACCATCCTCATTGTGCCTTTATCTGCACAAACCGGCGTGTACAATGAATGCGCTTAATCTTTTGTGAAACATAGAAGGTTTTCATACCGAGTCCAAGGCATTCAACTATTTCACGCTTTTCATCAGCAGAGAGATCCTTTGTCTTTCCCTTATCGCTTGAAAATGGTGGTCTGCTTAAAAACGGTGAACGTCCTTTTTCAGTAGCTTTTCCCTTAACTGGGCTTAACCTGACAACACAAGCATCTGAGATTGATGTCAGTGATTCAAAGAGACACAATACCATCCTTTTTTTTTTAACCTTTATAGCACTGAAATACAATTTGATGATAATTTTCAACACAGTGTACATTGTCACAGATGATTGACTTGTCACCTCAAAAGCTTGAAACTTCAATCCCAGCTTCATTGAGTACTGTTCTTCTGTCATATGAATATTGTGTGTTTGTGAGTGAGTTGATTGGAAGCTGATTGACAGTCGTGTTGTGGTCAGTTCATCCCAGGGCAGCTTGTGTTTACATCACAGAATATGGAGAGCAATGTGCAATGAACCGTACTCTAAAGTGACAAGTAACGAGAAAAGTGCCAAGACTAATGGATTATTAAATCTTTTCAAGCAAGACACACTGATTGCACACAAAAGGAACCATAAAGTTTTACGAAAAATGTGCCCGGACCAGAGATTTCTAAGTTTCTACATGAGTATGAAAGCTTTGCACAGGGATGACAACAATACAAAACCCTGATGAAAGATAAATGCACTACTGGATCTTTTGATATTATAGAAGCACTAAAGGTGATCTGACCAAATATCAGTGTGAGTGTGTGGTGACTTTTGTTCTGGTCCGGCATTTATCATCAACTGTCCAAGGTGTAATCTGCCTTCCCATAGATTTTGGAGTATCTGCAAAGCATCTCTGCCAGCTTACTATGTAAAAGCAGCTTGTAGTGGGTGAAATGTTGGCGATCTTTGACACTGGAACATATGGCAGGAGATTGGTTGAAAGGCAAAGGTGGTAGATTGACAGCAACAGATTGGATCTTGTACAACAGATTGAATTTACACATTTGGGATTTCAGTCGATATAGCATCACAATTAGCAAAGCATTCATAAATCAATCTGAAGATGCTTGAAAATCTTAAGCCAGTCATTATGATGGATCTCCCTGCAGACCTCTCCCATTATCGATCCGTGCGGTTGGACTTTAGCCGGCAGCTTATTTTGATGAAGCGACAGGGATTGAGCGCAGATTTATTTCAGTGACAGGCCGTGACTCGAAATCGATAACTAATAACTAGGTAATCGCTAACCAAAAGCCTGGCAGCAGCTGGGAGAACCACAAAGATTTATCATCTTGTATTGCGCCAAGGATCGCGCCACTAGAAAGAGAATAACAGTTCACTGAGGAGGCTTTTACTCATTTCCACCAGCATCCCCGGGGCCACCTCTGCACTTTGAAGCCACGTACTACTTCCCCCCCGGGGTGGTATGACAAAGATTTTTCTCTCAAATGTTTTTCGCGATTTAACAGCCGGTTGCATTAGTTCGAGCCTGTAGTTGCAAAGAACTCCAAGCGATGTACTGTCACCTTTGTTCCCTCTCTGTATCGCTATGCTATTCTTAGGCAAGCGCGGGGAAATAATGAGAAAAAGAAGACGAAGAAATTCACTCGGAGCAGCAGCAGCAGCGGGGACGGAAATCTGATCTGTATCCATGGCGATTTGTTGCTAATGCGCGAGTAGTTGCCGTGGCATCAACAGTTGTGCCTCACGCCGCAGTGTGTCTCCTCCTCGGTCCATTAAATTTACTTTTACATTGCTTTTGCACTGAAATGAAGCAAATGATGGTATATTTTCCATGCGTTTGCTCATTTCAATCAGTCTTATACAAATTTATTAAAAGCTGCACAATTTTTAATCTGTTCACCAGCAAATTCCACAGATGGGAGCAACGTCTCTGTCACATCAGGGGCAAACGCAAGCTCCGTACATAGGAATGAAAGAAGAAAGATTGTCTGAGAACTTCTTTTTTTTACACATGAAAAAATCGTTTTATTTGTTTTATTTATTTATCGGGGGGCAAAGCTCTCGATTTACCGATCGATCTACGTTCCCACCCTCACCTATGGTCATGAGATTTGGGTAATGACCGAAAGGACAAGATCGCGGATACAAGCGGCCGAAATGAGCTTCCTTCGCAGGGTGGCTGGGCGCACCCTTCGAGATCGGGGGAGGAGCTCAGTTACCCGGGAGGAGCTCAGAGTGGAGTTTCTGCTCCTTCACGTCCTTCAAAGGAGCAGCTGAGGTGGCTCTGGCATCTGTTTCAGATGACTCCTGGTCGCCTCGGGGTCCCCCCAGAACAGCTGGAGGATCGGGAAGTCTGGGCATCTCTGCTGAGACTGCTGCCACCACCACCCGGACCCGGATACAGCGGAAGAAAATGGATGGATGGATGGATGGATGGATGGATGGATGGATGGATGGATGGATAGATGGATTTATATATCGAATGTGAAAAGGAAGCCACAGAAGTGACCTGTTATAATTCACAGAGAAGATGGTTAATGTTTTTAATGAGCAGCTAAACCCAATGTTATTGTGACTTGTCAGTGACATTTGCTTGTGTAACTTTTTCGCTGGATGCTTCATAATGCCACTACAACTTTTAGTCTGTCCCTTTTATATCATCATTAAATTGAAATCATACAGCCTACGATATAGTTTTGTAGCTTATTATTTCCCGCACATTGGGAAACTTGCAAAAAGTGAGGTTTATTGCAACATTTCGGCTCTAGGCCTTCTTCAGGCAAATCTTATCTTGTAGCTTATGAGAGCAAATGGTACATGGTTCATTCAGCAGCTAACCTACGAACTGCTAATGCTAACGTTAACGTAGGCCTAACGCTGAACATGTTTGATGAGTTTGATTATTTAACGATTACAGACGTTACAAAGTGCATAATTCACAGCTATAGTAATGAGCCCTGACAGATGTTAGCTATCAATAAACTTGCTCATATAAGTTTCCACAAAAAGTAAAAAAAAAAATCTTCCAATAGTCTTCTAACAGTGAGTTGATGTGTCCGTAATCAAGAACGGCCATGTTCCTGTGGTTCTGATCACTGGTTTGGAATATTTTATAACCAGAACGAGAAATGTTTCCACACACACACAAATGCAATTTTTTACTCTCGATTCCTCCAAAAGGGGGCGCTGCTCAGCAAAAGTTCCCGGATGTTGCTCCCATCTATGGCGCCAAGAGGGAATCACAATAGTTTTCTCTTTCTAGACATTTCTGGTAAACTATAAACATATTTATCACACACAAATAAAGTCAAGTCATCAGATTGTCCAGTTGAAGTGAAAACTCAAAGCTAGCTTAGCATGAAGCTACTGTTAGCATAATGGTTAGCATTCTACGTTATTTATGATTTAGAGGCTGTTGAACCACTTTGCTCATCTCCATTTCTCTGTAGCTTTATTTGCTAAAACAAATAAATAAATAAAATACAGCCAAAGTGGTTATGACTTACAAATCTAAGCTTAATCGCAATGTACAGAAAATGTGCAACTTGTTTTTCATGCATTGATTCTCATGAGGCGTTTCTTTGTCATAATGTTCGACAAAAACAAAGAGCACTGTGACCTCAGCAACAAACAGTTTGATGTGAAAGTTTTAAACACAGAAATATTCACTGCATAATTGATCTATTGAACAAAGTGATCTGCCAAATTTGACTTTCTCTTGTGCAATGCCAAAATACGTCACCAATTCAGATATGTTTTGGTATGTCGCCCTTGGTAAAAAAAAAAAGCATATATTTATAGATTTGAACCCCCAACCCTCACCACCCCGGCTCTAGGACTTTTTAATAGAGTATTGGTAACAGGATGACGCACACGGTCCTCAGTGTAGAGCTGAAAGTTGAGAGCAAACAGCGGTGGAGGATAAAAATGTTGCTATAGGTGGTCGGGACGGAGGGTGCGAGTGAGCGGATTAAAATAGAATAACGGGCTTATGACGACAATGCCACTGTCACACACCTGCAAAGGCGAGGAGGCAGCCACATGTGCATTCCCCTCAACAGGATCAAAGGGTCTGATGGAGAGACAGGTGACACAGAGGGAGAGCGTTCATAACAATGAGTGCAAATGAGTGTGTGGCATTAAAACTGCACTGCTGGTGAAGAATGAGATCAGCTGACCACCTGAACATCCTGAATTACCAGATTATTCTATCAATGGATTTCTTCTTCCCTGACGGCACGGGCGTGTTCCAAGATGGCGATGTCTGTATTTATAGAGCGGTTCAGGGAGCATGAAACATAATTTTCACACATGGATTTGCCACCACAGAGTCCAGATCTAAACCCCATTGAGAATCTTTGGGATGAGCTGGAGAAGGCTTTGCACAGTGTCAGTCTCTCCCATCATCAGTACAAGATCTTGGTGAAAAATGAACAAAATGCAAAAACACTGGAGCTTTGGACACTGACAAAGCTTATTGAAAAAAGGCTACTGCTGTAATCAAAGCTAAAGACCTTTTTTACAGACGGTATCTCTGGAATTGCCCATATATGGTCATGTTTGAAAGCAGTTAAGGGGGGAAAAAATCGAAACTTCCTCTAATTATTCAAAATCAACTAATACTACTAACAAATGCTGAATTATAAATATAGTATTCTACAATATAAAGATACAAAGACATGGAGAGGAGCAGTGGTTCAACACCCCTTAAATACATAAATAACGGAGAATGCTAACATGATGCTACATGTTAGCAGCGTGCTAATGCTAGCGCTAGCTAGTGCTAGCTATGACTGCCGTTTTTTCGCTTCTACTGAACAATCTGCTGTGAATAAACATCCATATGGACCCGATTTAGACTTAACAAATCTAAAAGCTTCTGGACTGGAGCCTATAGGCAAGTGTAATGCCTCATTTGAAAGCTAAGACCGACAAAACTGATCTAAATGGATCTTTTTCCTTGCTTTGTTGCCTTATTGTCGTCACTTTTTTTACTTTCATCGTACTTTCTTGTTACATCCTTGTCACATTTTTGCTGCTTTTATATTGAGTTTTTGTCTTACATTGGTTCATTTTGACGTTTTATTGTTGGGTTTCCATCCTCGTTTTCGTCTTGTTTTTTGGGGGGGCGACAGTGGCGCAGATCGTAGAGCAGGTCGTCTCATGATCGGAAGGTCAGGGGGTCAGGGGCTTTTTATTATACTTGTACTATATGTAACTAGTGTTTTAGTAACAAAGTCTGGCAGGTAAACTATGCTTCTTCCATGACGGCACATTGCAAATTGCTTATTAAATGTGCTTAAAATAAAGTAGATGTGTGGCAAAAGAAGAAAACAATTCCATTTTAGCCATGTTTTTGTTTCTTCACTTGATCGATCGAGCCAGTGTTGCTTCTGAGTTTAAACATAACTGTGACTAACAGGTTATACGTGGCGTTCGTGTTGCATTTGGAGTGACCATGATATTTCCCTCAGAGCGCGCAGATTGGCAGTTGTTGACATTTGAGGGGAGGCCAATGGTTCAGCCACAACAAACGATAATCAGCACCATTGAAATTACAGGAGCCACTTAGCATTTTATTCAAACAAAGGCAAAAAAATGATAAATAAAACGGCTTCAGTGTCTTTGTCGTGGTCGCTCTTTACCTCCCAGCTCAGCAGTAGCTCGGTAATAGGATACAGGAATAACACACTTATTTTTTTACAGAAATATGATTAATCCTAACCAAGTGTAAAGACTGAAAATGACCAGGAACTCTTATTTTCTCGGTGCTGAGGCTCTATCATTCGTCGTTATCCCTCTTTGTTTCCCTGCTGTCTCCATCCTATTGCCGTAAAGCAGGGGTGTCGAACTCATTTTGGTCGTGGGCCAAAATCCAGCTTCCTTGGCAGGTCTCAAGCCGCTTATAATGCGATAAATATGCGCCCGTATGTTTATAATGTAAACAAAAAAATGCAATTGAGAGAATATTTTTCCAATAAATGAATTATATTGAACTGTGATTTTAGAATAGTGCTAATTTGGTCAAAAGCCGGGACTGTAATAATAATGGTTCACACTTTTCTCCTAGTACACTGTTGTCCTTGTTCATTCACTCCACACTCCGCCCTGGGGCAGACTGTCAATTTACCACATGGCTATGATGAGTTGTTTATTATGTCAGTGCCCTCTGCTCTGGAATTATTTCCTTTTTTTTATTTTTTATTTAAGATGCCACCTAGTGGCTGGAATTAGCATTCTGGTTATTCTTTAAAAATGCATAACTCCACACAGGAATGGGCTAGAGACTTACTGTTTTTTTTACATACTCAGGAATTTATGCTCTACAAGTCGGGAGCCGGATTAAATCATCTTGTGGACCAAATCCAGCTTGACATGTCTGCCGTAAAGTGAGGTGCAAATGGTCTTTTTTCTATAAGCTAGTGGTTCTCAACCTCTTTTCCTTGTGAGTGTTGGAGTCAGTCACAAATGCATTAAAACATAAGAATAATGGCCAACAAGTAAACCTAAAAATACACCTGTAACTCTTTCTTTGTCATATGTAATGTTTGTTTTACTCTCAAAAAATTGCTCAAATGATATCTCTGACTAGACAAGGCTCTAAGTTAAGTTGTTGACTACAGGAAAATAAGGACTAATGCATTTTGAAACCCTTACAAGGCCAAGAAAATAGGCTTCTAACCATGATTCCTTGTAAGTCTGGGCTAAGGCCATAAAATAGCTATGCTTCCTATTTCCATAATTACTCACTTATTAAACATTATTTTTTTCTATATGCTAATAGTAATGGCAACAGTCCTTTTTATTTGTATCACTCCAGACCCACATGGATACACAAATGCTAACTACACAATGGCATGGATGTTATGCAGCGTATCCAGCTCTCAGTGCAGTCACAGATGAGCAGGCCATGAGCACAGCATTAGTGGGAGAGAGACATTCCCGGGCCGTGAAGTCTTAACCGTCAGTGGCGTCATTAGTGTGTGGCTAATTGCAGTAAAGACATTATTAGTGTCCTGAGTCACAGAGGCTGGATCAGAGGGACGGAGGAGACAGAAGAGGCAAATCTGCACACTGACAGAGAGGGAGAGAGCTGCCAACAACACTCAGTGGCACATAAACATGCTTCCTTAAGCCTTGGCATTATAATATACAAATGTGCAACAGCTCACAATTGTATCTGCATTCTAGGTTAAAAGAAAAAATGCAGCAAAATCTGCAAAACTTTAACTTTACAGAAGGAGCAAGAACATGTGAATAACTCAAAAATGTCACATGTCATTCTAAAGGGGACGGAATGTCAATTAGTTTCATTGCTGCCCTTTTCACCATATGTAGCTATTATTCACATGCTTTTGATTTTGACATTTAGAAGTAGATTAGGACTATGCCTCATACTATTGTGACCCGAACAAGGCTCACTCTTTGTTCACACACGTCACGGCTAAATCTGTTGAAGTAATTATCACTCATACGACCCTCCTGTTTTGATCGTCTTTTCCCCTTTAAATGTATTTTGTGGTTTCTTGTCTATCTTTCCATGTATTTCATTTTATTTTCATTTTTTTTTAAAGATAATATTGGATCTATATGTTACAAAGTATTTTGATCATCTCTGTGACAGGCAGTTAAGCCACTATACTTACTCATTAACATATTTAGTGACTTCTTTACTTACTTAATTATTCACTTACCGTATTTTCCCGATTAAAATCACTCCGGAGTGAAGAAAAAAGCAACAGGCTGAATAGGCGTGCGGTATGCTAACGTAACACATTGATGGCTAGCTACATGAAGCATTAACACCAAACTAAATAGGTGTCTGGTATGTTAACGCTACATAAACAGTAAAGAATATACCAAAGTCTCGATCTCACTCCAAATCACTAAATCCATTGAAATCTTCATCCTCGGTTTCACTTCTGAACAATCGCCATGGCAATGACCTGGGTGCAGAGGCGTACCTGCACCGTTGACAAGCCTCTCCCGGCAGCACGTTGTTCAAGCTTTCATTTGCGAACTCTTTCCTCTAGCTTTGGCCATATAGCTTTTAGCCTATGATTAGCTTTTTTTGTTTTCTTCATTGCGTTAGGAGTCACCTCTGCGTTTGCCAGTCCCCCGAAACTTTCTCGCTCACTCCAAACTTTCTTTCTGTGCTTGATTAGCCTGCAGCGCCCTCTAGCCCTTTTTTTTTTCAAATCCCATATTAGTTGCTGCGGAGTATAAGACCAAACCCTGCCAAACTCTGAAAAAAAGATGCGACTTATTCACCTTATTTCGGAAGTTCGCGTGGGCGCTGCCATGAATAGTGCCCGCCCCTTTTCTCCTATCTGTTTACATGGGACTGGAGAAGTCCAGATAAAATCAGTCACTACATGAAAACAAAGCTGTTTTTAGGCCGAGCAGAGAAACGGTGCAGTGTTGACTTGTTGGTGCAAATGAACATTGGGACATTTTACACAAATCAGTGAATATTTTCCCTCGTTCCCCGTTTAAATGTGTGTCGGAAGTGTCAGGACAACGGAAGTGCCGGGACAAAGCAAAAAGAGTCAAAAGTGGGCGGGTGAATAGTCTGGTAAATACTGTATTCTCTTACCTATTTACTTACTTACTTTCTAAAAACTCCTAAGTCTTAAACTTTCTTTAACCTGTAGGATTTTTCTCACGATGACCACTCACTGATCATCTTTAGTAAAGTTTCACTGTTGTAATTTTAGACCATTCTGTGTAGACTGATTGGTTGTGGACTGTTTGTTTGTATTTGAGTGGTTGAATTAATTTTACACCGTATATTTTGTTATCCTCCTGCTCAGGGACTGCACACGGCAACTATATCAAGCTAGATCTGATGCATCTTTTAATTAATATTCCTGCACATTGTCCCGGTTGTATTACTTATTTATTTGCTTGCTGAATTGTGTTGAACGTTTGAACCTTGTTTCTTTACATGAAACAGCACCGCAAAGTTAATTTAGAAAAACAACAATAAAAACATTAGTCTGACAAACCTGACTCGTGCCACTAGGGGTCAGTTAAAAATATCTAATGTCACTTTTTGCATTTTCCCAAAAGTCCTGACCAGTTCTGCCGAGTAAATCACTGCGGCGATGAGACATTGCACCTCTCCATTTGTCTTTACGTCGTTCTCGTTTGATCCCGAAGACCCCCCCCCCCCACCGTCCCCTCGCGCCCCCGAAGATGATGGACCAGCCTTGCTCTGAAAATTGGCAGATGTTCATTAAGGCGGAAACGTGATTGCTTAGTCCCGTCCCGCTGGGGTTCGCTCCGAATCAATGGGACAGAATATGTTTCGGATGCGGCGCGTGTGAAATTCACCCGGGGGGCTCAGCCGGGCTAATTAACGCCTGATGTTTTAATAATACAGACTTAAACGCGATCTGATTGATGATGTGCCGTGCCTGTGTAAGTTACAAATGGCCGCACAAACACGGCGGCAGGACGGGTTTGCTTTTTTTTTTTTCTCCATCGCTTCCTGGCCCGACTCCAGGCTTTTCTCAGCATCTCTGGGTAAATTTAATGTACTTCTTTATGGGATTAGGTTTCCCTTGTTTAGTCTGTCAATTGCCGCCTTTACAGCTTGTTCTCGCTGTGTCAATAGCCGCTTCCTCGCCTCTGCCTGTCCATCATCATCACCCCTCAAGGCATCCGCGAATATTATTTATGAAATTTGGGCCTTTTTTTTTTTATCTCACTTTAATACATTTCTCCCATAGAAGCCTCGGGACTGTAGCCTTCTGCTTCTGTACAAACTGGTTGGCTCATTAAACTCAGGGAGCACCTGCACGTCCTCCCACACACTAAGCAGCGCCCCGTGACATATCATTATAGACAGAGTAACCCGGACCCCCACTCGTCGGATAAATATACCATTTTTGTCCCCGAGCCATTTCAGGGGTGTGATGTCACGGGAAGCAATTTCAGCTCTCACGTCTGCTCGAACTCTACAGTTACACAATTGCTTAAAACTTAAACCTCCCATTCAGAAAAAGGTACATTATCTGTCCTTAATTGAGAGTGTGCTGATATTCAACACCGTCGTCTGGTTTGGCTACTGTCAAAAACAAAGCTAGACTTGGCACAGTGGTAAAGCAAGGCAGGAAAATCACAGGCCGACCACTCAGTTGTCTCAGCCCCACAGTAAAGCAGTGAGATCATAGCTGACGATCCACTGTCGCACTCCTTTGAGCTCCTTCCATCAGGGCAGAGACACGGACTTCCTTGTGCAAAAAGTGCACCGGAATTCCTCTGTGTCTTGTGCCATTAGGGAGCGGAATAGGTTGTCACCAATGGCTGCTGGCTGCTCTGCCTTTTGGCCACAACACTAGGGGCCGCCATTGCTCCGCCATTGCTGTAGTACCTCCATATCGCCACTGGTCCCCCATTGAAAAGCATCGGACTTTAGACACTTTGGATCTATCTAGAGCTAGATATTCCTCCTGTGATAACGCTGGGTTAGTCACAATTAAGGGGACCAGGCTGGAATTTTAGAAATCTCGTACTTAATGAGGGTCGGACTGTTAGCATTGGGCAGCGCGAGCTACACTTCACGCAAGGGCCGAGTCTACAGTGAAGGTCCCGCCCATATGCCTTTTTTAGGAACATGCTTCGTCAGAGCTGGGGAGGGGGAGTCTGTAAATCTGCTATGATTTCCTCCTCAAGCGTTGTCATTATGATAAACGAGGAGGAGTGAGCAGAAGCTGTCCATTATATATACAGTCTATGGTTGTAACTCCCCTGTTTCCCAGTCTGCTCCATTTCTTTTCTATTAATGAGGTGAATCAATGAACTGATTTTAAGATGGACTTAAAATGTATGTTTTTATTATATTTCTGGGCAAATGTGCTGTGAATGTGTGAGCAAGACAAAGGCAAATGTCTGCCACCATTATGCATTGTTCCCACGGTAAAGGTTTTCTTTTCTATTCAAGAAGTTAGCATTTCTAATGAGGAAATCTACTTGTCCAGTGATTGTCACAGCAAGTACCACCTCAAAAAAGACTTGACCTTCCAAGTACCACCATTTCTAGATCCAGACCAAATCAGGATTAAACCAGGTCCAGAGGCCTACAAAGGTTTAACTGGGTGTAAAATATCTGAACTCAAAAAACACCAAACTTAAAGGGGCTAGTTTGCTATTTTATACTCACTACTGCCACCTCAGGTCATACGTGTAACTGCACGTTCTATATTAAGCTCGTGCATGACGGCACTTCGGACCCGAATTAACACCTTTTTTGAGTGACAGTGCAGGATTTTAGAGGCAGTTGTGGTGGACAGGTCTGGGCTCATTCTACACCTTAGGATATTGTTGAAACATGTAGGGGGAGGAAAATACTTGATTTTAACATTTTATAGTCCCTTTAAAGAGGAGGAGCTATGTTGTCTGTAGGTGTTTGATGATAATGTTTGAAAATGCCATATTTATATAAAACAGGGAAAACAAAATATTCTATGATTTCACTTCCTGATTTTCATTCCCTCTCCCCAGAAGCCCCTCCCACCCCTCCTCCTCTTTCCGCCCTCGCCCATGTGGCTGTAGTGAAGCGATGGCAAGTTTATTTGTACAGCACATTTCATGTCAAAGATAGTTCAATGTTCCTCACAGTCACAACAACGCCAAAGCACTGAAAGATAACTCAAAGATGCACGAGCGGCCGAAAACACAGCTCCAGTTATGCTTTAATCGCATTAGTCAAGAAAATGATCTAAAATGATAGTGAATAAACTAAAACTGCAGACCCTGAGTGCTATCTGAAGAAGCCCAAGTACCGCACTTTGAGAACCGCAACTCCACTCACCCAAGACCCTTATGTTCCAAAGAAAAGACAGATTCAACAAATGAGATCCCATCTTTTATTTAGTTTCTCATCCACATTGTTCTGCTTATCCGAGGCCGGGTCACGGGGGCAGCAGTATAAGCACAGACGCTGCCAGACTTCCCTCTCTGGAGACAATTCCTCTGAGTTTTCCCAAAGCCAAGAGACGAAGACCCTGAAAAGTGCATAAAATAGAGTGGCATGGGTTCAATTCCCTCTGTGCTCCATGGCACTCCTCTCTGGAGAGCTGTGTGTTGTGTGCTGTGTGCTGAGTGTTGTGCTTGTGTTGTCATCGGCCCGCCCTCATGGCCTGGCTGTATTCTACAGTGCATGTGTCTCCAGTATGTTAGTGATGCTACTGGAGACTCGGCTCTGTTGGAATAACAACCAGGGCCCCGTGCAACAGACCGGGCTCCAGCTCCTCCGCCTGAGTGTGACTCTGAAGAGCGTGTCAGTGTGAGTCTTCTCCCAAACACACAGAATGTTAAGACCTTTGTTTTTCATATACACTGCCTGACCAATGAAAAAAGTCGCCACCTGGATTCAACTTATTCTTCTGTTTTCCGGTTGCTGCAGTTGGTCAGGTCGAGGTTCAGCAACACTATGTGCCAAAGGAATTAAATCAGCTGAACATCCAGAATGAACAGGTTGTTCCATCAATGGATTTCTTCTTGCCAAGCATATTCCAAGATGACAATGCCAGGATTCATCGGGCTCACATTGTGAAAGAGTGTTTCATTTTCACACATGAATTGGCCACAACAGAGTCCAAATCTTAACCCCATTGAGAATGATTGGGATGTGCTGGAGAAGGCTTTGTGCAGTGGTCACACTCTCCAATCATCAATACAAGATCTTGGTGAAAAACAACACTGGATCTTATGATAGAGGCTTATTGATACAATTCCACAGTGAATGCATGCTTATTTAAGACTCATTCATAAGTCACTTTTGCCTTGTAGTCATGGAAACCTTTTGTAACTGATGACAGTTCCATGGCGACATGGCAAAAGTGACTTCATTTTGTTCTGCAGCTCAGGGTGCAAGAACAAGAAGGTCTTGCGTCTTGAATGAGCCTTTACAGTTTCATATTAAAACTGATTCACTGAAATATAGTTTTTATGACAAAAACTGATTTCATTGTGACATAGTTGTTATGAGACATTATACACAGTCTACTGCAGGCCCACTCTATCAATGTTAATTAGTAAAAAACAAAAAAAAAGAGGTTAAGACTGTGGAAAAATCCAATTGATTGAAAAGTACTCAAAATTACAGTCTTTCTTGCAGGTGTCGCTTGGGGCGATGGTGAAAACGTTTTTGTGATTGATCGTAATAGTACTCTTCTATATTGAAATTGCCATGTGATTATATATAAAAAATGTCTATACGGCCTTTAAAGGGACTAGACAGAGTTTAAGAATGTTTAAATTATGTATTTTCCTCCCCCTTCTTGCTCCAGCAATGTCCTAATGTGTAGAATGAGCTCAGACCTGTTCACCACAACTGCCTCAAAAATCTTGCATTGTCCCTCAAAAAGGTGTTAATTCGGGTCTGAAGTCCAAGACCTGAGGTGGCAGCAGCAAGTATATAAATGTCAACTTCCATCGACCCCTTTAAGCTTGAGTGCAGATTTAAATATGTTAAACTAAACGGTGTCAGATCTCAGCATAGGTTTAGGGCAGACAGACCTTTGACCTGCTCCGTCTCCTCTGCCTGAAGTGTGTCAATATAGCCCCTGCCTATACTCTCCAAAGATCAGGTTAACATATGTATCTCAGCCTTATCTCTGACATCCACGAGTTAAACGTGTTGTGCTGCCTTCGGGGACTGTCAGACCAAATGGAAAAGATCAAATTACATCAGCGTAAGGCATGATAAGTCAGTCAACAGTGAATCCCTATCGATTTGTCTGAGTCAACATGCGGCAGGTGAAGAAATGCACACAGCCACTACTCTATATGTGCCCTATTGGTTTGACACATCATTTACTGCAACTTCAAGGACAAACTATGAGCAAGACATCGTTATTTCTTGCCCCCCGTTGTTTCAGTTGATCCGGCCCTATGTGTCTCAGAATCAAAGGTTGGGGTTTGTGCTGAAAATGTAATAAGGTGATTACTTCAACAGTATGGTGCGGATTTATATGTATATAGATATCAGGCATCTCATATAAATACCCATTATTTATATGAGAATTTACGGAGGCAAAACTGGCAAAATGTGTTTCATAAAAGACCTTTACAGGCAACCATTGTCTCAAGAGACAAATGCGGAATAGTTGGTCTTTTGTGCTTTGACTAAAAAAAGTGCCAGCGGCTAAAAATATTACTAAAACGCACCATCATTCACAAAGTGACAATGTAGTGGTGGAAAATAGTATCCCAGACCCAACTATATTCATTCAAGTCATTTCAAATGCATTTTCCAGTGAATATAAGATCAGATAATTTAAATAAAAATTGAACGAGTGAGGCTGATAGAGTGGTTGAAGCTGCTGCACATATGGTGATGCAAGTCTCGCCTCCGACAAATTGCTGTATGTCTCTTTCTGCTCTTCACCCACTTTCAATGCCATCTTCTCCTGTGGGCCAAGTATTTTTTTGACAAGAAAATCTAATATTTACCATGAAACATAAATAAAGCACACTTAGTTTAATGTCCATATCTAAATGATGTTAGCAATTAGTCACATGCTGTTGTTGTTTTTTTCATTTGGTTGAAAACAGGATCTTTTAATGTCTCTTAATGTAGACCCCTGATCCATTAGAAGAGCTCATTTTCTTATTCAGTCACAATTCTGCTTCAAAATCTATTTCAAATAGCAATGTTCTAATCATTCAGACTCCCCAGCTCTGTGCCCAGGTCTCTCTTCATTTGTGTATTAACAATCTATAGAGGTGAGTAGAGTTGCCCAAATATTTACTCAAGTAAGAGTATTTGCTCACAGTGGAACGAGTTACAATTTAAGAATCCAGATACTTTATTTAAAAATTACTATATGAATAATCGACTTGCAAAAGTACAGTTAATTCAGAACTACTTAAGTAAATGTACTTGAGTAAATGTAACTGAGTACTACCCACCTCTGACAATCTATGCTAGAATATTTTTTATTATTTTTTCTGATATTTTGATTGTTAAAAATTATGAACAAAAGTGCTTTTGCTGTGGCTCGTATCCCCTAAGACCTGACTGTAACTTTACTGGGAGCAGGGACGTCTCCAGCTCGTCTCCATGGAGACGTCGACTGAAGGCAGCCAAATATGAGATCCAAAAAAGTTATGTCCTCATTCAAATCCATTGTTTGGTTACCCATTACAAAAATAGCATTCCAGCATGTTTTATTGATGTCAACACTATCCAAAATGTTACGCAGTGTGCCTTTAAGTAATTGTTCATTCTTTACGGCAAAATCATGATAAAATAGTAATGATCACCAACATTAGGCACTCGAAGCGCTTTACATCAAGGAACCACTGAAACATGTACTGATTTTGTGACTTTTTGGGTCCTTTTTCTTGTTTGAAATTGACTGTATGACTTATTTGGATAATGAATTAAGGTTTGAGTTTGCACACAGAGGAAGAAGCTCCTGCTGTTGACGCCATTGTCTCAGTCAGCGGAGCCGCAGTCGCTAAGTAATTAAGTCACAATTAAACGCAGACACTCTTCATTTAGCCAGCGCCGCTTGTCACATCTCAAAACACGCTTTATTCATTCAGCCATGCCGACTGCTTTGACATCTAAAAGTATAATCATTAGCACCATGTAAGATTTGGAATTCTATTTTGATTTGCGGCAAACGGAGCCCACGAAAATGTCGGAAATTTGATGCAGAAGTATGTGAGGAGTGAGAGTCCAAGTCCTGAAAGATGATTCATTTCACAGATTTTACAGATTTCTTTCACTAACCTTTTGCCCCCAAGATGATTGTGAGAAATATTCTTAACACACATTGGACATGGAATACTATACAGTCAGTTCCTTTATCATTTGCCCACAAAACTAGAGGCCGACCGAATATTGGCCGGCCGATATATTGGGCCGATATTTGGGGATTTTACAATGTAACAATATTGGTTATCGGCCGATCTAGCGCAGAAAAAAGCCCTTATTTAAAAATATACATATAATGATAGAGACTTCCCCTTTTTGCACTGAAAAGAGCAAAGTCAGGGCTTTAAAATGAGTCCTCCCACAACTCCCCAGGCCTCAGGGGAGGTGAGAAACATCACAATGAACATTTTTTAGCTTCAAGTTTGTTAAGTTTCACTAAATATCCGTCAATATGAAGTGCAGAATCTGGAGAAGTCAACCGCTGAGTTAGTTTTAACCTCCACTATTGTATTTTTGATCGCCGCGCAAAACGCAGCAGCTAGTAACAATATGCTAATGCTAGCTGCAGTATGCTAATGCTAACAACAACTCTGTGACAGAAACTATGATTGGATAACTTAAAGTAATAAAATAAAATCGGCCAGTGCTGGAGCAGCCAAGTATTTGTTTTTACAGGATTTTAGACCAGACATTTGGAAATATCGGTCAAAAATATCGGCCGAGCATATCGGCATCGGCCAATTAGCATCACAAACTAGCAGCACCGGCCTTTGAAAAACCCATATCGGTCGCCCTCGACACAAAACCGCCTGTTTGTGCAGATACGTCTTTTGATAAACTTACCAAACGAACATGTCTGTTGCGCAGCAGACAGCAAAATGTCAAATGTCATGGAAACACTGTCGCGTTCTGATTATTATTACAAATCACCAGGCGAGCGCTTGAATCAATTATCGGCTAGTCCTTAGAAAGATTCTTGAACTTCTCGCCGACCTCTGTAAAGGTTGCGCTGCTTCAAGTAATAAAAATGTATGTTTTCCCAGCGCTTCGAAACGACCTTCTGAATCCTCTTTAATAAATATCTCCATGACGACCGAAAGATCAAGCTCAAATCCCTCAAACAAATTAATTTCCTCATTCATTCGTGGCTCTTATTTGTGCAATTACGGTTTTAGAAATCACTCGGAGGTAATGCGCGGCGCAGATGAAAGCCCGAGCTGCCTCTTTAGCGCGAGCTTCAAACGCTTTGTACATGTGTATCTCCAGATCTGCTCGGACGTGGAAGAGAATGCCTAATAGACGCGTCTCCGGGCGTCTGCAGCGTGTAAAGGCAGAAGAAACCTTGAAAGAACAGTGCCCCAGTTGTTCTAAGTTAGGAATGATCCCCACATTATCCCGCTGATGTGCTGTTAGCCCGCTAGCGCTGTGTCCGCATAGGCTTAATTAAACTCCTCAGCCTGCCGTCCGCCCGGAGTTCGGCTCTACACGTCTTCCTCGCCGTCTATTAGCTCTGATTTATGAGCGCCGCGGCCCCAGGGAACCGGCACATGACTGAGAGGGTTTTTTGAAGGCGCCGGGCCGGTTCAGCCTCCTGCGTTTGTATGCAGGTCAGACACCCGCCCTGCTCAACAGCTGCTTGATGGGAAGCTCATTTCCATAACACTACACCTGGGCACGGGCAGCGGGGTTGATACAAGCTCACGTTCGCGGTTTAACAACGTTCCTGGAGAGCAGAAAGGTGACTGTGAGAAATGTTGGAGGAAATGGAGAACTTGTGGTACAGTAATCTATGCAAATGTTATGAGGTTAACCTGCCTTGTAAGTCCTTCAGGGGTGCTCATTTTGTGAGTTGGAACCCAAAAGTGAATCACAAGACCATTTTCAGTGGGTCATTGGGCACTGTCAAAAGAGAACACTGTTGATAAATGGTTTTCACGTCATGATGATTGATGCCATTGATTGTCAATTGTGATGGACCGAGGGCCTGTGGCTTCCTCTTCGGGCTAACGAAGCTCATTCATGCTAGCAATTTGGCGGGGGAAGTAGTAAAAGGACGAAAATAAAGCAAAAGGAAAAGTATAGGGCGGTGTTCGTGATGTCAGAATGAGTCTGTGTTGAAGGATGAATTAAAAAGAGACAAAAGCATTTAAGTGTTAAGTCCATTTGAGCGAGGGACTTCCGGTCCGTGCCCCCATTTCCTTGGGGTTTTCGGAAGTCCATTGATAAACAGTCTATGGATTGACGCTTCAAACGACAGAACTACTTAAAGGGGCTCAATACAAGTTGGTCGTTTTATACTCACTACTGCCACCTCAGGTCTGACATGTAACTGCAGCTTCTATATTAAGCTTGTGCATGACGGCATGTCGGACCCGAAGTAACAGTGAGTGATTTTAGAGGCAGTCGTGGTGAATAGGTCTGGGCTCATTCGACATTTTGGGACAGGCGTGTCAAAGTCGTAATTCCGAAATTCAGCCCCCACGGCAGGTCGCAGGCTGCATATTTTGTAAAGGACTGTGGCCACCTTTATCAGCCTGTGTCACATGTTTCTCAAAGTGCTACATGAAGTCATTATTCATTCACTCCACATTCGATGGCAGTAAGTTAGTATTGTAGCCACAGCCGCCCAGGGGCAGACTGACAATTTGCCACATGGCTATTATATGCTGTTTATATCCTGATCTCTTATTATGTCAGTGCCCTCTGCTGGACATGTGTGGAATAGTGGCTGGAGTGGGCAAACTGGTTAACCAGTTATCTATAACTCCGCACAGGAATGGACTAGAGACCTAAAAAGGACCACAATAAATCATCTCAAGGTCCACATGTGGCCCGCGGGCCTTGACCTTGACACATGTGCCTTAGGACATTACTGGAACATGTAGGGGGAGGAAAATACATCATTTTAACATTTTTAACTCTGTATAGTGCCTTTAAGGAAAAGTATCTGATTATATTATACCAATATTATTACAATAATTAAGGGGGGGTCAATCATAAACCTGAAAGTAGCATACGTACATAGAAGCTAAAAACAAATAGTTTGGTGGAGAATTTTGTGCACAGTACCAGATCACTCTGCTCCCTGGGAGCTGTGAAATGTAGTTCTAAACTCAGCCCAACCAAACGTTATGTTTGGAGTGTGTTCGGCAAGTCGATTTTGCTCCCTGGCAACTCGCCGGTCATGTTATGAAGGGGGTCCCGAAGCTACTGTTGAGTCTATTCAAGCTACTGACAATGACAACTGTAACTCTGGTGCCAATGGCTTCAATGTGGCCGACCTGTCTGGCCCATTGACACAACAGCAGCTGGAACTGGTCGGCCTCTACCACCTGTGCCACTGCCATGTCATCGTGAGACAAACTTTACAACTACTCTTTTCACAATATAAAACTCAATTTAAAATTCTATACATCATTCATTCACTTATTAAATTCAAGTAACTGCTGCGGGATAGTATGTGGCAGGTGTCGGCAACTTCAGACCCGGGGACCAAATCTGTGCTGTGAGCAAACCGTATATCCTTAGGCCCTGAAGATGATTTACAGAAATATAATTAAACAAAACAGGGTCTACACAGCTGTTATAGTGCTTTAAATCCTTTAAAAACAAATGTCATAACTCACTGTTGACACTCTCTTGGATTCTGTTGCTGCACTCTTGCCATTCATCATCTGCACACCTTCTATAGAAAACCCCCAGTCCTCTACAACTCATACTGTTTAAATCTAATTACCGCGGCACATTTTACACACTAGAGAGCAGATTGACTCGAGCCATCGCTGACTGTGTCTCTTTCCAGATGAGGAACTTATCGATTGGAACAAAGCGGCTGCCGTAATTACACTTAAATGTTTGTTTGACCTTTTTGTTGGTTAATCCATACATCACTTTAAAATGTGTGCACAAGGATTATACTGGACTGCAGTGGTGCCATTAACTTTCACTGGGAGCCCTGTAATGACCGGCAACAATTACCTCGTCCTAAACGGAGCTGTAAAGGGTGACGGTATGTGAGCATCCTTCTAAATGTCACCTGTTATTAGACGCACAGATGGAGAACGAGGGCTCTGGACTTCAGCCTCTCACGTTTTGACAGATTGTTATGTGCTGTGATCAGCCCTTGCTTGTTTGTATGCGCTCTCCTACAGGCAGTATAATCCACCAGGTGTATTCTCATTGAAATCTCCACTTCCCTCCGACAGTTCGACTCAAAATGCAGCGTATATTAAGGTTCTCACCTGTTGAGATTTTTGCACTCGCCGGAGATTATGAGAAACAGGCGAACGAATACGGCGAGACAGGTCTGAGGCTGACGTCAGGAAATGAGAGTGAGAGGTTATAACTTGCTCCTGACATTTACCAAGGCACACATATTACCGCCGGTGACGCGCAAATGCTCTTCCTCTCCTCACTCGAGGACAGCGCGGAGCTAGCGAGTCCACTCAACAAGTTCTTAGTGTGCGAGTTGTTTATCTGCTTGTATTCACGTCGAACATGCTCATTTCAAAGTCGGGGTTTATTTAGAGCATGTTTAAAATAATGTCAACACTTTTAGAAAGCCTGAAAACTCATGTTGTTTGAAGATAAACTCATGCATCAATTCATCATGGATTATACATTAAAGCAGTGCTAAGTAACTTGTTTACCTTAATAAATCCTTTTCGTAGTCCCTCTGGGGGTAATACAAGTGTTAATGGGTTGATTGGGAGGTCTTTCATCTCCCCCTGGTGTCTCTGGCCAGAAAACCACACTTGCAACTTTCCTGTACCGGGTTGAAGTCACCAATACACACTAATGTTATCACGAAGAAGCTAACGGGCAAAGCTAACTGCGGGCTAGCGCCACTTAAACAGTATTTACAGCCAAGTTTGAGTGATAAAAGTTATCTCCATTGTGTAATTGGATGTTTGGGTGTACAATATCCCTCTCTCCCTTTGTCTTTTCTGTCAGTGTAGTATTTACTCTCACAGACATTTAATGAGTAAAAAAATGCAACTTGTCTGTAGCTAAAATATACAATAATAACAATTACAAAGTTCTTTCAGTGTTCCGAGTTGTTCTGAGATATTTTGGAACAACAGTGGTCACACACATCCAGAATAGCTAAAACATTTGCATTAACCATGAAACTGGGAGTTCCAGACATGTCTGATGAAGGGCCGTGTTGCCGCTCGAAACATCACTCTTTTGATGTGAAGCTTTCAACTTGTTTGGGAGCTTTAGTGGTCGTCTTACAGTTTTAACCACTCAAAGAACAAAATAGGACATAAATAATAATAATATTTAAAAAAAAATTCACCAAAATCTATATGAAACTTTGACATGGTGTACAACATCAGGCCCGGGATCCAAATCTGGCCTTCCAGCATTGTACCTGTGGCCCTCAAGGTGATTTTGAGAAAAAATATTACACAAATCAGTGCATGCTTTAACATTTTTATAGTTTTTTTAATTTATTAATTTCTTTTTTTTTTTACAGTTTTATAGTTTAGAGCAGGGGTGTCCAACGTGCGGCCCGGGGGCCAAATGCGGCTCTAAGACCAATTTTTGGTGGCCCTCTGCCTTCTTGCTGAATCAGGACACATCATCAGAGATAGTCCTTTTTATCTGAAATGTTATAATTCTACACAATTCTAACCAAACAACTAACCTTGTACTGTGAGACAGAGCTGGCATGAAGGTTTTGAGCATAAATAAAGGTGTGGGGCGCAATTTAAACCTCTGCTAGTCAAAGGTTTTGCGGCACTAACCACCAATCTATGGCCCTTCACCCTGCGTACGCTTCAGTATGCGGCCCCCCATGAAAAAAATTTGGACACCCCTGGTTTAGAGGGATTAGATGCAAGGTTGTCATTTTTATGCTCACTACTGCCTCCTCAGGTCCTACGCGTAACTGCAGCTTCTATATTAAGCTTGTGCATGACGGCACTTCGGTAACACCTTTTTGAGTGACAGTGAAGGATTTTAGAGGCAGTTGTGGTATAGTCCCTTTAAAATGAAGTATTCCCCCCCCCCCCCCCCCCCCCCTACTTGTTCCAGCAATGTCCTAATGTGTAGAATGAACCCAGACCTGTTCACCACAACTGCCTCTAAAATCCTGCACTGACACTCAAAAAGGTGTTACTGAAGTGCCGTCATGCACAAGCTTAATATAGAAGCTGCAGTTACACATAAGACCTGAGGTGGCAGTAGTGAGCATAGAAATGGCCAACTTGCATCTAGTCCCTTTAAGTACTCTAAAAAACCCTCCACCAAGCAAACTTGCCTACCTACCCTGGTGTACAGAATGGGTCCAGGAGCAAGAATAAGTGAAAAACTCATTTATTGACAAAAATGTCAGAAGACTCTATAGGATGTCTTTAGGAGTGACTTAAAGCTCTCAAATGACCTGCACTTCACATGTTTTTCAGTCTTGAACAGGCACCGGTTAAAAGGAAACTGGTCACATGATCATGCAGCTCTTATGGGAGCTTACGTACACCACATTTCAGGAACATACAGTCAGTGATGTAAATTGTATTCTGAAGAACAGGGAGCCAGACTGGAGTGATCAAAACTGCAAAAAACCTGTCAGGAGGCGTGCAGCATCAAGTCAATAATTACAGTAATCCACACGTGTTGTAATAATAAACCTGTGGATTAGTCTCTCCAACAAGTCCGAGTGCAGGTGTGCTTTACTTAAGCTACGTATCGGAAGCGTTGGAGATAATTTGTTTTTCAAATTTGAAAGAGCTGTCAATCATTCCTGCAGAAGTTGTTTGTCTTTTTTTTTACACGCGAGCTGAAAAGAACACAAGATCAAATGTCTGTCCGGTTTTGTCGAACACAACAACTTTCTTTTTGCTCTTACTTGTTTTCCTGGCGATGCACTTCTCAGTATTTGGATCGAAGCTGCGTTTTCTCTCCCATTACACAACAGCACTTTGGCAGCCTGATTGAGTGAGCCAAGCTAATCATATTTAATCACATCTAATCGCATGCAATAAGCGCGTCGGAGTGCTCACGGATGACAAGACTCTCCACTCGCGTCTCTTTACCCATCCCTCACTCACAATCAGTTGATATTCGTGTTTACTTCTTCTAAAGAGCGTGCGGCGTTAGATCAGCGGCTCGGAGCTGCAGGAGCCTTTTGTAAAGTTGAAAAAGGAGCAAGACGCCGGCAGTTCATAAGCACGTTGTGGATGATCGCGTATCTGACATTCACGGGCAAAGATTTCCTCTCCTTTATCGGCTTTTGTCCAATATTACATTCAGCGCACACTGTTTTCATTTTTCTTTTTTTTTTGTTCTGTAAAGCCGCTGTAGCTTAAGCCGCTGAGATTTCGCCCAGTGTTTCCCCCCCACTTTGATCAGATGTTGAAGATGTTTCTGCTGACAGCGCCGGCATGTAGGAATAATGTACAGAGATAAGCAGAGCCGGGTCGGATTTAGGGAGACTGCACACAGACCGGCGTCGAATTAATTTACCATCTCACACGCTGCCATTACTGTGGCATGTGAGAGGGTCTCTGGCGCTGTGATAGAATGGATAAAATAGCAAATAGTACTGTCAATAATGGGAAATGCATGCTGTATCGTGGAATACATTTGAACTGGCTTGTATTTACTATTATATTATTGTGCCATTTGGTTTTGCCATTTTGGTTTTCCTGTTGAATCAAATTGCACAGAAATAAATCCCAGTCTCGGAGCCTGTTCAAACACTTGATCGTTTTTGTAAAGTATTTTGACTACAGCACCACTTCTGAATGTGCTTTTACTTTCAATTGAAGACACCTCAAAATGAGAACTGAAATACATCGGATATGTATGTTACTTGTTTAACTGTTGTATTCATCTTTATGTAACTTTGCTGTATGTGGGCAGTTGTCTTGGTCAGGTCAGACTTACAGTAAAGATCCAGTCTAAATGGGTTATGGTTAAAGAAAGGTTATGGTCTGAAAGGTCATTATGAAGTCATTGTTATGGAACACGGCCTTAAAGTGAAAAAAAAAGTGGGAAAAAAAGAAACATCATCTTCTTGGTTGATGCAGAAGACACTGTTTGATATGTGTATGTCATAATAATAATAATGGCTTACACTTGTATTGCACTGTTTCTCAAAACGCCACAATATAGTCATTATTCATGGTGGTGGTAGACTGCTATTGTTGCCACAGCTGCCCTTGGAGTAGACAGACAGAAGTGAGGCTGCCAATCTGCAGCCTGAACAATCGGCCGCTCCGACCACCACCAACCACTCACTCACTCTCTTATTCTTTCTGGCCAATTGTACAAGATTATAGTGTTGGGGTAACCAGAGTACCCGGAGGAAACCTACACTGTCCGACCCGGAGCCGAACCCGGGACCTTCTAAGCTGTGAAGTTTAGTGTTGGATGGTCAGAGAAGACATGTTTTTTTCGAGGGAGTCCTGTCCCTGAGGGGTTTCTGTTGCATATGTTTTAGAGTTAGAGGAAACCAACGCAGACCCTGAGAACATACAAACTCCCCACAGAAAGGCCACATCAATCAAACCCCAGACTTTCCTGTTGTGAGGCGAGAGCACTAACCACTGCTCCTAATGCACAGTTGTTTCAACACACTGGTTTAAAATGTGCTCTTTCTTTCCTTTTGTTTCAAATTGAGACTTTTTATCAGACATCTCCTGTGAACCTCAATTACTGTGCTTAATCAACCATTCTAAGCCTAATAATTTCTGCTAGTCCTCTTAAGGCAACTCATCCAACAAATTACTCCTATTTTCTTCTTTCAATATTTAAATTTCTCATCTTCGAGGCTCGCGAGGGAAGAGGCAGAAGTATTCAAATTGACATCTTGACTGCAGGTCCTTTCACATTACGTTGTGTGCGGCAACAGCATCTTAACAGACACATGTCATCAGAGATAAAAGCAGATTGACTGTTAATTTGGATCTGCTGGCTCACAGGGTGAATCCAATTAAGATAACCATCGTCTTTTCAAATGGGCCCCCGGAGGCTAAGTGCTTTCCAGCCTTCAAAGACACCAGCACTAGGAGCGTGCATTTGGCTTAATCTCCGATGCATATGCACACTCCCACCCTTTTTAGAATCAATTTGACTGCAAACTCCCAAGAATATATCAAGAAAACAGACGTCCCTTTTAGGTCAGACATTTATGTTTTGTAGTTTCAAATAATGATCATCAAAACTACTCAAATGATAGTCATCTGTCCTGGATGGCTGAGAATAGAAAGGGACATATCTTTAGCCTTGTTATAACAGTGTGCCTTTGCTACTATAGTATAGTTTATAGTTTATAGTATAGTTTTTGCTTAATTCACACTGGTTTGAGTGATCCTGTTAACTTTTAGAACTGTTTTCTTCGCCTACTTAGTATTTCATAAATTACTTTCAATTTGCCAACATGCTGTCAGATAAAAAGGAACGTCAGTGTTATCGACTTTTTAGGCCTTTTTACCATGTTAGTGTAGTTCTCTCAAAAACGTAAAAAACTGTACACCAACTTTCGCATCCTTGATTGATCTTTGAATCTTCTCAAGTGGCTCTGCTTAGTGTAGGGTCAGCTTACATAAAGCCCCTCTTGGAGTCCTTCCTCAGGTCTCAATTTCTGGCTAAGCTCAATTCCCTAATTGTGGATTAAAAACACTACAGTCACACCATTTCAACCTGAAAAGACTCACAAGAAAGGAATTAAGAAAGTTTTATTGAATGACCCCTCCTGGAACCATCACCTTAACGTGGTGGAGGGGTTTGAGTTTCCGAATGATCCTAGGAGCTCTGTTGTCGGGGGCTTCGTGCCCCTGGTAGGGTCTCCCATGACAAACAGGTCCTATAGGTGACGGGTCAGACAAAGAGCGGTTCAGAAGCCCCTTATGAGAGACCAACAGGCCCGGTTAAAATCGTGAGGCCGTCCTTCCGTGGACCCACCACCTGCAGGAGGAGCCATAGGGGCTGGTGCAATGTGATCTGGGCAGCTCCAACAGCTGCCCCCACGACCCGGCAACGGACAAGTGGAAGAAAATGGATGGATGGATGGATGGATTATTGAATGACCACGAATCATATTTGGGGCTCAGATCCCGGCAGAAGATTTAATTTACAAAAGAGTTGCACAGCGTTGATGAACGATCGCGAGAATCTTCCCCGGAGCCTGGACGCTGGTGATGGTAGAAGAGAAGACCCGTCGACGATGAGCAGAGCCGAGGAGAGGCCGGGCGGAGAAAGGGGTGGAGGAGGGTCGTAGCACGGCTGGGAAATGCTGAGTGATTGACCCTAACCCGGGAGGCTTAAGAAGGGGATCATGACGAGCGCTGCAGTGATTGGCTGACGTGAAGATGCGGCTTGTGCTGGGTCTGTGATTGGATGATTGGAAAGAGCGGCCGGTGATTAGGTGATGAACGAATGCAGCCGGTATGTCTTCCAAGTTGAATTCGTGCAGAAGCTACCTTGATTTAAGCGGGTCAAATATAACCAGGGTAAATATCAATGTTGTACATCCAACACAGAACATACACAGAATTTATTTGAAGCTATAAAACATAAATGTGGAGTTGCCTAAGAGCAGGTTTACAGCTTTTCGCTTCTTGGAGCGACTTTGGCACAGATGGTTATAGCGGGTCGTCTCATGATCGAAAGGTCGTGGGTTCGTATCCCGCCTCCTGAAGGTACACATGGTCATTATGTCCTTGGCCAAGACACTTCACCCACCTTACCTCCAGTGTCTGTGTGCACATGCTGTATGAATGAGAGTGTGAACTGGATCCTTGCTGTAAAGTGCTTTGAATGCCCAATGTAGATGGAAAAGCGCTATATAAGTTGAGTTGAGACCTTCACCGTAAAATAATGTATTGATAATAAGTAGCCTCCTGATTAAGCCCTGATTTCAGTTCTCAAAGCACCATTATTGCTGCTGTGCATGGATGAGGATTTTGATTTGACTTTGATTTGTCAGATGGAGACACCACCTCATGTGATCAACAGGTGGTACATTCATTTGTAGCATTACTCAAATATACATGACACAGGTTTGATGATGGGGAAACTTCTCAGTCTCAGCATAAGACGTCGATTCTAAACACTTGTTCCATCTGCGAGCATCAATCGAATCTGCAATGGCGCTGTTTTAATATCGCCGCTGCGCCTCGCCAAACCAAACACCGAGGGAAGGGAGGCAGCAACATGACTCTTGTACCAACAAACTGAAGCCAGCGCCGGAGGGCTGTTGAGGCGAGCAGGCAGTTCATAAGCGAGTGCTCATGTGCTTTTGTCTGTGTGCTTATTGTTTCCCAGGATGCCTTGCTGCGGCTGGCGGCGGTGGTGGACGTGCGCTCGCTCCGGGGCGCGCTACAAGACAGTGTCCAGGAGCTGCTGCCCTCAACGGTACCCACACCACGCACCCATACTTGATTATGTGCAGATTGTTGTGTTGTAGTGTGTAGGTGAGGCGAGTCCAGAGAACAAGAGACTCATTACAGGAATTAGACTCATACACACAAATAACCAGAAAGGTGAAGAAGCACTCCATTGTTGAGTGACTTACAGATATTGCTCACAGGAAACGGAAGGGAATTTCAGCTTTTTACAGACACAGTCGCCCAAAGCTCCATGAGAGACAATCATTCATTCGCTCTATAGTGCAAGTAGCAGCTGCCCTACAGTAGAGGGTCCCAATCTTTGCCATCTGACCCTCCAACCACCAACAACTCTGGCTGGAGGACAAAGTATCCATAACAGCGTCCAAGTAAAGGCCTTTTCAGTTCAGTAAGAAAGCACATTTCACATAGTTCTACTTTTAGTCGACAAGAATATCAAGTAAATTTAGCTGTCAGACATATAGTCAAGTATATATTTATAGTATACACTGGTTATTTAACCAAGCACATTTTCTCTCACAGTTTTACACAAATCTAAAAGCTTATTGACTGTAATCTTTCTCCTCGCCTTGTTTTTTTTTGTCATCGCTTTTAATGCCACTTTTTTTGTTTCCTTTTTGTCACATTTTTATGAATTTTTTGCATGTTTGTCACATTTTTGTCACGTTTTTGTGGCTTTTATGGGACTTTTTTGTTGCGTTTTCATCACATTTTTGTCACATTTTTTCATCGCTTTTTGTTGCTCTTTTGCCAAGTCTAAAAAAGACTTTTTTGTTGAGTTTTCATCCTGGTTTCTGTCTCATTTTCGTCACTATTTTGGTGCTTTTTTTTTTTCAAGAAGCTTTAAGATTTTGGTAAAGCCATACTGGCGAAAACACGCTCGGTTCATGTGGGGGTTAAGAGGTTAAATAAGCTTTGAATTGAAATTATATGGGGCTTTTTCAAAATGTGTATTTGGAGATTTTAGTCATTTAGTTTCAGTCACCATGAACTACTTCTACTTGAGTTTAAGTTGATTTTTAGTTTAGTTCCAGCTGAAATAATGAGGTAATATGTAAGTCCATGAAAATGACACCGCATCTCATGTGTCCACGTCTCTGTAACCTTTGCTTGTTTGCAGGAGTGTGTCTGTGTGTACCTGCTGGAGGGGGAAGTGCGCCTGCTTTGTGACGACCCACCGCATGAACTGCCGCCGGATGGCAAGATCAGGTGGGTCCTCCTCTCCTCTGAGTTTTACTTGGCCTTTTCCACTCCGGCTTCGGGCCATATCCACAACACAGACAGTGACAACAGGGACTGAGGTGGTTGTTTGCTTTCAATGTCATGGGAACCCAGGGTGCTAAGGAAGCTGCAGCACCGACTGGTGGATATATTGCGCATTATTAGGAAAACAGAAGCAGAGAAGAAGAGATAGTTTGGGCTGAATTGTCCCTCAGCTCCCCCTTATCAAAGGTTTTCTTTTAGATGGAAAATGGAGCCAAAATGTGAAATTGACCCTTACAACCACATGATTGTTGTTGTTGTCACTGTTCAATATCAAAATGTGCGTGCTTTAGAGGACTGTCCACATGTTTTGTACCTGATTTGCTTTGGCCCAGTAAAAGGGCTGGTACTAAAACCTGGTCCGAATTGTTGGCACCAAGTGGAATTGTGCAAAAGCCGGGAATATCCGTGTATGTGTGTGGGCATGTACGTGTGTGTGTGTGGAGGGATGGGGGGTCCCAGCTGTGCTCTTATTCGCCACGCCGTGTGGAGAAGGACCACTTCACGGACAGCCACTGGGGCGCAGCTGCTCAGTGGGAGCTACAGGTGTTGTGCAGACAATTATGTGCCTTCAAAAGGATTGAAACCCGACAGATCTCGCAGTTGAGCAGCAAATATAGTACATTGTAAGAACATGGTATCTTAGCAACCATTTTCACACATGTAAGCCAGAGTCAATGCTACGGTGCAGTGGTTCTCAAACTGCACCACTGGTAATAGGTGAGCTTCTTCTTATGGCACTCAGGATCATATGCAAGAGATTAGATAGTTTCATTTATGCTTAATGAATAATGGGTTTCCTGTGAGGCAAGTCCCGTTACCTGCTATACAAGCAATTGATTGATTGAAAATTGATTGGTTTAGACCTGGTATACATCCAGTTTGGATAAACTGTAGTCTTGTTTGGTTCTATTCTAGACTTTTCTTAGACCCAGTTCTAGTTCTGATTTGATCTATATCGAGACTTGGTGTTTGCAAGGTCAAATATTTTAACATTTTATCAGAAACCTTTTAGTGTGAAATGTTTTATTTCCACTAACATAGATACAGACGGTATCTTGGGAATTGCCCACATGAGGTCCTGTCCGAAGCAGCCACAGAACTTACTCCCATTTCTCCACCATTACTTTAACAAATGCTGAATTACTCAAATATTTTTCTACTAACTAAATATCAGAATTGTTGCTACCAATGCTACTAATTAGTCCAAATTTGAAAGACTATTTTTCAGCCCTCACTAGCACACAAAATAGCTTTAACCTATAGTTGCATACTAGAGATATAATAGAGAAATATATTTAATAGCTGTGTTGGATATTTTTATATAGCTACAGTATATAGCTATATAATAGATTTAATAAGGATTAGTTCAATTAAGTATTTTTAAACAGTGTGCCAAAACAAAACCAGACCAAAAGACGGCAAAAATGGAAGTAGATTTCAGAAAATATTTACAAAAACGAAGCTTTTGCCCGTTTTTTATTAGCCTGCATTTTTGTTTCCTGCACTATTTGCAAAACATGTAAATCTATTTTTTGCGCAGCCCTTCTTAACCTGTGCAAAGTCTTTTCCCCCCACAACAGAAACAATAATATCATTTTCCTCGTCCATCTCTTCCTATAATGGCGCGCTGCTGTCTCCTCCTCATTCACCCGGCAAGAGTGTGACCTATAACGGCCCCATTTGCACCGAGACATTTTGTGGCTCACTCTAAATGCATAAGTCCTATATAGTAGCTCTTTGCACATGTTGTTCTCCTTTTATCTCACCCCCTCCAAACCCTCTCCCTCGCTCTTGTCGTGTCTGCTATCCCACCTTGCCACCTTTTTCCAACCCTTTTATACCTATCAGCGTGCGCCCCGCTCTCGAAAGACTCACAAAGCACAAAAACCGCACGACCTCTCCTCTCCCCGCTGTCTCTCCTCTCTCGGTCTATCTCTCTGTGCTCACAAGCCCCTCCCCAACTCCCCCCATCTCCCAGTGGAGGTATGGCGGGGCTAATAGCCAGGGTGACAGTGGCCCCGGGGCCCCCTCAGCGAGAAGAGTCGATCCGTCTCCGGCGCTTAAGTGCTCTACAAAGCTCTCCGAGCCCCCGTGCGTCCGCCGCTACACTCTACCTCCACCGCCGTGCGCGAGGCGGCGCGGCCGAAAACCAACATTGCATTATTGATGAAAGTGTCTGTTTGTCAGACAAGAAGGCGCTCCCTAACACCTCATTTCCACACAAACCAGGGATCAGTGGGCAGCGTGCTAAAGCTAACAGTGACATGAGGCGCAAGAGCGAAGAGAAGCCACGGTGAATATACGGTTACAGATAGAAACAATCTGTAATCTGGCATATTTACATCACAAACATTGGAGATGTTCATTGATACGCAGCGTCCCTATAGGTGGCGTCCACGATTTAAAATGTGATGATGTCATAATGTCAGATGGAGGGAAGGGCCTATACAACTCTATGGGAGAAATGCAGTTTTGGTAAGAAATCTCCAAAACGAAAATTGACAAATGTTTTTCCTCATCAGTATTTGATTGTGATTGGATTCACAAACCTGTGATATTATTTTTATGTCTGAAAGTCCTTTCTATTCTATGTTTTCGCAAATTGTCACCACTTTTTCAACATAGAAAATAATTGGCCATTACTTCATGTGTACTGACAGAGGAGATTATGAGCTTTGTGACAGTTTTTGTTTCATGTGGATTCCTCCAGTAATGACTGAGATATGAGCCAAAAAACAAAGACATAAAAATATTCATTTTGTCAGTTACCATAGTTACCGTCAGTTGCCCTCCACCTCAATTTTAAACTCTTTTTAGAATGTTGTGATGCCACGTGAACGCAACCTATTGATTAAATGAATCAATAAAATAGTAAGGGGTTTTACTTCAATAAGTAGCGTTCTCGCGACGTCACAACATTTTAATCTCTTTACCCCCACGTGAACCGGGCACATTTTCTCCAGTTTGGCTTTACCCAACTCCAAAATGTTCTTGAAAAAAAGTGTGAAAATGTCGACAAAAACGAGATGAAAACCAGAATGAAAACGTGAAGAAAAAAAATAGCGATGGAAGAAAATGACCAAAATGTGACGACACATTTTAAAAGTAAAAAAAACAAAACAAAGAAATAGGTGGCAAAAATGCGATGCTTGCGATCAATGTCGTGGGAACCCAGGGTGCTAAGGAAGCTGCAGCACCCCCTGGTGGATAGTTTGTGCATTATTAGGAACACAGAAGTGGAGAAAAAAATGGTTTGGGTCTTGCCCCTTCCCAAAAGTTTTTTTTAGATGGAAAAGGTAGCCAATATATGATGAAAGAAGAAAATGGGAACTATGGTAATATCTCTGTTATTACTTGGTCAATCCACATGAAACTAAGCTCAAATTATTTTCTTATAAAGGTGTCCAAAAGTGGTGAAATCATGTGTGTGTTGTTGGCCATTAGATAGGCCTTTAAAACTTAGGAATAAGATAAGATAAGATAAGATAAACCTTTATTGATCTCACAAAGGAGAAATTCTCTTGTTACAGTCGGCGTTCAAGAAGAAGAGTTAATAAAGTGCAGCTGATACAGAGAGATTATTGCACATGTTACTTTACAGAAAAACGGAATGATAAGTCAGGTGTGTGAATCCAACCATTACTTAAAGCAGAACTATATCTATATATTTAAATAAATCCCTTCTTAGTCCCTCTGGGGGTAATGCAAGTGTTAATTTGTTGATTGGGGGTCTTTCATCCCCCCCTGGTGTCTCTGGCCAGAAAACCATGCTTGCAACTTCCCTGCCTCGGGGCCGGAGGCGCAATACACACTAATGGAATCATGACGAAGAAGCTAACAGGCTAACAGGCAAAGCTAACTGCGGGCTAGCATCACTTTAGCAGTGTTTACAGACAAGTTTGAGTGAAAAAAACATCTCCATTGTGTTACTGAGTTGGAAAAAAAACAAAAAACAGAACATGCAGTGACGCTTATGGCCTGTAGGGGCATAAGTTACTTAGTTCTGTTTTAATAATGATCAAATACAACATTTGAATTTTGTTTCTAGAGCTGTATCACCAACACTGTTTCTCTCTGATAAAGTTATATTAGCCTCTGATATCATGTAAACAACAGGGGGCAGCAGAGGGAGGGAAGGAGGGAGGGGGAGTTCAGCTTCCTGTCAGCCTAATAGATCAAGCTGTTTTTCAGTCAGATGGACTTGTCACTGATCGAGACTCTGCAATGTGCAAAAATAGCGACCATGAATATGTTCCGACCATAAATCAAGCTTTATTCGTTGTTCAAAGATTGTCATTATAAACTTGCGCCGATTTAATGGAAATGAGTGGTCAATATGACAAAAAAATATCTCATCGCATTCCAAAGCTATATTACAAATCTTCGTTTTGCGCTACCCCAGAAGAGGCTGAAGACAGATATTTAAAGAACTCCATTTGCGATTCACCTGCTTACGTAAGGCTGTTATCTGAGCCACGCAGGTACAAAAAGTACAAAATACACGGCCGCTGCAGCCATTTGACAAACAGCAGAAGGCTACTGAGTTCAAGCTACTTTTTCTGTGCCCCCCATTAACAGAACCTTGAGGATACAAAGAGCCTGGAAGATGTCGGGTTGTTTATTCACTGTTGGGACATGAACACGCTCAAATTGAAGAAATTGCAAAGAGGGAACACTGAAGAATAAGTACAGGATGTTCATGGTTTGAGAAATAAAGGAAAATAGACTCAATCAGTGGTGGATGGAAGATCGTTGCACAACGTGTCTTCGTCGATCTGTACTGCGTCACAAACTAACAATGTTCTCGGTCTGTAAACACACAGTTGAAGATTTTGATCTGCATGTAAAGCTTCTTCTCAACTGTGTAGCTTTGGGTTCAACCTTCAACCTGCCAAGACAAGAAATTCTGACATATGATAAAAACATGTTGCAGTTCAGCCCTGTTACCGTGTGTTTGTGTAAGCTCTCATTCATTCTAGAATTTTCTTTAATAGATAAAGGTTGTTCAAATCATAATCTGCTCTAATCTATACTTTATGAGAGAAACCCGAGGGATTTTCCATGACTTGTAATCGCTGACACCTCCACATGGGTTGGCCTACATAAGTGCATAATGAGCTTAAAGCTATAGCTACGAGATTCTCAATAATATTATTATGTTGACCAATATATTATTATTTACAGTCGCAAAGTGCTTCACTATGGACCGTTTTTCATTCTCCACGTTTGGCATAGAGAATATAAACACTGCATTTCAGGTTCTGAAGTTGAGTTGTTAAAATGTAATGGTTCAAAGGCTCAGAGAGGTGAAATGATGACAAGTTGTTGAATAGAAGAGAAGAGAAAAGAAAAGAATGGAAGAGAAGGAAATAGAATAGAATAGAAGTGAAGGGAATGGAAGAGAAGAGAAGAGAAGGGGGAAAAAGAAGAGAAGGGAAGAGAATGGAAGGTAAGAGAAGAAGAAAAGGGAAGAGAAAGGAAGAGAAAAGATTGGAAGAAAACAGAATGGAAGAGAAAGGAATGGAAGAGAAGAGAAGAGAAAGGAAGAGAAGAACAGAGAATGGAAGAGATAAGAAAGGAAGAGAAGAGAGTGGAAGTAAAGAGAATGGAAGATAAGAAAAGAGAAGGGAAGAGAAGAGAAGAGAAGAGAAGAGAAGAGAAGAGAAGAGAAGAGAAGAGAAGAGCAAGGAAGAGAAGAGAAGGGATGAGAATAGGATTGAAGAGAAGGGAAGAGATGAGAAGAGAAAGGAAGAAAAGAGAAGGGAAGAAAATGGATGAGAATGGAATAGAATAGAATAGAAGCAAATGGAATGGAATAGAATAGAAGGGAAGAGAAGAACAAAAGAGAATGGAAGAGAAGGGAATGGAAGGGAAGAGAACAGAACAGAACAGGAGAGAATAGAAGAGAATGGATGAGAATAGAATTGAAGAGAAGGGAAGAGGTGAGAAGAGAAAGGAAGAGAACAGAAGAAAAGAAGAGAATTTGAGGTTGATTTATTCCTTTTTAAATAGGACTGTGGTTTCTTGTTTATTTGAGTGTAAATGAAGTCACTGACAGATCTATAGACCCATTTTCAGTGTGTACGTCAGGGATCATTCATAGACACAGACAAAAAGGGTACAAAGCACATGAAAAGAAATGTAAATGATGAATAATATGTGGTATGTTAATTAAGGTTTTTATCTTGATGTGTCGTAGGTTATTTTTGTGCATAATATCGATTATCGCAGTATCGGCGTATCGTGAGATAATCGTTATTGTAAGTATCGAATCGTGAGGTACCCAGAGGTTCCCTCCCCTGTAGCTGTGCTGTTTGGTACAAAAGCAGAATAGCTGTAGTATATGGCTCTATTTACCATGTTGCTAGATTTAGATAGAGTAGATCACTTTTTGTTGCATGGTGGTTTGATTACATTTTACAACTTAAGTCACTTCAAAAACATTTTAAGCGACTAATAATCCACCGTCGCAAGGAATAAATTATCTTTCACAGTTTAAGTGCCTTTTTTTCCCTTCACAAATCCGACTGTCGCCACTCTCCTCCTTTGTCAAACCCCCCAACTGTGCATTGACGTTTCCAGCCTTTTCACTTCTCACAAAAACATGAAGCCTGTACTTTGCCTATCGGTGGGTGGCAGCACACTCTTTGGTCTGAGTCGGCACAAATGGGTGTCATAATGGTTTTGGCGGCCGTTGCTTCGAACAAAGGCATCACAAAAGGTCAAACGCATTGGCCACGGTAGTAAACCAAGATGGAAATGCTTTTCGACTGAGCCCGGCTACTCCTCGCTGCGCTGAAATGAATGTGCACTTTTAAATCAATGCACCGTGCGGAGCTGTGGCCACACTGCTCAAGGGGGACTGGATGGATTTGCGAGGCGGGCCGGGCCGTCACCTTCCTCTCGTTTTGATTGTTTTGAGAATTTCATTTGCTCGAGGACGTTTGTTAAGGAGCGCTTTTACGAACGGGGAATTAATCAGGACCTCGCGGTGAAGTGCTGAAGCATGCGCCATTATGTGCTTGTTCCCAGAAGCGTGTTTGTGTAGATTTCCGGGAACTGACATGTTTTTTACCAAGAACCTCGAGTAAGTGGCTCAAGACGTTCTTTGAATTGATGGCATAATTTCCAATAGAGGGCAGTGACCCAGACAACTCTGATGTGATTCAGTGTTTTTTAAACAGTTTTTGAAACAGTGGTGCTCAAAGTTCGGCCAATTTTTGGTGGCCCTCAAGCTTCTTGTTGAATTAGAGATTGTACTGAACATATTATCCTTCTGTACGATTATAGCCTCAAAAACTAACTTGTTTTTCTGCATTAAAGGTGCATAATGGAACTTTTTTTATGCGGGAAAAAACTTGGTATTTGTGCGTAATTGTCCTTTTTGCGACCCAATGGCTGTATGGGCGGTTAGCATGGTGCCTTTACTTTCTATCACGGTGGCCTCTACAATGCTCTACAACAATTATTGTGTTGGTTTTCTGGAGAGAGGGAACATCAGCAGTAAAAACCTACTAGAAACTATCCAAACAATTGATACTGGAGCCACTGTGATGGAAAGTAAAGGCGCCAAGCTAAGCTCTTAAGCACTAAAAGGTCATAATAAAAAGGTTTTCTCTCACAGAAAAAGTTCCATAATGCACCTTTAAACTTCTAAGTCTAAATAAAGGTGTGGGTGAAGAAAATATATTTAAAAAAAAGAAAAAGCTGGAGAAAAAAAAGCAAGTAAACTTTATTTACTTAAAGCAGTACTAAGTAACTTGTTTACCTTAATAAATCCTTTCCGTAGTCCCTCTGGGGGAGTGTTAATTGATGATTGGAGGGTCTTTCATCTCCCCCTGGTGTCTCTGGCCAGAAAACCATGCTTGCAACTTCCCTGCCTCCGGGTCGGAGCACCAATACACACTAATGGAATCACAAAGAAGCTAACGGGCAAAGCTAGCTGCGGGCTAGCACCACACAGTATTTACAGCCAAGTTTGAGTGAAAAAAATACCTCTATTGTGTAATTGGATGTACAATATCCCCCTCTGCCTTTGTCTTTTCTGTCAGTGTAGTATTTACTCTCACGGACAATTAATGAGTAAAAAACCACAACATGCTACGACACCTGCAGTGGCGCTTATGGCCTCTAGGGGCATGAGTTACTTAGTTCTGCTTTAAAGCCCTTCAAAAATAGCAAAATGAAATCAAAAGCAAATAGACAGAGTTGGCCTATTGTTAAACTTGGTCCTCATGAGGATTGGTCCAGCAATTATGGAGATATCAACCTTAAACCGCGCCAAAACATATGGATTTTAACATGGCAAGTTTGATAATCCTGACTTGTTAAACTAGATTTTAGACTTTTGAAATGTGTGATGTCGCAAAAAAGTAACTTTTGGGTTACTTTACTTTTGTAAAACTGTGGGAGGAAAGCGATAAGTCACCGTTAGAAAGGTGAAAATCACATTGATACTTTTTAGGATTTGTCCAGACCCACAAAGTGGAAATTGCCCATAATGTACCATCCATTCTTCAAGGGTCATTGTCTTCCTTTGGTCACACTTTCACAATTTACGCTATTTACAGTAATCTGAATGTTTTGGGAGAATTGAAGGAGGAACTGCCCATCCCAAAAAGACAATGGAGAACTCATGATGTGGTTTCATGCAGAGAAATAGAAACACCAGCCTCAAATAGGTGTTATACAGCATACTGTGCAGGCCACTACTGAGGCATTACAACTCCCCCCTCTGCCGCAACACTATTTCTCCTCTTTTCAAAACAATTCTTCATTTTTCTAGGCTTTGGACCTACGCTAGAATTACTTTATTAGGTTATTACTGAACTCCTGCGCGGTTGAGAGCCTTCACAAATGTATTAAGATTTTGCCAGGATTAAATTCCAGGTAATTAAGCACTTTCAGATTTTCTTGCTAGATCTTTTAATTATATTTGACACCACTTGCTCGTCCCTCCTGAAACTGTCCTAATACACCGTTCCTAATTTACATTTTAATAGCAAAAACACTTGTTGGAACAGAGGCTGCCTCTTCTCTGTTTTCTTATTCTTTTAGAACAGACACCTCCAAAATAAGCAGAGGTCCTTCTCATTTTCCACAAAAGCCCCACAATACAATGGTGACACCTGGCTCCAACCAGCCCACAACTGAATTCATATCACTCATGATTTTGCAATGAATGGTGTTTTTTTGTGTGGCTCAGTGCAAGGTGTTTTTGTCATAGCGCCTGATTATACGCCCGCCCACTCCAATTGTGCTCTCGGGGTCCAAAAATCTGTCCGAATGTGTATTGCAAAACCTGTGAAAGGTACAGCGGGTTCACAGTGTTTTTCAGAACGAATTTTCTATTCGACCATGGAAGAGTCTGATAATCAAAATTGTTTCTACAGATTGACCCTTTTCCTGCCTACTTCATCAGTGACATCAGCTGGAGGCAGGGAGTAATGAGAAGAAAGAAGGTTAGGCTAAACTAAGACTAGAGATAATAAGTGTAAAGTTCCAAATGTCGCCTTGATGTGTATTTAGGTGCAAGAATAGGACAAACATTTGAGGCTGTGATTCAAAGTTTTATCAGATATTTCCAACAGTTAAACATTTGTAAATCGTTACTATGGCAACAGCTTTGAGCTTACTGCCTCGCCCACCACCTCCAACTGTCATTCACAAAGTTCGGGACATGGTGGCCCCCTTATCGATCCGAAAATCCCACTATTGATACAGACGGCATCTCTGCAATCGCCCATGGTCATGTTTGAAAACAGTTAAGGGGGAAAACTATTTGGAGAAACGTTCTCTAATTATTCAAAAACGACTTTGCTGAATTAGGAACATAGTTTTCTACTAATTAAAGATGCAAAGACATGGAGAGGAGCAAAGTGGTTCAACAGCCCATAAATACATAAATAAATAACGGAGAATGCTAACATGATGCTACATGTTAGCATCGTCCTAATGCTGACAGCTAGCTAGAGTTAGCTACGACTGCCGTTTTTTCACTTCTACTGAGCAATCTGCTGTGAGAAAATATCCATATAGGCCCAATTTACACTTGACTTTGTGGTAAATCAGTTCATATTCCACCAGAAAATGGCTCGGCAAAGCCACGCCCCCTTCTATGACGAGATGCCTATTGAAAGGAATTTGGTAATTATTTTACAGATACAAAGATACATGAATTAGGACATCTGTAAGATACAAACTGTCATAGGGCACAGTAAATACATGCATTTCCTTTCAAAATCAATTTGCTCAATGTATTTGGTTTATAGAAAAGCTTTGGGGCACCGCTTTATCTCTGAGGCCTCGGACCCTGCTGTCTTACAATAATACAATAAAGTAGACAAGTTACAGCTATAGTTACAGCAATAGAAATGGACTGAAATGGAAAATTAGCTTCTTCTGCTAACTCAGGCTCATTTACATATAAGGTTGATTCATGTCCATTGTCTCTTTAGAAATATACAAAGTATAATAAATATTAAGACCCTATATTACAACTGCAGACCAAATCCATTGCTCTCAAATACAGTTGTGCTGTTTTTTTACATTACTTATGGAAACATCATTTTACCCTCGTCAGTATCAGACTTCGTCCACATGGTAATGAACAGAAAGTTTAAATACCTTGAAACCACTGTGCAAAGTTAATGTTGCTGACTAAGCAAAAATAAAAAATGTCAACAATGTCAACTTATAAAACAAAGAATAGACTAATATGGCCAAAATGTAAAAGCTCCAAATAAAACCGTTTGAATGTATTTATTCATTTTCAGTTTTTGAAGTCTGGTCTTTTGTATTTCATAGAAGAAGGTCCAGCACTTGACTAATCATAGCTCAAGTGTTGCTAATAGAGGTGAGGGTTGCACTTTACAGCACGGTGTTGACGTGGTAATAAGATGGGATTTTTATGGTAACTCAGGATAACAAGGGATAATGAATTTTACAGCCGTTCCCATATTATAATGACTATGTTTTCCAGGTAAATGGCAGTCTTTGTACTGAGTTAAGTGTACAATTATAATTAATCACTCCATGAAGTAGTGTACAGGTGTGTGTGTCCTGTTCCCATGAATAATTACTGTGCATTTGTCATAATTACCATGTTTGTACTCGAAACTCACGAGACAAAAAAGGCTAGTAAACAAGTCAAGATGATCATTAAAGGGAGGGCCGGTACCAATGATAAGGTAAACACCTCCCTACTAGATCGGTCTCCTCGGTCTGCTGCAATAAGATCACGAGTTGCTGACGAAGCCTCTTGAAGTGAGAGGCAAAATGTCCTCAACACCAAAAAAATATCAGCTCTATTAACGGCTCATCATGACATCATTCCCATGTTATTACACTGGACCATGCTGGGTCCATCCCATACCATACTGTCACTGTATGTATACATCAGTGTTGTTTTCGGCAACAAAGACTATAATGATATCATTACGTTGACACACCTTTTTTAATTACGATAACCTAACAGTAAGGAGCTAAACATAAAACAACAAACAACTTCATGGTCTGAGCGCGACTGACAGCGATGATGCCACAGGGCCTTCAATATATACAATAGCATATAATAATTTCATTTCTCAGGACAGTTTCTTCCCTAATTAAATACTGTAGTGCACGTGTGTCAAGGTTTAATGTGGCCCTTTGAGGAGCATGAATTCCTGAGCATGTCAAAAGTCTCGAGCCCATTCCTGCGCTGAGTTATGGATTTTTAATAAAATAACCAGTTTGCTAGGAGGGAGCTTAAATTAAAAAAAGGAAAGAATTCTACACATGTCCAGCAGAAGACGCTGACATAATAAGAGATTATGATATAAACAGCATATTATTGCCACGTGGTAAATGGTCAGTCAATAGTAACTTACCGCCATCGAGTGTGGAGTGAATGAATATTGACTTTATGTAGCACTTTGAGAAACATGTGACACAGGCTGATAAAGCCCAATAAATGTAAGATGTTATTTATGAGGCCACAGTCCTTTACAATATATACGGCCCCCACCCACCATGGAGGCTGAATTTCGGCCCTCGACCCAAACGAGTTCGACACCCCTGCTGTAGCGGTATGAATGCAGAAAGCATGTTGATGAACTAATGAGCAGACAGCGCTGTAAATAACAAATCTCAAAACGATGATCAGAGGACAAGGAGAGCGGATGTTTTTGAGAAAAGTCACGTTCACAATGACACTTCTGCCTTTTGTGGTGTAAATCTGTCTATCACTGTCTGAAGATTAGTGCAGCCTTATCCACATTTCCAGATGTTATCAAAATGAATCTGTTGAAACACTAATACTTAATTACTTTTTATAATGAAACTGACTAACACAAGACTAAAACTTCACTAAAGCCTTATTGAGTTTTCATTGACTAAAACTAGACTAAAACTATCACACATTTAGAAATGACTATAAAGCATTTTCATCCCAAAAGACTAAGACTAAAACTAAGAGGGCTGCCAAAAACTTGTCTTCAAAATTACCCCCTTTCTTACCAATATGCCTTGTCCTTTTCTGTGTTTTTTTTAGGGATATCGCAGACCAGCTGAAGAGATGCCCATGTGCCGGACTGCCTCCACCGGAACTGCCGGAAAAATGCAGAGCGAGCTTGGCGGCGCCCTTGCCAGCGCACAGAAGAGGTTTGTTCTGTATCACGGGCTATTTTGTCCACTGCGGTACACTGTTCTTTTTGAGCAGTTGTTACATAAGTTTGGCGCAAAGGCAAACAGTCCGGTAGCTCCACCTGAGTGCATGCGTGGGGACTGGATAATGTGTTGAGCTCAGCACGTAGGATGGAAGGAGGTAGGAAACAAGATAGGATGATTGCAGGAAGGAAAGAGAGGTGTGCTGCGTGGGTGTAATGTGCAGAAATTATCTGTATTTTCTAAAATATTTGAGGCATTCAAAAATCTCACATGATGTAGACCTGGAACGACCAACAATGTAATCAGGAATGAAAGTTTAATTTAATTGTATGGCTATGACACAGCTCAGTATAGTGGAGGAAATAAACATTACATTGCTTATTACCTCTTAAAGAAGAACTTGTTTACCTTAATAAATCCTTTTTGTAGTCGCTCTGGGGGTAATACAAGTGTTAATGGGGTGATTGGGGGGTCTTTCATCTCCCCTGGTGTCTCTAGCCAGAAAACCACAATTGCAACTTTCCTGTCTCCGGGTTAGAGCCACCAATACACACTAATAGAATCACGAAGAAGAAGCTAACAGGCTAACGGGCAAAGCTAACTGCGGGCTAGCGCCACTTAAGCAGTATTTACAGCCAAGCTGTCAGCAAGTCAGCATAGTATTTACTCTCACGGACAATTGCTATGACACCTGCAGTGGCGCTTATGGCCTCTAGGGGCATGAGTTACTTAGTTCTGTTCTTAGTTCTTAGTTTAATTGAATATATGCGTAAAATTCCAAGAAGTCATGGTAAAGCAAAACTAGTATTAAATATCATTATATCCATCCAGCTTTGTTCAAGTTCAATGTTGCAAATTCTTGAGCGTCAACATTTTAAAGCAGAACTAAGGAACTTTTGTCATCGCATGTTGCGTTTTTTTTTCTCATTAATTGTCCGTGAGAGTAAATACTACACTGACGGAAAAGAGAAAGGGATATTGTACATTGTGCCACAACCCAATTACCCAATGTAGATCATTTTTGTCACTCAAACTTGGCTGTAAATACTGCTAAAGTGGCGCTAGCCCACAGTTAGCTTTGCCCGTTAGCCTGTTAGCTTCTTCTTCTTGATTCCATTAGTGTGTATTGGGTCTCCGACTCGGAGCAGTGAAAGTTGCAAGCATGGTTTTCTGGCTACAGACCCCCCAATCATCCCATTAACACTTGTATTACCCCCAGAGGGACTACAAAAAGGATTTATTCAAGTTCAAAGTTAAACGTGAAGAAATTCCTGCACAACTGCCTCAGGAAATACATTGACTAGTGTACATTTTGCAAGAAAGACAGTGGGTGGGTGTTTTTGAGATACATGCTTTCTTCCTCATCTTTACATTACTACTTATCTCTAAAGGCTGTGAGCGCGCGGCCTGAGGAGAAACCTCTTCCGAGCTGTCGTGAAGAAATAAAAAGCCTTTGTGCATAAGCGCTTTTGGATTAAGAGCATTTTGTCCCTGCATTCCCAATGAATCTTTCTCATTACAATGGAATCTAACAGATAAAAGCCTTGAGGGAAAATGGGAACATGTAAAAAAAAAAAGAAAAAAAAAAACACACGGCAGCTCCAGGGCCATTATTTTTCGATCATGTTTATTTTTTTCCCGCGCACACGTCTCTCGGTATTAGAGCAAGATGGAAACGCAAATAAGATTAGTAGCAAGACAAGGACATGCGAGGAAAATTAAAGGGGGAGATTGGAGAGTGTTACGGCTAAATCAATGCAAAATGTATTAAAAAATGTCTGATTTGTTTTCTGCTTTTTTTCTCTTTTTTTTGCTTTCAGCTGTTGTCATTCCCCTCTTGAACCTCGAGCGGAACAAGGCCATCGGCGTCTTACTGGTGAGTCTTCAAGGACAGGGCTGGATCAGTGGCTGCCGTCCTGCATGCATACATTTTTCATGGCACTATGCGGCACACAAGATTACAGCAAAACCCCACTGTTAAAGGGGGTAAAGCATACAAAATATACTCTTTTGTGCTTTAAACCATGTTAGAACATTGTCAAAAAACATACCAGGAGGACTGTTTGAGTTTGAGTAATCCTTTTCACATAGGTCATCTCTTTATCACAGCAGAAAATATACTCACTTTCAGCATTTTATTGCGCAATAGATGCTCCGGATCCATTACCGATCCATTACAGAGTGTGTTCATCGTGCTGCCATCGATATCTCAGCATGTTGTTGGCTAGAAATGAAAGCCTGTATTTAATTTTATCATGTGTCATTCCAACTGATGCCTCCAGAGGGTGCTCCGGGCAATTAAAAATGTAGATCAATACAGTCCAAACCTTATTTAATATTATAAAACGTAAAAAATTAAAGGCTGAGGTGCTCAAATGAATGTTTATATGCGTTATGTATGTGTTGCGTTTTTTTGGAAAATATCATAAAAATGCTCATGACAATGGTACACAGGAATAATCCCCATGTCACACAGAAGCGCTGAAAGAGCTTCAAGTCCCGCCAGAAAAAGGCTCTGGACAACATAAAAACATACCGCTGCAATTCTTACGTAAATAAGCCTCTGTCTGAGTCTGACAGCTGCTTCAGGCCAGTGTCAGTTCTGTGGATTCCTTCACACCTTCCCAACCATCGAGCAAAGCAGAGACAGTGTGATAAAGTTACCCAACGATAATGTGAAAAACTGGTGGAGGGAAAAATGCCGAAAAGCTCTGTGGACGTCAGTTATCCAACACACTGATGATTACTGAATGTTTAGAGGATTTGTCATCTATACCTAGCGAATTTGCCACTACGCCCGACATTATCATTGACTAACACTGTTGGACACTTTTCTTTTAAGTCAGTGGTTCTCAACTGGTGGGTCGGGACCATAGACATTATATTGATAGACCTCTTGTGCTACAAACTCCTCCTCATTTACTTTAAAGGGGCTAGATGCAAGTTAGTCATTTTATACTCACTACTGCCACCTCAGGTCTTATGCGTAACTGCAGCTTCTATATTAAGCTCGTGCTCGTGGACCCGAATTAACACTTAACACTTATTAACACTAATTGAGTGACAGTGCAGGATTTTAGAGGCAGTTGTGGTGAACAGGTCTGAGCTCATTCTACACATTAGGACATGGCTGGAACATGTAGGGGGAGGAAAATACGTAGTTTTTACATTTTTAAACTCTGTATAGTCCAGGATTCGAGAGAGAATCCATGATGGCAGCTCTCCTCCTACAGAGCATGTTCCAAAAAAAGGACAGAAAGTCGGGGAAGTCCGCCCCCTTGAGGTGGGCAGAGTGACAACAAGCCTTCACAGTGCTCCAATCGAAGGCCAAACATAAAACTTTTAAAATTCACACACACACACACACACACACACACACACACACACACACACACACACACACACACACACACACACACACACACACACACACACACACACACACACACACACACACACACACACACACACACACACACACACACACACACACACACAAAACTACGTGGTCTCACAAACTGTACCCGTTCCAGAGTCTCTTTCCTTTTGCACAGGCATCAGAGAACACTACATGACACCAATGTTTTGTCAGGACATCTGAACTTAAGTTTGCAGCGAATTTACTACGTACGATCTGGCCGTGTGTAAAGTCTCCTCGCACGGCACAGAGATTCCTACGTGCGTTGTATCATCGGTCGCATTGGCACAGATTTCTATAACTCTTCTTTCTCATTGAATGCGTTTTTTTGTCTGCCTTGTTCATAAAACAGCAGCGCAAATACTGTACAATGCCGTTCAGTTACGATGGCCTCAATGTGGTGCCCCTCGGAGCACTTGCGCGTAATGAGCGTATAGAGAGCGGTGGCACCGTGTCTCGCTGGTCATTAGGAGCAACAATACAATCCAAAATGTTACCCTGTGCGCCTTTAAGCATGAATTTAAAGTTTTGTTTGGGTCGGGGTTTGCAAATGCAACATGTCCATTTTCTTGTATACAGACCCAAACCGGTATAATAAGGTTGTTAAAAGAGCAAATATGTGAACTAGTGTGTGCTGTGTTGCAGGTGGCCTGTAACCCACTGACGGATCAGGATGAAGTGCAGCTCAACACATTGGAAAGACATGTACGTTCCATCGCTTTGCTTTGTTTAAGCTACTATATTTATTAATCAAGCATGTGTATTCTCCAAATGACAGGCATCGGTGGCGTGTGGGCGCGTCCAAGCCATCCAGGCGTCCTATCAGAGGCCGCCGCTCAGTCCATCGCCGCTACAGTCTCACAATGCACTGCTCCCCCTCAACGTCTCCGAGCAGGATTACAGCGAGCTGGACCGCAACATCCTCCAGCTCTGCGGTACTTCACTTTCTTCTTTATTTTCTTCTGTACTCTGGGCTTGTGCATTGTTTGGTCTCCAAGGTCAAAGTGTACATGTGTTCAGATGGTGAGCATCCAAGGCACACTTGCAGAAATGTAGGTCGATATTTACATAACAATATCCTGAATGTTCCCTGTATGTAGCACATTATCTGAAGTTACTTTCAAGGACTTTTCGATCACAAGAACCAAAAACATACTTCCATAGTTGTGATGATGTTAGCTAACAAAATGTAGCCTGTTAGTTATCGAATACGAGGAAGAAGTTGTTGTTTTTTTACTTGTTAGTGGCATTTTGATTAGGCCTGTTTGCAGAGACATACCGTAATAGTTCCAGTTCCAATAACAGTTCCTGCAGACCAAGAGAGACTATCGGCTCGATCTTCCGCCTGGCGCAATAACACCATTGCTCAAGACGAAGTTGGTATCTTGCACACAAACGGTGTGCCTGTGCTTTCGCTGTTAGCGTGGTGTGCGGCGAACAGTACAGCCTACGACAACCTCTTTGCTGCTTCCCCTTCGCTCTCGTCTTCTTAACATTAATATCGCGTGCATCTTAGGCTGTCGCAGGGAAAACTATTTCTCCCACTGTGGGTAAATACTGTCCAGGTCCTGCTCTAGCGCCAGTATTAAAAAGCGCAGGGCAAGCTCCAAGCGTAGAAACGTGATCAAAACACACTCACCATCACCTACTCCCCGCCGCCCACAGTAGTGGAAAAAATTCCAGTTTGGTACGTCCTGTAGGAGGTAAAGCTTGGGGAGGGACCACTGCTGTGTATAGCATCACGGATCCAGCCACTGTTCAGCTCACTTACGGCGCCAGGTATGAAGCTGCGTTTAGAAACACATCGGTCTCTAAATCTGTATCTGATGATCGCTGCCGCTCATCTCCCTGTAGCCACGCCCTAGCCCAAACGACATTGCTCTCTTTCTCTTTCAATCAGGTTTGGGAGTGTGTGGGCTCTAATTGCTTTTACATACAACTTTAACATTGTCAGAAAGGTGGCGCCTTGTGTGACGCTATGTCCTCTTCTGCACATGCAGGTCACTTTCATTCAGCCAGGAGATCACACATAAGAACCTCTGTTGCTACGTGTGGCCGACTCTGTTCTTTTAAAAAGCAGCTAAAGACATGGCTGTTCAGACCAGCTTTTAGTTTACAATGGTTTCCGATTGTTTCTATTTGAATTTGTGTAATACTTAGTTGTTTTTGATTCACCTTTTCATTGTGAAGCACTTTGTGATTTTATCTGCGAAAAGTGCTATATAACTAAAGCTTCTCCTTCGTCTCCTTCTTCTTCTCCATCTTCTCCTATTTCTTCTCCTTCTTTTTCTCCTTCTCCTACTCTTGTTCTCCTTGTTCTCCTTTTTTCTTCTTCTTTTTCTCCTTCTTCTTTTTCTCCTTCTACTTCTTCTCCTTCGTTTTCTTCTTCTCCTCCTCCTTCTTCTCAGTCTTCTCCTTCTTCTCCATCTTTTTTTCTTCTCCTTCTACTTCTTCTCCTTCTTCTTTTTCTCCTTCTACTTCTTCTCCTTCTTTTTCTCTTCTACTTCTTCTCCTTCTACTTCTTCTTGTCCTTCTCCTTCTACTTCTTCTCCTTCTTCTCCTTCTACTTCTTCTCCTTCTCCTTCTACTTCTTCTTGTCCTTCTCCTTCTACTTCTTCTCCTTCTTCTTCTCCTTCTACTTCTCCTTTTACTTCTACTTCTACTTCTCCTTCTACTTCTACTTCTCCTTCTCCTTCTTCTTCTCCTTCTACTTCTACTTCTACTTCTCCTTCTACTTCTCCTTCTACTTCTTCTTCTTCCTCTTCTTCTTCTTCTTCTTCTTTAAAAAGTGACCTTGCGAAAGATCTGCAGTCTGAATGAAGCCTGAATTATATGTCATTAGAAGTTGCAACAGCGTCATTGGTTACTTATCCTTAAATGTATAACACCTCCAGCTGTTGCATCAGTAGTAGTTGTTGCTGTTGTAGTAAGCTGTCGTAAGTAAAAGTAGTAACTCCTTCCGTTGTGATGCTGCATACAATACATTTCTCATGGAAATCTATGCAGCACGTATGGCGCAGACTATGTCCTTTCCCAACAGCCACCGATTTGTTCCTCCTCCATTTTACACAGTGGCCTGACATAATCACACACACATAGCTACAGTGCTGGTGAATTATGCTAATAGAAGAAGCCCATTTGGATTAGAATCTCCATGCATTTAGATTGACTCAGCGCACTTTCTGGCGGACCCTTGATGAAAACAAACCATTCGGCAAAAGACTGTTTAAAGCCTCATGCATTATGTAGCTGCTAATGCTAATCTCCTCAGCACACATACATTGTTTACTCTGTGGTAATTGTCGGTAAATACAAACACGAAGCCTGCATCCTCCAAGTTCCATCCTTCCTTCTCTCTCCCTCTGTCTCTCATCCTCTCTTCTCCTGCAGCAGTGGTCATTATTAGTCCTGGAGATGCGCCTCAGCCTCTCACTGACCTCTGTGTCTGTTTTGCCCCGCTGAGGGATGCTCTTCGGTCCATTCACGTACTCAGCATTCTCCTTTTTTTTCTCCTCCAACTTCAATCCACTTTTTTCTTTCCTTGAACCCCATGACCTTAAAGCTAGCATCTTTTAGTTTATTAATGAAAACCTTGTGGATGTAAAGCCTTTATCATTCAATGGTCCCGTAGTGAAAGAACATTTCTGGGCAACAAAAACATGAACATTGCAATATTGACCCATGCCTTTGCTGAGGTCACGGTCTGGCTACAGCAAAAGCTACTGTCTCATTCAGTGGTTCCCAAACTTATCAAGCTGAGAACAAATATAATCAAGGAAACAAGTGGGGCTCGCTCTGTTAAAACATGCTTCTTGTAATGATTTCAATTTCACCAATAGGCTGTGTTAATTTAATTTGATTATATGATTTCAGCTGGAGGGCAAGGACAAATATACCAGCATGGGAGCAAAATCTCAAACAGATCATCTCCAAATATTTGACCTGATCACTATGTGTTTAGGATCCACAAAGCAACTGACCAACATCAAACTTTTTCTTTTGAATATTTAAATTTCTGGATGCCAGAAATGGTTTCATTTGAATATTACCAATGATGACTGAGCTATTAACCTTAAACCACCACCTGAGTTTTAAACTACATGCTTTTCAGTCATGTGACTTTTGTTGTTTTGGCGACCATTTTGAATACCAAAGTAGAATTATGCAGTACTACAACATGTAACAATATCACTACTCTGGATGAAAATGAAAGACAATTGATTCACAGTGACATTTTATGTAATCGTAATCTTTGCTCCAGAATATAACAGTAAAAACACGGCCACAGAGACACACGTTGAAGAAACCAGTGAGTCAGTGTTTAAGCTGCTCAAGAGGTTAGCATGCTACTGGTTAGCATTTTGCTTCAACATCTCAGCTCTGACCTCTCCAAGAGAAAGCCCTGAACCACACTCCAAACATCTAGCCTTGGATAAAACATGCTGTTACTGTAGTATTTCCTCAGGGTTCATAAATGTGAGACACACATGTGTTTAACGTGTTGAAGCCATTGGCAGTTGATTAAATCATGCTACCATCTGGTAGCATGCTAGCGTCTTGAGCAGCTTAAACACTGACTCAGACTGATGTGAAGCAGATCTTTAGTAAATCCTGCTGTAGCTCGACAGACAGACTCTGGGGCCGTGATTTAACTTTTATCTTCTTGAACAATGATTTTGCCACTGTCAATCAGTTATCTTTCATTTTCATTTTCATAGTTCCGCTGGAACTATGCGTGATGTCATTGGAAATGCATGTACTGAGATATCACAAGAATGCCATATATTCACAAAAACAGTGTTTGAAAATACTATAATCAATTTTAATGTACAATGACGATGCATTTTGAATTCTTTAAGGAGCCTCCTTCCTTGATTAGTTTCAGAAAATAATATACAAATAAAACAAATTACTGTCATTGGTAGAAAATCATAATGAAAAGTCAATGGATTAAATAAAATAGCAATGGCGTCTACTGCCTGTGTTTCTGAACAGAGAAAGTCTATCGGTGCTTTGAATGTGGCTTGTTCTTTTCCTTCAGTATGAGCTGTAGATACAACTGTACGGCCTGTAGATAACTTCCATAGATTGGCTCATAAGACATATACAGTATAAAAGCTTGTAGTTGCTCTTGTCCTTCAAAAACAGACGCCCAGCTGCAAAATATCAATCCGATGCGACCACCGTTTTGACTGTTTTAGCTTTGTTTTATTGTAGGACATTTCACCTTTTCTATTGTTTCAAATCTAACTAACTGCACACACATCTTTACATGTACCAGAGTAGAGTGAATGTAATCCATTGGCACCTCTGAAGACAGTGATCCACATATTCCCTCGCCCCTCACCTCGCACTCTCCTCTGTTCCAGGTGAGCTCTTTGACCTTGATGCGGCGTCTCTCCAGCTCAAAGTCATCCATTATGTAAGTCTCTCACGCTCACTCGCACACTACAGGGGTCGGCTCAGAACCGTAGGGCTGAAATCTCTTTCTTTGGCGCCGACTTCTGCCTTTATTCCGACGCCACTGAGATCGCGGGTTTTTATCACTCAATTATGGCAGCGGTCGCCTTGTACTGCGCCCCGGTTCGCTGATAAGACTGCAGAAATGGGGGAAGTAGGTGAAGACGGATCACAAGGAGGCTACATAAAATACAGGCACATGACTGTACTCTCAACACCCGGGATTATTCACGCAGCGGGAGAAGGGAGTGAGATAAGACAGGAGTGTGGGTCAGAGCAGACACAGAGAAAAATGGGTTTACAGCATACGTTACTCAGTGACAGAGCCTGTTTGCAATATTTATGTGGTCACTACAAAGCTGGGCTGAAGAAATAGCAGAATATAAGATAGGATGAACGCTATAAACAAAGCTCATAAACTCATTCCCCTGAAGACATACTTGGAAAATGGCGAACTTTATGTACAGGGCCTTTAATTGCAGATTTTGTCAAAAAAGCTGAACAGACATTTTACAGAATAGCCATTCCACAGTTAGGGCTGGGTAAACAACACCAGTATTCTGGTATCGGGAAAAATAGTATCAAATAGGTGCCGAAAAAGATAATATAATATAATTCCAACAAAGACTGATCTTTATCATCCAGGTAGACACAGAAGGCTAAATCGATTCAACTGGACATTTTTGGGCAAGTTTTGCCTGGTGACTGTGCAATCTACAACACCTGTTGGGCTGGGGTGTGTCACCACCCAATCCCAATTTGATGGGACTTAACAGCTTTGAAGAAGAGAACTGGAAGATTCTTGAAACATTGGGCAACTATGTATGAAAATGTCCAGTTGAATCGATTTAGCCTTTTGTAATATAATATTATATCTTTAGAGCACACGTTTTAATGCTTGTCCAGGGACAGCATTAAGGGAAGTTACTGGGTTGTTTCAGCTCAAAGAAACGCTACAAATTTAAAATAAAATGAAATGATCTTTTATGAAATAAAGGTCTGGGTAACGTTGCTTTTGTTTTTCCAATACTGTTACTTTATCAATACTTGGTTTACAATACCGATACCTGAACGATACTTTTTTCTGTACCTATACTGAAATATTTGTCATCTCAATCCATAAAACAGAACCATTTGTATAATTTGTGTGTGCTAAAACAACCAAGTAGCTTCCTTTAAAGCAGTACTAAGTAACTTGTGTACCTTAATAAATCCTTTCTGTGATCCTTCTGGGGTGGTAATGGGATGATTGGAGGGTCTTTCATCTCCTCCTGGTGTCTCTGGCCAGAAAACCACAACTGCAACTTTCTCTGCACCAGATCGGAGGCGTAATACACACTAATGGAATCACGAAGAAGAAGCTAACAGGCTAACGGGCAAAGCTAACTGCGGGCTAGTACCACTTTAGCAGTATTTACAGCCAAGTTTGAGTGAAAAAGTTATCTCCATTGTGTAATTGGATGTACAATATCCCTCTCTTCCCTCAGTGTAGTATTTACTCTCACAGACAATTAATGAGTAAAAAAACGTAACATGCTACGACACCTGCAGTGGCACTTATGGCCTCTAGGGGCATGAGTTACTTAGTTCTGCTTCAATGCTGTCCCTGGACAAACAGGCATCAAAACTTGGTCTATAAAGATATTATTATTGTACATTTTCCATTACCTGCTTTTGATATTTAATTTTTCTTTGATACCATACTTGTATTATTCTGTTTTCTGGTTCTTGATGACAAAAATGTGTGTATAGGTATCGGAAAAAGAATCGTTCAGGTATCGGTATCATAAACCAAGTATTGCTAAAGTAACGTATCAGAAAGATAACAGTACCCAGACACAATTTATCACCAAGATTGAATGGGTATCCTCTTACAATGGCCTCAATTACTTCACTCTTACAGACTCTGCACCACAGCTCAGCAAATACAGCACTGTGGAAGAGAGGGCATTCTTATCCCCAGGGATGATCCGTAAAACAAAGTATTTCAACGACTTTGAACCTATAGGACCCACCTCTAATCTCCTCCAAAAAGACATTTAAAAAAAGACAAGATATTTTTGATTACTCCGGTCCAATTGTGTTCCTGTTTTTTTCAGACTCAGCCGGCGTGTTGTAAACCCATACGTCTGTACTCTGTCAGGCCTTGTACCATTTACTTTGCATCTGAAAAGACGGAGATGTCGCGGTTGTAAGGGGCTGAGGGAAACGAACGAGGGGAGAAAGGCGAGAGTGACGCGGAGATGGCTGGCTGCTTGTGAAGAATTGTCAGCTGTGTGGAAAACGCTGGGGGCAGCTCTTATGGGATTAACAGTATTTGGGAGAAGACGGTGCAGGATTTGCCGGGTTGGGAGTGTAGTATTTGCAGTGCTAGCGCGTTTGACTGGGGGCGAAAGCGTTGGCAGGGGGCTGGGGTTTATTCCTGACACGGAGCTGTGTTCTCCAGCCAGTTCTGTAGATTATGGGAGGTGGGGGGGGGCGGCGAATGCATGCTGAGACATGGCTGATCTAGAGGTAGGTGAGGCTTTTTTTCTATAGCTGAATGCTTACAGGTGTCTGCTGATGAGGCTTCAGCCACAATGTTATGACGACATTTACTAGTTCAGCTCAGTTAACTTTATTGGCAATTCTATCACAAACTAATACGGGGAATTGAAATTGCTATTGAAAACAACACTTAATATATACAATAGGGGGCACCAGAGGGGGTGAAGAGAAAGTTCAGCTTCCCTGTGGATGAACTGCCTTTCAGTCAATGGTCTAAATGCACGCAAGCGTCAGGTGACTTCCGAATTGATCCTTGGCCCATTAGTCCGACAACCCACAGGCCACTGTTTTTACATACTGAGATATGTTCTTCTTCTTCTCTGCAGTTGTGCTTCTAACTTCACCCTGTTTGGAGCTATAGGAATATGCTGGGAGAGGCCAAAGGCTAACAACAGCTTTGGCCTTTTTGCGTGACTGAGGGCACACAGTTCTTCCATACTGTGATTTGTTCTTACCTGAGCTTAGACGAGTCTGTGATGCGTGCCCGTGGAAGAGCATGGTAGCTTCCAAATTCACCCCCGTTTGGAGCTAGAGGGAATGCATTGGGAGAGGCCAAATGCTAACAACATCTTAGCACAAAGACCAGACAGGTACCTTTTAACTCGTCTAAGGCAAGAACACATCTCAGTATGCAAAAATGGTGGCCTGTTCCTTTAAGGTGAGGGCCAATGATTGTATATGTCTCTCTAATCCACAACACAACTGAGTTAGAGATATCGGACTAATGGCACCTCTGCTCAATGGTCAATTTTCTGAATAATGAGACGTCGGACCAATGGGTTGTCGGACCAATGGCATGGTACTTCCTGTCCTGTTATTTCCCTATGAGTTTGTAGCAGCGCCTTGTCTATAAATAATGAATAGCTCAAGATTACATGGCAGGCAGTGAGTTACTGATGGACAGTCACTAGCATCATGTTAGAAACATAAGTTCAAGCTAACGGCTAACAATAAATAGAATAGCACGAAGATTTTGAACGAGCTGCTCAAAAAATAACATCATCATTAGCTCTAAGATGAACAGTCTTGCCTCAATAAACAGACGTTTCTTGAACTATTTGTTGATTTGTGCAAGACATCACTAATCCTTATTGGGAAAATAGCGGAGGAGAGGAGGCTGTGATATCGTCCCTGATATGAGATAACCCTGTCCGCTCTGTTGCAGGAAAGTCATGGAAACGCGCCCTCTCAAGATAATTGTCATTGAGCCAAAACACAACAGTCTAAGAGGCCTGGTTTGATATCCAAAGAGCGTACAATGGCCTCTATAAGTGCTGCTGGTCTGACTCTGATCTCTCTGCTGTTTCCTTCATTTTGACATGCACTAAAAGACTGTGGGCCCGATCTTGTGCATCAAAACGGAGACGATAGCGTGACATTTTGCGCTCAGTCGGAGCACACTTTGTGATCTTGCCACTCCAGCGCATTTAAGTGGGTGGAGACACACACATTTTCCTCCAACCAGATTGACTCCGCGTCCAGGAGAGTGGTTGTGTGTCGTGAACATGTGCTTTTGTTTTGCTTCGCGTTCACGCCAAGTGCGGGCCAATCCGCGCCACAGCGGACGCTGTAGCTCTTTTTCTCTCGAGACGTGAACATCGTTTAGCTCACGATGGGGTAAATAAAGTTTTTAGTGCGACCTGTGAGAGCCTAAGGCTTAAGAAAGAACGCAAGCCAGCGCAATGTAAACGAGGAAGTGAATGTCCGCCGTGTTTCCATCAGTGCAGTCACCTCCTGTTGTGACGCCCCTCACAGGTGGCGGAGGCGAATGGCACATTTAGCGCCGCCACTCGGAAAATAATTTGCCAAGAGCCTGCGCCGCCCCGTGCGCCGCCACAAGATCTGGCCCAATGATTTAAATGAAAGAAGACATATTAAGAACAAAATGTAAATGCAAACAGATTACGAGTTTATGCGAGGAATAACAGCCTTAACTGCTCTGTCTTTGGTCTCCACATGCATTGCGCTATTTCATCCTTTTAAGTAAATTGACGACCGCAGACGAGGAACATGTCATGCTGCAGTTCAGCTTTGAAGATGCTCCAAACAATTCTCTCTTCATTTCAGTTTGGCACAAGTTTCCCCTTGCACATATTTCACTTGCATTTCCCACAGGTGCTTTATGATCATCCCTCTCACACCAGGACCTTGGGTTGTGGATATAAAATGGAATATTTATTGCGTGTCCCATATCTTAGTGGGTTGTTTTAGCTAAAATGCTTATACATAACATCTTGAACTAGGATGAAATAGTACAGTTGATTGTAGGGGTGGGAACCTCTAGGTACCTCACACTTCGATATGATACACGATACATGGCTCACGATAACAATAATCTCACGATATGCTAATAATACGATAATCAATATATTGCACAAAAATAACCTACGACACATCCTGATTTTTAACCTTTTTTTTCTTTAACGTAGAACATGTTATTCAGGATTTACAGGATTTGTTTTCAAGTGCATTTTCCCCTTTTGAAGAAGAAAAAAATAAGTGGATAAGAATAATGTATCCTGACTTACAACACACTGAAAATGGGGCTATAGATCTGTCATTGGCATCACTTCATTTACATTTAGATAAACAAGAAACCAGACCTGTTGTCCAAAAGGAATAAATCGATCCCAAAGTAATCTTATTTATGGCGACCATGGGTGTAAAATATGTGGGGGATAGATACAGACGGCATCTCTGGAATCGCCCATATATGGTCATTTTAAAAAACAGTTAGGGGGGAAAACAATTTGGAGAAAAATCTAAACTTTCTCTAATTATTCAAAAACTACTTAAACAAATGCTGAAATATGAATATAGTTTTCTACTAAATAAAGATACAAAGACATGGAGAGGAGCAACAGCGCATAAATACATAAATAATGGAGAATGCTAACAGGAAGCTTCATGTTAGCATTGAGCTAATGCTAACAGCTATCTAGCGGTAGCTACAACTGCCGTTTTTTCACTTCTCCTGAACAATCTGCTGTGAGAAAATATCCATATGGGCCCGATTTAGACTTGACTTTATTTGTATGTAATAAATTACTTTGTATTTTGTCAGAAAATGGCTAAAAAGAGTGAAAAATTGTGTTTCCCAAAAGATTCTATTTAACCTCTCAGTGAGGCCACGCCCTCTTCTATGACGAGATGCCGTCTGTATCTATAGGGCGGAACAAAAATTCTTGATCATTATTGGCCTCTATTGACTGAAAGCAGAGGAGCACTGCTACCTCATTAATATGCATGATGTCGATCGTTAATATGCAAGATGTAAAGTGTCGTATCATCCTGCAAAATATCGTGATGTATCGCAAAATTTATATATTTTCACACCCCTAGCAGCACGAGTCAGGGGGGAAAGAACAGGAACACTTTTGCAGAAACCCAAAAGAAACAAGAAGAAAGAACATGACACAACCGGACACATAAAATGGAGGGCAATTAAAATGCAGTGATCCCAAAGGTCTTCTTCTACTTCAAATCTCTGCATATTTCAAGGCTGTATTGTTTGAAAGCAAATTAATTTCAGGGGAACTCTAATCAAGTTGTTTATTCAGCCAGTTTGTTGAATGTCCCTTTAGTCAAACGTCCTTTTAGAATCTCAGTCCTTCACATGATTTAAATTTGCTCTCAGCCCGACAGATAATGAGTCGTGATTGTGTGAACGAGAACGCCGTGGTTTCCTATCACCGGCAGCAGCGGGACATCGGTCTGGGCCTCCAGCCGAGCACAGCGGCGCGCACACTTCTTCATTTATTTCACAGCCGCACTCGCGCCCGTGTTTGTAAAGAAGCGCTGTACCTTCATCAGTGAAAGCGAAAAAAAAAACCTTGATTCATCTTTTCCACATTAAAGATAGAAAACATAATGGGGAGATCTGAATGCAGTGTTCAGTAAGTGCAAAAGAGCGTTATTGAAAGCGGAGAATGAGAAAAATCCAAGGTTATATTTGCAAAAGTGAAAACATGGGACAAAGGAGTAAAGTTCTCTGTGAAAGATAAGTGTTGTTGAGAGCATTCTTGCTAACTTGAAAATGGCTGAACTGTTGAGCATAGTTTAGAGTTGACACATACGCAGACGGAAAGTTGAAAGAGTGGTTCGTGCTTCTGCCTTTTGTAAGCAAAAAGGTTGTGGGGCCAAAGAGTTGACAGATATGGAGTTTTTTTCCCCCGTCAGTTTCTAAATGCTACGTTTCACCACCTAAGAACCGTAGTAACTGTGGCTGCGGCTGACGCTGGCAGGAATCAAATGAGCTGAATAGAGGAGGTCGCCATCTTGAGAAAAAGTGCAGCTGATAATCATTCAGCCACGAGTTCAAATGTCATCTCAAACAACATAGACAGACTTTATTGTGTGTCCCCCGAAGGTAACAGAAATTCTTCTTTGGCAGGCTCAAACACACTTCCATAAAATCTTTCCTTAATCTTAGTGATGTGACTCACTGACTCTTGTGATTCTCAACTAGAAAATCATCTTAAAAAGGGATGTCCAGCCTTTTCTACCTTTTGAGCTACTTTTATGTAACAAAAACGTCAAAGAGCAATTTTGAAGACACGTGTGCAAACTTTTTGACGGAGATATTTCAACATAATTCCAGAAAATGAATTGATTTTTGTCCTTACACTTAACTTTAACCTGTTACTTATAGGGTAAGGGTTATGATTCGGGTTAGGAACGGCACATGTGATGGAAGTTGTGTTTCACTCACAGATCTTACACATAGTTTTAGAAACTAGAGGGTCTTGGCTGTAAGGCAGGGGTGTCCAAACTTTTTTCCTTGGGTGCTGCATATTGAAGTGTAAATGCTATGGAGGGGCCACAGATCAGTGTTCAGAGCAGTCTAACATTCAAATGTGTGCTTTCAAAAAAGGTTCCACAAACCTTTATTTAGGATTTCAACCTTAAAAGAACAGGCCACCGTTTTTACATACTGAGATATGTTCTTACCTTAGCTTAGACGAGTTGATGTGTGACGCTCGTGTCTTTGCGCGTGCGCTCAGTCACGCCAATGTTGTTAGCATTTAGCCTCTCCCAGCATAGTTATAGCCCCAAACTGGTAACTGTATTTAAATATGGAAAACGTGGAACAGCCTGGTAGCTTCTAACATCACCAGTTTGGAGCTATACCTTTGCTGGGAGAGGCTAAATGCTGACAGCATTTGCGTGACTGTGCACACACACAAAGACCAGACAGGTACGCATCAACTCGTCTAAGCTAAGGTAAGAACTTATCTCCCTATGTAAAAACGGTGGCCTTTAAAGCCAGCTCTGTCTCAAAATAAAATGTTAGTTTATGAGCTTTTAATCCTGTTGACTTATTGTAAAATTACCTTCTACCTGGGGATGGTTGCCGAGTTAATAAGAAGCTTGAGGGCTACATTATGCCCCTGGGCCACACTTTGGGCACCACCGCTGTAAGGTCTCAAGTCCCTAATTCTACCATTTTAACTGATATTTTGTAATTTCTCTTGTAATTTTATACAAAACTGCTTTTCATCTCATCTGTCCAATGACTTCCTGCATACTAACGTGCATCTTATCCACTTATTCCATTACAAAACTAAAGCACGTAGACCCGATGCCTCTGACAAACAAAACACTTTCTCATCAGCGTTTCACTTCAGTGGTTTTTCATTTCCCCCTTTGTCTAATCTTGTCTTTAGCGTCTTGGAGGAATCTTAAATTGTAGCTTTCGCCGTATCTGTCCTGATGCGACCGTGCGTGGGAGTACATGAGCATTGAGCGCTGAACCAGGGGCATGTCCAGATCTTTTCAGTGGAGCGGCTCAGCAGTGCTACTTATTATTACTTTTCTTTTCAGGATGGCAACAGGGCTGGCCTAATGGTCATTCAGGGGGCTCCCTAAAAGCGTTTTACTTTATATGGTTATACTTTACAAACTATGGTAATTTTTTTGGGTTGAAATATGAATGAATGAATGAATGCTAAACAGACACCCCTTCGTGAATTCGCAAAATGGAGAGAAAGGGCAAAGGAGACGGGCTAAAGGAGTTTGAGATTGGGCCGTATTCTAGCCTATAGCCCAGGGTTCCATGGGGGTCAAAATATATCGGGAGTGTATTGCCTGGGTCCATAAACTAAAGCTCCAGTGAAATATGTTTTGATTGGGAAAATACTGTTGAGGAAACTTTTTTAATTAATGAATAATCAGCTGGACTGTAGCCTCATAAAAACGGCTTTCACTTGTATTTCACTTTACAAGCCTGTGTCACAGGTTTCTGCTACACTGTAGTCATTATTTATTCACTCCACACTCGGTGGTGGTAAGCTACTATTGTAGCCACTGCCGCCCTGGGGCAGACTGTCCACTTACCACGTGGCTATACGTTTTTTAAGTGTGACATCACAACTTCCGCTTCCGGGTCCTAGCAGACCGGCTAATGTGCAAGAAAAAAACATAAAAAACTCTTAAAAACAACAATCAATATTTCTGAAACTCAACGGAGAGTTACTGAACCTACTTATTTCTCAGACTCATTTGCCAAAAATGGCTAATGGAATGGAAATGGCTATGACAGCATGACAGAAATGGCTAACCTACTGCTTAAACAGCATTATTTACTAAAGTCACTACTTCCTGGGTTAGCGTAGCTGCTGCACCGTTAGCATTTATCTCTGCTAACTTGGATGTACCGATTTTGGTAATTATTACTTTTATAGCAGTAGGTACAGGATTTTTGGCTAATGGGCCTGATAAATAAGTATGTTCAGTAACTCTCTGTTGAGTTTCAGAAATATTGACTGTGGTATTGAAGAGTCTTTTGTAGATTCTCGCACATCTGCGAACCCGGACGTAGAGCTGTGACGTCACCACTTAACAAACATATAATGTGTTGTTTATTCCTGATCTCTTGTTACGTCAGTGCCCTCTGCTGGACACGTGTGGAATTCTTGCAGTTCTTTGTTAAGTTGCCCCCTAGTGGCTGCAGTGAGAATTCTGGCTATTCCTTTAAAAGTTCATAACTCCGCACAGGAATGGTCTATAGATGTACTTTTTTTTTTTTCACATACTCAGGGGACGGATTAAATCATCTCATCATTTTCCAACAAACCAAAACAAACACACATTGTCTTCATACAGCTGATCAGTTTTGTGATAGATGCTGTTCCCTTGGCAACCACAGTAACTGCTTTAACCTCTTAACGCCCATCTGAACCGAGCACATTTTCTACAGTTTGGCTTTACCCAAATCTGAAAACTTCTTGAAAAAAGCGTCGAAAACAAGGGTTAAAATGCAACAAAAAAGTGACAAAAATGCGGCGACAACAAAAGTCTTGCCTGCGACGTATCTAGCGTTGCTCTGATTGGTTGCTGCCGTGTGTCAATCACGCCCACCGGGAAATCGTTGAGATCATGCTCGCTCCTAGACTATATGTCTTTGAAATATCTATGACAAAGCATGTAGTTTGGCAGGCCAGGGAAACAGAAGTTTGTTTTAAAGGCCTTAACTTTCAAATGAAGCGTTACACTGTTACTCACCAGTCGAGAAGCTTTTAGATTTGGGTAAAGCCGAACAAGCATTTTTTTGTTGTTGTGGTGTTTGTTGTATCACTGTTGCTCATCTGCCACGTTTTATTCGCCCTGTTACTGCTTCTTTGTCGCTTTTTTGTCTTTTTTCGTTGAGTTTTCATCCCCGTTTTCGTTGCTATATTGACGCTTTCTTTGAGAAGCCTTTAGATTTGGGTAAAGCCAAACTACAGAAAATGTGCTTGATTCAGGCAGGGGTTAAGGGTCTGCTAATATTTAATTATGTATTCCACATCAGTCCTCAAAACATAAGCGTTCATAAAAATGAGCTCATTGTTGAACAAAGGTTTGGGACACCTGTTGTACGGGAAGGTGAATGAATAATTGTCTCTTATGGACGCGCTCTGGGTGACTTGGGTCCGTTGAAAGCTGCAGTCCAAATAAACTGCCCCGTGTGTGTTTTGTCTACAGCTGCAGGAGCAGACGAAGTCGCAGTGCTGCTGTCTGCTGCTGGTATCGGAGGACAACCACCAGCTCTTCTGCCAGGTACAACACACTCATCATTACCTCGTTCACTGGTCCTCAGGAGGCCAATTACACACCTCCAAATTCAATTGAACACATAGCACGCCACAGTAATGGGACGCTAATGTGCAGAGAGTAAATAGAATTATGCCCCAATCAGAGGCGCACTTTAAACACAGGGTTTTTCTGTAATGCTCGGTTTTATAAGCTTTTAATGAATTATAAAGTTTGTACTGAGCAGTGGTGCAATTACGTTAACAAAGTCTCAAGATCCTGAAACACAATTATTTTCACTTTGCATTTAACAAGTTTTAATCAATTCGCCAACATTTCGATGATAATCTCTTTAATAAGAAGAAAAGTGAATTAAGAAAAAGCCACAACAGTTAAAAACAACTTTCTAATGGTTTCTCCTGAATTCAACTGGAAGTGACTGAGCACCTCTCCTGTTTCGGTGAATGCAAATTGTTGCCCTATTTTAAGAAAGACAAAAATATCCATGCACTTACCTGTGCTCTACTGGGATACAGTCAAGACCCACCATAATCCTGGGGGTCCAAGTCATGACCTAAATAAGATTTGAATTTCTTATATAATATCATGTAAAGTACTATATTTTTCACACAAATTAATAAAGTTTTCTAGTTCCATTTAGCTACAGAGCAAACATTTAGCTTTCCAGGTACCAGCAGAACTATATACCAAGATCGAATTAAACTGGACTAAAACATGTCTAAACCTGAACCAAACTGTAATTCAACCTGAAAGACTCACAGAAACAGAGTGAAGAGAGTTTTAATGGACATGAATCATGATTGTGGCTCAGACCCCGGTGGAAGACTGAATTAACGATATGAATTACAGTCTGGACACCGGTGGAGGTAGAGGATGAGACCTGGGGGTGTCCAGTGCACAACGACAAGCAGAGCTGAGCTGAGGAGAGGCCAGACGGAGGAGGGGCGGAGGGGGGTTGCAGCACAGATGGGAAACAGCCGAGTGATGGACGAGCTAAAGAAGGGGATCCTGGGTGATGAATGGCTGGAGCTATATTGTGCAGCTGCAGTGATAGGCTGTTCCGAAGGTCTGGCTTGAGATGGAGCTACAGTATAATTGGATGATTAGTGAGGAGCTGCAGGTAGACCTTGCAGGAGGAGGAGGAGGAGCTGTTTGTAGACCTTGCAGGAGGAGGAGGAGGAGGAGGAGGGGGAGCTGTAGGTAGACCTTGCAGGAGGAGGAGGAGGAGCTGTTTGTAGACCTTGCAGGAGGAGGAGGAGGAGGAGGAGGGGGAGCTGTAGGTAGACCTTGCAGGAGGAGGAGGAGGAGCTGTTTGTAGACCTTGCAGGAGGAGGAGGAGGAGGAGGAGGGGGAGCTGTAGGTAGACCTTGCAGGAAAAGGAGCTGTAGGTAGACCTTGCAGGAGGAGGAGGAGGAGGAGCTGTAGGTAGACCTTGCAGGAGGAAGAGTAGCTGTAGAGGAGAAGAAGAAGAAGAAGAAGAAGAAGAAGAAGAAGAAGAAGAAGAAGAAGAAGAAGAAGAAGAAGAAGAAGAAGAAGAAGAAGAAGAAGAAGAAGAAGAAGAAGAAGAAGAAGAAGAAGAAGAAGAAGAAGAAGAAGAAGAAGAAGAAGAAGAAGAAGAAGAAGAAGAAGAAGAAGAAGAAGAAGAAGAAGAAGAAGAAGAAGAAGAAGAAGAAGAAGAAGAAGAAGAAGAAGAAGAAGAAGAAGAAGAAGAAGAAGAAGAAGAAGAAGAAGAAGAAGAAGAAGAAGAAGAAGAAGAAGAAGAAGAAGAAGAAGAAGAAGAAGAAGAAGAAGAAGAAGAAGAAGAAGAAGAAGAAGAAGAAGAAGAAGAAGAAGAAGAAGAAGAAGAAGAAGAAGAAGAAGAAGAAGAAGAAGAAGAAGAAGAAGAAGAAGAAGAAGAAGAAGAAGAAGAAGAAGAAGAAGAAGAAGAAGAAGAAGAAGAAGAAGAAGAAGAAGAAGAAGAAGAAGAAGAAGAAGAAGAAGAAGAAGAAGAAGAAGAAGAAGAAGAAGAAGAAGAAGAAGAAGAAGAAGAAGAAGAAGAAGAAGAAGAAGAAGAAGAAGAAGAAGAAGAAGAAGAAGAAGAAGAAGAAGAAGAAGAAGAAGAAGAAGAAGAAGAAGAAGAAGAAGAAGAAGAAGAAGAAGAAGAAGAAGAAGAAGAAGAAGAAGAAGAAGAAGACACGCGCTCCGGTCTTCAGAAGGCCTTGTTAAACAAATTAAATACATCTCCTTTATCCAGTGGCTCTTTTCTGCACATTACTTGGTGTAAAGTTTGAAGTGTCAAGAGCATAAATGTTTGATGAGGTGAAGCTGGTGTGTAAGGTGGCAGGTATACTAAGAGCTGATTAATAACAAACACTCCCTCTAATGAACAAGCCAATCACTGTCCAGCATAACTTCCTCAACATTAATCTCACTAATGCATCGTATCAATCACGGCTGTCTTTGTTTTTAGGTTGTAGGAGACAAGGTTCTGGAGGAAGAGATCAGCTTCCCAGTGAGTATTCTTCTGCTTGAGGTCCTCTCTGCGTATAATTCCTCATTTTAGCTGGTTCTCTTCATTAATTTCTGCAAACATTCCCAGAATAATGCAGGATTTCGTGGGTAATTCACATGTGTGAGCTTCTATGGCCTGGTGCGCCAAATCCTGTTAGGGAGGTGCTCCTTCTGCGCCTCCTAAAGCTGCTCTGATATTGGTTTCACTCACTGACACCATCGACCTCCCACTTGTAATCTCTCATAATCCCCGGCGGGGCTTATAATTAAGAAATTTGGGTGAGGAACGTAATCATCTTCCTCTGGGTGCCGCGCTCCCTCTTCGCGAGAGCAGTCCTTGCATTTTTAAACAGGCTTTCTATTATGATGCGGAGCGAGCGCGGAGCAGGGAAGAAATTAAGTGTGAAATCTGGATGTAGATAGATATTAGAGCACAAATAAACACAGCGCTGGTTTGTTATTGGTGTTAAATTAACAAGAGAGAAGGCAGACATGATTTATTAGCAATTTGTACGTCGGGAAAAGGCGCTATAGAAATCGGAGCAGCCAGGTTCAAAGTGCGGCACGGGGGCTAGTCATGGCAAAAAGACTGACTATGCCGTTGCTTTCTTTCAATTAGAATGAGTTTCTTTTAATTAGATACTGTAAAACTTATAGTAAAGGTTTTTGCTTGTCCTTGCGTTAAATGCTTATAATAAATCCGTCTTGTGTAGCTCATGTTCGGACGCTTTGGTCAAGTCGTGGAGAAGAAGAAGTCCATTTCTCTTCAAGACATCAGTGCCGTAAGTCGATGAATATCCCTCCTCGTCTCAATCTTCCTGCTGATCCTCAGTAATCGTCTGTGCTTGATGTTGCAGGAGGAGCGCAGGCAGCTGTCCAGCATGCTCGGCTGTGAGATCACGTCCATGCTGTGTGTCCCTGTGGTCAGCAGAGCCACAGGACACGTGGTGGCTATGGCCTGCGCCTTCAACAAGCAGGGAGGGAAAAGGTACGGCCTGTGTCACACATACACTCATATTCTGTTAAAATATGGTTTATTTTCCTCCGATAGCCAGATGTTCCACCGCTGTCTTATTAAAATGTCCAGGTGGCTTATGGTGAGGGGTCCTGGTCCAGGCCCTGGTGAGCTCACAGAAAAAGGAATTGTGTCTGTAGGTGTTCCTGTAGCTAGGTTTGGGTAAGATTTGGTTTGTGGTGGATCTGGTTGAACGCTGGGTCTTGGGACCAGAGCAGACAGTGAGGCCGATGGGCAGTTGTTGAGCAGATGGAAGTAGAGCTTTATCCAATGGCTCAGAGCATAGTTCTGGAACGCCAAGGCACCAGACTGTGATTGAGCAGTGCAGTGCGGTCCAACCAATGAGCCCGTGGTGGATCTTGTATGCTCTGTTGTGGAGTCTAGCCACAGGTTCAAGCACTTTCTTTGTCGTGAGCGTCCAAACTGGGAGACAGTACGACAGGGTGTAAAGTACGATGGCATGCAAGTAGTGACAAACATGCTCTGATCTTGTTCTTTGTTGGGTTTTGTATGTGGACACCTTATGTAAGGTGAGAGGGTAAGGGTAACCCCTTACCAATTTTATTCGAAAGAAATTATTAAATGCTATTCCAATTGTACACTGTATACTACAAAAATGGTGATATCACTTCATTCATGTAAATTATCGCAAGGCTATGGGAACCCAGGGTGCTGAGGGTGCTGCAGCGTCCCCTGGTGTATGGTTTTCTTATTGCAGGTGTAACATGTAAAGGCTAGGCGGTTGACTGCGAAAGCTAGAATGCACAGAAGATGGTTCGTCACGGAGCCTGGGTTGTGAATGAGTATACCAGAGTCATGGATTTCAGTTTCAGTGTCTGTATTTTTCAAGCACATGACGGAACAACATGAGTACAGGAACACAAAATAGTTTGGACAGTTCGAGGGCGGAGCAACGCGCCGCCAACGAATGGGAGGGGAAAACAACCCAAATAAAAGGGGAAAGGGGGAAAAAAAACCCGTCCCGATATGTCCCACAACCGGAATAGAGTTCGAGTTGAGCGGTAATCCAGTTAGGGCAGAGTTCAAACGTATCGGATGGATGTGTGTTTTGCTAATCCTACCACATATAGGTCCGAGGGTTCGTAGCTCGCCATCTCGTTAGGAGTCCTCGAGTTGGGACGATCGAGAGTTCAAGAGTTCATGGGGTAGGATTGGACTTTGTTGGTTCCATACAAAAAACCTGACCTACAAGGCCAAAAACACAGGTTAAGTAACCTAGTTACTAAAGTAACCAACGAAATAAAGTAAATCAATATCAATAAATAAATCAATCAATAGGCATAAACATACATGCTGAATGCAAATGCATATTACACTCATGTGTAATGATGTTACCCCACACTGTGAATTGTATCTGAAAGTTGTGTTCAGAATCAAAACAACTCAAATCACATTGAGAAAAATAATAAACAAAGTGCACCTTTAAATTCAGTGGTCGAATAATCCAAACACAAATGCAGAGTTTGGTATTCGAATTGGTATTGCGCAATATTCAGGAAAGGATCTACGTAGCTACGTTAAAATCAATGGGCTTCAATGGCCACCAAACATGTAACCATTTCAGCGGTAGTCACGAAAAGTGACAAAAAACGCTCAAAAGGGCAATAATTCTTTAGATTAGCGAAGAAGCTAATAGTTTAAAGCAATGCCTACAATTCGGCTTTCACGATAGAACAAACAAACAATTTACCTTTGAGTTTTAGAATGTTTAGCGCGGAGTCTCCAGGCGCGGCCCGACGTCTAAACACAGCGGAACCAGACAGGGGCTCTGGTTGAGGAACGGCAGCAACTATAGTCAAAGTAACGCTTCCGTGAGCAATCACACGGCAAAACGAGACATAATATAGGTTGAGAAGCGGATGGCAAAAGACTTACCTAGGATTCAGAACTTGAATCGCTAAGCTTGGAGCGTGTCGTTCATTTGTTTGGGGACGCCGAAATATCATGCCACAGCCACAGTGGAGACGGAGAGGAAGTGAACCCGCGTGACCCGTAACTTGTAGGAAGCTGGAAGTTTAGGGTGGCGCAGGAAGTGGACCCGCAAAAATAAAAGGCTCTACTAAATGCGGGTTACAGGTTCCCCCCCTATACCCTTGTACGGCCTCGGACATGCAGGAGGCTGACAGCACACAGCGCCATCACAGGGAGCAGAGGTCGGAGGGGCCCCATCTAGTTGGAGAGCAGAGGCAAACGCAGTGCTGAGCCCATGGAACAGGGACTGAATGCTATGCAGAAGCGGATTCCCAAGCGTCGAATACTGCAGGCGACTAGGCGGCCGACGAACTCGAACAGAACGTTGTGCTTGGGGTTCAGAGTCTGGGCTAGACAGTTCAGGTACAGGGGATGATTCGGAAGCACTTGAAAGGTTGACCGGCTCCTGAGCAGATACAGGTCCTGGATCAGAGGAGGTGCTTTCCTCTGGGGGCAGCTCAGGGCCATCAGCAGCATCAAAGCTAGAGTCATTCGAAAGTTCCGCATCCACACACTGCTCATGTAGTTCTGGGTCAGAGTCAATCGTAGGTTCAGGTCCAGACTCCACTATCCTTTCCACTTCAGCAGTTTCTTCAGAGGCAGGCTGTGAACGCTGGCCAGGCGGAATCACAGACAGGACGACGGGAGGAACTGCAAGCGCTGGAACAGGGAAATCCACCACAGTGGTAATGCAGGTGGGAGAGGAGCTAGAGGTGTCAGGCAAGTAAGGTATGAACAGTTCTTGCAGATCATCCTCAGGGTCTGGAGAATCAAAGCTTTCAGGGATCACTGGAGGCGATAACTCAACTGAGGTGGTCTTTGCTAGTTCAGGCTTGGAAGCTGGCGACAAGTAGCCACAAGGCAGCAACAAATCTCGGTGGAGAGTTCTGATGGGGCGATCTTTGCTTTCGGGTTTGACTGTGTATACTGGAAGAGTGCCGGCTCTCTTCTGGACGATATACACATCTGGCTCCCATCGATCCGCGAGTTTGTGCTTGCCTCGGAGGTTGACATTTCTGACCAGAACTCTGTCTCCAACAAAGAGTTCTGAAGCCGTGACGTGCTTGTCGAATCGGAGCTTGTTCCTCCCCATAACCTTTTCAGAATTCTCGACGGCAATCCTATAGCTGTCTTCCAGATGTGACTTAAGCTTTTCAATATACTGCGAGTGTGACGTAGACGGTTTTTCAGACACAGGCAGCCTAAAAGCCAAATCAACGGGAAGGCGGGGTTGTCGACCGAACATAAGTTCATATGGGGAGTATCCTGTGACGTCATTACGAGTACAGTTGTAAGCATGTACAAGCGGCTTGACGAAATCTTTCCAGTGTGCTTTATCCTGATCTGGTAGAGTGCCCAACATGTTCAGCAGAGTCCGATTGAATCGTTCCACAGGGTTGCCACGAGGATGGTAAGGTGTGGTCCTGATTTTGTGGATTCCGGCCATTTGACAGAGCTCTTTGATAGTGTGAGATTCGAAATCGCGCCCTTGATCACTATGGAGTCGCTCCGGGATCCCGTAATGGACCAGGTAGTTGTCCCATAGGGCTTTCGCAACCGTCTTGGCTCGTTGATTCGGGGTGGGCACCGCTACAGCGTACTTTGTGAAATGGTCCGTTATGACGAGGACATCTTTTGTGTTACTCCGATCTGGTTCAATAGATAAAACAAGTTCTAGAGGCCTGGATGTTCTGATGTTGACAAGGGGTGCAGCTTTTTCTGGTTGTGCTTTCCGTCGAATGCATCGTTCACATCTTTTAATCCGGTCACAGACGTAGACAGACATGCGTGGCCAGAAGAAACGGGATCTGATAAGGTCCAGTGTTCTCTCTGTGCCCAAGTGACCCATTTGATCGTGAAGCTGGAAGAAGACATCAGGCCGACATTCCTCCGGAAGGACGAGTTGGTAACTGGGCTCCCCGCCGATAGTCCTCCTCCTGACGAGAACATTATTATGGAGCTCCAGACGTGGAAGCTCTCGCAGGAGTAATGGCAGATCGGGGAGTTGTTCCCTCAGAGATGGCGGCGGAGTCTCTCCTCTCTCCAACTGAGCCACAATGTGCTGAAGGACCGGATCAGCTCGTTGCTTGGCAGCAATCTCAACATCAGAGAGGGATGGCACAACGAGGGAAGAGAACTGCAGATCATTTACAAAACTGTCTGGCAGGCTGTCAGTGGTGGTGGAGAGCGTTTGCACAAGAGCAACAACTTGGTCTGGGTCAGGTGAGCTGTACACCAGGTGTCTGTCACATACGGCTTGGACGGAATGCTGGTCGATAGACACACAGAATGGATCCTCGAGGTGTTGTTCTGTGAACTTCAGAATTCTCTCTCTCTCCTTCTGGGATAGGGCATCCTCTAATAGTTCAGCATGAGGTCGCCGAGAGAGTCCGTCAGCATCAGCATTCAACTTCCCAGCTCGATATACAATCTTGAATGCAAAGGTTGACAGGGCGGAGAGCCATCGGTAGCTGGTAGCATCCAATTTTGCAGAAGTCAGCAAATATGTTAAAGGATTACTATCAGTCACTACAGTGAACTCCGATCCGTACAAGTAGTCGGTGAATTTCTCCGTGACCGCCCACTTGAGCGCCAAAAACTCAAGTTTATGTGCGGAGTATCTGCTTTCACCGCGTGAAAGGCCTCTGCTAGCATATGCCACCACCCGGTTTCGTCCATCATCCTCTTGATACAATACTGCACCAAGGCCAGTACAGCTTGCATCCGTGTGCAAGATGTAGGGTTTCCTCGGATCAGCAAAGGCGAGGACTGGTGCAGCCGTGAGCTTCTGGATTATCTCCTCGAAGGCTTGCTGGCAAGCAGGGGTCCAACGGTCAGCAAATAGTTCTTTTGGGTTCAGGTAATGTTGCAACTTCCCCACTTGTTTGGACTTTTTCTGGCTGGGCGGATATCCGGAAGTTAGCTCGTTGAGGGGTCTGACAATGGAAGAATACCCCTGCACAAACCGCCGGTAGTACCCTGCAAAACCAAGGAATGATCTGAGTTCTTTGAGGTTTTGCGGGACAGGCCAGGTCGTTAAAGTTGCAATCTTGTCGGGGTCGGTCTTCACACCATCGGTTGAAACAACATGCCCAAGGTAGCGAACCGACGTCTGGAAGAAAACACATTTTTCGACGGATAACTTCAGTCCAAACTCCTTCAGGCGTTGGAGCACTTTCATCAAACGTCGCTCATGCTCTTCCAGTGTTGGTGCAAACACAAGCAGATCATCAATGAACACCAGCGCTTCTTTCAAATTCAAGTCTCCCATGCACCGCTCCATGAGACGTTGAAAGGTGCTTGGGGCATTAGTCACCCCTTGAGGCATACGGTTGAATTCATAAAATCCAAGTGGACATACGAACGCCGTCTTGCTCTTGTCGCTTTCCTCCATCTCTATCTGGTAGTACCCAGATTTCAAGTCCAGCGTAGAGAACCATGTGGAGCCAGCGAGTGCTGAGAATGTGTCTTCCAGCTTCGGCAGTGCGTACGCATCCCGGATCGTCTGTGCATTCAACCTGCGATAATCGATACAGAGTCGTACAGAACCATTTTTCTTTCGCACCACAACTATCGGGGAAGCAAAGGGTGAGTTAGATTCACGTATAACCCCAGATTGTAACAGTTCATGTATGTGATTTCGAACAGCATCCACATCTTGAGGGTGTATCGGTCTTGGTCGTTGCTTGAAAGCAGTTGGATCGGAAAGCTTGATGTCATGCTTGACTTTGTCCGTACAGCCAAAATCGAGTTCATGCTTTGCGAACACCTCAGGTATACTGTCGAGCATGGCTGTTACACGTTGCTTCCATTCAGCTGAAAGCGATGACTCTCCGAAGTTGTAGTTCAGCTTGGTCGGAATTGGTTCTGTACAGTGGGAAGGTTGATGAACGCTTTGCTCTTTATGCAAGATGGTCTGGATGGCACTTAACTCCGCGATGGCTGCTCTGGCAGGAATCACAACGTCGTGGTCAGATTCGTTGGTGATTACCACTGGTAGATGGACAGGCTGGACTGGAGGTAGGTCGACAAGACTAGATTTCACCATCAAACCACCGGGCAACGAGAAAGAGGTCGGATGTTGGATTAGCACTTCTTTCTCACCTCGCAAGAACGGACAAACAGCATGCGCGTCCAGCACGACAGTCTTCCGGGCAGGAATGGTCTGTGGGATGGTGGACAGCAGCTTCAAAACACCATGATAGTCGTCGGTTGTTAGCTTGCGTCTTATTTCCAGAATCTTGTGCACCGCCTTGTATCCAAAAGGCACGGGATGAAACTCGGAGCGTGATAAACAGTGCTGGTCATAGAGGACATCTAGAGTGTTGGTGCCAATCAGAACAGGGGGCTGTGTCGTTCGCAGGTCCGGTACGACCAAAGCTAGGGTGTCGATGTCCATTTCTTCTCCCATGAACTCAGGTGGGAAGGTCAAACAGAGTTCCACATACCCGATGTAAGGCACACATTGTCCATTGGCACCCTCTACCTCCAACAGATTATTCAATGGCTTTATTTCATGGTCTGAGAGGTAAGTATTGTAGAAGGAATGTGAAACTGTGGTGACTTGGGACCCCGTGTCAAAAAGGCAATGAAAGTTGGTCCCTCCAATCTTGATCTCACCAGTACTTCTTGTGCCCACCAACCCCTTGGGCAATGGGCAATGGGGTGATGAATGTTTAACGTGGGGACAGTCATTGGTTGCAGCTCCTGCTTGTCCCTCGGCAGAAGCTGCTTCTAGTTTGATGGCTTCCCCTTTTCCCAGGATTGCTGCTTGCATTTAAGCTGGCGGCGTTTTTCTTCCACCAGGCTGGGATTTGGCTGCTTGGGACAGTTGGGAACTATGTGACCATCCTCTCCGCACTGGAAACAAAACCAAGGCTTTGGCCTTTGACCTTGACCAGGTTTAGAGTTCTTCTTGTTCGACTGGGTGCCTGATTTAGCAGAGTTCTGAGCCAACAAGGCGGACATCTGGCTTTGAAGTTGAAGCATCTGTGTTTTCAGTTCCTCAATAGCACTCGAGGAATGGTCACATGTCCATGCACTAGTGCTATGAGTTTGCAAGTTTGCACGGTGCTTCACTGATGGAATGTGTTTCTTCATTAGTGTCTCTTTCGCCAACTGCCTGTCTTCTTCAGTTCTGAGCATAAACAACAGCTCTGAGAACGGAGGTGGTCGGTCTCTTTTCTGCTCCAGTTGCAACTTGTTTATCACGCCGTTGTCCCAGCACCCTCTACAAAATTGCTTCAGCAGGTATCTGTCGAATTCAGCGGCTGGGATACCACCACGCTTAATCACGGTTCCGAGGGTGAGCTGGAGTCTCTGCAGGTATGAAGATGGTTGTTCTCCTTGGTCTTGAAGAGTGTTCAAATATTTGGCAAATAGTTCTTCCCCATCTTCAACAGTGGCATAAGCGGAGTCAAGCACATGCAGAAACGTAGCAGGCAGGGCGTTGGGTCCTAAACCTTTCACCAGGTCTGCAGCTGGAGGGAGTAAGTTTTCCAGTATGCGTCTCGTAATATGTAGAGGTGCAAGACTTGGATCTGCATTCAAAAGTTCAATTTGAGACCTCCAGGACTCGTAATCCGCTTCATGCTGTGGTTTTGGAAGTTTTCCTGAGAAGGTGCGTAGTCGGAGTGAAGACATGGGCTGCAAGTTAACATCGTCTCTGCGCACAATGTGCTCGACTACCACCCGTTGGATCTCAGGAGGATTCAGGTCATGGCCAGAGAGGGAGATTCTGGGTCCAACATCCCTAGCCGGGGTTGAGCGGGGTCGAGGTCCTTGCTGCACAAACGAGGGACGACCTCCACGTGGTCCGGGAAAAGTGAATGACAGAGGTTGATTTGACTCCACAGCAGTTCCAGGTACCTCAGTGTCCTCTTCCGCTTCTTCCTCCACCTCTTCTTCACCATCAGTCTCCTCCTGTCCCCCACCAGTGGCCGCTATTCCCAAATGTGCACTTATTTGGTCAAACATTCCTTTTAAAACGTTGTCGAATGGCTGGCCACTCTGTCGGGAGATACGTTTTAGCTCTTGTAGGTAATCAGGGAGAGGGGTGGCCTCCACTGTGGCTGCGGCGCCGCCCTCACTCGAGAGTAACTTAATATCAAAATCGGCAGTTGGGCCTGAAAATGTATACGGCAGTTTTGGTTTTAGCGGTGCCAAAGCTGCTGCATTAATAAACTCAACGGTCAGGTTTTTGTAAAATTGACTCTCACGTTCGGTAACGGTAAACGACTGTTTAATTTCACCGTAGCTACGTAAGTGATCAATAATCTCGTCATCTCCGTCAGCATTTGACACACCATCAACAATGACAGAATTAGCTATATTGATACCAGTTTTCTTAAAGAAATCCATGTTCCCACTCAATTGCGATTGTTCCTATGTCATAACCCGGTAATTACACAGATGACACACGTACAGACATTCACAATATCAGGCTCCTGGCTAGCTCGCCATAGATGTAACATGTAAAGGCTAGGCGGTTGACTGCGAAAGCTAGAATGCACAGAAGATGGTTCGTCACGGAGCCTGGGTTGTGAATGAGTATACCAGAGTCATGGATTTCAGTTTCAGTGTCTGTATTTTTCAAGCACATGACGGAACAACATGAGTACAGGAACACAAAATAGTTTGGACAGTTCGAGGGCGGAGCAACGCGCCGCCAACGAATGGGAGGGGAAAACAACCCAAATAAAAGGGGAAAGGGGGAAAAAAAACCCGTCCCGATATGTCCCACAACCGGAATAGAGTTCGAGTTGAGCGGTAATCCAGTTAGGGCAGAGTTCAAACGTATCGGATGGATGTGTGTTTTGCTAATCCTACCACATATAGGTCCGAGGGTTCGTAGCTCGCCATCTCGTTAGGAGTCCTCGAGTTGGGACGATCGAGAGTTCAAGAGTTCATGGGGTAGGATTGGACTTTGTTGGTTCCATACAAAAAACCTGACCTACAAGGCCAAAAACACAGGTTAAGTAACCTAGTTACTAAAGTAACCAACGAAATAAAGTAAATCAATATCAATAAATAAATCAATCAATAGGCATAAACATACATGCTGAATGCAAATGCATATTACACTCATGTGTAATGATGTTACCCCACACTGTGAATTGTATCTGAAAGTTGTGTTCAGAATCAAAACAACTCAAATCACATTGAGAAAAATAATAAACAAAGTGCACCTTTAAATTCAGTGGTCGAATAATCCAAACACAAATGCAGAGTTTGGTATTCGAATTGGTATTGCGCAATATTCAGGAAAGGATCTACGTAGCTACGTTAAAATCAATGGGCTTCAATGGCCACCAAACATGTAACCATTTCAGCGGTAGTCACGAAAAGTGACAAAAAACGCTCAAAAGGGCAATAATTCTTTAGATTAGCGAAGAAGCTAATAGTTTAAAGCAATGCCTACAATTCGGCTTTCACGATAGAACAAACAAACAATTTACCTTTGAGTTTTAGAATGTTTAGCGCGGAGTCTCCAGGCGCGGCCCGACGTCTAAACACAGCGGAACCAGACAGGGGCTCTGGTTGAGGAACGGCAGCAACTATAGTCAAAGTAACGCTTCCGTGAGCAATCACACGGCAAAACGAGACATAATATAGGTTGAGAAGCGGATGGCAAAAGACTTACCTAGGATTCAGAACTTGAATCGCTAAGCTTGGAGCGTGTCGTTCATTTGTTTGGGGACGCCGAAATATCATGCCACAGCCACAGTGGAGACGGAGAGGAAGTGAACCCGCGTGACCCGTAACTTGTAGGAAGCTGGAAGTTTAGGGTGGCGCAGGAAGTGGACCCGCAAAAATAAAAGGCTCTACTAAATGCGGGTTACACAGGCAATAATAATAAATAGGAAATAAGCACAGAAAGAGCATTTTTGGGGGGCAAGCTTGTACCTCAGCACCCCCTAACCACAGTATGTTCCCACGGCTCTGAATTATCGACTGAATTATCACTCTGAATTATCGATTTTTCAGTCCATTAACATCACTGGACACAGCAGTTATATTGCTTAAAGAGACTAGATGCAAGTTGGTCATTTTATGCTCACTACTGCCACCTCAGGTCTTATGTGTAACTGCAGTCTCTATATGACGGAGCTTCGGACCCGAAGTAACACCTTTTTGAGTGACAGTGCAGGATTTTAAAGGCAGTTGTGGTGAACAGGTCTGGGCTCATTCTACACATTAGGACAGTGCTTGAACATGTAGGTGGATGAAAATACTTAGTTTTAACATTTTTGAACTCTGTACAGTTCCTTTAAAGTGTATCAGGTCCCCTTACATGGCCAATAACACGGAGCTCTCTGCCTGCACTTGTTGTATTTTGAAACCGCTGCCCCAGGCTAAAACTCACATTTCTGTCTCCCAGTGTTGTTTTTGGCAGCCCTCATGGTTTTTCGTCTTTTGAGTCTTCGTCACATTTTAGTCTTATCTATCTGTAATAGTTTTAGTCTAGCTTTTTACAAAAGTAATCTTGTTTTAGTCAGTCTCTTTAAAAAAAAAAAGTATTAGTAGTTCAACAAATGTATTTAGGTCGATAAGTATTGGAAATTGGGATGAGGGTTGACAGGCTTTTGACAGACAGATTACACGGTGAGCAGTAGGCATCGCTGTGAACGGGGCTTTTCCTTTAGCGGCCTCTCTCACCATCCTTTGATCACCGCTTTGAGGTTGTTTAGTTACAGCGCCGTCTGCACATTAGTTCATCAACATGTTTTCTGCGTTCATACCGCTTACTGAGATAAGATAAAGATATTTCGTCATCGCCAGAATCGCGCTTCTCTCCTGCAGTGAATCTCTTTCCTCTCTCCCTTGATGTGAATATGGAAAATAATCACTAGGCACCAACCTGATCTTTTGCCCTGAATTCATAGACCTAGAAACAACTGATTCATTAAAATGGCCGTAGATTTTCTAAAGCTTCCTGCCATGTTTCCAAAATCAGTGTGAAGTTCAAAATATAGTTAGTTTAAGTATTCAGCACAGTGTTCTTCTTTCACCTACAACATAAAAACAACTCTTGTGCAGTGCATTTCTAAGTGCTTCTATCCATTTATGTATCTACGTGGCCTTTTGGCTCCCACATCCAGGAGCTTAAACACAATCCCTGCCGTTTCCTCGCTCTCTTCTCCTCTGACGGCTGAGATAGATGAGAGGGGATTACGGCCCATAATTTCTGCCTCTGCCACCGGCTCTAGTCGCAAAGCTGGCATCTCATTTCCATAGTAACAGCAGCGGGATTATAGTGGCAACTGTGCGTAAATGTGATAAATCTGCTGCTATCTCTTCACGCACATTTATACAGATTTGAGCGAGGACATATTTCTCAATGATGCATCTGATCATCGCATTCGTATGGAGATTCATGGGTGGATCACATCTGTGGGCTGGTTCACAAAAGTTTCAGATTTATCGGAGCCACACGACACTGGGGAGGAAGTGGATTATTCAAAACAAGTAACTATCTATCCTGATCTGGGGTCGCTGTATTTGATCAGGTCTCGATTCAGAAACACTATGAGATCAGCTGAACATCCTGAATGACCAGGTTATTCCATTAAAGGGATTTTTTTCTTCCCTGATGGCTCGGACATATTCCAAGATGACATTGCCAGAGTGGTTCAGGATCAAGAGACATCATTCTCACACATGGATTGGCCGCCAGAGTCCAGAAATAAACTCCAATGAGAATCTTTGGGATGTGCTAGAGAAGGCTTTGCGCGGTGGTCACACTCTCCCATCATCAATACAAGATTTTGGTGAGAAATGAATGAAACACTGGATGTTTTGACATTGCAGAAGCTTATGTAAACAATGCTACTGCTGCAATCAAAGCTAAATATTAAGGCGTGTGACCTTTTCTTTTGTGGCGACTTTTATTTTCGTGAGACAGTGGACCGTAACGAGCCAGAGCAGCTAAGACTTTGCATGCTTTTTTTTAAATCATATTCAAGGACATATAGTCTGAAACCTTTCCCAAAGCCCAGGTACCTTGCTAAGCCTTAATCTGATTTGGGCACCGACGTCATCCCGCGCTGCCCAGGTGGTGTTTCAGTGTTTATGTTCACTGGGGTGTCCTCTGTTTGGTTTGCATGTGGATCATTTTTCAAGGATACATCAGCGTATTCGAGCTTTGCTGCCTCGGACCAGCCAAAATTGCGAATAATGCTGCTTAAAACGTGACAGTTGTTGTGAGCTTTTGTGGTTTGTAGATGCACCTACGGCAAGTTAACCTCTCGACCACCACCTGAACCGAGCGCAGGCAATACCCAAATCGAAAAGCTTATTGAAAAGTCATCAGAATAGCAACGAAAGCGAGGATGAAAATGTGACCAAAAAAGCAACAAAAACATGCAAGAAAAGCAACAATAACGGAATAAAACAGCAACGAAAATGCAATGAAAAGCAACAAAAAAAGCAAGAAAAGTGGTGAAAAACGCAACAAAAAAATAATCAAATCAAATGCAATAAAGAAGTGACAAAAAAAGAGTGGAAAACACACCAAAACACAGAAAAAAACACAACAAAAAAGCAAAAAACAACAAAAACACATTAAAGCAGTACTAAGTAACTTGTGCCCCTAGAGGTCATAAGCGCCACTGCAGGTGTCATAGCATGTTGCGTTTTTTTACTCATTAATTGTCCGTAAGAGTAAATACTGCGCTGACAGAAAAGACAAAGGGAGAGAGGGATATTGTACATCCAATTACACAATGGAGATGATTTTTGATTAGTGTGTGATTCCATTAGTGTGTATTGGTGACTCCGACCCGGTGGCAGTGAAGTTGCAAGTGTGGTTTTCTGGCCAGATACACCAGGGGGAGATGAAAGACCCCCCAATCATCCCATTGTATTACCCCCAGAGGGACTACAGAAAGGATTTATTAAGGTAAACAAGTTACTTAGTAAAGCAACGTAAAAAGAGAAAAAACGTGACGACAAATCAGTTTTGTAGGCCTTAGCTTTCAAATGAGGCATTACACTGTTGCTCTGCTTTCGAGAAGCTTTTAGTCTTGGCTAAAGCCGAACTGGGAAAATGCAAGCGGTTAAGGCGGGGGTTAAGAGGTTAAAATTGTTAAGCTAAAATATCTGTCGCCACCCTCAAATGTTTCCCTGGGCAAAGAACCAAAACAAACATGGCGGGCTTATGCTGTGCAAGAAGTATCAGATAAATATCACATAGGATTGAGAAATGCCCTATCAACAGCCAAACTTTGCCCGTCAGCGGTGAGAGAAGCCTCAAAGTTTGCTCTCATGAATGATAACCGTAAAACTGAGAGAGACGTCGCCCGCATTTGAGTGACAGGCTGTGATTGAACTGACACCAAAGCCCAATAAGGACAAAAGTGCCCACATTTCTTTAAAGCTGGCTCTTGCGCGCGCCGACTTAAGACAATAGAAAAGTGGCCTATGAACCAGAAGTGGAGGCAGTCAATATTGTGTCTGTTGTTTTGGCTCCAGGGAGAGACGTGATGAATGTTCCTTCACTGCTGCACTAGTCGTAGACCGCAACAATGGTAGCTCTGGGGCAAAGTGTCCACCACCTCTTATTGGCTCAAACGACACACGTCCACAGATGTTTATATTTTCTGCACAATACAAACTGTAATCGAGGCCGAACCAGGCGTAACACTGCAGACGTTTGCCTAGTGCTTATGTTTAGAAAGCAATATAAGGCTTAAGGTCACGAATAAACACACACTTTACTGCACGTCTTTGGGGTTTGGGTGTTGGAAAGTGAACATTTAGCTTAAACAATGTGTGTAAGATTTTGAGGTTGTTAATATTTTGATTTGTGAGAGCATCTGCGAAGCAGTGTTACCAGAGTGTGAAAGGTTTTACCAAAGCATCGCGGTTGTATAATGGTTTCTAAGTCTTAGCATTTAACATTATAAACAATAGAACACTGTACATCTATCTATTTTAAAGTAAGGACAGTGCTTATACTAATGAGCATCTGCAGCACAGCCATTAACATTGTTTATTTATTTAATCGGGACAACGGACATTAATGAACAAACGTACACCAGTTTCGCAGAAATTGTAAATGTGCCAGATTATAGCGAAACTGCTCATTTACATCTGCAGTCCCGAGTCAGCTCACACAAGCAGTACAATGTGTAAAGAAATACAAAACACAATATAAAAACTATACAAATTACAATTTACTTCACCTCTTAACCCCCGCTTTAACCCAGCTCATTTTTCTCTAGTTCTGCTTTAACCAAATCCAAAAGCTTCCTGAAAGAAAGTGTCTAAATAGCAACAAAAAGCGATGACGACACGAGGACAAAGATCCATTTAGATGAGTTTTGTATAGGTTTTAGTTTTCAAATTAGGCTTGGTTAAAGGGGGGTTAAAGGGATATTTCAGGATTTTTGATGTAGGGCCTCATTTCCTAGTTATCCAGAGTGTTGTTGATTTCTGGAGATGTTTTCTTTCTTTTTTTTTCTATTATTCATGCTGTCCTTATATTTGAAGAGTTTAGTGGTGCTAGGCTAGTGCTAGGCTAGCGCATGTCTACGGTAACTAATAGCCTGCATTCAAAAACCTCTTCAAAATCATGGGGTCGTCCTCCAAACGTTGCCATATCTAATTTGTAGAAAGCTCCTTTGTGAAATCCACGTGTAGTAATGCCGGCCACAGGTAAACAAACTACTGCAGATCCGGCAACCTAGCAGATCACTCCGCCGCTGCGTAGCTAACAACCAGGAAGCTGCTCAAATAGTTAGTTTAAATGCAAAATGGTTATATTTCAAAATGGTTCAGTCAACACAGACATCTATATGGGTAGTCTGGTGTTATAAGTGATTTGCCTCAGGTGCACTGTGCTTGGGTCAAACTGTTTTTAATTCAGGCTACTAGTTACCATAGACATGCCCTAGCCTAGCCCTAGCTTAGCACCATTTAACACTCAGGATAACTAGGAAATGAGGCCCTGTGTCAAAAATCCTGAAATATCACTTTAAGAGGCTAAACTGAGTGCAGGTCTGATTTACTGTCAGCTAATGTTTAAGTTGTTTTTTCAAAGAGATTTTAAGTCGGGCATTTTCTTTTATCTGTCTCTGGAGGAGGCTCTGTTGCTGAGACGCTCACAGGTTTAAGTTTAATATAGTGGGGGAAACACAAGCCACCCTGTATCAAAAGTAACCGAAACCGTCAAAAGGCTGAATTTTAGGTTCATCTGTGGTTAATATCCCTGTAATGGCTGGACCGATCCACATGAAACAAAAAGTATCATAAAATTCAATGTCTTCCCTCTCGGCACATGTGAATTAAGGTTAAATCACTGTCTCATAAAGGTGTTCAAAAGTTGGAGTCAAAATCCAAAATGATGAGCTCAATGCCGTAAGATGAATGTGGATCCAAACACTTCCAAATAATGATATAAGGGAAAACATTTGCAGGTTTTCTGTTTGGTTTTTCCTCTCTAAAACTGTGTCTCTCCCATTGAGTCGTACCGGCCCCTGCTCCAGCTGATATTAGGCTATAGCATGATATTTTAGAATGTCGTGAACTCAACCTATAACCATGAAACTGAAATGGCACCTGTGCTGTTTCCCCATAAACTATTTCAAACCAGGTCTTTCTGAAAACGTGTCGTGTTTGAAATGCAGTTTGAAGGCCCATAGGATCCGCAGCTAAACCTCCACAGCCCGCAGACCTCATCTCATCATGAGCTTTATGAGGCTGCGATCGACCACTGCCGCAGGACCAAATCCCTCAGACCAGTTCGATTCCTGGAAAATGCGTTTCGCTCCTGTTTGAGGATTTGCAGGATTCTCTGGGCGATAAAGCGCCTGGAGCTGAAGCGACATGCGCCGAGTCTGTAATCTAGCACTGCCCTCTGTTGGTGAATGGTGGAAACTGCAGGATATTACTCACAGTCTAATATGCCAAGCTGGAGGTGCCGTTATTGCCCCACTGCTCCTGACGGGTGGCTCTGAGACATTGAAGGACGGGTCAAAACACCAGATAATAAAGTGTGCAATACCGTTCTTTGTGTTTTTCATTCTCCAGACACACGGAGGCAGACGAGCACGCCATCCAGCACTGCTTCTGCTACACCTCCACTGTCCTCACGTCAACTTTGGCCTTTCAGAAAGAACAGAAGCTCAAAGTGGAATGCCAAGTAAGAACGCACTGTCACACACACATGAAAAGTCCTAAAATCGATGTATTTGCCACTTTAACCGTGTCATTCCTGTTAAAAATATATTTGCATCTGTGTTAAGTCTCACCATGTTTAATAAATCCTGCATATTCAGTCAATGTTCTTCTAAAATCTCCGCTGTGTTATCAAGCTGCAGTGGATTCAATGGGATAATTTCAGAGCTCAAACTGCCTCTATAGAAAGCCTTTCCTTCTCATATTAGGCAACAATAGTTATTTCTGCTCTCCAAGCCTTTGTATGCTCAGAAATTATGTCTGGATTATCCTTGTTTTCCATTCACTCTATAAAAGGCAAAACTCTATTCAACGAGTAAATTGCCTAATCTTGTCGATACAGTATAATTATTGCACTGATTCAAAGTTGTTTTTTTCTTTAGATTTATTTGGGAAATTGTATCCAATGGTTCTTATTTTTCACATTTTCTCGTTCTTATTAAGGCTCATTCATACTCATTCATCTAAATATGGATAGAGCCAGGATTAATGGGTTTGTCCTAGACTTTAAATGTGGTTATCAGTGGAAAATATCAGTGAAATAAATAAATAAATGGACACATTTTCACCTTGTTTTTTGGCGCATCAAACCTGAATAAATCAGGCTTGGAGTAAATATTGAAAAATCCTTCCAACAATGTAGAGGCTCATTCATACTTCACAAGACTGAGCTGCAGAACAAAATGAAGTCACTTTTGCCTGGTAACTATGGAAACATTTTGTAACTGACGACAGTTCCATGGCGACAAGGCAAAAGTGACTCTCAGCCCTGGCCGTCCCAGGGGCATCCGGTCTGGAGCCAGAAACACGATACTTATTGTTTTAAACAATATTTTTAATTATAAAGCTTATTACGGTTTCAATTGATATTATGTATTTATATGCTAAAATTGGGGAAAAGAAGAATAGAGACAAGAATGCTTTTTTATATTGCTAGCATTAGCCTCGGTAGCCAAGTGCATTCAAGTGACTCGGTGAAAATGCCGAATTTAAGGACTGTTTTTCCCTTCTTTGTCCTAATGTGATGCTTTGTGATATAACTATGCTCATCACAATGTGTGAACAATGTATTTTGAACTCACAATTTCCCCGAGGAGAAATGATGAGTCAGTGAATATACGCTCCTTATTGTTAATATTACATCATTTATTTGTTTCCAGGTGAGAGCAAACTGATCCAAAACATTAAAATGGAAGCAAATATTTAATTTTAGTTTGAAAATAACTTTATTTTATTTAAGGGTTTTTTACATTTTCAACTCTTAATTCTGAACCTGAATGTTATGTTTCTTGTTTCCTCCACCTTACTCTACCTGATAGGCTCCTTAAACATTAATCTGCAATATCGTCAAATGTTTCGCATTATATTTTACCGAGTCACTTGAATGCCTCAGGGCGTTATAGAACTTCCGGACGGATCATGCTTCCGGGCCAGGGTAGTGACAGTGACTTCATTTAGGATTTTTCAATATTTACTCCAAGCTTGATATATTCAGCTTCCATTTATTATTTATTTATTTCACTGATATTTTCTAGTGATGACTACATTTAAAGTCAAGGATAAACCTATTAATCCTGGCTCTATTTAGATATTGCCTTATTTTCATATGAAATCATTCCACAAATCTTTCTGATAATAACGTCAGTAACAGGAAAAGTTTCAAACCTCAACATTTCCCTTTTCACCCACGAGTCTGCTGAAGTAAATAAAGCACATTGGACCTTTTCCTGCCTATTTGCACACCCTGAGTGTTTCTAAGAGCTGAATGTAACAAGTACATTTCTCCATTGTGTAATCAATAAAGGCTATCTTATATTATCTTCACATTAATACTACACCCTTAAATTTGCATATCATTCCACGAGAACTCATTCATGTCCATTGTCTCTCCCCACAGGCTCTGCTGCAAGTGGCCAAGAACCTCTTCACACACTTGGGTACGCTCCTTTTATCCCCCGGTCTGTCTCGTAAAAAGGACACTTTGCGTTAATAGTCGATTTGTCAGTAATTGCCTTGTGAAACTAATGGCGCGCATAATTAAATGAGATATCGCTGACCTGAAAGGTGATTACACGCCGGATCGTAGTCATAAAATCAAAAGGGCATTAAAAAGGATGGCTCCACCTTTCCTTCCCGTAATTACCGTCTGATTATAATCCGCGGAGAACACTATCGTCTGGCGGCGATTGGGAGTGAGTGGAAAAGCAAACTGCCTCCCACTGTCCGGTTTCTTGTGTGATTTGCAAAGTTATTATATATGCAGTGGGTTGGGGAAGTTGTAGCAGGAAGTACCTCTGTTTATGTTATCATCAGGCCTGCACTATATACTGTGCATACTAGTTACTGTACATACCACGGAAGTTTTCCATCTGACTGACAAGTTTTTAGTCATGACTTTCCTCATTTTTTTCATTTTGAGTCTGTCTTTGGTCTTGATTTAGTATTTTATCAAGTCTTGCTTTGACAAAATTTGATTTTTAATTTGATGATTTAATCCGACCCCTGCCCTGTAGAGTAAAAAAAAAAAAAGTCTCTAGCTCATTCCTGTGCGGAGTTATGAATTTTTAAAGAATAACCAGAATGCTCATTCTAGCCACTAGGGGGCATTACATAAAAAAAAAGAGGAAACAAGTTCCACATGTGTCCAGCAGAGGGCACACATATAATAAGAGCTCAGGATATGAACATCACATTATATAGCCACATGGTAAATGGACAGTCTGCCCCAGGGCGGCTGTGGCTTCAATAACAGCTTACCACCACCAAGTAAGGAGTGAATGAATAATGACTACTATGTAGTTCTTTGAGAAACTTGTGACACAGGCTTGTAAAGTGCAATACAAGTGTAAACCATTGTTATTAATGAAGCTACAGTCAAGTTGGGGCTTTGACCAAATAACAGCTTATTATTGTTCATTTATTGGAAAAATTTATTATATGCGGCCCGCGACCCACCATGGGAGCTGAATTTCAGCCCGCGACCCAAAATGAGTTTGACAACCCCTGGCTTAGATAAAAATAATAATTTTGATAATCAACTTTTTTGAGTCGTATTGTTACAACCTCGTCCAAAACCTTCCTGAAACAATTTTTTTCTAAGCCCTAATTGTTAAGTTTAAAGGGACTAGATGCAAGTGGGTCATTTTTATACTCACTACTGCCACCTCAGGTTATACGTGTAACTGCAGCCTCTATATTAAGCTCGTGCATGAAGTTAGAATTATTTGAGTGACAGTGCAGGATTTTCAGAGGCAGTCGTGGTGAACAGGTCAGGGCTCATTCTACACATTAGGACATGGCTGGAACATGTAGGGGGAGGAAAATACTTGGTTTTAACATTTTTAAACTACGTATAGTCTCTTTAAGTCTAAAATCTGAAATGTTTATTGCTATTATTATAAATAGTTAACGTCTTAACCTTCACTTGAACCGAGCCCATTTTCTCCAATTTGGCATTACCCAAATCTAAAAGCAAAAAATTGTCAAAAGAGCAACAAAAACGTGCTGGAAAAGAAGCAATAACACAATAAAAAAGCGACAAAAGCACATGAGTAAAGAGTGGTGAAAAAGCAACAGGAAAAGTGACAGAAACGTGACAAAAAAGCGCAGGAAAAAGCAACAAAAAACAACGCAATTCGACGAAAGAGCTGTTATAAAAGACGAGAACAAACAAAAACACTTCCCAAATGTGACAAAAATGAAGCAAAAGAGCATCAAAAACAAGCTGGAAAAGCAACGACACAACAAGAATAGCACGACTAAAGAGTGATGAAAAAACAACAGAAAATCAACAAGACAGCCACAAAAAAATCAGCGACAACAGAAAAGGCGATCCTCTGGCCTACAGGCTGTGAGCTCCAGTCGAGAAGCTTTAAGAGTTGGATAAAGCTGAACTAAAGAAAATCTGCTCAGTTAAGAGGTTAAACAGCAAAATCGTGCTCAGACTCGAGGCTTTCATTAGTTTTTCACCTTGGACTTTTACCGCATTGCAGAATATAAACTTTGATGAAAAGAAATTCAGTTATTTGAGTGTCAGGCTGCTACACTATAATAATACAATGAATTAAAAGACACATCTATATGGGCCTGTTATACTGTATCCCCACCTGACCTGACAGGGCTTCCGGTCTTCTCTTTATGTCTTCTCTTGTTTTGGCTTGTATCTTTCGTTCACAATCCTCTCTCGCTCTGTCTTTGATTCCTGCAGATGACGTGTCGGTGCTGTTACAGGAAATTATAGTGGAGGCCAGGAACCTGAGTGGAGCGGAGATGTAAGATCTGTGTTCAAAGCTTGTGTCTGTGTCAGTGATTGAATAGCGGCAACGAAATGACCTCAATTGAAATGTGACGGGATGGTTTTTATATCTGCAGCTGTTCGGTGTTCCTCCTGGACCGTCTGAGCCATGAGCTGGTGGCGAAGGTGTTTGATGGAGTGGTCAGTGATGAAGAGGTAGGTCAATTCACAGCTTATTCAATCCAGTACAAACAAAACAACTGGACAACTAAGAAGTATTGAGTAGTACTTCTTACTTGCCCGCGATTTATCCACTCTTTGGTCTTGCAGAAAGAGTTCCGGATCCCGGCTGACCAGGGCATCGCGGGTCACGTGGCGACGACCGGTCAGATCCTGAACATCAAAGACGCCTACTCACACCCGCTTTTCTACCGCGGGGTGGACGACAGCACGGGCTTCAGGACTCGAAACATCCTCTGCTTCCCCATCAAAGACGAAACGAACGGTACCTGCACTTTCATCGTGTTACATGTCGTTTATCAATTCTCTGTTCCACACTGAAAGTTTCACCCGAACCTCCACCAAAGATGTGACCCTATTTGTTGTCATTCTCTCTTTGTGTACAACAAGACAAAGTGCGCCCTCTGCTGGCCTTAATGATGATATTTCAAAGGAACTGGCCACCGATATTCTATTCTGAGATATGTTTTTACCTGAGCTTAGACGAGTTGATGCGTACCTGTCTGGTCTTTGTGCCCGTGGAAGAGCGTGGTAGCTTCCAACTTCTCCCTCGTTTGGAGCTATAGGAACATGCTGGGAGAGGCCAAATGCTAGCAACATCTTTGGTCGTTTTGCGTGACTGAGGGCACACACAAAGACCAGACAGGTACACATCAGTGGTTGTATGGGTGGTAAAAATGGGGTCTTTACTTTCCATCCCGGGGGCCTTTAGTTAGCTCCAGGATCAATTCTTCTTAGGGTTTCTGGTAGGTTTTCACTGCAGATGGATTTGTGTCCATGGTATACATAATCATTCCAACCAGAAAACCTACCACAAACCCTAAAAAAGCCTGAAATAAAATTGATTCTAGCCAGCTAGCCATGCATACTGCCACTGGGTCACTGAAAGGTTAAATCTGTGCTGAAGTTCCATAATGCACTTTTAAGTGAAACTTAAAGTACACTGCCTGACCAAAAAAAGTCACCCCAAAAAAACCTCACCTTTAGCTTCAATAACAGCACTGATTCACTGTGTGGCATTGTTTCAATAAGCTTCAGCAAATTCAAAGGTTTCCATCCAGCGTTGCAGACATTTTCCACCAAGTATTGTATTGCATTGATGATGGGAGAGTGTGATCACTTCTCCAGCACATCCCAAAGATTCTCAATGGGGTTGAGATCTGGACTGTGTGGCGGCAGATCCATGTGTAAAATGATGTCTCATGCTCCCTCAACCGCTCTTTCACAATGTGAGCCTGATGAATCCTGGCATTGTCATCTTGGAACATGCCATTAGGGATGAAGACATCCATTAATGGAATAACCTGAAGGAGAGGAGCCAGCTGAGGTGGCTCGAGCGTCTGTTTGGATGCCTCCTCGGTGTTCCTGGCAGGAAGAGCCTGGACACGCTGGAGGGAATATGTCTTTGGCCTTGTGTCGCCTTGGGATCCCCCCAGAACAGATGGAGGAAGTGTGCGTGGATAGAGAAGTCTCTGCTCAGACTGCTCTGCAACCTGGCTCCGGATAAAGCGGAAGAAAAGAGATAGATGGAATAATCTGGTCATTCAGGATGTTCAGGTAGTCAGCTGATCTCATTCTTTGGGCACATAGGCTGTTTTGTTTCCCAATTGCCAGGATCCTCAGCGTCTCGGCTCCTTCGAACGGAATCCATGTCATCACAGCTCCGCCAAGTGGTGTTCCAATTCACTTGGACCACTCACCCCCTCGCAGCTCGACTCCTCCGTTTGGCTCATTTATGAAGGAAAAACCTATGGATCCTCCACTGCCTTTTAGAGCCGAATATTACCTATGATGCACTGCAACCATGCCTTTGTTTGTACTCCCTATAAAAGGTTTTGTTCCACGTTTGGCAGAAGTGTTGAAAGCAAGTGAAGATGTAAAAATGAGGTTTACATAAAGTTAATCTTAATGAATATGCCTATTTATTGAGAGGCCTGTGGTTGTTAAAGGGATATTTCAGGATTTTTGACATAGGGCCTCATTTAGTTATCCAGAGTGTTGATGATTTCTGGAGATATTTTTTTTGTAATTCATGCAGTTCTTATATATGAAGAGATACGTGGCGCTAGGCTAGTGCAAGGCTAGTGCATGTCTATGGTATCAGCTAGAGGCAAATCACTTATAACACCAGACTAACCATGTAAATGTCTGTGTCGATAGAATCATTTTTGGAGTATAACTGACCTTGCATCACATGAATGATCGCATTTTTAGGGACTATTTTCTAGCAGATCACTCCGCCGCTGCGTAGCTTATACAACCACGAAGCTGATGCTGCTCAAATATAAGTTATTTTAAATGCAAAATGGTTAAAATTACTCTATCGACACAGACATTTATATGGTTAGTCTGGCGTTATAAGTGATTTGCCTGTAGCTGATACCATAGAAATGTGCTAGCCTTGCACTAGCCTAGCGCCACGTATCTCTGCATATATAAGAACTGCATGAATTACAACAACAAAAAATCTCCAGAAATCAGCAACACTCTGGATAATTAGGAAATTAGGCCCTGTGTCAAAAATCCTGAAATATCCCTTTAACTCTGCAATTGTAGGCCAATAGCTATGAACTGTTTTTTAAAGCATAATTTCACATTTTATGGCATGATTTTACACCCTCGCTCCGAAGGTTCCAATTGAGCTCAAATTCAGCGGCTCCATTTTGGATCAGGCCGACACGAGGACGTCAACAAAGTGGACAGACGGAGGAAGGATCCTGGCAATTGAGAAACAGCCATAGTCTTGATCAACCTTGACCTGACCAACTGCACCGACCCCAGATCAACACAGTGCCCCCACAGGCTCGTACAGTCAGACAATCATCCACATGCAGCATTTATCCAATAGGACGCTCGAACCTATTTCTTAGTAAAATCCAGGTGACGACTTTTTGTGTGCTAGGCCGTGTAAAAAGTAGTTGTAAAAGCCAGAATTTATGAAACATGACACCACTAATAGCACATTACCTCAAAGTCAAAGTGCCCTTTGGAGTGGACTTCATGCTCCTCCAGTTTGTCCCGTGCTTTGAACTAGAGCAAGAACGACACTCCATCTTGAGGGCACACCGCGCGCCCTTGAAAATTACCTCAAATTGTTGCCCTTAAGTAATACATCTGCAGCGCCTGACTGAACTTTTTTATTTTTTTTTACTGCACTTAGTTTGGCTCTGAACAAGGCGAGCTGATTCTCGCCGCCGCACTCTGTCCCCCATTGTCCTTGACGCCGGAGCTCAGACACATTATTACCAGTTTGGTCCTTTTGGGTTTTCTCTCAAAATCTCTCTTCTCCCTCTTCTCCCTTCGCCCTCTCAATTGTCCCCGTGCAGAGGTGATTGGTGTGGCCGAGCTGGTGAATAAAATGAACGGACCCTGGTTCAACCGCTTTGATGAGGACCTAGCGACGGCGTTCTCCATCTACTGTGGTATAAGTATTGCACATGTGAGTGTTTACATGCTACAGGAAGTACAATGTTTTAAAGCCATGTATCTTAAGAGCCGCTTCCTGCAATGGTGGAACGTAACAAAGTACAAGGTCTCAAAATAGCGTCAATAACGAGAAGAAAACAAGGATGAAAGTGCCACAAAATGTGACCCAAAAATTAAAAAAATAATCCACAAAATAATCAACAAAAAAAATAATGTGACAAAAAAAGGGACATAGGTGCAACAAAAACTCAACGAAATAGTGACTAATATAAGATGAAAAATAAAGTGAAAACACGGCAACAACGCAAGGAAAAAGGTCAGTCTAGATCAGTATTGTAGGTCTTAGCTTTCAAATGAGGCGTTACTCTGGCCTATTGGCTGTAAGCTCCGGTCGAGAAGCTTTTAGATTTTTGGTAAAGCTTAACTAAAGAAAATGCACTCTGGGTTAAAGAGGTTCATTAACAAGTGTTGTTCATAATGACTCAAACTATGACTTAAATGTCCTGATATTTTCATTGACCAATAAAAAAGAAACACAAATTTAAAAAGAGGAAATAAAAACATCAAAACTTTGAATTTCACAGTATGAAAGAGCCTCATAGCATTAAAATTCATGTGGGAAAAGCTCCATGAAGCAGTCGATCTTGATTTAAAGCTACATTTCACCCAATAAACAGAAAAAAATACAAGCATTTATCTTATTACAGTTATTTTTGAAAAATACTTAAAAGAACATCGAACAAACATGTGTTTTTGTTAATAGCGGCTCACGTTTCCTAAGACTCGACTGTAACTTCACTGGGAGGGGGGACGTCTCCAGCTCGTCTCCATGGAGATGTTGACTAAAACAGCCAAATATGAGATTTAAATAGGTTAGGTCCTCATCCAACTCCATACTTTGACTATACTGCAAAAATAGCGTTATTTGTGTCTAGCTGATCATTAGGATCATGTGTTGTGTTGCTGGGAACAGTACAGTCTAAAATGTTGCACAGTGTGCCTTTAAGAAAACACAAGATTTTCAGTTTTCAGGCTTTGGGCCAAACTGGTCTCTGAACATAATAAGCTTTCACCTAGAAACAAACATATACCTAATCTTCACAATAACATTTAAATATTGCACTGATTCAATGTTTCCCCATAAATTTATATTGGAAATCGTAATTTCAAGGGCCTTTTTCTCAAAACACATATCTCCATGTCAGTAGCACCTAAAGACTTAAAATTAACAATATTTTGAAGATTTTTTCAGAGGGATTTTTTAATAACTAATTCCTGGCCTGATTTATCAAGTTTTGAATGTCAAAAAATAAGGCGAAAACTCATTTTTTACTGATTTTTCCACTAAAAACATCTCATTTTTAAACTAAACAAGATATCCAAAATCCGCTCTGAAAAAGTCTTTGGTAACTGATTCATCAATAAAATAAAACCATAAATCTGAATGTAGCTCTATTTGTTTTGGGCATTTTTAGGCATAAAATTAAATGACAGAAAACTTTCAATATTTTTTTTCTCACATTTATCAGTAATCTACAGCAAAAGTTTCAAATTGATATCTGTAAATTTAACATTTTTCCCTATTCACCTGCAGTGTCTCACCTTAATATAATTAGCTAAATGGAATATTATGTAACATTGACTAATATATTTTAAATTTAGTCGACATACATCAACAAAATCTTGACAAAACATTTTATTTTCATCAAAAGACTAAAGCTATATCAAGATATGTTGTAAAAATAACACTGTATAAGGGTAACAGTTTGTGTTAAGGCATAACTGAACTGAACTGAACTGAACTGAACCTACAACATCATTGCTGTCCTCAACTAAAGAAGTGTACATTTCTCATTCAATGAAGTTCAATGCAAATGATTAATCCAGAACTGAAAGAAGTATCTCCACAATATACAAGTTGTTTATTTGAACTCCTGATTGATTGAAGAACCTTTTAGCGATACTCGGTTCGTAAAGCGACGTGATTGAAGCAGCCGCCGCTCGACGTTACTGAACACAGAGTATCCTTGACAAGGCATCCGTTCCCATCTGCGCAATGTGTTGTAGATTGGTTGTTAGTAGTGTTTAGAGATCGATCCCGTCAGCTATAACAGTGCGCTTCAGCGGGCACAAAATGCTCCGTCAAAGGCGCGAGTGAGCTGGAGCCTCTGGGGAAATTCAGAGAGATTTCATTCGGGATGAAGATCGGCAGAGGAGGGACTCGGGAGACGCCAGCTGTGATATTCAATGACGCGCAATCATTAGGTGCGCTGCTGATATGGTCTGACCTTTGAGGAGCTACGGGCGCCCAGAAGTTTACGCAAATGCTAAAGACACATGAATAATTCGCTCCACTGCAGCTTATCAAGTGTTTGAAGCCCCGCTGTGTAACATTTAACTTTAAACTGTGGTAAAACTGGAGACATAAACAAAGATGTCAGCATTATGGAACTTTTTATGTGGAAAAAAAAAAACCTTCAGGATCAATGGTTTTGTAGGTTTTCTGGTGAGAGGGGCCGTCAGCAGAGGAAACCATCCAGAAACTCTAATATTAACTGATCCTGCGGCATCATAGAGGCCCCTGTTGACCACTCACACAGCCGCTGGGTCACTGAAAGGTGAAATACTCACTAATAAAAAGTGTAAAAAGTTCCATAATGTACCTTTAAACCTTGCACAGTTCGTTACCTGCCGTCAAAGCTGCTGTTCTGTGGACATGAGTTGGTGATGCCCCGTTACAAGGAGTATATAGGAGCCATAAACATATTATAAAAGTGCTATTTATAAAACTTGCCATTCATTGTTTAAACAAAAAACATTTATTCAAAGTCAAAACTAAGGACAAGAAACAGAAACCGGACAATAAAATGGGTTAAGGCACAATTTGTCTTCTACTTACAGCGCTGTGCTAACACTCTCGTATTTTCCACTGGGAAACTGGGAGATACTTTTGATGACCGAGTTTCCAAGATGAGATAACCTTTGACCTTTCAACACCAAAGAGCAGCAATAATACATTTTTGTGTCTTGTAGCTGATTGCTATGAAGCCGACACTATGATTTAGCTTTTTAGGGTTTTTTTCTCTCAATAAAAGCAGAATCAAAAAAGCTGTAGTCCAGCGGTTTGCAGAAGACTTCATGATCATTTATATGTTTACAGTGTATTGATGTGTTTATTAATGCTGAACGCAATGCACTCGTAACTTCCACTTCACAACTGGAAAGATTCATCTACCAGAGCACGTGAAGGCAGCATGTAAATAATAATCAGAATAGTTTTTATTGCCATTGTTGTTTCAGAACAGGTTCACAAACTAAGAATTTTTCACGATGCAGACGTGCAACACAAAACATATACATCTTTAAAGGCTATAGGAGCATGCATAAAGAATATTGAAATAAATAAGATAAAAAATGAATTGAAATATGGTAGGACGACAACAATTGACATAGAACAACAGCGGGATTGTATTTACAGATGTGCAGGTGTATAAAGTGATATAGTGATAAAGTGATATAGCCCCTGATCTAAGTGGGGACATACCATACAATGCAACAGGGCAGATGACATCTATAAGTCTCTAACTAAGCTATTGGGTCTTGTTTTTGTTCATGAGTCTGATGGCGAAGGGGAAAAAACTGTTCAAGTGGGTCTGGATGGACCGTAGCCTCCTGCCTGAGGGGAGAGGGTGTATAGTCCGTGTCCAGAGTGAGAAGGGTCAGCTGTGATGACTCATAAGTTTGAGAGCTAACGTTTCCCTTTTAGAGTAAAGGGGATCGCCTCAAAGGGAGGTATACCGTGTTATCTGGCAACACAGCCTGACACAGGTGTGGCCTAATGGTTCATCACCTACAGCTGTTTATATAAGACCAGTGCTCAGTCTCATAGACGGCTGATGGCGATAGTTGGATGACTGTTGAAACATCTTAGATACAACATTGAATCAAAACTAGAAGTCTAGTTGAAATAATTCATTTTTCTAAAGCAAAAACATTTATTAATCTTCACTTTTTTGGACTTTTCATTTCTAGTCTCTTCTCTACAAGAAAGTCGGTGAAGCCCAGTTCAGGTCCCATCTGGCCAATGAGATGATGATGTACCACATGAAGGTAAAATCACTTTGCTTTGTCTCATCACGTGCACCAGGGTAAGGCAACGTCTGGCTCGGGGGCAAAACCTGGCCCCCCAATGCTACAGTAATGTAGCATTGGTTAAAGATACTCCAAAAGCACAGAAATGTAGTCAGTGCTTGATAGTAATAGATAATAGTCTTGAGTACTATAAATATGCATACTACTGTTTTGAATTGGTTCTGTTGCCAAAACTATGACATCGCATTCGTTAGTTCCTCATTCCTTTTTGTGTCCGCTTCAGGTTTCGGAGGAAGAGGTGACCAAGGTGCTGGTGACCGGGACCGGGCCAGTTCCAGTGAAGGAGATCCACCCGTGCTTTGCTGAGTTCACGTACACCCCGCGCTCCCTCAATGACGACACGACGCCCATGGTACAGGCCCGGGCTACAGGCGCTCATTATACAAACATGCCTTTTTCGAAAGTGTCATTCATTATGTATTTGGATGCGTCTCTTTCTCACACAGGGGGTTCTCAGTATGTTTGAGGACATGGGCTTCATCAACACATACAAGATGGACATACCCACTCTGACGAGGTTTGTGCGAGAATCCCTTAAGGTTAGGTCCAATGGTTGTACATGGCTCTCTAATCCACAACACTGCTGGGTTAGAGATGTCAGACTAATGGCACCTCTGCTCAATGGTAAATTTTCGGAATAATGAGATGTCGGACCAATGACATGGCACCAAAAATCCGGCATGTTCTCATCACAAAATACAATATCTTTTAACACAAGGACCTTGTAATTTGTAAATTGAATTCGTTTCAGCGTCTCTTTTGAACTATTTTAATTAGCACTTGTGTCGTCCACTTGCATTTTCAATTAGTTTTGGCACTGAGGTCAGATACCACGTTTATGCTAAAAAACAAATAAAAATCCTTCAAGTACACAATAGTACGTGCGTAGTCCTTGAGCACTTCAAAGGCCCTATTCTTTATTTTATCTAAGTGGATAAAAGAAGACCATTGGTGAAAAAATGCCTCTAATTATTCATTAATTCTTAGCGCGAACAAGCAGTAAAGTTGTAATTGTTCACATACAGTGACGTTGTTTCTCCTTGAAAGTTGTGCTTAAAAACCATGAAGTATTGGGTTGCTAGAAAAACTTTCATTGATTTGTAACTCATATAAATAAGTACAGGAACTTTAAAAGATCACTTTCTGTTGCGAATTTAAAGCTGTATATTAGCTCATATATATTAATCAGTGTTTTATCCGTCTATATCTCTCTAATTAAGCTCTGAATGGTGGCTGTTTTCTTGGTTTGCAGGTTCTGTCTCATGGTGAAGAAAGGTTACCGGGACCCTCCTTACCACAACTGGACGCATGCCTTCTCAGTCTCACACTTCTGCTACCTTATGTACAAAAACCTGGGACTGGCCAACTACCTCGAGTGAGTGCCGTGGATCACTTATCGCCCCGTTCCTCCATGACAAAGAGAAACCAACCTGTTTGTTTGTTTTCTCATTCCAGAGACATTGAGATCTTAGCTCTCTTTGTCTCCTGTTTGTGCCATGACCTGGACCACCGCGGCACCAACAACTCTTTCCAAGTCGCCTCTGTGAGAAACACTTTACTTTTTAGTTTTTGACCTTTTCATCTTCATACATGTGTGCACTTGTTTAGATTAGTTTGTAGTGCGCAGGGGGTAAAAAGAACAACTCCTGATCGGTCCTGGTTCTTGTTTCATCCTACTAAACTGAGGACTTTCCTTCGAATATATTTCAAATGCATATAAAGAGAAAGAAGTGAGTATGGCTGGTCAGGCTATTAGTAAAGAGTTATTTAATATTTTTAGTAGTAGTAGTAAGAGTTAATAATATTCAATTAAAAATGTTTTTTAACTGAAAGTACTTAAATTCTGATTTCTTCACAATTACCAAAACATTTTTACATAATGTGAAGTTGTGTTTTTTTGGCTCTTAAAGTGATAATCTCCAAGTTCATTTTTGTAGCAAATTTAATAGATTACACAGAGAGAGCTCGGGTTTTTATGTAACATAATAATTATATTTTTGCTAAAGTCCCTCCATTTGATTTTAGCAACTAGCCAGAATCCCTGATGCCATCACTTTGACCAATGAGGCGAGCTTTTCCTGTGGACCGTCCTGTGTGGCCAATCAGGATGGGGGGGGCGGGAGCTTGTTTACTTTTGAAAGTTTGTCCTTGCTTTCCTCATTTTGCAAACTAGGAATGGCTTTCTGGTCCACTCTTGAGTGGAGGGGGTGTATGATTGACTTTCAAATTTTGCTCTCACTTTGCTCAATTTGCAATCTTACAGACTATCACTTTAAGAAGACTGCCCAGTCTGAAGTTCCACTGAGTGCCACACTTGCCAAATCTGTTAGCGAAGTCCAGTATAAAAAAAAAACATAAAGGGTCTCTATCCTAAAAACCCAGCACTGTCCTGCCTCAAGTGCTAGTGCTGTTAAAGCTCAATGACTGAATTCTGAATGTTCTTAGCTTTTAAAAAGTGAAACTTGTGAAACTCCTCATCTGCAGCTTAAGGCCACTCAAGTTTAGTTGTAGCGCCTTTTTTTTTAAAACCACCGAGAGCACATTACAAACATTACCTTTATTATGTTTACATTAATCTGTTCCACATTGTAGTTGTAAGAAAACACATGGGAAATAAAGTAGTAAAACCCTGCGGCGAGTGTGAACTCCGCAAACAGCCATGTGTGTTTGTGTGCTCAGTATGTTGACTGAAGACGCATCAGCAGTGGCTTTGTCAAAATCTGTTGCTCTGTTTGTCAGGCCCAACATAATGCGTCTGTACATAAACAACTCTCCAGCACCGCTCACGATGTTTGAAATCGATACAAAAAGACTGTGTTTTCATTTGTCTGTGTTCTTCTGTTGCAGCAATCTGTCCTGGCTGCTCTCTACAGCTCGGAGGGATCAGTCATGGAGGTAAACTCACAGGCACAGGGGACAAAACGGGATTATTGGGCGAGAAATACAGTTTACTGAGCTCACCAGTGCTGCACGCCTCAAAACCAGCACCAGAAACGTTCATTTCCAATTACATTTCCCCATTGACTTTGTGAGGGGAAAAAGGACAATTAAGAGTTTAAAAGAGTCGGTGCTCTCAGGGGTGCCAGAACTATTTTTCCCACCGGGCCAAATTAGAAGCATAAGAGCGAGTCGAGAGCCCAGAGCTGTAATGTGCTGTAAAGAGTCCATGTGCAAAGAGATTTATGATGATAGAGGTAGTTTGGTTCAAAGTAGACACACCATGTGCCGAAATGTGACACCTTGTTGTTGCTATTGGCCATAATAAAACTTAAATTCCCTTTTAATCCTGTTGGACGTGTGAGTGCTTGTAGTTTATATGTTTCAGATGAGTTCTTGTATAAGCCTTACCTAATTCAGTGATAGCCAAAGGGCATTATGTAAATCAGCCTTTTCTCTCACTCTTCTTCACAACTAATCATTCATTCGTGCCTTGACAGAGACATCACTTTGCCCAGGCCATCGCCATTTTAAATACTCACGGCTGCAACATTTTTGAGAAGTTCAATAGAAAGGTAACGTATCAAATCCAGCCTTCTCCTCCTGATTGTTCGTATTCTTCAATGTAAAGCGACGTGGGTGTGTGTTTTTCAGGACTACCAACGCATGCTGGATTTGATGAGAGATATCATCTTGGCAACTGACTTGGCTCACCACCTGCGCATTTTCAAAGAGCTGCAGAAGATGGCCGATGGTATGTGTTTTTTGAAGGAGGATGTGGCTTCGTCCCATAATTTGACGTCTGTTCGGTCTGTGATTCTCAAACATCTGCCATTTTAGACTTTATTCATTTGAATTTGTGATCATTTAGGCTTTAGTAATGCATTTAACTGAGGTGGTTTTGATTGGTAAAGATTTGGTTTATTACTAGATTCTGACTGGTTGGAGGGTGTCCATTAAGTAAGGGATAATGCTAATCGGAAATACCAGGACGACGAGTGCTTTATCCCGCTTATACCATGGTCCTGTGAACTGAAACTTCAATGGGGCCTGTTTGCTTCTTTTTTTTTAGTCCCTGGGCAGGAGTTATCTCACTTTTTAAGCGGTTTTACCTGAAGCTAGTTCCAGCTCAATTGTATGTTAAAAAGTGGTATACCATAGCTACAGACGGCATCTCTAGAATCACCCATATATGGTCATGTTTGAAAACAGTTAAGGGGGAAAACAATTGAGAAAAATCTAAACTTTATCTAATTATTCAAAAACTACTTTAACAAATGCTGAATTATGAACATAGTTTTCTACTAAATAAAGATACAAAGACATGGGGAGGAGCAAAGTGGTTCAACAGCCCATGATGCTACATGTTGGCATCGAATGCCGTTTTTTTGCTTCTACTGAACAATCTGCTGTGAATAAACATCCATTTGGGCCCGATTTAGACTTGACTTCATTTGTATGTGATAAATAAGTCCATATTCCACCAGAAAATGGCTAAAAAGAGTGTGTTTGCTAAAGATTCTGTTTTCCCCCTCGGCGAAGCCAAGCCCTCTTCTATGACGCCATGCCGTCTGTATCTATGGTCTGGGTGAATGCTCGATTCTGATTTGCTGGAGGGTGTCCGTTAAAAAGTGATAATGTTGTGCACCCAACAACAGTTAAATCACGTTCTATATCACTCCACTGCTGGAACTTGCTTCAGCTAAAACAACTTAAAAAGTGAAATAACTCCTGCCCAGGACTTAAAAAAAAAAAAAGCAAACAGGCCTCAGTGAACCGTTTCAGTTCGCAGGACCATGGTATAAGCGGGATATTGCACTCCGAGGAAGCAACAGTGGCGTCCAGTTCTTTCTGATAACGGACACCCTCTAGCCAATCAGAATCGAGAATTCACCATGGTATAATCACAGTTTAGACATGGTTAAGTTCCATTTCAGATAAAAGCAGTGGACTCTAACTTTCCCACTATGCACCTTGAATAGTAGTGAGCATCGATGGGTCAAAATAGGCCACATCAATCTAAATCTTTGCCGCATCAAGAGTTATACTAATACTGCACATGAATTTGGTCACTCATTGCAGAATCAGTACTTGTGTTTCCATATTGCTAGCAGTACAAGTGCATTAGATAGTCCACTATAAAGTTCACTGAATGAGGGGTTAGAGGTCAGGGTGGACATTCTGGTCACACGCCATGCTTTATTTGTCTCCCTGTATTGCCCTATTTACACATTTGAAGGAGTTGCATTCAGCAGTCTTGTAATATAATTGACTGTAACCTTGTGGCCGGTGGGCGGTTACGCCTGAATGCAAGCAATTATAAGTCATCTGAGCGAGCTTCTCCCAGAGGAATCAATTTGGAGCTCTTAAAGTAATTCTAGGTCATTAAAAGCCTCTAAACGGCTTCACTTCACAAACTGTCACTCGTCAGTCACAGAGGGGACACTCCTGGTCATCCAGTTGACAAGAAGGACGGCTCTCTATTATTATCCAGCCATTTGTATGTCCTCAATTCAGATGGATCTTTGACGCTTTGAATGATAATTTGTTTAAAATACATACCGTTACATCTTTCTATAGGGTAATGATGCTGCAGCTACTACACTGTGGCAAGCAATTAACTAGTGATATTAATGCTTTCATTTAAATAGCATTTTTCCAGACACTTGCGGTACCAATTAGTGAGGCCATTTTCTCTTATGCAGTTCATTTACTGAAACTGAAAAGTAAAAAAGTACTGAACACTGTTCTGTGTATTTCACTGCATTGACAAACATCTGTGACCTTCGACGCCACATACACTTCAATACACGGCCCACAACACCTCTTATATAAAATATTAAGAAATTAATCTATTGATTGATATTTAGAATCAACATTGTCAACACTTGCATCAGTATCAGTGTAATCAATATTTTAATGTCAATCTTCCCATCACCATCAGACTCCATCAGAATCAGTTTTGGGGTATGTATAGCCACAGCTGCCCTGGGGCACACTGGCCGAAATGGCACACACACCTACTTCAATCACCAACGAGCAATCACACATGTATAAAAAATGTTTACAGGCAAGGTGTAAACTGTACTCGGAGTAAATTTGATTTAAAAACTACTTTGGTGCTTTCCAAAGTGAGGTCCGGGTAGTACAAACCCTAGAACACTATTGCTCAAATTCAAAACATCATTAACGTCGGGTGATTTTTACCCGAGACAATACATCCAATAAAAATAACTTATCAAAATATATCAAAACATGACAATACATGACAAATTTGAGGAGTGTTCTTTTATTTTAAACTGTGTCATGTCTAACAAAAAGAAAGAAAAGCATCATGAGGGGACCATATGGAAATGCTCCAAGCTGGAAAATGTAGGAATTTGGGAACAAAGTTCTTCAGAAAAAGGGAAAAAAAATGAAAATGGGAACTTGGGTTTTGGTCCACCCATTCCTGTGATATTTGAGACTTCCCTGTTGAAGGCTCTACCCTCATCCTGGCTAGAATCCACCCAGAACCTACTTTACCTTCTACCTCTATTGCTGGATGAAGATCATGCCATCAAGGATGTCATGGGTGAAGCTCCCCAGAGACTCATGGCACTCAGATAAACGCAGCATAATAAAAATGTTCAGGTGAAAACCACCCGGCAATGGTGTTCTTGGGTAAAACCCCCACCTGAAACCGAGCACACTTTCTCCAGTTTGGCAAAAAAGTTACTAAAAACCAACAAGACAATAGAGGGACAAAATGGTGACAAGAAGCGAAGTGAAAACACGAGACAGTGTCATAAAAAGAGATGAAAATAAGACAAAAATGCTTCCAGAGCAAACAACACAACAAAAAAGTTACAATCAGATTTTTCAAATGAGGCGTTACACTGTTGCTGTCCAGTCAAAAAGATTTTAGATTTGGGTAAAGCCGAAAATAAGGTGGGTGGGGTAAGAGGTTAAACCCAGTGTTTACCTCCACGTTCAGTTATTTTCTATGTAAGTTTAAAGGGACTAGAGGCAAGTTGGTCATTTTTATACTCACTACTGCCACCTCAGGTCTTACGCGTAACTGCAGCTTCTATATTAAGCTCATGCATGACGGCACTTCAGATCCGAATTAACAACTTTTTGACAGTGCAGGATTTTAATTTTAACATTTTTAAACTCTGCATAATCCCTTTAAGCTGTAAAATATGACATCATTATTTGGGGGCAATGGGGGGGCTGCGATGCTCCGAACCTTTGGAATACTTGTTGACGCATAAGGCATAGAGATACCTGCATACATTATATTTTCATCTTCAGTGTTTAAGTGAGAGACCCTTTAGTATTGCATCTAAATCATTCCTTTACTGTCTTGATAATATGTAACTCCCACAGTAAAGTCGGTGTGTTCCTTTTTCATTTCAGATGGATATAACCCAAAAAGCCGTAGACACCACTCCCTGCTGCTGTGCCTGTTGATGACGTCATGTGACCTGTCAGACCAAACCAAGGGCTGGAAAACCACACGCAAGATCGCTGTAGGCTTCACAGACCTTTCCCATTTGCACACAGCTCAGTGGTGTAGTAACAGCTATCAAAGGGATTACTCCACGAGAGAGCAGCATGAGTGACCCATTTTCAGGACAATGCAGATTAGGAGATGAGGTGGATCAATGGCGGCTCATAATACAATATTTCATTTTGTGATATTCCATTTGGGATTAGGCTTAATCTGGGTCTGCCCTCTTTTCTGGACACCTCTGGCCACACATGTATGCCCCACACCTCTGTTATACCTTTTTCTAAAGTCTAAACACATTTCTTAGTGGATTTCATGAATTATTGGTTTCGGATTGATGGTGATGTTGATGTATTGTGTGTCCCAACAGGAGCTGATCTATAAGGAGTTCTTTTCTCAAGGAGATCTGGTATGTGTTGACTACATTTTACAAGTGAGTCACCTGTGGGTTGTTGAACACCGCAGTAATCTCATCAGTTGTTGCTGTTGTTGTGTTGTTGTGCACTCAGGAAAAAGCCATGGGGAACAGACCCAGTGAGATGATGGACAGAGAGAAGGCCTACATCCCCGAACTGCAGATCAGCTTTATGGAACATATCGCCATGCCAATATACAAGTAAGTAAAACGATTAAATTCAGCTGTACTCTCTCCAAAGTAATTAAAAGCTATTGCCTAGATAAATAACCACGTGTAATATGTCAACACAGATCTGGAAAATACAGAAATCTATGAAATATTGACTAAATTTGACTAAATATTGACTAAATATTGACTAAGTTTGACTAAGTAACGTGTTTACCTTATATAAATCCTTTTTGTTGTCCCTGTGTTTACAAGTGTTTTCCCCTGGTGTCTCTGGCCAGAAAACCACGCTTGCAACTTGACTGCCACCGGACCGGAGTCACCAATACACACTAATAGAATCACGAAGAAGAAGCTAACATGCTAACGGGCAAAGCTAACTGCGGGCTAGCCTCACTTTAAACAGTATTTACAGCCAAGTTTGAGTGAAAATAATTATTTCCATCTCTCTCTCCCTTCACCTTTTCTGTCAGCGTAGTATTTACTCTCCAAGTCAATAAGTTAAAAAATTGCAACTTGCTACAACGCCTGCAGTTGTGGTTATGGCCTCTAGGGGCAAGAGTACTTAGTACTGCTTTAAAAGACAAAAATCTGCAGATTCTTAAACAAAAACAGTAAGTCTCTAACTTTTATGGTTCCAAAATGATAAGCAAAAGTCTGCAACATAAATTATAAAAATAGGTTTTTCAGCTCATCTGAGTCCTAGGGAGTTGTGATATAAGACTCTGACTGAGCTCTTTCAATTCTAAAATGGGAAGTCTGTCGCTTTCGGTTCTGGAGATATCGGCCATTTAGCAGCATGATGTCGGCCGATAGCCAATATTTGAAAATACTCAGGATTGTAAAATATGATTCGACCTTTAGTAGCACGTTCATGTGCTTTCAGTTTGTCTGTATTCTGCGTGAGAATATCAATTCAGAGAGATGTGTGAGTATAGCCTGAGGGGACAGGCTGTTGTCCAATCTTTATCTCCCTTTTGTCCGGTTCTGGCCTGGTTTTGGATGGACTTGAATGCTCTCCCTGAAGGCAGTCTGGAAAACAGGTGGTGTGTGTCGTATGAAACCTGACTACGCAATCAGAGTATAGGCTGTATATACTAGATAAAGGTTATTGTGGAAAAGTGGTATTTTTAATCAGTTTGGGATATTCATAAAAATGTGAATAATGAGGTTTTCAGACGCATTACTCTTTTGTTGCTAATGACTCACCTTCGACCAGATGGGATACAGTTGCCCTGGCAACCAGTTCAGGCTTAAGATTTTTAAATTGTTTCATTTTAAAAGCAATAAAAGTCCGAGGCACTCGAGTCTAACAAAATAAAAGTCCTTTATTTAAATGTATTTATTTTTTGGTCCATGTTTACACACATTTTTACACAAATAAATGTACTTGTGTTAAAAGTAATGACCCAAATAGTTACTTAAGTAAAAGTAATAAGTGTTGTGGGAAAAATATGTCTCGGGTACTGTTTAAAGCAGGGGTGCTCATTTTGGGTCGCGGGCCGAAATTCAGCTCCCATGGTGGGTCCCGGGCCGCAGATAATAGAGAATTTTTTTTCCCAATGAATGAATAATAAGCTGTGATTTGGTCAAAGCCCCAACTTGACTGTAGCTTCATTAATAACAACGGTTTACACTTGTATTGCACTTTACAAGCCTGTGTCACAAGTTTCTCAAAGTACTACATAGTAGTCATTATTAATTGACTCCACACTCGGTGGTGGTAAGCTGTTATTGAAGCCACAGCCGCCCTGGGGCAGACTGTCCATTTACTAGGTGGCTATATAATGTGGTGTTCATATCCTGAGCTCTTATTATGTCAGTGCCCTCTGCTGGACACAGGTGGAACGTTTTTCCTCTTTTTTTTTATGTAATGCCCCCTAGTGGCTAGAATGAGCATTCTGGTTATTCTTTAAAAATTCATAACTCCGCACAGGAATGGGCTAGAGACTTTTTTTTTTTTTGCATACTCTGGAATTTATGCTCTACAGGGCAGGGGCCGGATTACATCATCTCAGGCCTGCGGGCTGTATGTTTGACACCCCTGATTTAAAGGGATTATACCTATACCTTTTTTTCTAGAAGTGGAACTTTTTTCATCCTTTAGTGTATACATTGGTGTAACTGTAAACCCACCTTGTCCCTTGTGAAACGCTTTGGTTGACTTGTGTGTAGGGAAAAGTAACTCTTTTCCTAATTGTTTTGCGCCTACCCTTACAAGCCACGCTCTTACTGTATATTTCCTTTAAGTGTGCCGTCTTTGAGTGGATCAAGACCTTTCCAGTTTCCCCAGCAGCCAATGATCAAACCTTTGAGACCACAGATATGAAAACTGAAACTGAAACCCTTGTGTCCCCTCAGGCTGTTGTCCGAGCTGTTCCCCAGAGCCACCGAACTGTTCGAGCGAGTGTCGGCGAACAAGGAGCAGTGGACCAAAGTGTCCGACAAGTTCACCCTGCGCGGCCTGCCCAGCAACAACAGCCTGGACATTCTGGACCAGGAGTACGAGCTGCTGCAGGCCCAGGGCGCCTTCGGGAGCGACCCCTTCCTCAACGGTTGCCTTGACGACGCGGACTAAAGGCAGCGTTGCAGAAGCGGTCCAATAAGAGGCAGTGTGTACCTTTTTTCTAAGGGTCTTTGTGCTGTTACTTAGATGCTTTAGCAGGCCATGCAGTCACGCAGGACTAAGTTTCACGCTGAAGAAGTCGAGACAAGTGGATTCATCCTAAGCCGGTTCGTTGTCCGTCTCTCCCCGAAAAAGTCCAGAAATGTGGAAGGTGGTGACTTTGTTCCTTATATCAGCAGCAGCAGCTCTTAATGGGGGAAAGTTTGTACTGGAGGTCATGTACTACTGATCCTGTTTTAAGATTGTAAAAACACACACTGAAACACAAACGCACAGCCTGTTTCAAGACGCTCACGACAGATTCAGAAGACTACTATTTCAAATGTTAAGTGCTATATTTTCTGTAAATGTTTTCTATCTGTAGCTTTTATCGGTTTCTATGGCTTAGCTTCGTTCACATTCAGGCAGCTCTCCCGCCGCTGCCGCCGCCGCCGCCACACACGGCCCCTCATCTGACGCTTTCAAGTGCATGTGCCAACACAAAACAGGTTTCCCGTTTCCTCCTTCGGGTCAGTGGTCTCTAAGGCTAAGAAATGACTGCAGTTGATCTTTATACCACATGCTATTTTGTATTTAGCTCTCGGGTGTATCGACCTAACTTGCATTTACTTTACGTTCTGTCACCGTGTTCTTTTCGCGAGGGCCTTAGGGACAATTTGACAATCACTGTCAGTGGCACACATGAATCCTAGCCATAGCTCTTAACATGAAAATCTGGGGGCGTCTGTGCACCACTCACTTTTACTTGTTTGTGTGGTCATCCCAATAGGTTGCGTTCGTGTCATCATCCGCCTACACTAGAGCCGATAGTACAGAAGTGGAGGACAGCTAAGAGTTCAATGGTATTATTTTCCTTTTAACAAATAGACGTTTTGACCTAGTAGATAGATCATATCTTTGTAATTACTGAGACTATTCACATGAAACAAAGCTCGCCAAAGTTCAGCGTATTCTCAGATAAAGCAAATTAATTAAGGTGGATTTTATCTTTCTCTTTTTTGTCAATTATAGTTATGAATTGATACCACAGAAATCCACCATTTTAGGGCAGAGGTTCCCAAACTTTTCAGGCCGCGATCCTCAAATCACTCAAACAACTCGAGTCCCCCTTCTGTAAAATGCAATTATCATTTATAATCATTTAAGGAGCAAAACATTTAAAATGTTTTGCCTAATTTCTAGGGCTGCACGATATTGAAGAAACTTGTGATATTCGATCCGGTGGTGCAATATCGATATTATTGCGTTATTTTACCAAACCATTTTTCAAAATTTTATTGACCTTGTTTTAACCAGGAAAGTCCCACTGAGATTAGGAATCTATTTTTCAGGGGAGTCCTGGCCCCAGAGGGGAGCCTATTGTACATGTTTTAGTGATGGGGAAACCGGAATACCTGGAGGAAACATACACACACACACACACACACACACACACACACACACACACACACACACACACACACACACACACACACACACACACACACACACACACACACACACACGGGGAGAAAATGCAAACTCCACACAGAAAGGCCCCGTCCAGATGGGACTCGAACCCAGGACCTTCTAACCGCTGTGCCGCCCAACATGATGCATGTTGCATTCTATGTAAACACAAATTTCTCAAAAGTCCTCAAAAAGACAATCAGGATCAAAACAAGGGTAAAATTGAAGAAATCTTTGACTAAAACTGGATGTTTGCACATTTTTAATTGTTTTTTGCTGGTTTGCAAAAAATGTGGCGATCTCAGTCAAATGAAGACTTTAGTAATGTTGCGATACAGATATTGCATCACCTAATATCACAACACGATATTTGATTTCTTTATTTTTTTTTATTATTGTGCAGCCTTGCTAATTTCACTTTAATATACTTTTTTCAATTAAAAACATTACACAAAATTCAATGTCAGAAATGAAAGTGTCTCAAAATTATCTTGCGACCCCCACTTAAGGAACCACTGTTTTAGGGAATACCAGCAGCAAACAACATCCAAATCAACAAACACTTGACTAAAAACATTTTTTTTTTATTTACCGAGTCACTTCTGGCACATATATCTAATACAAAGCAGCGTCCAAACACTCTTATGTGAACAATTCCAGTACATAATCTCAATTTATTGAGGGATGCACCAGGAATCCCAGAAATCTGCCCAGTTTTGACGACGCAAACCTGACCACTATGGTAATAAAACATGGTTGCGTTTTCCTGGTGCCATCGCTGAAAGAACTTCAAACCACGAGATTGAAACGGCAAGTTTGTGCGCGCCATCTAAATCAAAGAATGATCGGAACCAACATTTGTGGATTTTCCATTCAATGTATTTTTCTCAAAACACGTAAATGGCCCTTAGAGCTATTTATAGGCCCCTGCGCTCCATTTTGAGACTTCGATTTACAATGTCGTGAATGCAACCTACACCCTACATCAGATAAATTATTCGTCGAAGCTAATTTAGAGTATACTTTTGGTAGATAAAGAGCAAGCCCTTTAATACTCCATCTCATCTGTTTGTGTCAATGTAGACTATAGACTGTGTTATATAAATATGAGGTTTGTCTCTGAGTGTGTTCTATGCCTTATTGCGCATCTCTGCTGCCTTTCTTAGAGCTTTTAATATATTAAAATGAATTCAAGAGCCTGTCCAGTGTGTATGCTGTAACATAGTTTGAGTGTGGACTGAATGAGCGCCATGACTGAACATGTATATTTGTGAATTAACTGTGTGAAGATGTCACTACTACTCTTTTGGCTAAATATACAGTATAATATAGTGTATATTAGACAGACGGACGAAAAGAGTAGGCTATTTTTGTCAGATCCAGAAGTTTATGATTCTAGAGAGAGCCGTTTCAGTCCACAAAGTTTTAATTCATTTTGTTTGTAATTGTTTATGGAGCGTGGGGAAACAGGGGGATGATGATACAGTTGCATGTAGAGAGTGACTACATTAGAAGTGGGCGGGCGAGACGCTGCAGGTGAACAGGGAATAAATCAATTTGAACCTTTTGCTGAAGATCGCTGATGTTAATGCAAGAGAAAAAAAAATATTTAGGTTTGTTTTTGTTTTTTTATGCTTTCATTTGGAAATAGGGCCTTTATTATTTAATTTATGCAAAAATAAAGTTCCAAAATATGTTAGAGGTGATAAAATTCGAATAATGAATTGAACCAGGTTTACTTTGTGACATATTAGATCAACTACGGGGTTGTTTGAAGCTCAGTAAATCCGGATAGAAATAAGATTTTGAAAAATTCTGAAAAAAGGGAAATTTGGTGTCAGGACTTGCTACTTTAAGATGAGATGGAATTTTATTGATCTCTCACTTGTTACAGCAGCTCTCAAGAAACAAATAGTCAGGAAAACAGGATACTGTATTGTGTGTGTATATATATATATAATGAATAATAAAACTTCTAAGAATATAAATAGTAATAAATATTAGAACAGGATATAAGATATTGGTTGATAAAGTGAGTGCAGATGTCACAATGTGAGAATAATGTATTTTGTTTAACGCCTTTTTGTGAAGATTACGATATTTGTTTCCTGGTGAAAGTTTGTATAAAGAGCAAACTCTCACTTAACCTGAAAATTAAAAACCCTGGATCCGTTTTATCTGCAGTGTCTCCCCTTAAAAAGCAAGAAATGAGTTTAGTTTAGTTCATGATGATCTGTTCCCTTATATGGAGCCATTAGATCGAGGAGAAAGATTATTTAACTTATGTCATTTTGTAAGGGCATACAGATACACTTAGGAGTGTCTCACACATACATTTTTCGCAGTATTGTTTTAAACCACTCTTTCACGTATACCTGCCTTTATCATGTGCAATAGGAAGTGTCTGCCTCTGTGACATTGCATAGAAGACTATGTAAATACCTATGCCTCTTCTTAAATTACTGTATTACCAGGTATGTGTTTCCCAAAGGCATTGAGGTGATACAGTAAGACACTTCTATTGAAAGAGTCTGTGATATGCTGTTGATATATTTATCTTTTTCTTTTCTTTTTTAACAGTGTGTGTTTCTTGTTCAAGGTCAGGGCTTCATGTGCCAAGCAAACATTTATGTACTACTTCCTGGCTCAGTTGCAAACCCATGCCGGCAAAGTATTTTTGCGCTCTCAAATATAAATTATGTTTTCATATTTAAATTGTGTGTCATAATAACCACCAGTGTGATAAACGCTGCTAATCCAGGTAGTACACCCAATCAAGGCTTTTTCATCTAACAGATGGACCTGTTTAAAGTGGCAAAGTATAATTACTGTACATAAAGACTTTTCAAAGATGTAATTGTCTGTAATGATTACAGAGGTCTGTATTGTATAGGCCATGTGGTTGCATCCTGTTCACCTTTTTCATGCCATTTTGAAGAACTACTTGCTTAGATTTCAGAAAAATACAATTAAAACAGATAGCCTATGTTTAGAATATTCAGTACATATGTACAACAAATATGCCAAATTAATATTAATATAAATTTCTTATATTGAGAACACATCTGTTATTTTTATTTAGGTTATGTCTTGAGTGTTGATGACCTTGTTCCTTTTCCAAATGTAATAAAGAACAAGAATATTGAGACAACTGGATGAGACTTGTTTTGTTTTTGTTTTGTTGCTTTTCTTGAAATAAATGGTGAAAGGCTTGTTGCGCTTTGTTGCCTCATTATTGTGCTCTGAGCTAAGAAATGTTGAAAAATACATAAAGGCCCCGGGTACTCAGATACATTTACTCAAGGAGGCTTCATGGACCTGAGTAGTGTGTGTGTGTGTGTGGCTATGGGGAGGGGTGAGTATGAGTGTTATTGTCTGCTTTTATTTGCAGGAGTGGGTGGTTGGGTGGGCGGGAATTGTTTTAAATCTGTAAAGAACTTTGCACCTTTGTATGAAAAGCGCTATATAAATAAAGTTTTGATTGATTGAGTGAGTAACTTTTTAAAGTAACAGTACTTCTTGGAATAGTTTTAGCTTTAGGGTACCTTGTATTTAAGTAAAACCTATGATCACTCTTTCTACTGAGTAAGTGACAAATTAGTAAGTGACAAAATGAATGGAAATGAAGCAAAGGCACACCGCAAAATATTTTGGAATACACCGATGCCAGCAATACAAGTCAGAAGATGCTAATTTTGCGGTGTGTAATCAAGGAATGGATTTGGATGAGAACCTAACCTTTTTTAAATGTCATATTTGGCTTCCTTTAGTCAGCATCTCCATGGATGCTTGTGTGTCATTCTATTTATAGGGTGAAATGTTAGATGGTGTGGCTTTAATTTACACTTGCAATAACTTTCTTGAGATTATGTTATGCTTTGTTTGGACTGATTACAACACTAAGCCCTAAACCTTTACACACAGTTGATCAATACTCACTCAAGTACTTTTATTTTATTTATTTATTTACTTTTAGTTGATACTAATTCATTCGTATAGCTTATTTTCACAAACAAATCATTCGTGATTCAACCAAATAAAAATCCTGGACACATTTTCTGCAGCATAAAGTTTGTGAACTGAGCGCAGTATCGCGAGAGTTGAGAGCGTGAGGTACGCAGTGAGAAGTGCAGTGTCCGCCATTGCCCGATGTAGAAGTATCGCTTTGGCGTTTGGCTGTCAACAATAAACTTGGATCGGGACGAGGGGCTGCGAGGTCCGGCTGAAGCTCGTCGGCTGCACCGCTATCCGGCAGTCATCCCGTCCCAACCCGGAGATTATTTTCATGTAAATACAGCGCCCACAGAAGAAGCAACCATGTCCAATCTCAGCAAAGGCGGTACCAAGAAGGACACCAAAATGAGAATACGGGCCTTTCCTGTAAGTCCACCCGCAGTCAGTGCTCTGTCTGCCGCACAGCAGCCCACTCGATCACCGCGGTCTGGCTACGAGCTAACCGACATGCTAATAGGCTAGTTCAGCCCACTGACAGATGACATGACAGTCTTCCAGAGCCTCCAGCAAATGTCATATTATCACAATGGACTGCTTGAGTTTTGTAGCATACAAATGCAAACAAGCACTTTTTAAAAGATGTCATACAGGCTCATATGTTGCTAGCAGACTGGATCTAGTACATGCAGCAGCAGCAGCAGCAGCTCTGACGCTAATGTTAGCTTCTCTTTTGACACTTGTTGTTTTGCCAGTTTACACGGGTGTTAGTTGCAATTATCCATAGTTAAACCTGCAATATTATGATTTTTCTCCCAGATCCCTACCAGATCAATGGAAACGATATTTATAATAATTTATCAAATGTACGTGCCGTTGTATGGATTGATGCTACAAACCAGCAGTTTGCTAATACTGTTCTTAAAGCTAAACCTAGACTAACTAACGTCATATTTTAATGTGTCTGAGCTAAAAGACAGTCTTCCCGTAGAAGTTTTGTCTTCAACATGGCACTGTCTCTAATCTCTGCAGGGCTTTTTAAAAGACACAAACATGTAAGTCCCTTTGTAGCTAGCTGCTAAGCTAGTAATGTTTGGGATTAATTATGTAGTTGTCAAGTACACGCTATCATTAGATGTAAAACTGTACATAACATTACAGTAAGTAGCTGTTGATGTGTTAATGTGGTCCAGTCCTGACAGACCTACTGCCAGAGCAGCTCTTTGAAACGCATGTGTTTGGGCTTGTCTGCAGTAGAAACACACACAGTACAGTGAAGATGGCAGTGGCAGTTGACAGTTGACAGATTTGAATGATTCAGATGCAGGACAGTGAAAAGTTGTTCATAGTCTTGAGATTGAATAAATTATAGCCTACTTGACTCCTGAACTGTTACCCGCTCCAGGGCAGTGAGTTACAGAAATAATTCTAAAGGTTAGCAAATGGACCTAAATGTAATTGTAGTATGTGTGCGTATGAATAACCACCACCATATTTCTTAAATATGGTGCATTGTGTCTGATTTTAGAATTGGATCATATTTAATTCAACCTTCACAGCATCCTATGACGTCTGTGACTTGTATTAAATTGAAGAATTAAGACCTTTCAGTTGAAAGCAGGCGTTGCTGATGAGCTCTACTATGCAGGTAAATTGTAATATGATTGTTGCTCTTCAATCTTTTTCAGATGACAATGGATGAGAAGTATGTAAACAACATCTGGGACCTTCTAAAAAATGCCATCCAGGAAATTCAGAGGAAGAACAACAGTGGCCTGAGCTTTGAGGAGCTGTACAGAAATGCGTACACCATGGTGCTCCACAAACACGGAGAGAAGCTGTACACAGGGCTGCGGGAGGTCGTCACAGAGCACCTCATCAACAAAGTAAGTCTCTCATTCATGGGTCAAACACAGGTGGATCTAATCAATGATTCTTTTGCTCCAGTCTGTGTCAGTCTTAATAATGCCCTCATCTAACATGAAAATGGTGAGATGAATTACCATGGTCAGCAGGTAATTCTTGTGTTCAAAATGCCCTGGAGGGTTGTGGTGCATACCACCAAAAGTGGAGCAGCCCAAGAAGATCCTCACTGACGAGTGTCAGATTTTATCTATGGTCTCTTTCATAGAAAAAAATAAAAAATGAAATACTTGGAAAAAGACTCATTCATGATTGTGCTGGGTCTCATAGAACTAAAACACATGTAACAAAAAGCACAAATGACTTGAAGAAGACAGTAAAGTACTGGAGCTGGAACCTGCTCCTCCTGTACAAAGGTTTTCAATACGACAAACAAGGACTTCATTGTTTATGAGTATGATTTTATGCGACACAAAAACATAATAACAGTCCAGACTCTAGAGCATAGAGACTAAATGGCAGATGTGAAAATGGTTTAATGCAATCATGACGTTGAAGTGCCTCTTCTACATCCTCCCAGAGGTTGTCTTTAGAGATTTGACTTAATTCTTATTTGAAGTGACACAACAGGTTTTTGTGGCCGTGTATTTATCAGTCAGAACCAAGTATGAAACCCTGGCTGCACCCATTGCATTATGTTGTTTATGCCAAGTGCAAAAGTTGTTTAAAACAGACAGATTGAAAACCACATGGGGTGATCACATGGCACTGAAGTGAAAGGTGGTAGTTTTGTCCAGGAAAGATGTAGAGGTCAATGTGCCCTAAAGAATTTCAGCTGTCGACCCAGATGTAAGGTGCTGAGTCATGCTGCAGCCAGACTATTGCCAGGCTTTTAGGGCTGACTAGTAGAAGCACTAAATGGAACAAATGAACAGTGTGTGTGTGTGTGTGTGTGTGTGTGTGTGTGTGTGTGTGTGTGTGTGTGAGTGTGTGTGTGTGTGTGTGTGTTGAGGCTTGGTTTGCACCACACTTTTATTAAGACGTTCCTGTTTGTTTTGCTGCAGCATTATTGTTATGAACTAATTTTATTTTTCCACCTTGCGAAGGTTCGAGAAGATGTTCTGAATTCGCTGAACAATAACTTCCTTCAAACATTGAATCAAGCCTGGAACGATCATCAAACAGCCATGGTGATGATCCGAGACATCCTCATGTACATGGTAAGTAAACGGCGGCGCGACACTGATACGCAGCAGCTCAAACCGCTCAGAGAATAGCAGATAGCACCTTTTTAACAGTCCTCTGTGCTGGAGGAGTTGTGTAATACCACACAGTCAGGTCAGCATCTCCCCTCTCAGAGACACATTCTCTGCTTGTGATCTGTTCATCCCCCGCTCTGAGAGTCCGCATGTCGGCCTATATCGACGCGGTACTTCCCTCCCTCTGCAGCGGCCCGTGAGGCTGTGATTGTGCTGAAGTCCACGGGAAAGATGCGCTGTGTAGACCATTCAAAGTGTGAATTATACACACTGGAGCTACCACTGTCTGGCTAGATTATAGAAAGAGACTGAAAGATAAAAAAAATACTTGCTTTTTTATTTTACTACACACTTTGTTTTTTTATTCACAAAGGTTTTATTTGTTTTTTGCATTGTAGGACCGTGTCTATGTACAGCAGAACAACGTGGAAAATGTCTACAACCTGGGCCTCATCATTTTTCGGGATCAGGTGGTCCGTTACGGCTGCATCCGAGACCACCTCCGACAGACGCTCCTGGACATGATCGCCCGGGAGAGAAAAGGGGAGGTGGTCGACAGGTAAGCTGCACGCAACAAACTTATTGTGACTAACCTGCTATTTTCACCACAGCAGGCAGCACCGCCCATAGAGCCTCATTATCCAGGAGCATGTATTGTACTAGAATAAGTGTAGTGGCACGGTTAATGGCAAAGTGGATAGTTGCAAAAACTACAATTCTTTAGATAGGTGGTTCTCGAACTTTTCCCACCAAGTACCAGTTCATACCACCAGGCCTAAATCTCGATCAATTTAAACTGGGTCACAATTAGCCCACGTGTCATCTAGGCCTGTCACGATCCTTTTTGAAAAAAAGTACTCGATAAACGATGGTATCGATATTTCATGGCTGTCTGAGTGAAGCACCTTTTTATTTGGGAAACTTGTTGCCTGTTTGTCAAACCGCTGCTGCATTTCTCTGGCCTTTGAACAGTGCAGAACAGTAACAGTAGGCCTAAGCACTGACTAATGTTCTCAGGACAATCGTGCTTGTATTTGGATCGTTGGCTAAAGCGGTCGCGCTCCTGTCGCTAACTGATTAGCTCTGATATACTGACTGGGCGGTGGTTTCGTTTCGTTCTGTTCTCACTCACATTGGACATGCCTGCATTAATGTTGTTGTTCTCTCCGTGATGCCTTCGTTTGGCTGGAATTCCAAGTGTTTCCCCACGAGTCCCTCCTGCTCCGCAATAAAGTCCACAGAAAGTGTTGGCATCGGTAAAGCTAAATAGCACCATAGCGTTTTGTTTACACCCCGCCTCTCTCCAAAAGCAGCGCTGATCTATAAATGACCTGGGGCCTCATTTATCAAGCAAATGAGGCCAGAACTTTGCGTAGCCGCTCCTCTACGCCAAAGGTGGTATTTATAGAAAACAAATTTAACGTGAAACATTGCGCTCCTCCATGCAAACTGCATAGCTGCCGTACGAGGTACGCACTTTTCAGAAACACTGCTGAGAGACGAGGGGAGGACAGCTTGAGGAAGTCATGTTTGATCACTTTATAGAATGGGTTAATTTGAAGGGTTTTTTTTCTTCAGAAAAAAGATTGCAATGAAATGAGAAACTTCTCACGATATTTGTGGAAAACATGCGACTTGCTTGTCTACTTTAGTTGTTGTCTTCATTGGTGTGCATACGTGCACGGTCGTGAACGCTCATACTCGTGCACTGGTGCAGACATAAGTCTGACCTACTGGGTTTAGGTCCAAAGCTTGACTCGCATGCCCTTGAGACACAAGGCCATCTATACGCACCGGCACCGCGGCTCCACTGCCCGCTCCCTCCTCAGACTCCACGGCCCAGGATACATGTGGGCTACGGCCCATGTGTTCAGTGCTGCCTTTACGCACAGGGAGACGGAGGCAGATGGATTCTCTGCACACGCAGAACACACATTTACCGCGACTAAAAATGTTGTCCTTCATTTTCTTACAGAGTGATTAGTTGATAAAGTAATTAACTGGCCTAGTGTTAACCCAAAAAACACTTAACTTGAATGCATTATTAATGATCTCTTACTAAATGATAAAGTGTTAAAGTGCAGATGGCTCTGGCTACCCCTTGATTAAGCCCAAATACCACCCGTGGGACATGTACCACAGTTTGAGAACCACTGATTTAGATGGTACGCTCCGCTTTGAAAACAAAAATAGACAAGTTAAGTTATGTGTAAACATATTTACCGCTCTGTAGTTATGACTACAATTATTTTTTTTAAATCTGTCATGTTCTTGTATTTGTTCAGCAGATTTTTAGTATTTCAGTCTTGTCTCAAACCCTAATGCTCTTGGATATGTCTGAAGACCTGTATTCATATTAAAATGAATTAAAAATGCTCGCCGAGTGGCACATCAATGCAACTCTGAAGAAGTTTTCAAATTGACTGAATCCTTTTTTTCTTTCCGTTTCATCAGAGGCGCTATCAGAAACGCGTGCCAAATGTTAATGATCCTCGGTCTGGAAGGGAGGTCTGTTTATGAAGAAGACTTCGAAGCACCATTTTTAGAAATGTCTGCAGAGTTTTTCCAGGTATGTTGAAACGAGAACGAAAAGCAGAGATCTTACAGTGCTGGGACTTTTGGACAATAATGCTGGTGTGCGTTACAGATGGAAAGCCAAAAGTTCCTCGCGGAGAACAGTGCCAGTGTCTACATAAAGAAGGTAGAAGCGAGGATTAACGAGGAGATCGAGCGGGTGATGCATTGTCTGGATAAATCCACAGAGGAGCCCATTGTCAAAGTGGTGGAGCGTGAACTCATCTCCAAACACATGAAAACCATTGTCGAGATGGAGAACTCAGGCCTCGTCCATATGCTCAAGAACGGCAAGACAGATGGTAGGAAGTTGATTTGAAATGAACCAAATGCTCTATTTACAATCTGTGACAAACCACTTCTATGTCTGTGTCCACACTTGACAGATCTGGCGTGTATGTACAAGCTGTTCAGCCGAGTCCCCAACGGGCTGAAGACGATGTGCGAGTGCATGAGCTCCTACCTGAGGGAGCAGGGCAAGGCGCTGGTGTCGGAGGAGGGAGAGGGAAAGAACCCCGTGGATTACATTCAGGTGAGAGACAAGGTTATTCCTGGACCGAGGAAATGACCAGAAAGAAAATTAAAAATATGGAAAAGAAGCCACTATCACAAAATAGCAAATCTCAAATCTTACTGAAATTCACATGTCATGGATAAATCCTATGAAAAATAAGAATGCACCGATCCGATTCTGGTATCAGATATCGGAGCCTATGATGGACAAAATACGATATCAGGTATCGGCAACAAATATCCGATACTGAACCGATACGAGTTTTGGCTTTCAATGCCTTAAAAACACAACGTTTTCCCCCTAAACCCAAATGAATATGGGCTGCATATCATTGGAAAGAAACCAAGGAGAAGAAAGAACCAGGAGAATTCATTGCCACCCAATGCCGCAGCTAGCTTGCATGCTAACAAAAAATAATCAAGACTGGGACAGAAACATAGAAATACCTAAATTAAAACGACCATTGCTGAAGCTAAGTGTTTGTATTTTAGTTTTTAGAAATAACTGATCTAGCATATTTGTAATGATCAGATCACTTCAAGTGAGTTGTTTATATTTATGTTGCCTAAAGCCTGCCAAATGTTGTTAAATGTTTATCCAAGAGTTTTGATAATTGAACTGTAACAGCGTGACAGTAAAATATGACTTTACTGATCTTAAAATGGAGAAAAGAGCCAGTTCAAATTTTCACTCAGAGAAAGCCACTTGTATGAAAGAGGTATTGGTAAATATTGGGTATTGGCAGATACTTAAAACCCAGTATCGGTATCAAAAAAGCTGATATGCTTTTTACCTAAGATGCACCTATCCAAACAAAAAACATGGCCAACACTTTTTGTATAATTTCAAAAGAATGTACTTTTGTTTTCTCTTTTTTAATGAACTTTTGTTTTTGCTCCCATTTTTCATACACTGAACTCAAAGACATTTTACATTTTCTATATAAACAACAGATCCTTTTGTTGTTCATAAATCTGTGTTTGTGAGCACTTCTCCTTTGATGAGACAGTCCACCACCCCCTTCACTCTTTTGGCATATCAAGGATGGTCACCTCTGAATGAAATGTTTAATTTTGCTTCAGAGGTGTGGGAGTGTTGCATTTATATTTTTGTTCAGTGTATATCAGAAGTATCACCAAACGTATCACAAAACCCAAAACTTGACACTTCTAAAATGTGCCTTGACATTTCCGATCATTGCTTTGACAGACCCCGCTTAGATGTTGCTGCTTTTGTCTGTCTGATGTACTGTGTTTGTCTTCATTTTAGGGCTTGCTGGACCTGAAGTTACGATTTGATCGCTTCCTTCAAGAATCGTTTAATAATGACAGACTTTTCAAACAAACCATTGCTGGAGACTTCGAGTACTTCCTAAATCTTAACTCGCGTTCCCCAGAATACCTCTCTCTGTTTATTGATGATAAGCTGAAAAAAGGTGTCAAAGGGGTAAGTTTAAAACCAAAAACAATTTTTTTTACGTGATTTTCAAAGTGTTAATCTAATGTTCTGTTTGACAGCTTACAGAGCAGGAGGTTGAATCTATCCTGGACAAAGCGATGGTGCTGTTCCGCTTTATGCAGGAGAAGGATGTGTTTGAAAGGTATTACAAACAGCACCTCGCCCGCAGGTTACTCACCAACAAAAGTGTTTCTGACGACTCTGAGAAAAACATGATCTCAAAGCTCAAGGTAAGAAAATATCCATTAACTTTTGACTAACCCGTCAGTTCAAAACCAGTCGTTGGTCCAGTACTTTTCACATGTGGCTGTTTTTGGGGTTGTTCGACAGACTGAGTGCGGCTGCCAATTCACCTCAAAACTAGAAGGCATGTTCCGGGACATGAGCATCTCCAACACCACCATGGACGAGTTTAGACAACATTTACAGACCACTGGGGTAAGGACACGCACCACCTTCATACTGTGTCTTTATCCAATCCACTGTTTCTGTCGCACATTTAAAACACACTGTCGATTCAAAAGGGCTGCACATTAGGAAATATTAAAACAATTTAGGAATAATTATGTGTTTCAGTTTCCTCCTGTACAATTTGTATTGCATGACATTATTGTAAATAGGGCTGCACAGACATTAAAGTGGAGATGGGGCTTTATTTTGCGCCTCAGCATTGATATTTTACGTTTTATAAAAGTAAAATGTGGAATAACTTGTTAAACAACCTTTCAGTTTTGATCTACAGCTTCGACACGCGTGAAATATTTTAAGCGCAGAACGGCTCAGGACTGATATAATGTTGGATTATGGGCTTTAAAAATGTAGAGGACAGTTTGAGGATTTCAGGTTTCAAAGTCGTAGGTAGCTGAGTAAATTCTCACAGACCCTCCTGCACATTGCAATAGTCTCAGCTGAAGCTCATATCAATTTAGCCTGACTTCCTTGTTTGCGCTGGGGGAAATGCCAGTGCACATAGTCTCTTCCGTTGACAAATGTCGCATTTATAATGTATATCTATGGTGCCCGGAGAAAATTGTTTACCACAGCTTTAAAGGGATATTTCAGGATTTTTGACATAGGGCCTCATTTCCTAGTTATCCAGAGTGTTGATATTTTTTTTGTAATTCAAGCAGTTCTTATATTTGAAGAGTTTCGTGGCGCTAGGCTAGTGCAAGGCTAGCGCATTTCTACAATATCAGTTAGCCTGCATTAAAAACAGTCTCTGTTCACTCCACTCCACAGTGCACCTGAGGCAAATCCCTTATAACGCCAGACTAGCCATATAAATGTTTGTGTCAATAGTGTAATTTTAACCATTTTGCATTTAAAAGAACTTCTATTTGAGCATCATCAGCTTCATGGTTGTATAAGCTACGCAGCGGCGGAGTGACCTGCTAGAAAATAGTCTCTCAAAATGTGGTAACTCATGTGATGCAAGGTCTGTTATATTCCAAAAATTATTCTATCGACACAGACATTTATATGGTTAGTCTGGCGTTATAAGTGATTTGCCTCAGGTGCTCTGTGGAGCGGGTCAGACTGTTTTTAATGCAGGCTAGCTGATACCATAGAACAGTGTTTTTCAACCACTGTGCCGTGGCACACTAGTGTGCCATGAGATAATGTCTGGTGTGCCTTCGGAAATTATCCAATTTTAACCAAGTTGATTTTTGAAAACAAATTCATCATTATCCGCAAATAATGTACCATTTTCGAGTGTCTGTGCTGTCTCGTGATCGGCAGAGTAACCATGTAATACTCTATATCAGGTAGCTAATTTCTTTGAGACAAGATAATTAGTGATGCATGGATGCGGCAGGTGGCTGTGACAGTGGCATTGTGGCTCGCAAGACTATACGGTGATCCTATTCTAGACACTTTGATGAGATTGACTGAATACAGGCTACAGAGTTATTTTTTTTATATTTTCTGTTGGTTCTGTGCCTCGTGAATTTTTCAATGAAAAAATTGCGCCTTGGCTCAAAAGGTTGAAAAACACTACCATAGAGATGCGCTAGCCTGGCACTAGCCTAGCGCCACGAAACTCTTCAAATATAAGAACTGCATGAATTACAAAAAAAATATCTCCAGAAATCAACAACACTCTGGATAACTAGGAAATGAGGCTCTATGTGAAAAATCCTGAAATATCCCTTTAACAATGTTGTGCTGACACCGTAGAAGAAGAAACCTCCAAATTAAATAGGATTACCCGAGGATTACTCAAACCTGCGTGAATGTCATGAAATACGTCTTGAGGTCTGAGTTTGAGGGAACATTATTATAATATGGTATAAAGCTTAAAAAAGTAGGTTTTGTGTGACATGTCCACATTAAAACAAATAACCAATGTAATGTCCAGGCAAATATGTTACAGTATTCAAGACAGTTATCAAATATCACATTTATTTTTCTTATGTTGTAGCCCTAATTTCTGAAAAATTTCTGAACAATGTGCACAAAATGTACAGTAGTGAGTCTTGTCTCTAAATATCTTCTGTGTTTCCACATTATAGGCGTCACTGGGAGGAGTGGACCTGACAGTAAGAGTCTTGACCACAGGGTACTGGCCCACTCAGTCAGCAACACCCAAGTGTAGCATCCCGCCATCTCCACGCCATGCATTTGAAGTGTTTAGGAGGTGAGACTGAGTGTCATCCGTTTTCTCAAACTTCCTCTTATATAATAATCCAAGATCATCAACAAGTTGTTGCATCGTTTTTGTAGGTTTTATCTTGGCAAGCACAGCGGCAGACAACTTACACTGCAGCATCACATGGGCTCCGCCGATTTAAACGCCACTTTCTACGGCGCAATCAAAAAGGTATGGAAGCTGGGAAAATATAAAAAAGAATTTCCAAAGCTTTTACAGTTTTCCTTGATTGATAGGACATTGTAAAAACGTGAACCATGTTGTCAAAACCTGCACAGGCAGATCAGGTACAACACACTGCACAATAATAATGTTCTTTTTATGCTGAATGTTGGCCGTGAATGACAGAGAGGTGAAATTTACCCAGGACAAAGAGCGGGGAAAGGCCAAAAGTTTGGAAATGCTTTTTTTTATGTATTCGTTTTTTATTTCATTTCAAACTGTTCCTCTGGTAGATTCTCTCCGAAGCCGTTCATTTATGAGTGAACACATACAGAATTGTGTTTGAAAACAAAAAAATGTTGACATAAATTCTTCCAAATCGCCCCCTGTCGCTTTGATCTTTATACTTATAGCTCAGTTAGCTTCACGATGTCGTCACAGAAATGGTTTTGACTTAAAACTCTCTCAGAAGATTACCATATGAAGCTCATGGAGAAAATGCCAAGAATTGAGGGCAGCCATTTTGAAGAATTTAGAATATAAAACATATTTGGAGTTTCCTTCATAATCCCATGTGTTCATTTATAGTTTAACGCCTTCAATGAGAATCGTAGTGTGTTAATAATATAATAAAGAAAAGCCAAGACATAAACAGTGTGTCCAAACTTTTGGCCTGTACTGTAAATTTCTCGAGGAAAAAAGCTGCAAGAAACACAAACTACATATATTTTAGGTCTTCATGCAGCTTTGGTAACTTTAACATTTACTCACAGTGGCACAAGTACCGGTAATTATTTTTTCTTTACTCAAGTAAGAATAAAGATTATGACTCTAGTAGAAGTAAAAAGTACCAAATGATGAAATTACTCTAATAATCCATAATGTTACTCAAGTACTTGTGCTTGAGTAACATTGTGGTAAATGTAACTGAGTTATAATGGCCTACACTTGTATTGCAGTGTACGAGCCTGTGTTACCAAGTTTCTCAAAGCCCCACACTGTAGTCATTATTCATTCACAGTATAATTGGTGGTGGTATAAGCTACTATTGTAGTCACAGCTGACTTTGGGGTAGACTAATGGAGGCGTGGCTACCAATCTCAGCCCCTCCGACCACCACCAACCACTCACACACTGCCTATTGTAAATGTAGGGGAAACCGGAGTACCCGGAGGAAAGCTATGCAGGCTGGGGAGAACATGCAAACTCCACACAGAAAGGTGGGAATCGTGCCACTGTGCCGCAGTACTACATTTTTTGGAAGAAAATATCAGCAATCATCATGTCTCATCAATTGAGAAAAGCCGTAGCCACAGACACGGACACATTTTTGAATAATAAACATGTGAATTTGTTATGAGTTTAAATGGATAAGATCTTCATGCTGACCCGTTTGTAGGAGGACGGCTCTGAAGTTGGAGTAGGAGGAGCTCAGGTCACCGGCTCCAACACGAGGAAGCACATCCTACAGGTGTCCACCTTCCAGATGACCATCCTAATGCTGTTCAATAACAGAGAAAAGTCCATGTTTGAGGTATCTAAACAAACGCAGCGTTTTAGCAAATCTGCACATGGGGATGGGCAGTTTCTTGTAACTTCTTGTATCCATCATCTGTAGGAAATCCAGCAGGAGACGGACATACCAGAGCGAGAGCTGGTGCGAGCGCTTCAGTCCCTGGCCTGTGGGAAGCCAACCCAAAGAGTCCTCACTAAGGAGCCCAAGTCCAAGGAGATTGAGAATGGCCACGTGTTTACTGTCAATGACCAGTTTACCTCCAAACTACACAGAGTTAAAATCCAGACAGGTACAGGAAAACTGTTTTTGAAAGTTCACTTCAGCTTTTAATATTTAGATTTTTCATTGCTTTAGAAAAACTACTATGAGTGATGGGTTTTTTTTTTTGCTTTTTAGTGGCGGCTAAACAAGGTGAATCAGACCCAGAGAGGAAGGAGACGCGGCAGAAAGTGGATGACGATCGAAAACATGAAATAGAAGCTGCAATTGTCCGCATCATGAAGTCCAGGAAGAAGATGCAGCACAATGTTCTAGTAGCAGAGGTCAGTATCCTGTGCCTTCATTCATGCAACACTGAATCATATTATCTGTGCTTTGTATCACATTGAGCAGAAGGCTTCTGTAATTAAAGCAGTCTGTAAATGACCATTTGTTGTTTTCTTTCAGGTGACGCAGCAGTTGAGAGCACGGTTCCTGCCCAGTCCTGTAGTCATCAAGAAGCGCATTGAAGGACTTATTGAACGAGAATATTTGGCACGAACGCCAGAGGACCGTAAAGTGTACACTTACGTAGCGTAATGCAAGTGAATTAAACGAAGTCTTTTCGTGGACTGCATTCGATGAACTTGGAAGTGCTTTTGATTCTGGGAAACACTGGGAAGCTTAACTTTTCTTCCATGAAATGTGTAAAACTCACATGAAAGATGGGAAGTTTTCTAGCAATATTAGATTTCTTCTGGTGAGAGAAACGAGGGGTTCTAGTTTTGTACAAATCATGTTCCTTGTGGCCTTTGGAGAGAATTGGGTGGGCATGTTTGCCAATTTAGTACATGCTGTTCTTAACCAGAGTCAAGAATGAGCAAAAGGTCGGCTGCATCGAGAGCAAGAAAACAATTGAATTCGCTCCCTCTATTTTTTAATGTTTGTCAATGTGTTCTGTTTTTTTTTTTTTTTCTGTTTTTTTTGTGGCACCATGTTGGCTTTACAGGTCGATGTACAGATGCCCTGGACCTTTTAAATCACACTTTGGTCTTGGGGCACAATGTTACCTGGTACAGGCCTGGTTTGCTACAGCAGTAAAATACATTTTAAGTACTTGACAAGCCATGAAGAGTGCTTAATTTATGTTGCGATTATAACTGTTATGAGGTTGTTTTACTGTCCGTTAAGAATTAGTGCGCCTCATGCTGAATGAAATATTTAATACCACTTTTAGACATGTTTGCCCTTATCAGGGCAGTGCAGATCAACAGCTGTTACCTGACAACATGCTTATAACTAATTGGTCGATCATGAGACGACTGTACACAGAAGAAAGTGTTTGCTCGGGTCTGACTTTAAGGACTGCTGTTATCTTCTGCCAAAAGGTATCTGAATAGAAAGTTCTTCAAGGTGCGAGTTACAAAGAGATCTCTGTTCCTTCTCCACAGCAATTTGAACAAGTGGAATCAGTTTAGCACCATGTTCCAATATGTACAAATTGTAAATTAATTATTGTACTCACTGCTAAGGTGGATTGTACAGGGCCTTGTTTTCATCATATTAAATGTAGAATAAATGGATGAAATGTGTGGGTTTTTCTTTCTTTTTTTTTAATGTATTTTATCCAGAAAATAATTCTGTTCATCTGACTGTCTGCAAAATGGAGTCATTGTGGCACTAATAAATACAGAGAAGAGACCTACACAGCACAGAATCCATCAATGAAGCCCTGTTATTGTGTTGTATGAGGGCTCACTGTGCAGAAGTGCGCAGCGTAATGCTCTTAACTCTCTAACAGCGTGTTTAGTTTTCGGGCATTAGAGCTGTATCTTATCTGTCCCCTGTACTTAAAGATCTGTGCGACCCGTCTGGACCCCTCCTTTGTCCCTCATATTGTTAGACACATGCCATCTGCTCCAGTTATTATCGACAGCTTTGGGATGTTAAGTAGCCTCGCTTGTGCAAGTTCCTTTCGCCTTGTTGCTTGTGGGCGCAGAAACGTGCCGGGGCCACCTCGCATTCCCTCATGTTTTTCTCCTATTCGTATGATCTTGTCAAACATTTAAACAACATAGCGGTGTTTGGTTGCTCGATGACGTCAGCGCCCCTCTCTTTTTTGGACCAGAGCAGGATGCTTCTCTGTCTGTCCGGACTCCTACAGCAACCGAGGCTCACACCGCTGTTTCGAGGAGCAGGAGCTGAAATGAGCCTCAGGACATGATCCACAGAATCGATCATGAAACCGAAGACTCCAGAGCAGCCGCTGGCGCGTGAGTGTAATGTGTGGATGGTCTGTGCGTTAGCTCCTGGCTAGCATTAGCAAGTAACTTTTTTGTGTAATTCTGAGGCAACTTTGATAAAAAATGATAGCAAGTGGGAAAACAATGTGATATTTTTGAAAAGAGCGATGGTGTTGATAGTTTCCTTTAGCTGGTAATGGTTTTGCCAAATACTTTTTAGCTCATGTTGGCTAACAACAGAACTGACCATGTGTTACCATGGTGACGGAGGGATGTTTGCAAACCCTCCACCACAAGATGGAGCCAGATGTTCAATGTCTGTTACTCACTCTGGAATAATGTGTTGGGCTATTTATTTATTTATTTATTTATTTATTTCTCATTCATTCAGATCTGACTCCAAGATGTCTTCTGCTTCCAGTAAGTCTTTTTATTGAAAATCGTTGGATGTGTGACAGGCTTTGTAATGTTTCTAAACTGATGTGCCCTTTCAGCTGAGGTGATGAGCAGGCGGCTCAGGCAGCAGCGGCTGCAGAACGCACTTTTGTTACATTTGCATTTGTTGGCCAATCCTGGAGACTCCCTGCTTCTGCAGCAGACCCTGGACCAACTGCTGCGCTGGCTCTGCCCCAGCCTCCGCATCTTCCATGTGTCCGAGAGGGCGTCTCCTTTCAGAAGTTACACTCGCTTGTGTCCCGTGGCTGGTGAGAAACAGTTTATCATTGAATATGAAAGCATTGAATTTGGTATTTTTTTTCTTCTCAACCTAACAACACCCTAATAAGACATTGGTTTCATATTGTAGGCTATCCATCTGTGGCCATCACCTTCTTCCTTCATGAAGCTTATGGAGAGGAGCGAATCCTCAAGGTCCTAGACTTCTTTCAGCATCCTCCGTGGCAGTATCACCACACAGAGAGCTGTGGCAGCCGAACAGGCGGGGTCCATATCTCCTCCAGCAGCACCTCTGCCAACGCCTTTCTGCGGCCTTACCTCCTTCCAAGTCGAGACTTCTACAGTCTTGGAGCAGGCATGCCCGTGTGGGGAGTGCGCCCAGTGCACTGTGGTGGGGAAATCCTGCGTGTTACACTCTACAGTAGTTATGATAACTATGAGGACTCTGTGAGGCTCTATGAGACAGTTCTGCAGCGACAGGCTGAAGAGCAGAAGACAGGTTTCTGCTGGTTCACGCTTCACACTGGTGAGTGAGGGTGAGTGAGAGAGAGAGAGAGAGAAGTAATTGAATCATACACATTTTAATAATAATAATATCCTTCACAGAGCCAGGGCTGTGTCTGCAGCTGGCTATAAAGCAGTTATCCCCTGGGGTTCGAGTGGAGCCATGTAACTCTGCTGTACTGCAGTTTAATGTGGAAGAAATTGGCCAGTTGGTTCCTCTGCTGCCAAATCCCTGTGCCCCAATCAGCCCAACGCGCTGGCAAACTGAAGATCTGGATGGCAACAAGGTGCTCTTCCAGGTAAGTTAAACATATTGTCACAATCCAGCTGGATTGATTTATTGAAAACAGTCATTACAAGACACTAAATGCAGTCAAAGTGCCATATGCTCAGTGTGCGTATGGTAATTCTGTCAAAGTGACTTAACCTGTTTTAAATCTCTTTGAGTAAATCATAATCCTGTCCGTCTGCTGCAGGTGAAAACCCCGGTGCAACCTCAGCGCCCTCTGACCTGTGCCTTCCCCCTGAGCGGCCCGGCTGTGTCTCCCCGAGGGCTGCAGCTCGGCAGTCTCTCCCCCAGCCGGTTCAGCAGCGCCCTCTCCTGGCACAACCACAGACAGGGCAAGTATTCTGACTGCACCGATACATATAGAAAATCTCCCAAATGTTTCCCACTGAAACCTGCAAATCCAGACACCAATACAAACTTTCACATATCAGTCTTTCCTTTTAATGTGAATTCTCTTGGATTTGTTTAAAATGTCCACTGTGCAAAATCTCAGTTGTTTTTTCTTTGTATCACATAGGTGGGCATGTCTAATGTGTAATATTTGGTGCTGTGTTTTTAGCTGGACATAAAGGCCGTAACGGTGATGGAAGAGCAGACAGTTTTGGCTCAGGAAGTGGCTGTAGCAGTCCTCCGAGCAGCTCCTGTTACTCGTCCCAGCGCAGCAGTCCTGCACCGCCGCCCCCCTCCCATCAGACTGAGTCCCCCATGCGCACCCTTCTCACACGCTCGATGTCCCACCTGCTTCTTGAAGAGGAGGAGGAGGAGACTAATGTGGACACAGGGACCATGGTGTCCCCTCCGTGTGACATCGTACACGCAGCGATCAGACGCTCTTCCTCCGTGGACCTGCTGATGAGTGTGAACTCAGAGAGACCCGCTGCAGTCGGGGCCTCGGCGGCCGAGGTTTTGGCAAAGGAGCTGCGTGAGTGTCTGCCTCGGACACTTAGCTGGACCACAGATACTGGACACAGCTCCTCCAATGGGACCAACAGGACTAGCCCCGAGCAACGCACCACACTGCTGTGTCTCAAAACAAACGGCGAGGACATGGATGAGTTCTACATCTGAACCCTGACAAAACCACGAGCAAGTGCTTCGAACAATAGACTGTGTGAAACAACTTAGACTTATGAAATTTCAACTTTTGAGAGTATTTGCTACTTGTATACAAATGTTGAATCTTGTCAAAGCTGTATTATATGTGATCATGCTGGAAATAATGTTAAATAGATATTACTAATACAAACTGTACAACAATGTTTCGTTACTTTTGCATATGACCTGTGTGAAGTCACTGTTTTATAGTCCTGAGGTGGGTAGAGCAGCCAATTTGACTAGAATAAAAGTAAAAAGTAGTGTTCCAAATAATTGACTCTGTGCATAACTTCAAATCATAACAACGCCGCCCAACAAGTGACTTCCTGTTTCGATCCAGCACGCCAAACCAAAAGCACACAGCTCTCTCGTCTCATTGATTAGTTCAGCAGGTACTTGCAACATTACAAGAATATGATTAAAAACACACATTGTAAGTGTTTTGTCTGTTAATAGTTAGGCAGAAAGACGCTTGAACAAATGAACTGCTGAACTAATTAATAAGATGGTGCTTTTATTTTGGCGAGCTGGATCGGAACAGGAAGTCACTTCTTGGGTGGTGGTGTTATGATTTGAAGTTATGCACACTTAGTCAATTACTCACAAACCAAAAGTAATGTAAAAAAAAACAAATGATTTCCAAATAATACACCGTGAAATTAGATAAAACAATTCTTCAGATAAGATAGAAGAACATTTATATGAATTAAAGTTGGATGCATTTCAAGCAGAAGTAAAACATAAAACGACTTCAAGAAGATACTGAAGTACATGTAATTACAGTAAGTGAACCTTTTTTATAGACTTTCTGTGATTATTTACTCCAAACTGTGAGATCTGCCTCTGTTCAGGTTGTATATTATGTGCAGGATTGTGAGAACAAAATACAGAATTGTAGTGTAAAAAAAGTTTACATTTTTATTGAAAAGGCTGATAGGTCCGCAACGTAAACCGAGCCCCCCTCTTATGGTGATGGCAGCATGGCTTGTTTAAGTCCTGGGATCAGCTGTACGGAGGGAGATTAAGTGAAACTTCAGCGGAGGAGCCCCTCAGCAGATGGTCAAAACCTGCTTTAACTCCGAGATTGTGCAAGAAGAAAGAGGGTGTGCGCTTACATAAATCTAAACTGAACAGTGTCAAAACAGAACCAACTTTGACATTCATCTGGCCTCTGTTGAAGTTGTGATTCTCATGGCTCAAACTGTAAACTGTTTATAAAAGCATCTCTGGTTTTGAAGATAATGTTTTTTTTTCAGAAGGGCATGTTATTTAGGACTTAGTGACTTTTGTGAACCATTGTGAGTGAAGTACAAATACAGCAAAAGTCCTGATGAGCTTTATTTTCTAGACAAAACCCAGCAGAGATCTTTTTTTGGCATAATTATTTCACGATATCTTACAAAAAGTAACTTTAAAAGTAGCTAAAAAAAAAGACATGTTCTGACATTGTGCAAATCAGAAAAGCTTGAGTGCATTGTCCCATAAGTGCTCACCCATAGTCTGTTTGTGTAACTTTGCTCTGGAGTATAAGGGCCCGGGTGTCGTCTACATGCAAAAGTAAGGTGGTTGTATTTGTCCCCACCTGAACCGAGCACATTTTCTCCAGTTTGGCATTACCCAAATCTAAAAGCCTCTCAAAAAAAGCAATGGAAATGTGACAAACACAGCAATAAAAAACACAAAACGACATCAAAGACGTGACGAAAAACAAGCAAGAAAAGAGCGACAAAGAAGTAGAAGAATAAACAAAATGTGACAAAAAACAATAAAATGTGACAAAAGCTTGATAAAAAATAAGCAACAAAAATGTGACAAAATTATGACAAAAAAGCAATGAAAAAGAGGCAAAAATACAATGACAAAAATGTTCAAAAAGACGAGGAAAGATCAATTTTGTAGGTCTTAGCTTTCAAATGAGGCGTAACACTGGCCTATAGACTGTAAGCTCCAGTCAAGAAACTTTAAAGGAACAGGCCACAATTTTTACATACTGAGATATGTTCTTACCTGAGCTTAGAGCCCTCAGTCACACAAAACGACCAAAGATGTTGCTAGCATTTGGCCTCTCCCAATGTATTCCTATGGCTCCAAACGGGGGTGAAGTTGGGAAGCGACCACGCTCTTCCACCGGCACGCACACAGACCAGACAGGTACGTATCAACTCGTCTAAGCTCAGGTAAGAACATATCACGGCATGGGAGAACAGTGTGCCCTCAGTCACGCAAAAACACCAAAGATGTTGTTAGCATTTGGCCTCTCCCAGCATATTCCAATAGCTCCAAACGGGGTGAAGCTAGAAGACCACGCTCTTCCACAGGCAAAGACCGGACAGGTATGTTTGACTTGTCTAAGCTCAGGTAAGAACATATCTCAGTATGAAAAAACGCTGGCCTGTTCCTTTAAGATTTGGGAAACGCTGAACTGGAGAAAATAAGTTCTCAGTTAAGTCGGGGGTTAAGAGGTTAACACATTGCACATACTGTTCAAGTCCCTGCTCCCTCTACTGGTCAAAGGATGTTATTGCTCTGGGGAACGCTGCTGCAGCCGGTCCAGCTCAGGTCTCTGGCCCACAGCCCCTCTTTGGTCACTCGCACTTTCAGCGGGTCAAATCTCCAAAAGCGCTGCTCCCTGAACAGATACAGGCGTCCATCGGGGCGGGTCAGGGCTCCGTTGGTCCCCTGGGGCGCCCCTGTCCAGTCCGTCAGTCTGCGGGGGTAGTAGGGCTCCGAGCGCAGAGTCCTCAGGTTTAGCACAAAGTATCGAGAGCCCTTAAACAGGATCAGGTGTCCCAGAGGGGAATAGAAAAAGGCACTGTCGGGGTGTCGCGGGAGGTCCAGGTCTGCAGATATCCTGGGGAAACCGGGGTCCAGCTGGGAGCCAGAGTACCGCCACATCCTCCTCCCTGCGCGGGGAAAATCCACAAGACAAGCAATAAAAAAGTAGATGTATAAGATCTTTTTTGCCAACACAGGAACACAATTTGACAAATGATTATGTAGCAAAGCAGAAAGCCTTTGGGGAGTTTAGGCTGAAGACCCCTGCAGCAGATAATAAAGAGTAAAAGATATTTCATTTACTTTTACAACTCAAGTCTGGACTGCAGTATCTCCAAATAGGCTTAAAAATAAAACTAGTATTTTCAAATGTGTAGCCAACTTTATGTCAAGTCTGTAGCGTGAAGTTTCAGTGGAGAAGTACCTTTGAAAAAGTAAAATTTGGAGTCGAGGGGAGAGAAAGCAGCTGCCTCGATGGCCGGAGGCAGGTCGGCCCAGCGCTGACGGAGAGGAAGGGGGCCAACAACAGCACCTTTGGGCGACACTGTCCAGAAGAAGCTGCCCCGAAACACCAGCACTGTGTCGTTTTGGTCTGAAAGAAAAGTGATAAGGGGAAGCTGGGCATTTACCCGTACAGATTAGATTTTGAGGAGTGATTATGTAAACATACCCATGGTGATGGCGTCAAAAACCCCTTGGCAGTAAAGAGGTTGGTGGGAGCTCTGAGGAGGCTCTGTGTGCTCCCACTGCTTCAGTGCTGCGTGTAGGACCTGCCCTGGCAGCCTCACCAGACGATTCCCTGATGGTTTACCTAAAGTTCCAACAGAAACACAAATTTACCATTAGAAAATGTATAAGCGGTATAAAGGGGAAGTGGAAACTAGCACAAACCCCTTAGCCTGTGATCTCAATCCTTTATGACATGAAATAATACACTGGTAACTGTCTACACAAACCACCCAACGTATGAAACAGCTTACGGGGAAAAAAAGAGACATTGATGTATATTTAAGGCCACACCTGAACCGAGCTTTACTCAAGTCTAAAAGCTTATTGAAAAAAGTGTCAAATTAGCAACAAAAACAAGGACAAAAAAATAGCAAAAATGTGGCAAAAAAAAGTGGCAAAAAAGTGGCAAAAATGTGACAATGAAATTGATAAAAAGTGAAAACAATGTTTTACAAAAATGTGTCAAAAAAAAAAAAGTGACAAAAATGTGTCAAAAAAGTGACAAAAAATGTACAAAAAAGTGACAAAAATGTGACAAAAACAATTTACCAACAAAGTGACAAAAATGTGGCAAAAAAATTGACAAAAAAGTGACAAAAAACTGACAAAAAAGTGTAGAAAAAAAATGTGGCAAAAAGTCACAAAAATGTGCCCAAAAAAATGACAAAAAATGGACAAAAAAAGTGACAAAGTGGCAAAAAAGTGACAAAAAGTGGACAAAAAAAGTGACAAAACATGTGGCAAAAAATGCAATAAAAAAGCAAAGATAAAAATGTCAAAAAAGAGTCGGAAACATGGCAACAACGCAAGGAAAAGATCCTTCTAGATCAGTTTTGTGGGTCTCACACTAGCCTGTAACCTTTTCGATTCGGGTAAAGCTGACCTGGAGAAAATGAACTCGGTTAAGACGGGGGTTAAGAGGTTACAAGGTGAAGAAAATGAAGCAGGAGAAACTGAGGCCTAGAACTAGCATGGTTTTTAGATTTGATAACATTTGTTTGTGAGACGTTGAACAAACATTTGCGCAGACTAGGTTGGATAAAATCAGCACACCCACGACGTCAAGTCACTCAGGAAAAGAAAAAAACGAGGTTTACAATCGAGGCAATTTCGCAAAGTATCCCGGTACAAACTTAGATCAAAATCGACACTAAAGAAGTGAAGTGATAAATGAAGGTCACCAATGATCTTCTCTGCTCTGGCTGTTTGATGACAGATAAGGCGATGTACTTAAGTGTGTTTGTGCTTTATTCTTCAACACTTTTATCTCTTCTCTGTCGTGTAGCTGAGGAGGTGAGGTGCTCAGAGACCTGTCCAAGCAGCCCGTACATCTGCTTTTTCTCTCCTCGCCCCGTCTAACACACACACACATATACTGCCTACAGGGGATACAGCGGTTTCATTAGGCCAGAGGAGCTGTCAGAGGAGCGTCTTGTCTGCGTCCGTCTGACATTTGCGTGGGAGAAGTTCTGCCACAGGGAGGAATCCAGGGCAGCCGTCAGAGAGGCCCGAACACGATCCAGAATTCCACCTGAGAGTCAACTTGCTCACTTTGTGTTTGCAGACGGTCGGCAAAAAAAAAAAGAAAAAATGAAAACATGCTTGGAAAGGTTATAGATTGTGGAATATACTGTGTTTGACTTTAGGCCTTATTTATTATTATTATATTGATCACATTTCAGTCCGGGTTAAAGTCTATTTTACTTGTTCGCCTTACTGGAAGTTCTCTCTTGTATCACAGTCCCAAATCTAAAAGCTTCTCATTAGCTTATAGGCCAGTGTAACTCCTCATTTGAAAGCTAAGCTGCGTCTATGTCACATTTTTGTCTGATTTTCGTAGGTGTTTTTGGTCTTGTTTTTGTCCTTTTTTAGTTTTGTTTACTTCATCGTTTTGTGGCGCTTTTTTGTCTCATTTTTTTTTTTTTTTTTTGTCACTTTTTAGTCATATTTTAGCTGCTTTTCCATTGTGTTATTGTTGCTTCTCTGGCACGTTTTTGTTGCTTCATTGATGCGTTTTTATCACTTTTTTGGTGCTCTTTGTTTTTTTTAATCACTTTTTAGTCGTGTTTTGGTCTCTCTGTTGTTGCTTTTTATGTTGTATTTTCATCCTCGTTTTTGTCACTTTTTGTTTTTATTGTTTCTTTTCCAGCACATTTTTGTTGCTCTTTTGTTGCTTTTTGTTGTAAAAAAATATAACAATGAAAACAAGAGACTAAAATCATCCAATGACAGTTTGAAAGAGCCTCATAAATTCACAAATTCACAATCACGGCCAAAGGAGCAGGTCTGTGCTTTGTCCTTGTGGGAGAAGCTCCATAAAGCCGTGGACTTTGATTAAATATGATAATAAACATTAAAAAACAAAGGTGCTGTGTTTTCCAATCTGAAGAAGGCCTTCAATACAGTGGCATGTTATTGCATAAGTTACAGCAATTTATGGTTTAAGGGTAGAGTACAATGTCTGAAAGTAAGAAGCGTTAAATCCACTCTGAGTCCAAATGACTTGAGGAGTGCCTCAAGGGTCAGTGCTAGGACCGATGCTGTTTTCAATGTATAGAAATCTCCCAGATTTCTGTCAGGGTGTAAACTGCCGGCTTTATGCAGACGACACAGTTATCTATGTGTCAGCAAAGACATCTACAAAAGTTGTTCTCATAGGAAAAATGTGCCTTGTCTTGTTAAATAATGAGTTTTATCTATTGTAACGTAAAAAAAAAAAAAACTATGGACAAGTGTTGAAAATTAGCTCATGTGCTATAACACTATGCATCTGGTCCGTCCAATGTTATTGCTATGACCATATTAAATAAATAAATAGACAAAGTTGACTAAATTTATCTTAAATTTAGTTGACTAAAACTAAACTAAAATTTAAGATAAATATTTGACCAAATCTTGACTCTTGAAGGAACAGGCCACCGCTTTTAAATACTGAGATATGTTCTTACCTTAACTTAGACGAGTTCATTTGTACCTGTCTGGTCTTCACGCGTGTCCTCAGTCACATAACACAGCACAGACGGTGTTAGCATTTAGCCTCTCCGCCTCTCCATATAGCTCCAAACGAAGTCCAGATAGAAGCTACCAAGCTCTTCCACGTTTTCCCTATTTAAATATGGGTACGTGGCGTAATACTACCAGGAGTAGTTTGACAACAGTAAACTGCTGATGTCGAACTACTCCTGGTATTATTACGCCTTACAATATAGTTCCCCTTTGTATCCCCTTAGAAAATCCACATTGTTTAATTTTGTGTAATTATACTTTATAGTGTAACACTTCACGTAACCATATTTAAATAGGGAAAACGTAGAAGAGCTTGGTAGCTTCTATCTTCATCTCGTTTGGAGCTATAGTGGAGAGAAGGAGAGGCTAAATGCTAACGCCGTCTGTGCTGTGTTTACGTGACTGAGGGCACGCATGAAGACCAGACAGGTACAAAAGAACTCGTCTAAGCTACGGTAAGAACATATCTCAGGTATGTAGAAACGGTGGCCTATTCCTTTATAATATGTTGTCAATGTTAACACTGATTCATCACTACAAAGAGCTTAAAAATATTAGCCAATAAAGTCCCCATTCCCTTCTAAAAAAGGCACAAAAAAGCCACTGACGTCTACTCAGCTGTACACCCTACAGCCACAGTAAACCCTAATGACACTTGTTCTCAGACAGTCTACTCTAACTTACCATCTGTCTAGTAAAGTGGCTTTTTATGGTAATTGGCCAAACTCATAAACCAGCGTAAAACTGTAAGATAAGTGAACTTCCAGGCTCTACAGACTCTACAGATAAGGCAGCAGCGCTCTATGTTTTGCCATAAGTCCCGAGGCCATGAAGCTGGCAAGTACCTTTTTAGGAAGCCGGCAGCAGATGAAGGTTCTCAGAGGTTAAACGGGAGAGAAAGCATCTGGCTCGCGCCGCTGGGTGGGATCTGAAATTCCCGGCTTCATTATCCTGCGTGCTAACATTCCCTCTACAATTAGCCCGAACGAGGATCTCTCCAGCAGATGTTTTTACACCTTTTTGGCTGGGTCACTGACACTGACTGTTCCCTCTGGCTGCCGACGAGTGGCAATGCGTTCACTCAAATGTGTAGAGACATATTTTCTGTGCACAAAATTATAATAACGTTTTCAACATATTAAAATCCAGAAACTGTGAGGGAAAATTGCAGTGCAGCTCCAGACAGCGACAAGTTTATTTAAATGTCTTGGCAACAAAGAGAAAATAAAGACAGCAGCACATGTAAGAACCCGCCTTTTACACATGCTCTGAGGGAACATAATTATTCTTTGTCAGGGATAGTTTTAGGTTTGACTCTTATCAATGTAAGTTACATAACACATGTTTGCAGAAGCTAAAACAATAAAACGCTCTGGGCTGAAAGATCAAGTTGAAAATGACTCTATTGCAGTTGGCAAATTGCAGAGCCACCTTTACTGAAGCTATTGTCCTCTGCAATAAACCAAATCTCTGGGCTGGATTTTGAAACATTAATAGCAAACTCATGTCAGTCACAGTTAGGGCTGGGGACCGTTAAAACGATGCCCGTCTGGTATCGAAAAATAAAGTTTAGGTACTACTGGTATTGAAGAAATAAAAGTATCGAAAGCAGGTGCCAAAAAAAACATAAAATCGTTATATTAGAAGAAGAAGAAGAAGAAGAAGATCTTTATTTATATAGCGCCTTTCACAGACATATAGTCACAAAGCGCTTTACATGAGACAATTGTATATTCACTCCATACTCAGTGGTGGAAAGCTACGTTTGTAGCTTCAGTTTCCCCTGGGGGAGACTGTCAGAGGCGCTTTCGCGACTACACACGTCTGCGCCAACGGACCCTCTGACCACCACCATACATTCCCTCACACACAGCATTCATCCTGGCCTATTGTGCATGTTTTTAGGGGAAACCGGAGTGCCCGGAGGAAACCTACGCAGACACGGGGAGAACATACAAACTCCACACAGAAAGGCCCCGTGCAGGTGGGAATCGAACCCGGACCTTCTAGCTGTGAAGCGAGAGCACTAACCGCTGCGCTACTGTGCCGCCCTATATTAATTCGTTATATATTCTGATACTGTTGGTCATCAATATTTAAAAGGGGGAAAAAGGAAAAAACAAGTTAAAAAATACATATATATATATATTATTTTTAAAAAGACATTTGTGAAAAACAAATGGAAAAATTGGGGTACATTTGTGAAAATTCTGGGAAAAATTTGGGGCAAAATTGAGGGGAAAAAAAAGTTTAAAAAAATTGTGGAAAAAAAAAAAAGTTTTAAAAAATTGTGGAAAAAATGGGGAAATGGGGCACATTTAATTTAAGATTTAAAAAAAAATAAGCGTTTTTTTCTTCCCTTTTGGAAATTTCATTGGGGGAAAAACACGTAAAAAAAATTGGGGGAAAAAGTGGAAAAAATATGAAAAAATTGGGGGAAAAATGGGAAAAAATTGGGAAAATTTGGGTGGGAAAATAGGAGAAATTAAATTTAAGAAAAAATAAGAAGCGTTGTTTTCTTCCTTTTTGTGGTTAAAGGAAGTTTCTTGGTTGTTTCACCTCAAACAAATGCAACAGAAATTAAATGGAAGGAAAAGGAGTAAATCATTATTAATCTGTTTTCTGGTTCTATATTACAAATAATTTAGCATAGGTATCGAAAAAAGTATCGTTTAGGTATTGGTATCGAAAAGAATGTAACAGGACCCAGCCCTATAGTCACAGTAGTTGTAAGTAAAGCCTCATAATTCCAAACTGGCCCTGACATGCACTTTGAAATGTTTGTGGAAATGTGGGTGAGTAGAAAACCAGCACAACCTGCAGCAGTCGAAGTCGCAGCGTGAGGTCAAGCGTCTGTCTGAGCATTTTTAGAAGACACCTGCTCTACTGTTCAAACAGACACCGCTCCGTCAACACAAAAAAAGACTTCTCAGATGTGTTGTCACGGATGAACTACATGCAGCTAGAGAGAAACACCCCACACATGCGTCTACTAGAACTGCAATACTAGCCTTTATTGAACAGAAATCAGGCAAAATTGTTCTGGAAAACAACTAAATTTACCTTGCTTTGTCTCTCAGACTAGAAAAGAGCAGAAAATGAACACTTTTTCCCAATTATTTCTCAACTTTTCCCATTTTTTCCCCACATTTCTCGACATTGGAGATACACTCAATATCTTCCAAACAGCCATTTCGAGATTACCTTGCAAATGATATACTGTATTGCCCAGCTCTATAGAAAACCTTCGAGATGTGCTGCTTGAAAAGTCTACTCTAAACCTCTCTCATATTTCCAAGGAAATACTCCTGCTAAATATGAATACATAAAGTACAGAGTGCCATTTTTACTATATCCATAAATGAGAGGAGCAATGGCCGTTTTTCTAATTCCCAGAGAGCTCCTAATAGGCTTTTTCATTCAGTCCTTTGTTTACAGCTGACTGCCTCCCCGGTCTCAACTTAAGGCATTCCTGCAACAGTGTGGCCTTGTTTTTCTTCTCTCGTGTTGTAAACTTCACCTATTTCGGTCTCCTCTGTTCGCTTAGAGTTTGTTATGGAGTTGTTTTCATGCCCAGCCCACTTGACCAGGCCTCACTTCACCTCTGTGCTCGCCTTTCTCCTGTTTTGTGAAATAGGACTGCTCAATGAAATGCAATCGAATCGAAATAGCAGTTTGAATGGTTGCAATTAGCAAAAGTATCGCAAATAAAAATAAAAATCCAGTCCTTGTCCAGGCTTATGTATAAAAGAGTGCAGTTGAAACAGTTAAGGACCTGTTTGAATGATTTTTTAGCATAAATCGACAATACAAATGTGTCTGGATCTTTTTATGCATTGGTTTTAGATTGATAACTTGATGATGATGATGATGATAAGCTCAGTACACCAAACCAGTTTATTGCTTTTTAGGATATAAACATTCTCCTGGAGGCTACTAAAGATAAAAGAGTGCACTTACATGGGTGACAGATGAGAGAAATGACGCACTCTCTAAAATTGGTCATATCAACTACAGTATATGCACTTCAGTTCTATATATGGGAGGTTCCAACAGCCTCCAGTGAAACATAGTGGACATAGTTATTACTTATGTTTGCAACTGACTCTCCTCCAAGTCAAATTTCTCATCTAATAAAATGAACCTTGAATATCAGATGGATTGAAACCATACAATCAGAAATTATTATACTGTGCTAGTCACAGAAATGAAACCTGCCATTTAAGTGCGCCCGCACAGTAAAGTGAAGATGTTACTGCACAGATGTCGAACTACTCCTGGTATTATTGCGCCTTGTAATATAGTTCCCCTCTTTATCCGCTTAGAAAATCCACTATACTTTATTGTGTAACACTTCATGTAATCATATTTAAATAGGGAAAACATGCAAGAGCTTGGTCGCTTGAGCTTTATCTTCACCTCGTTTGGAGCTATAGAGGAGAGAAGGAGAGGCTCAATGCTAACGCCGTCTGTGCTGTGTTTACGTGACTGACAGGTACAAAAGAACTTGTCTAAGCTCAGGTAAGAACATATCTCAGTATGTAAAAAAAACGGTGGCGTATTCCTTTAAGCCCCCTCGGGTGTTTGGTAAAAAAAATCCATCACATTTTATAAAACCACATGTTTTCATGCATATCTTTTTTTTTTTTTTAATGTAAATGTAATCTAAATCTTCCCTCCAGGGATGCCACAGTGTGTGGGTTTTCTGCCAAAGTGGCACACACGCCTCCATTTATCCAAGCTTAGGACCGGCACTGTGCTGTGGTTTCCCTGTCATTTGTGATCAGGTTTAAACATTTCAAAAGAATTGGAGATGACGGGATACACGAGCGAAGGGACTCAAGCACATTTTATATCAGTGTTATTTACATATTCATTTTTACGGTTTTGTCCAAATTTTGTTAATGAAATTTCAAGCTGATGTAAACTTGAAAAATCTATTCATTCAACCAAAAGTGTAGCATCATTAAAATTGCCAAGCCACGAGAAACCATTAAGCAGCGGCACAAATTATCAAAATTGTTCCTTGAATTGAGTCTTTTCGATTTAAACAGAGGTAATGCCATTTGTTTCATCAGGAGCTTGGATCATGTTTTCATCTCTCCGATCTCCAACACCATATCTGGAGATCTGTTATAATTTCAGCCTTTTTTATATCATCTTTAGGCCATCTTTTAATCTCTTAATAAAACGTAAAACCTTATTCTGCCTGGAAGGACAGACATTAGTTTTGGTGCAATGACATCTGACCACATACAGACAAAGCTGCTTCAAACCCCTCACCATAGAGCTGCTGCACCGCGATGATGTCGTCCCAGCTGAGCAGCAGGCTGCGGCCCAGTCTCCTGTAGTACGGCGACATGAGGGCGTGTCGGACGGGCGAGTGCTCCAGGCCCAGAGTGTGTCCGATCTCGTGCGCCGTCACCAGGAACAGGTTGTGCCCCTTGTGGCCGTTCAGAGTCCAGCGCTCGGTGATGTCAAAGTGGGCCTCTCCTCGGCGAGGCAGGAACGCATGGGCTAAAGTTCCCCCTGCAGATCAAAGATGAGGGATTTACTGCACTGCAGCTTTTCAATTTCCCATCCCAAACCTCTCCTACTTCAACAAAAGAGACGGCCTTTGCAGATAAAATCATCCCACACTTTGCAAATTGAACAGGTGTAAGAGTTTAGTGTAACACCAATGGCCGCTGGTTGTTCTGCTTTATGACCGCGATGCTCGGGGCCGCCGTTACTGTAAGACCTCCATATGTGGGCGGCAAAACAAGCTAGTTTTCCATTAGATATCAGTGCACTTTACACACGTTTTAAGCAACTGTAAAGCCTGGTTTCTAATTTATGAAACTTTCTACAGCTAGATATTGCTCCTGTGATAACGCTGTGGTTAATAACAAATAAAGAAACCAGGCTGGTTTTCGTAAGTGACATAGAAATCTTGTATACTAATGAGGGCCGGACTTGGATTGACAGGCCATGAGCATTAGAGCTAATGTTGTGGGCGTGGTTTCGATCGAACTACACGCCCCGTGAGCCGATGCCCTTTTTAGGAACATGCTCCATCAGAGCAGGGTCGGAGGAGTCTGTAAATCCGCCATAGATGAACGTGGTCATTATGGTAAACGGGGAGGAGTGAGGAGACAGTCTATTATTTATTATGTCTATGTGTAACACATGAACCACCTGCCAAATCAAGATTTAAAGTAAACAAAGGGGCTTTAAAGGTGAAACTTTTTATGTTGCATATTTGACTTTGCACTTTGTATTTGTATATTGCACTTTATTTGTAAACTGCCTTTTTATATTGTATTAACTGTCTTTTGTCTGTAAATTGCCTTTTGCTATGTCATTTTAACTCTGTTATGTAATGTAATTGTGTAGGACTACAGATGGAAATTAGCATAGCGCTAAATCTGGTGCAGCCATCTTTTTAATGTAACTGCACGATGTCCTGATTAAATAAACTAAACTAAAAACCCAGCGGCTGAGTGAGTGGTTAGCACGGTGCCTTTACTTTCCATCAGAGATGCTCCAGGATGAATTGTTTTTAGACAGAAAACCAACAAAACAATTGATGGAGCGGCCGCTGTGATTGAAAGTAAAGGTGCCATGCTCACTACCCGTACAACCATTGGGTCACAATGTTTTTTTTTGTCCACATATAAAGTTCCATAATACAACCCTAAGGTTGTAGTGGAATAACAACACATTCACTACAATGGCAGACGCTACACAATAATGAAAACTGAGTAAAACAGAGCAGATGACAGCAGTGTCCTAAACCATGGGTCGTCACGTCGTCGTTGTGTAATTCCAGCACTTTGTTTGTTAGTCCAGTGATGTCCTGTTGTTGTATGCACATAAACAGTAAGACGTGTATTCAGGAAGTCGGGATAAAGATCTATTTGCACAGAGCACAAATTACATACATGCATGTTCCAGCTGGAGCGAGTCACACAAAACAGTCATCACACCCACAGTCAGTCATTCAAGAGGCCTTCTGTCAGCGCCACTGCCTTACAAGACCTGATCCCGAGCTGACGTCCCAATCAAAATAATCACTATTTTGAAGAGTTGCAATTGGCTTTTTAGGAAAGTCTTATATCCCTCTGCAAACAACAAAGTGTCTTGTCTCCATAGGGTCATTGTATGAATAATGCAGGACCTTTAAAAAAATCATTAAATTGATGTGATTTTTAATATTGTATTAAGTTATGGTCCCATTGAGTAACATCTGTACAAATAAATGCTATAAAACACAAGCATTTATTTATCTACAAGTCTCCTTCATCATCATCATCATCATCATCATCAGTATCATCATCTTCTCCTTCTCTGCTTCTCCTTCTTCTTCTTCTCCTTCTTCGTCTCCTCCTTCTTCTTCTGCTGCGTCTCCTCCTTCTTCTTCTGCTTCTCCTTCTTCGTCTCCTTCTCCTCCTCCTCCTTCTTCTTCTTCTCCTTCTTCTTCTGCTGCGTCTCCTCCTTCTTCTTCTTCTGCTTCTTCTTCTCCTCCTTCTTCTTCTTCTGCTTCTCCTTCTTCTGCTTGTCCTCCTTCTTCTTCTCCTTCTTCTTCTTCTTCTCCTTCTTCTTCTCCTTCTTCTTCTGCTTGTCCTCCTTCTTCTTCTGCTTCTCCTTCTTCTTCTGCTACTCCTCCTTCTTCTTCTTCTGCATCTCCTCCTTTTTCTTTTTCTCCTTCTTCTTATTCTTCTTCTTCTCCTTCTCCTTCTCCTTCTTTTTCTCCTTCTTCATCATGTTGATAGTCTAGTTGCTTTGTGACAAAGCTACATAAAACGTGGAATGTTCCGCATTGTGGCTTTAATATTTCAAACGTCTCTCATGTTTTATAGATGATTTGTCTGCCTCAGAACAACAGATAAAATGTTTATATTGTGCTAATTTCTGGCATATTTACGTTGACACTCTTTGTTGACAGGGTGCATAAAAGCTTTGTCCTAACTTAAATAAATGCTCCAGGACACGTGAACATTTGCGTCTTTCTTAAATAAACACTATTATCAATTATAAAAATAAAGAAGCAATTTGACCATTGTCCAAAGTGTTTCCACCGCTCAAACTGACCTGGTCCATCGAAGGCGTTGCTGGCCCCGTCGTTGTGGTCACCGTCGTAAAAGGCCAGTTTGATGTCCGCCCCGGCTCCCTCAGGCGACTCTTGGAACACCAGGCCCGACACGTTGCCCCACAGCTGGAAGGCCGCTCGCACCGCCAGCCTCACGGAGCCCGAGGACAGGTGCCGCGGCCAGTTCACGATCTGGTAGGTCAAGTGCCGCTTGTACCACCTCTCGGCTGCAGGGGGGGGGAAAAGAATTTGTAAATATGAAATATAAATCCTCTAGGGCGGCTCAGTATGTCGTCAAATTATCAATTATTATTGCAATATTATATTAGGCAATAGCCATATCTCAAGAGACCACTAATCACTGCGGTCTTTTAACTGAGATTTATATATTTTCTGCTAACACAGCCAATGTGTAGAAGTTTTAATGGTGTGTTTTTATGGGGTTTTTTTGTGGCACAATTAGATTTTTTTTTTTTTAAAGCACAAACACACTGCTTATGAATTTAGTTTAAAGTCAATTTAACATACAAAGTTGTCTGACAGTAATGCAATGGAGCTCAAAAGTCCCGCCTCCTTGATTATGCCAGAACTCAAAGTTCCAATTAAAATCTCCAGTTTAAATCAGCTAATCAGCTATGCGGTAACCACAGACAGTGAAAGCGAATGTGAATGTAGCATCGCTATTACCTGCTAAAGCAACAGGAAATGGGAAGCTTCAATTGGCTTTCCATTAAAACTTTTTTGCCTTTTTAAATCAAACCCCCACCTGTTTGTCTTATGCCTTTTTCCTTTAGCTATTTTTTGTTTAATTTTCGCCTTATTCACCTTATTCCGCCGCGCCCACTTTGGGCTTTTTTTGCCTTGGCTCGGCACTTCCGTTGTACAGACACTTCCGGTCGAGCACGAAGCCTGTTCATTTAAACGGAGAACGAGGGAAAATGTTCGCCACTCAAATCTGATGTTTAGTCGATTGATTTGTGTAAAATGGCCAATGTTCATTTGCACAAACAAAAACGGCTTTGATTTCGGGTAGTAACTGATTTCATCTTGACTTCACCAGTCCTACGGTAACTGATAAGAGAAAAGAGGCACAATTCATGGTGACGCCCACGTGAACTTCCGGAATAAGGTGAATAGGAGCGGGCTACCAAACAGCTAGCATGAACGAGCTTCAGTTAGCCCGTGCTGAGGGAAGCCCTCACTTAGTCCATCACTGTTCTTCAGTCTATGGTGGAAACTCTATTTTTAATTGAAGATTCAGGGAAAACATATAAGCGCATTTTACCATATTTTAAGTATGTGTTTTTTTTTCTTTTAAGTGATCTGCGCTGTGGTCAGTAGCTAGCACATAGCCTCATATAGCCTCATTTGTTGTAACTCTTGAATGGGATTTTTACTCCCGGCACTGACCCAGGAGCCTGGATTGTTAAATTCCTTTATTACATATTATTATACAGTCCAGCAAAGTGTCCATGAATAACCCATATTAGTTGAGTATATTCCTTGAAACTGTCTTGGTTCAATGCTTGAACTCAACTTTAGGTTGGAAGAAAAGAGTACAACTATTTCAGCTGTAAATTACTTTTTTGTAGACTTTTTTTCCACAATTTTTCTCTCTTGACAGTTAATATCCGCATTGGCTGCAGCTCCTAATGCTCTGCTTTCTACTTCAGGGTATTAACATTGATCTCATACAAACCGAGCATGTAAATGTCTAAACAAATACGTGTATCATTATTATTACACATATTTACAACGTCCACTTCCTAGATTATAAACTCAGATGTGACATGTCCCTAAGTGCAGCCCAAGATGTTTTGAAGTACTGTCCTTCAAATCCACGAGCAGAGCCAAAATGAAAGGCTGTTAACCGCGTACACGCTCTCGTCTGGATAAACGAACAAGCTCTCAAAGTACACGCTTGGCTAAACAGTTTACTCCGGCGCGTGTCTGCGGCTTCTCAGCTTAGGCGTAATTACAAGAGCAGCTTTCATCCAAATCTCCCATTTGTTCAGAGGTGCTATATTCAGCTGTTCTTGATTTTGCGCTGCCATCAATCTCTCTCGTTCACAAACACACAGGATCAGGGCTGCAAAATATGGGGGGGGGGCACCTGATATTGCATTCACAACAATTCAAAGGGTGCATTGTGCAGCCTCACACACATTACCGGGACTATAGGGAAAACAGAGTTCCACACAAGCAGCAGACTGAGAGGCAGCCTCGCAGGAAACCATCAGCAGATAAGAGACCTCTGAGCCGCTGCAAACGCTGAGAAAGCTGTAAATGAGAGAAGGCTGCGAGTGTAAAAAATGCGTTAACGGCCCTGCTGCTGATGCACTTTTGCTCGTGCTACGTGTTTTGCACATGAGCAAACGCTTGGTAAAAGGACTCTCTAAGTATCAACAAGGGCCACAAGACAAAACGCTCTTTATGTCGGTGTCAGGTCTTGATGAACTGAGTGGGAAGCTTTGAATCTCTGCAGGAAGTGGTGAGTGTGGTGTCGCCAATGCAAGGAATCCTCAATAGCACTAATGGCATAAGATATAAGTAAGATATCCCATGATCCCTGGCACTTAATTACATTGAATATGACTTACAGTATTCTATCTAAGTAACATGATTTGGGTGGCAGTGGTGCAATGATCTAAGTATTTGACCTGACGTTACAAAGTCGTCACAGAGCCCAGTCTGAAGACACATGAGAAAACAAAATCTGAAGGTCGATATATTGACTCAGGAAAATATTGCAGAGAGCGTTATTATTGAAGACATTTTAATGCAACAGAAACTAACTCCAGAGCTTAAAAATTACAGTAAAAGCTTTAGGTAAATATCCCACAATAGATATAATAAAGTACAGCTTTAGAAAAAGGGGGAATAGATGCAAATAAATGAACAGAGGCTTAATATTGAGCCCAAAAATGTATTGTTCACCTGTTTTATTATTATTTATTGATATAGTAATTATCGTGACAGCTCTACCTGGAGAAGACACTTTACATCTGGCCGCTCAATTGACAAAAATAACCGATATTGCCATTATCAAACACCTGCTTAATCCATGCTTTTAAAAAGTGACAAAATAGTGACAAAAATGAGACAAAAACGAGGATGAAAATGAAGCAAATGAGCGACAAAACATGACGAAAAAGGTGAGAAAAAAAATGCAACAAAAAGCGATGGAAATGTGACGGAAACCCAACCAAAGAGCAATGGAAAAAAATGTCAAAAAAGTGACAATGCGAGGAAAAGGCTCCATTTAGATGAGTTTTGTAGGTCTTAGCTTTCAAATGAGGCGTTACACTGGACTATAGGCTGTGACCTTATGGATTTGGGTAAAGCTGAACTGGAGAAATGCACTCGGTTAAGGCAGGTTTTTTTTTTTTTTTTTATGTAAATCTTCTCTTTCACTTCCACAAACTGGCTGTGCATTCTTTACAGCTAAACGGTTCAGTAAAATGTTAAAATGTGCGTCAAAAACAACTTTATTTCAATAGTTCAGATTCAAATCTTCTGAAGCAATGTTTCTCAACCACCTGATATAATGCTTTAACTTCCAATAGACTGATATCGAGCTCTAAACTGGGTCTGAAATACACCTAAGGTCTAAGTTATGTCAAAAAAAACTCAAATGCATCACTAAATCATAACCACTGTCCTGGAGTCTATGATTATGCTCCATTTGTGCATGTTTAAACGCCGCAAAGCAAGAATTCAGAGTCATAATACAAAGTATGTGCATTCGCCTGTGTAGGTCCCTCAATGGCGCCCTGGAGAAAACCAAGTATCTGGATATCTCAGCCCATTAGGTCTGCGGGTTTGGCAATGACATCAGTGTGTTTTAGGGAGAGTAAACAGAACTGAATGCTAGTCAACACAAATCTCACAGCGCATGGAGAGGAGGGCGCATAATTCTAGGTATTTACGTTGCAACATTTCACATGAACTTGATAGATGGAGTGGAAACGCCCGCGGACTGAAACGCTTATTATAACGCGGGCAATTAGCGGCGAACAACAGCCACTATTTCACCTCAAGAGTGAAGGCTGCCATTATATAAAACAGCTTTTCCATGAGAGCCGGCGAGGCCGAGTTTGAGGGTTCTATTCCCCAGTGAACATGGGTAAGTCAAGGGTTTGGTGCCTTGAGCGTCACATTTTAGTCACCGGATAGAAAACAATACAAGTTTTACACTGAGGTCTTGTGTCGGACTTAGATTTACACTTCTTTTATTGTAAATACTGCCAAACACAAGTATGCAGGTCACTTTAAGTGTGTATGATTGATTTTTTTGAAGAAAAGGTTACAAGAACATTGCTATATTCAAGACTGTCATCAAATATATATTTGTGCAGCACAACCAAAGACATCCATCTTTACTGTGAGCGGGCTCTTCCCTTTCAGGCCTGACTCGTGACTTTGCTGGGACCGGGACATCACTGAGTGTGTTGGGCCTGTCTCTGAAGCATGGCGAGCCCAGCGGTTTGATACCGCCGCTACACCGAGACTATTGCTCTTTCTCTCGGAACAGTGTTTAACCCACAGTGGCTAAATAAGCAGCTTGGTTCCTGTTTGTGCGTAAAAAGTATTTGCAACGCAATGTTTATGAACAACGAGGGAGGAGGAGATGAGAAGAGAGACTGCAAAGAGGAGGGACTCTTGCTGCTTGTGCATGGTACAGTAACTTGCCCTCCACTGCGCACACCATCAACACTTTCCCTTCAAGGCCAAGCCACGGGGCTAAACCAGATAAGGACCGAGCTCTCTGGCACATATCTGCAAAACACTGACTTTAAAGGATTGTAAACAACTGCGCACACATACCCCCCCTAACCCCGCCCCCGTCGTTCTGCGCCTGCCTCAACACGTTTCCTCAGTCCCACCTGTGTATTTCTCATGTCCCATTGAGTTGCCTTGTGTACAAAATGCGTGGTATAAATAAACATGCCTTGCCTCTTGGCCTGCCCACGTGTGTGCGGGGCAATGCTCCTGCTCATACCTCTCACACACAGCACGCACCTCTTGGTCTCCTATTGCTGGTGAACGCACTGTGCAGAGCTGACCTGGGCCTGGTCTGTTTATGTACAGTTTTACGATGGTGTTGTTGCTCTTGTGAATGTTTCGCAACGTGGCTTTAAAGGTCTACTGCTTTCTCCAGGGTTCTTACAGACTTTAGTATGTTTTAATAACGTATGTGTATGGAAGCAAGTAGTTCAGCCCTAATTTATCTCCACAAAGGAGAGTCAATAATACAACTCTATGTGACAGCTTTTTTTCAAGTCAATTTTCATGAAGGACAAAAAAGGGCCTTTTTTGTCCCAGTCTGCACGAGTGTAAGAGGTCCCTGGGGACAGAGGAGAAGCCAGGAAGTCAGACACCAGCGACATTCCACCACTTCCCCTGTGGAAGTCATTAACGTGGTGCCCATAATGTGGACGGCGCAGAGAGGCCCGGTTATCACAGACATTCGGAAGTGGCCCGATCATCAGATAGACCGCACTTATTGTTTGTTTTGTTTACTGGTGTCAGAGATGGGATTCGGCTCGGGCTGCCACTGTGAGAAGCTCCTTCACCGACGCTACAGGCCTGTTCCTTTAGGCGTAATGATGCAGGTTGTGTACGTTCAGACCTATTGAGGAACAAAGTCATATAAAACGAGATACAGGACATTTCTCAATACACTGCCTGACAAGAAAGAAAGAAAATCGCCACCTGGATTTAAGTAACTGTCATGATCTGGGTTCAGCAACAGTCTGTGCCCAAAGAGATCGGCTGATGACCTGAACATCCTGAATGACCAGGTTATTCCATCAATGGATTTCCTCTTCCCTGATGTTACAGACATCTTCCGAGATGACAACGCCAGGATTCATCAGGCTCACATTGTGAAAGAGCGGTTCAGGGGCATGAGACGTCATTTTCACACATGGATTGTCCACCACAGAGTCCAGATATCAACCCCATTGAGAATCTTTGGGATGTGCTGGAGACGGTTTTGCACGTGGTCACACTCCCCCATCATCAACACAAGATCTTGGTGAAAAATTAACGCAACACTGGATCTTTTGACATTGTAGAAGCTTATTTAAACACTGCCACGGCAAATTCATGCTGTGATCAAAGCCAAAGAGGGTCCAACCAAACTTTCTGCAACTTTCTTCTTATTGTTTTGATCAGGCTGTACATAAAAAGACGATGTTTTGGGATTAACCAAATAACTTCTCCATGTTGATTGCAAAGTAGGCGCTGACACATACCAGCGCACAGGTGTTAAAGATTACTCCCAGTCACCAAGCAAACTCTGCCAAATTCTACCCAATTGAACAGGAATCCCCAGACTTCCAGGTAGATGAGAGGTGATTTGACTTGTGTAACTACTGAGGTCAACAACTCAACCTCAAATTCCTCCTCTCACTTCTACGCTTTCGAGTCACACGTTGCAATCGCAAAAAAGGGACTGTCTCCTCGCAGAAGGGAGTTTGATTCCCAGATTGTATTCTCTACTCTGCTTGAAATGCTTTAGTTCTATTGTGGAAATCAAACTAGCTGTGCCATGTGCATCCATATCGGTTTGGGTTGGTAGATTAAAAAATGCTTAAAGGCTTTCTTTAAAGCACAGTAAGCATGAGAAACCTACAGACTGCATTTTCCTGCTCTGAATGCTTTGGGTGTACACCTACGGACTCACACACACACCCACTGCTCCCACCGCACTTATCTCCTACAAGGGCAATGGAATTTCAGCTCTGCAAATATCAGTGGGAGCGACTATCAGGGCGCAACGCGAGTCAAGGTCTGTTTTCATTTGCAGCAAAGACGCTCAGTTAGGCAGCAAAGTTCACACCAAAACATCAGGAAAACCACATCATGGCTACAAACCTGAGAGAGAACTTTTTTTGTTGGATTCTTCCTTCAAATTGCGACAAAACAATATTGTGGCTTCTTGGAGTATGAATATGTTGCCGCCCCTTGTGCAGCCCCGGGGGAGAACGTGCTCGTCCCATCAGAGCAGACGCCACTGGGCCAAGGACACGCTGCTCAATAATAATGCATTCAGGTGGAGTCAGTCAAAGGCAGACAGAAAGCGATCCAGACACAGGAAGGCAATGAAAGATGGCAAGTTCGTGAATAAAATAAACATGATCCTCGTGCAGCCTGAGGGAAAAAATGTCATTGTGTCATTTTGTGGTGATACATATAATGTGTCTATTCCTAATTATGCACTTCCCATGTTACAGGAAGTAGTCATATGCCTCATGTATGTTCCTGTTTTTAATTATTATTATATGGCTTTAAATATAAAGCTGGATGACGGATCTTTTCGGGTGGACTTTGTAAGACACTTGGCTGAACAATGATCTGGACAGGGCCCGTTCAACCGACTTTTTACGGCAGAACAGAAAAGGTTATCTCAGGGGGAGATGCCATGCCCCCTTCCCCTTCCGCGGCGTCTCGGACAGTGGCTACGTTTACATGGTCCAAAAGATCTGATCATTGAAGAAACAAGATAACGAAATAATCAGATATGCATCCTCCATCGAAAGCTCCGGGTTCTACATGAGCCAGTGCGGCCAGTGTCTTGTGAATAATCTGAGAACTCACGAAATCAGATTATGATCAGATTTTTGGTCTCCATGTAAACGTAGCCACTGACACGGACAAGCTAATCCTCTCCCCTTCTTCCCTTTTCTACTGTGTACATGGGATTCTGAAAACTCAACTCAATTGAATAACATTTACCCCTCCGTCATCGACCTTTAAGTTTTACCCTGGGGATCCCACAGAGACGCTGTAGCTGGGAATATATTATTATTATATATGGGTTGAAATGAGAACAAATATAGAAAAGGCTGAAAACAACCTCATTACATTATACAGTATGTTTAATGAGGTAACCATTTAAACATGAATTCATTCAACATTTTGTTATTGAATTGCACAAAGATCTGTTTTCAAAGTTTTTTTTTTCATTCTTTTCTTTATTTGTTCTCACTTCAATCCATATATACAGTAATAATAATCTATGGGATCCCCCTGGTAAAACTTAAAGGGGCTAGATGCAAGTTTGTCATTTTATACTCACTACTGCCACCTCAGGTCTTACACGTAACTGCAGTCTCTTTATTAAACTCTTGCATGACGGCACTTCGGACCCGAAGTAACACCTTTTTGAGTGACAGTGCAGGATTTTAGAGGCAGTTGTGGTGAACAGGTCTGAGCTCATTTTACACATTAGGACATGGCTGGACCATGTAGGGGGAGGAAAATACAGAATTTTAACATTTATGTGAAAATGTTGTCCAACAAAAAAATCACCAGGTGAGTTTTATCGACTATTTCAATAAATTCAAAAGGTTGGAGCTTAAATTTTCAGAATTTTATTTTTTAAGGACCACCCGAGTGCCATTGCTTTATATAGTGTTATCTATTGTCCTGTTGGGCCAGCTGCTTGAGAGAAACATTTAGATTCTCTGCATGTGCTTTACATGTGATAGAAATATAGCAGCTGTACCTTTCTGCACCACAGGAAATTAAGTTTAAAGGGACTATACGGGTCCGAAGTGCCATCATGCACGAACTTTATATAGAGACTGCAGTTACACGTAAGACCTGAGGTGGCAGTAGTGAGCATAAAATGACCAACTTGCATCTAGTCCCTTTAATATAGAGACTGCAGTTACGCGTAAGACCTGAGGTGGCAGTAGTGAGCATAAAATGACCAACTTGCATCTAGTCCCTTTAAGTAAATAAACTTTTATGAATGTTCATCAACAGCACCACTTCTGAGTGCAATACAATGGGTCCGTCTTTAAAGCTAACGTCGTAACATGTGATCAAAGCAAAGCTGAGCAAAAGCAGCCATACTATAAATAAAAGCTCATTGTGCTGCACAGTGAGGCTTTAACTATGCCACAAACATCATTCAAACAAAGTGTGTAATCATTGTAATTTATTTCGGGGATTTTTGTGAGTGGAGCACATTGGCGTGTTGACAAACCAGGTGTGTGCATGACTTACAAGGCGTCTAATCCAAACATGACGCTCATGCATTAAGTGCTGTCATGGCTTCAGGCAGAGAGTGCAACCTTATACGGCTCTATGGAAAATCTGGGCAGACCGCGGGTGCATTATACTGTAGCGCTACCATATCTTTTTCAACTCATTACATTCTCAGAGAACATCCGTGTGATGGGGTTTGACCTGAGGCGGTACAAGTATATGCCATTATCTTTGTGCTATAATCAGAGGCGGATAGTACTTCATTGCATTGCACTCACTGACATACTTGTACGAGATTCGCTTTTTTTAATTTGCTGTATTCTGCTTGAGAAATATAATCTCAGTGAGCTGGAAGATCTCAGAGATATTGTGGATATTGCGACACTTTACGTTACTTCAACAATAATTAACAAACAGCTAAAATTTGGCCAATATATTTTTTCGATATGTCTGATTTTCCACTAATAAGAATCAGACTTTTCCACTCAATGGTCAATACTCAAGAAGTTACTGTTTTACCTTTTCTTGAGTTTAGACATATTGCTGCCAACTTTTTCCATGAAATTAATTAAAAGGGACAATACAGAGTTTAAAATGTTCAAATGAAGTATTTTCCTCCCCCTACATGTTCCAGCCATGTCCTAATGTGTAGAATCAACCCAGACCTGTTCACCACAACTGCCTCTAAAATCCTGCACTGTCACTCAGAAAGATGTTACTTAGGGTCCGAAGTGCCGTCATGCACGAGCTTAATATAGAGACTGCAGTTACGCGTACGACCTGAGGTGGCAGTAGTGAGTATAAAATGACCAACTTGCATCTAGTCTCGTTTAAGGGGGGATCTTACGTAAAGAGCTTTTTATCATGGTAAAATGTTGTTTTCTCATCAAAAGCATACCTGGGGCTGTGATTCAAGGCTCTAGCGCATCTTTCAGTAATCGATGGATCTTCACCGATAGCTATTCTTAGCACGACTGTGGTAGCTTCCAAAAAACTACGTCCTACGTATCCAGGAAACACTTTCCTCAGCTCTCAATCTCTGAAGCTTAATCCTTTTATCGCAGAATAAAAACACTCACCATCACTTCATTACAGCCACACGAGCCACACTGACTATTCATTTTCCCTTTTTTCTTTCTTTTTTTAATTGAAACAGCTGCAGTGAAGAGGAGCAAGAAGAGGGAGGGGCTTATGGGGAGATTGCTCGAAAACCAGTGGAACTACTTTTTTGTTTCAGCTGTTTTAGATCAATATTACATTGTCTAAAAGTGATAAAGACGTGTCTGAGATTATTACATAATACACAAAGCATAATACCTGCTCTTTAAAAGTAATGTTACTCTTTTTCTCTCTTTGGCAACTCTACAACATCTCTGGTTACATTACTGCCGCCTGTCAAATGAGTCACGTCTGAGACCTCAATAATAATTGCTGTTTTCTAACAAGAGCACAGTCTATAATCCCAGCTTCTCCATCACTCAGCAACTCATCCGCTCATTCAGCCGGCGCGATATCGGCCCATTGAGACCGGCGTCCAGTAGCAAACAGCGTAATCCGCTCAGTCAGCCAGGGGATGTGTTTACCAGCGGGAACACTTCAGGTACCGACATGAAGAGGCAGCAGCAAACATGGGCCACCGCCGCTGCATTCCCAAACCATTAGCCAACGCTGTCACAGGAATGCGAGGGCTACAAGTGCGGAGAGGCTGGAGGCAGTGAGAGCCGCAGCTGCTGCTACTCCACTAAGGCAGGTGATGGATGACAGCGAGGAGAAAAATCCACAACAAAGAGCATAGTAGGACAAAAAATATATACTTGCGACAGTTTTCCGTCTTCTTTTAAGGAACTAGCGCTGCATGATGTGAGAGAACAACAATTGGTATTTTGTAAGCAGTCTGTCAATCTCTATGACTCTCTCAGTGACTTGATGTACTCTATTGTGGCTTTCTGGGAAATGCCTGGCCCTATTTACAGAGGTCATCATATGGATATAAAGCTGCACTTCGCTCTTGGACTGTGTAACAGATATGTTTTGGTTGGACAAAAATGATCTGGACAGGGCCCATTCGACCAGCTTTCCTGCAGCAGAGCGGACTGGGTTATAGAGGGAGATACTGCGCTCGTCTCATGCTTTTCCTATTCCTTACAAAGGCGTGTAGTGCCGGATCAGGGGTGATTTCTTAATGGCCGTGTTTGACAAGTTTGTTAACCAATCGGAAAAGCCGGATATGACACAAACATAAACAAGGAAGTTGGTGTTCTTTACGATGCATCTGTCAGTAGAGCGGGGGCAAATGCGGGGACTCATTAGTAACAGGGTTCAGAATTCAACAGGAATGTGCAATGGCTGTTTTAATTTACATTTGGAACGGGACAAAAAAACTTTAGATAGAGGATAACAGAAACAAAAAGAACAGTTCATATCACTATTGCAAAGTCATTACCAAACATACATTTTTGCAAATTTTATAACGTATTGCAATGTAATTATGGTCTATACAACCCTAAATGGACTTGCCCGCCCCCATTACAGAAGTTTATACAGCTGAATGTAAATTCAAACAGGCGCTCATAAAGCAGAGGACACTGTAAAATCCCATTTAGAAAGACTTCATTTGGACACTCTGCCTTCTCAGTGTGCTCAGTACACTCCTGTCCCAACAACATTGAGGAACCTGAACCTCATTCCACACTAGCAATTCTGTGAAGAATTGGACAATCAGACATGTGAAGCATCAACATGATTTTGGTTCCTGTCGTGACAATGTGGTCTGTGATGGGATTGATATAAAACCTTTCGAGGTTTGATTGGCTGTTAGCAAAGTTCCAGACAGTCCTGCTTTTGAACAGGAGTGGATGGGTGACCAGGAAATCTCTCAGCCTCTTCAGTCCAAGAGTCTAGATCAGTGACAGGTCCAACTGACTGAATATGAGTGTGATATAACTGATTATAAATTGAATTGATTGATTTGAAATAAAAGCAGTCGTCTTAATACGAGATATTTTCTGGGCTATTTCACTGGCTCTAGACATTTAGCAACACTTAGCACTAAATGCTCTCATTCAAGCATCTTAAGTCGGGCCAAATTGTAACGATCTGTTGACCCTTAATGCTTTCTATATTCTACTTTCAAAGGAAAAGCTGGGCAATTTTCTTCCACTTTAGAGTGCAGCTGCAACATGAACGGCAATCACAGGTCACAGAAACAAAGACATGGAAAGAGGCCCGTAAAATCTGTAAAATGTCGGAGCTGGGGGAATTGTGTCGCACTACATGTAGGAGAGGACGCAAGAAAGTAAATAAAAAATGTGTTTGATGTCTGTACAAAACGCAAACCTAAATGACTCTGAGTGCAGTAATTATCTTGCAACATCAGACACTCCACCGTCTTTATAATGACACCCTTTGGCTTCATTTTCACAGAGATGGGCCCTCCCAGCTGACGGGCTTTATTACTTTTCCCACACCAAACCAAAAATGTGCGGTCATGTCTCGCTCTGGCAAAACAATACCTTGTGCAGCAGAGCGCCTTCTCCGATTTTTCCGCCCGTCTTCAAGGCGCTCCCCGGTGAAGACGGTGCCGACTCTCTCGGCCCAGACCTGATGGCTGCCCTCGTCCGACACTCCGCACCGGGGCTCGGACATCTGCCTCAAGGTGGCGCTGTCCAGGCTGCCGGTGACGGGAAGGCGAGACAGCCACTGGAACTCCCTGTGAGGAACAAATAAAAGACAATTCCAGTCATACCAGTGTTAATATCAGCCGTATTATACGTTATACACTTTGAACTTTTGACTTTAATTGACAGGACGGTGGAGGCACAACAGGAAATTAAAAATACTGATTCATGAGCCTTTTCTTAGTACTGTATATCATTATTTCTCAATTTTCTTTGGGGGCAGAGGTAAGGTGGTGCTTTAGTAGTGGCCTGTGAAACAAAACGAGAATAGACTCGAGCTGCTCAGTGATCTACCACAAATATACACAAACCGACATTGATATCTGACTATAGCTTTGACTACTGGACGCATTTCAATAAGCTTGTGTGAAAATATCCAGTGTTATGTTGATATTTCACCAAGATCTTGTATGGATGATGGGAGAGTGTGACCACTGCACAAAGCCTTCTCCAGCACATCCAAAAGATTCTCAATGGGGTTAAGATCTGGACTCGGTGGTGGACAATCCATGTGTGCAAATGATGTCTCGTGCTCCCTGAACCATTCTTTCACAACGTGAGCCCGATGAATCCTGGCATTGTCATCTTGGAATACGGCCAGCTCATCAGGGAGGAGGAAATCCATCCATCCATCCATCCATCCAACCAACCAACCAACCAACCAACCAACCTTCCAACCGTCCGTCCATCCGACCGACCGACCGACCGACCGACCGACCATCCAACCATCCATCCATCCAACCAACCAACCAACCAACCAACCAACCAACCAACCAACCAACCAACCAACCAACCAACCAACTATCCAACCAACCAACCAACCAACCATCCATCCATCCATCCATCCATCCATCCATCCATCCATCCATCCATCCATCCATCCATCCATCCATCCATCCATCCATCCATCCATCCATCCATCCATCCATCCATCCATCCATCCATCCAACCAACCAACCAACCAACCAACCAACCAACCAACCAACCAACCAACCAACCAACCAACCAACCAACCAACCAACCAACCAACCAACCAACCAACCAACCAACCAACCAACCAACCAACCAACCAACCAACCAACCAACCAACCAACCAACCAACCAACCAACCAACCAACCAACCAACCATCCATCCATCCATCCATCCATCCATCCATCCATCCATCCATCCATCCATCCATCCATCCATCCATCCATCCATCCATCCATCCATCCATCCATCCATCAATCAATCCATCCATCCATCCATCCATTTTCTTCCACTTTTTTCGTTGACGGGTCGTGGCTCCTCCTGCAAGTGGTGGGTCCACAGAACGCAGGGAATAAGAAATCCATTGATGGAATAACCTGGATGGTCAGGTTGTCAGCTGATCTCATTCTTTGGCCTCATAGTGTTGCTGAATCTAGATCTGACCCACTGCAGCAACCCCAGAACAAAACAGGGCAGTGGAACAACTTCGCGATCAGCCATATATTGTTCAGAATGTAGTCATCGAAAAGGCTTTCTCATTTCCGAACGAATCTGAACAATCCCGAGGGAAGGAGCTGGACAAGCAATCAGCGCCGGTTGTTTACAATAAAGACTTTCTTTCTATGTCGTTGATGGCAGACTCTTCATTGCTGGGGTGAACTGAACGAATGGCTGCTGCAGAATCGATCAAGCCTCCAACAAAGAAAAAAGTCCCCGTCTCGATGACTAAACAAGGGTAAAATGAGGCAGGGCTCGTTATATTTCAAGGACGAACTGAGAGGGTGATTTTCAAATAGCTACAAGGAGAGACGCTTATCAAGAAAAGTAAGCGTTTTCAACACCTGAACTATATTATTTGGTGCATGTGTAAATATCCCCTCCCTTGTGCAGGTTTGTTTAAGGTAGAGAGATGAGGGCGTGACCTACTGCCCTGACTCTGAAACCCCTGGGGCTAAAGCTGTCATCACCGAAAAACTGTATGTCCATTGGAAAAGCGCAAGTTCAATCACCGCTCACCCAAAACCACTGGCCGCACGGTTACAGTCACATACCGAATTGCAGACTGCATCTCCACAGCATTATGAATGTGGTTGTCTTCATGGAGGTAGCCGTACTTTTCCAGAAAAACCTGCAACATTGAACACATACAGTACGTCAACATTCATTAAAGTGCGATTTCACGGTTGGCAGTGCTTTCCCAAGATCGATTACCTGTTAAAAGCTTTTATGAGATGAGCCCACCAAAGGTTTATAGAACGTACGTTAAAGAAAAGACCACCAGAAAGCCACCCTCCCATTGCAAAGATGTAATTTTCTATTTGTAGCATATTGTCAATTTGTTGCATCTGTGCGAGACCACCCATGATCGCACACTCGGGGAATCCCTACAATCTACAGGTATTATTTAGCAAGACTTTTATTGGAACCTGTAAGGAAGCTATAGCACTGTGATGCAGGGAAATGTACATTATGTTTATGAGCAATAATGATGTATAGCATGATAAATAAAAACTGTTATTACATAGAGCTTTTCTACCTGCTTTAGGTACTCAAAGCACTTTACATCAAGGAAGGCAAGGCAACTTTATTCATACTGCGCACTATTCACGCTCTCATTCACACACCAGTGTACACAGACACTCGAAGCAAGGTGGGTGAAGTGTCTTGCCCAAGGACACATCGACAGTGTGCAAACTGTGGGATATATGTATCATTTATTTGAGCTGAAACAACCAAGTCACTTCCTTTAATTCTGTCCCTGGACCAGCATCGAAACTTGGATTAAAAAATACAAGATTTTGTTCGGGACCTGCTTTTGATATATATTTTTTTCGATACCATTAGTAAATAAACATTTTTTTCCTATACCATACTGGCAGTGGTGAACAGTAACAAATTATAGGTACTTTAACTTTACTTCAGTAAATTTTATGATGAACACTTTTTACTTTTACTTCACTACACTTTAGAGCCTGTATCTGTACTTTCTACTCCACTATATCTTTAAATTGGGTTAAAAAGTATCTTATTTTCAAAGTGTCCTCTATACGATTAAATACTTTTTACTTATAAAGTACATTTTACAAATATTTGATCAGATACTTTAACTTTTTATTGAAGTGCATTTTTGGTCCTGTATCTGCAGTTTTACTTAACTCAGAATATTGAGTAGCCTACTTCCTCCACCACTGCATACTGGTATTGTTTAATGGTGCCCAGCCATAGTCATGAGATTCAGAATCTAATTTTCCGGTGAGTCCACAAATGGGAACCTATTGTGTTTTTAGTGATAGGTTGTCTGGAGGACAACTAAACAAGATCCCACAAAGTCCAATATCAAATCCTGAACCATACATGTTGATGTGGTGATTTGCGTTCATATTTTGGTCTTTCCAGGGCACCAAGGCTCCTTCCACAGTGTCAGGAAATGGTTGTGAATATTAATAAACGCACAGAATTAGGTTCTATTTCTGTTTTTTTTTTAAATAATCCACATAAAACGAATCTAAAATGTCCTGCAGGTGGTCAGTGTGCACCGACTGGGCTGGCTCAACATTGCATAATGAACTGAATGGGCATCATTAGGGCACAGCAGAAGTTGATTATTAGTGAGGTCGGTGGGCGCCAAGCCATATTGCCATCAGCATTTGGTCCTGTGGAAATGCCATCTCCTTGAGCTGAATGTAACGTATTGAGCTTTGAACTTGTCATTAACCTGTGAGTTCCTTTGTCTATAATAACCCCGCTACATTAAGGCTAAGCTGCTGCTGGTTTTATTCGTTCATTATGTTTTTTTTTTTTTTTTTTTAAAAAGCAACAACAAACACTCAACTATCGTTTCCAAAAATGAAAATGGTTCACCTCAGGGTCCAGCGGAGCCACAGCGGCCCCGGCGGTCAGCAGCGCGGCCAGGACCCAGAGCGCCCCCCCAGCGCGCGCACACCGGCCCGGAGCTCCACGTCCCATCTCGTGACAGCCTCAAACGCGTTCGCACTCCGCTCCCAGTGCAGGGCATTTCTCATCGTCTGCTGCTAGTTTTCCATAGTTTGCCTTAGCCGCTGTCAGAGGAGCATGCTGCTGCTCGCCTGACAGCTCCATCCCATCCACAGAGGGGCTCATCCAGAGGAGTTTATGGGAGGACGGCTCGGCCCGCCCCCCTCAGGGCACCCGCGTCAACATTTCCACACACACATTAAAAATTTAGATCCTTAACACTTTTATACTTGTTCTGATATGAGGCAAATAAAAAACAGGCGGCAGACGCTCTTGACACTTTGAGCGACAACAAACAAAACAAAATAACCGGGATGTTTTGCGGGTCAGGTCTGTTCTTCATGTCAAGCATCTTATCGCCACATTGGCCAAACACACACAACTCTCAAGAGAAAAAGGAGCCTCTGATTTAGTGTGAAAAGGGCGGACAGGCTGCCGTGGTGGAGGGACATCGCACAGGTGGGAACAGGCTGACCACAAACCTATTTCCAGAGGGAGCTTTGTCTCCATCTGCCGGTCACATCTGGTACTGCTGTCATAAAAAAGGTTGTCCATCCTAGTTTAAGGTTTCTGTACACTGTAGCTGAAGTAGGTTGTTTCGCCTCTCATGCAAAAGGCTTCGTCAGCAACACTGGCGTTTCTAGTTTACTGGCGGACAAGAGTATCCAAGCCAACCCGTCCCAAGGGCAGGCAAGTTTGCTAAAGCACCACTTCTACAAAGACCCTATTGCTTGTTCTGTGAGGAAAGTTGAACAGAATTGACATTTTCCACATGTTTAAAGTCATTCAAAAGGTGTATATAATATAAATATACATTTCTTAAAAGCATCCAGAGAGATTCTATGCTGGCGGGACAGATTTGGCCCTGACATTGCCTATCCAAGCCATAGCGTCACTGACAAAGCCTCTTGGATGAGCCCAAACGTCCTACACTTCACCTAAATAGTACAGACGATGACCCAAAAACCACAGGATGTCATGAAAAAGGTAACTGTAGATATGCAGAACCAAACGAGTTTCAATTGACGCTACCTGTAAGTCTGTGGTGGAAAGTAACAAAGTAAAAAGAACAAATTATAGGTACTTTTACTTTAGTACATTTGATAAATACAGTGTACTTTCACATTTTAGAGCCTTTATAGGTATATTCTACTCCACTACATTTTTAAACTGGGGTAAAAGTATTTTTATTTTCACGGTGACCTCTCAACGATGAACTGGTTCAGCCCTAGTCTCGACTTGGTTTAGTGGTTTACACCTTCAGACCTGGTTTAGTTCCCGTTTTTGACCCAAGTTAGTGGTTTACTCGTTTAGACCTGGTTTATTTAAATGATTAAACAAAAATCCTGCACAAAAAACATTTTTGGTCCTGTATCTGTACTTTTACTTGAGAGAGAATGAGTTCTTCCACCACTGCTGAAAGTATATCAAAGCATCCTATTCAATGATGACCTGATAATTACTTTGCATTTCGATTAAGACGAACAGAATTATTCCGATTCTAAATACATTGGGGAGTTTCCTGAACCACCACTGAGGTATGACTCAAGCTGTATAGAGTTTGTGAATTCATCTCACAGCACAAGGTTACACACAAACCATTAACAGTAACAGACAATGAGAAAAGGTCACAGTTTTTAATATCATTTTGGAAAAGGACGACGTAAAACAATCTTTCATACAAAAACAATGCAACAAGCCTATTACACAAACGGCACCTAGAATCTGCGAAATTAAAAAGATGTACAAAGAAAAAAAACAAAAAAACAAAACAAAAAACGTTATTGTCTAGGGACCCCCTCACAGCAGTTCATCACAAAACATGAGATGGACTGACTGTGACAAAGGGACACAAGTCAGTAAGCGATGTTGCGTCTTCAGCTGACTCAAAAATAAAGAGCTAAAATGGCGTCAATTCAATTCGAGTCGTTCAGTATGGCCGATCTCGTCTGTCGTCTCTGCGGTCACCCCTGGAAGAAAGAAAATGCCGTTAATCAGCCGCTTGAGGGCACCTTTGTCGTTAAACGGAGCGACAAGGACATAAGCTATACAACGATCGCGAAGTCACGTCCTGGAGGCTGGGGTTGGAAAATTGCTTTACAGAAATAACAGTTCACCAAAACACGGAAGTAAAAAACAACTGATTGCTCATATAGTGGTAGATTGTTATTTTTCGTATCAGGACCTCAGACTCTTGGTTGTCATAGTCTAGTGTTCACATGAAGAAATAATCAGAGTGGGAGCTGAAGCAAAAGGACAAAATGACTTACTTGTGGAAAGGACAATTAATACATGCTGATTTTGATGAGCTTTCATCAGCTAAAAGGTCTATGGAGCGGCCAAAACATTTACAAAAGACTCAAGAACAATTCTTTTCCCCAACGTCAAGTTTTGAGTTTGTTAAAGCAGAACTAAGTAACTCGTGCCCCGAGAGGCCATAAGCGCCACTGCAGGTGTCGTAGCATGTTACGGTTTTTTTTACTCATTATTTGTCCGTGAGAGTAAATACTACACTGACAGAAAAGACAAAGGGAGAGAGGGATATTGTTCATCCAATAACACAATTGAGATCATTGTTTTTCACTCAATCTTGGCTGTAAATACTGTTTAAGTGGCGCTAGCTTTGTCCGTTAGCCTGCTAGCTTCTTCTGTGTGATTCCATTAGTGTGTATTGGGGACTCGGGGTTGAAGCAGGGAAAGTTGCAATTGTGGTTTTCTGGCCAGAGACACCAGGGGGAGATGAAATGCTAATGAATTTCATCATCCCATTAAAACCTGTATTACCCCCAGAGGGACTACGGACAGGATATATTGGAGGTAAACAAGTTACTCGGTACTGCTTTAAAAAGGAAAAGTCTTCTTTAAACTGGATGAACTTCTGTATTTGGGATGTGATATGTATGGGGAATTAACATAAAAACATGTTCATTTTAAAACACTAGCAACTAGGACAACAGACTAGTCGACTACTGCGGCTCTAATCAATCTAATTTTAGACAAGTTAATCTCTTGCTGCCTAGTTTTAGCATGTCAAGGCGGAACCCCTTTTCCGTGTTTCCGTGGGACAATAAACAGTGTTACACCGGGAACTCGCTGCTAGTTGTTTTTTGACAGTTAGCGTTCACTTTCAGTGCTCCACCAAGTTTTGCGCGTGTCTCTTCTGGACATCCCCCGTCGTTTAACTTTTCCTTCGCGCCAACACATTCACATTAAAATCACCTACGATCCAACTCTGGGATCAAGAACTTGTTTTCTTCAGAACCTGGATTTAAGGTGATCTTAATAGTACAGAGGAGGCCAAGAGAAGAGTGGAGTTACGAGACAAACAAAGGAGAGGACGCAGACCTTGGTTTCTGGAGACGCAAGGTAAACACTGAACATTCCCTAGAAATTAAGTTAAAACCTCAGAAATGGAAATAAGCCACTATACTGCATGTTAACTTAGAAAATAAGCTGTAAAACTTGCTTACATTATAACGGATGTGGACGTGAACTCAATGTACTTGATGTAAATGAGGCTCCACTACATGACCCATCGACTTCAACAATACGTCGTCACATCCGTTGGCCGTGGTAGGCATTTTACATTTTCATATTTGATAAACATTTTATTAAAATCCTATAATCAGCAAAAACAATGTCCATAAACAGTGCATTGCTTCTCTTGCGCTGTAACAGATCTATCATTTTATAAAACCGAGTTAGAGGCCTGTATGCATCAGCTGTTGCCTACCATTCACCAAAACATCCAGCAAAAATTGCGGAAGTAAACAATAACAGCGATCGCTCGTATTGAATAAGTCTACCTTTAAAAATTTGTCGTCATTAATGCCGTAATAGCAACAACATCTACAAAAGTAGTATTTGCAGAAGCGCCATCATTTTAGACAACTATGAGCTTTTAACCCCCAATAGTTTTTCCATCACTGTCCTCTGATACGAACCTTCCTCCCATCTTGTAACCGCCTCCTCCGTATCCTCCGCCGCCTCCTCTTTCGTAGCCTCCGCGGTCGCCACGGAAACCTCCACCACGACCCCTGAATCCGCCGCCTCTGTCTCCGAAGCCTCCCCGGCCTACGAAGCACCAACACCACAGTGAATATCTCTGCCAGGTTTTAACAATAGAAGTTAACGAGAAGGTTTGAACTCACCACCGCCGCCGCCGCCGCTGCCGTCGTCAGGTTTGGGCGCGCCGCACTTGTTGCACTCCTGGCGTCGAGCGAAATTCATGTTGCCACAAGAACTGAAAGAAAAAGGTATGTTTGAGCACAGAGGAGGCGGGTCCACTATTTGGCAACGATGGCTGAACTGAGCACATTTACTCCACCCAAATCTAAAAGCTTTGTGAAAAATAAAGTGTAACAATAGCCACAATAGTAAGATGAAAACAAAGATGAATATGCAAGAGAAGAGCGACAAAAAATTATAATAATAATAATAATGGCCATAAGAGTGACAGCAAAGTGACAAAAATGCAACAATAAAAGTGACACAAGAGATGAAGGTGAACACAACAAAAAGACAAAAAAAAGTGACCAAAAAACCCAACCAAAAAAGCAACGAAAAAATGTCTGCAACAACGTGAAGAACATGTGAGGTGAGTTTTGTAGGTCTTAGCTTTCAAACGAGGTGCTACACTGGCCTATGGGCTGTACGTTTTTACCGGAGAAAATGTCCTTGGTGGCGATTAAGAGGTTAGAGAGGAAACCCCAACAAACACTAACTTTTTGGTTTATACCATTTTGGCTAAACCTTGAATGAATTAAGATGTGTTGGAAAAGCGGGCAGTATTTCCCAACCAGGGGTACGGGGGCCCCTGGGGGTACTTGGAACTTTCACCTGGGGAGGAAACTGATCATTTTGATAGGAAAGGCTTTACTTTGCAGAAAAATGTGTAGTTTAGGGAGAATTTATTTTGAACGCACCATTGTCATTTTACTTACAAAAGGTGCTTTAAAAGGGGCTAGATGCAAGTGTATACTCACTACTGCCACCTCAGGTCATACATGTAACTGCACCTTCTATATTAAGCTCGTGCATGACGGCACACTGGACCCAAAGTGACAACTTTTTGAGTGACAGTGCAGGATTTTAGAGGCAGTTGTGGTGAATATGTCTGGGCTCATTCTACACATTAGGACATTGTTGGAACATGTAGGGGGAGGAAAATACATATTTTATACATTTTTAAACTCTGTATAGTCCCTTTAAAGTGATTGCTTTCTAAATAAACTACGACACCCTTGAGGTTCGGAGGCACATGGCCTACCACCGAAAGGTCCAAGGTCCATAAGGCAAAAAGTCTTAGAGTGAATTAGCATGATCATGAAGGCGACGATACCTGTTGGGGCAGGGCCAGTCGCCTCCTTTAATATCAAAGTTAGGTCCACCTCCACGGCCTCGGAAACCTGACGATATTACATTTCACTATTAGCGTTTAGCACGTTACTTTCATCAGACTTTGATCAGTAAGTTTGTTCACCTCCGCGTCCACCTCTGCCGCCGCCGCCGCCACCACCACCTCCGCCTCCTCCTCCTCCACGCTGGGTGAACTCCGCTCTCCGGGTGGCAAAAGACACCTTCAGTTGGTTGCCGTTGAATTCTTTCCCTGGGACATAATATAAACACACACATTTTGTAAACTGTGCTTGAGAAGTGAAGATCCCTGGGTAATTTTGCATTTAACAGTCTTACCGTCAAACCAGTCGATCGCAGCTTTGGCAGAGGGAGGGTCATCAAACGATACGGTCGCTTCTCCCTTTGGACGACCGGTCACTTTATCGTTGTAGATGTTGATCATGGGAAGTCCAGTTTTTTTGTTCAACTGAAACATTCGTAGGACTTGATTAAAATCACAGCCACTTGGATTCAGTAAAATGTATTGCTTTTTTATGCCAGTTTGAATCCCATATACACTACATTTTTAAGAGGCTGTGCAAATTTCCTTTATGAGATTTGCAAAAAAAACAGAATTGGGAAAAAAAATGTACACTCAAGAGCAAAAAAATAATAATTTATCACATAACTGACTTTTGTTAAAGCATTTCCTCTGTGTAAGCACTTCTTGTGAGTTGGGATTTCCAAAGTAACCACAGAAAGTAAAATGGGAACATAAAAGCTTGCGAAAAAGCTCAAGGACATATGTCCACAATTTTTAGATTTTTGACAAACTTATCCCCAGATTACTGATATTAGACATTATGGCATTACTTTTAATGTTTTTGGCTCAAGTCATAACTAAATCAATGCTTTTTCTTGTCCTGTGGAAACCATGTGGATTGTGCATGGCTGTGTCCAGCAGCATTTTTAGAGGAGAAACGGACACCAACAGCTCTCAAACCAGAGCTGGGTCAAAAAAGTCACTAGTCTGATGAAAGACTAAGGAAACCTCACTGCTGCCGTGAGAGCATTAAGAATTGGTGAGCAGAATGTAGTCCAGGAGCTGTGTCCAGGAACATACCTTGATGACTCCAATTTGTTTGAAGAAGTCAGCGACTTCCTGAACCGTTGCGTCCTCTCCCAGTCCTTGCACAAAGATTGTGTTGTTGTCAGAGTTATCCTGTTCGCCAGCTGTGAAAACAAACCGTATTAGACCCATGTAAATAATGACTGCAGTGTGAGAATACAATAAAGAAGAAATGTTACCTGGTTCATCCCTGGAGCCGTAGTCTCGAGATCCTGTGTGGACAAATGAGAGAGGGGAGAACATTTAGGCAGCCGCCCATTTTCATTTTTATTGTAATTTTTATACAAAACAAATTAACAATCCCTACTAATACATAACTGTACCAAACTAAAATGTCAGGGCTTTCTGAGGAGTGTTTCAGACCAATGCAACACATACCAACAGCATTTACCAAATGACTTTTCCTTTTTTTGTTTAGTTACCAGAGCTTTTACCAGAAGCTCAACCACCAAAAGGTTTCCGACATTAGATTTTTACCGTCCTGGAACACCTTTGATCTTTACCTTTTACCATTTACCTTTTTACCTTCATGCAACAATACCATTATTTGGTGCCTCAGTTCATTTTGATTCCTTTTCAGTTTAACTGCTGTGTCCTGCTATGATCAATTTATGGAGTCCCCTGGGATGTGGATGCAAAATGGTGATTGTTTTTTTTTCTTCATAAACCTGCTACCTTCTATCTGAATTCTTGACTCCCCCACCGACAGTTTTGATGCTCGTCACTTACCACCGAAATTTTTGTAGCCACCACGGTCACCACCTCTGCAGAGGAAAAATTGGAGATATTTGATGGCTTTTCCTTTGTCCCAACTGAGAGCACATAGCTCCCCTACATCCCCACCAGTATGCACTCCTGCCAGTGTGCAACTATAGTGGAAATGTCTCGAGGAATTCATTAGTCTTTGACAATACAGAACAATGTACAACCAGGTAGTCTGAAAACTCAGGCAGACAATCAAATGCCAGTGGGTTACCATTTACAGATACCAAATCATGTTTTGCGTCCAAATTACAAACCAACTGCTAGTAAACCAGACAAATCTTTTTATAAAATTAGATGCCAATTTGTAATGGGTGCAGTTTTCCACTGAGAGCGTTTGAGATCCTTTAACTCGACTTCAAGTTAAAGTTCAATCACTCTGAATACCTGTAGTGTAGAACGTACATCTATGTAACACACATCACACATGTTCAACGTGATCCTTTTGGATTCTATCGCACATTGTGTAAATAAACGTCCTTGCGCTCAAGTGGGCAATGTTTGAGGAACGACCTTACACATTACAAAAAAGCTGGGAGCATTCATCTGGTGTGGCTAACAAACAAGTGAACACTATGTCTATGTTCAGAAGAAAAGAAAGATGACTTTACTAAAAGCATGTCATTGCACATGCATTATTTAGTTCTCAAACAAAACTAATTGTATATGCAAAAGTACCAGTGATTACACACAAACTTATAAACAGCATGGACAGGTTCAACTACTTGACCAAAAGCAGGTCTGATTTCTGTAGATGCTGTGATATAAAAGTAATGAAAAAAATGAAAACTTTTTGAATTCTGATCAACTTTGCAGAGAAGTTTTACTGTGAGCTTGTAAATCTTGATTAGACGATGCAGGCAAATATTCTAAGAGATGGTGTGTTGAACAGGTTTGATTTTGGAAATAAATCAGAATACCTTCGGGGCAGTGGCACTCTGCGACTTACCCCATACCAGGAGGTCCTCCTCTTCCACCGCGATCATATCCGCCACGGTCATAGCCACCGCCGCGGTCATATCCCCCACTGCGATCATAGCCACCGCCGCGGTCATAACCGCCACGACCTCTGCCTCTGAACCCGCCTCCTTCTGATCGGTCACCATACCTTCCACCTTGGCCACCACTTTCCCCTACAAATAGGAGTATATACAATTAAATCATTGTAACATAAATTCAATAGATACAGACAGCAAGGGGTCCTACAATGGGGCGTGGCCTAGCCGAGGGGGAAGAAACTTCTCTTGAGAATCACATTTTTTCACTCTTTTAGCCCTTTTCTGGCAGACTATAAACATATAGTCAATTTTAAGTGTTTAAAATTGTATCGTAATGGTTTGGTTTCCCCCTCTGGCATATAAGGGTATTTGCAAAAATGCTGTCTGTATCTATACTGCACTTAAACTATTCCTACCGTCATTCCATCTCCCGTAGCTACCTCCGCTGCTGCTTCCTCCACCTGCTCCTTGTCCCTGGCCTCCATAGCCCCCACTGCTGCCACTGCTCGGCGGTGCATAAGAGTCTGCCCCTTGACTCTGACCACCATAGGAGCCTTGCTGACCATAGGATGCAGAGGGCTGTTGGCCATAGGACCCAGATGCTGGTTGGCCATAAGATGCTTGTTGTCCATATGACCCTGCCGTTTGTTGGCCATAGGAAGAGGATTTGTCTCCATACCTGGGTGGACAAATAGGACAAATTAGTATCTCTGACGGCAGGTTTTTACACCAATTGTGTAAACAAAAAAAAGGTGTCAGAACAATTTATTTGTTCTGACACTTTTTTTTAGTTTACACGCATAATATTGCTAAAATAAATATTCTTACGCAGAGGAGTCCTGCCCATATCCCTCATAGGACTGTGGTTGGGCATAGCTGCTCACATTAGACTGGCCATAATTATCTGAAACCGAAAGAAAATGGTCAAAATCTAATCATGGGTTATTTGTGACATCATTTCCTTTGACATACCTTGAGTGGCTGCTTGCTGCCCATAGCCGCTATATGCCTGTCCTCCATAGGAGCCAGTGCCAGTGCCGGTGCCGGTGCCAGTGCCGTTTCCTTGTCCATATGCCTAAAAGGTTGACATATTAGATCTGCAAATTGCTTGGCAGCCGTTCATACTCACAACTGAAGTCTTACCTGGCCTGCAGGCTGTCCACTATAAGATCCATAGCTATGGGGACAAGTTTGTTTTGAGTGATCAGATTTCTTATAACTACACAATCAATTCCCTGAATTCAGATTTCTTACCTTGGTTGACTAGCTGGCTGGCCATAACCCGAATCTAGAAATAATCAAATATTTTATTAGTAAAATCTACGTTTAAGATGCGCAATAAGCTCAGCATGGGCAGTTCCGTGGAAACACACTTGTGGCCACGCCAACCCACTGAAAATGGCGCTGAATTTTTATTCTGCAGACATTATACACTGGAATAGAAATCTCTGCACCAGTTTACATTTATAAAGACAGCAACACAATTTTACAACAAAGCATGGTTCACGAGACTGATCCACAAAATGGTAGGTTGACAAAACAAGTCTTTGCGCCATTGTAAAGTAGCATCGGCGTAAACAAAGGCCGCCCCCACCAACAAGCGCTGCGCAGGAGACGTTTTCCAAGTTATTGAGTAAACAAAGCGAGGTTAATGCTGCTTTCGTACATAAATGTACTAGTAACACATAAAATAATATGAATTTAGGCTGATTTATTAAACATAAGACTTGAAGTATAACAAACATCAGCGCTACATTTGCCCCATTCATCCGCCCGGCCTCGAGGTTAGCTGTGACTTTAGCTAAAATGCTAGTGACCTAGATTGAAACGCAAAACAAAACACAATCTCGTTAAGTTAGCAGGCAGACTTACCGGTGGACATTTTGGCTGTGGTTTAATTCTTTAAAAAGCAACTGATTCAGCTTTCTCTGATTAGTTGATTAAAAACCCGAAAACACAAGTTGCAGCCCCACAAAGCCAGGCCGCGTCCGCACGAGCACTGCTGAGGAACCGCACTTCCGGATCTTCTTCTTCTTCGTCGTCTATTATACACAAACCCACACCATGGCTCACACGGCAGCGCCACCTACGGACACGGAAATTAACTCCACATTTTAAGCAAGTTGGATAAACTGTTTTTGTGTGTTATTCGGTTTTTCTAGTTTGTAATGACGATGATCACCTTGTAAAGTAGTATAAGTGGAATAGGCCATGTGATTTAACTGGACTAATACAAAAGATAATTGTTTGGATTTGCTTAAAAAAATCAAAAGGAATCCTATAATTTCTATAAGAATCCTAAAGAGTAAAATATGTTAGCAGTCAATAGAAAACCTTATGAGATTGTGATGAAATATGAACCTGATGAAATATTTGTAACCTGCGGGTGATTTAGGCTTTTTATGGCTTGGCTTGCCTTGAAACGTATGTCACATTCATTCATTAATTAGAAAAGTAGGTATTTGGTGAAAAAGTAAAGTGTGAGATTGGGAGACAAATTTAACATACCAAATAATTAACAAAGTTCCAAAAAGTAACTAAAGCAAGAGATTATGTTGTGCCACTGTTTAAGATGTGATTAAAAGACAGATCATCTACAGTTGAAAGTTTTTAAAATGCTTCACAAGTAGTGTATGAAATTCCAGGAATTCCTTTTTCTGATACATAGGCAGCTGTGAACATATGGACATTAACAAAATCGAGGTTTGTAAATTAGACTTGCTTTAGTATATTGATGTAATTTCAATACATGTAAATAAACATTGTTTAAACTGGGAGAGCCTTCACACACATTGAGGGAAGCGCTCTGCCTGAAACATCTACATTAAGGAACAGGCTCCAACAGACGCCGTGCTCAATGAATGTTTCAGACGATGGGGAACAGAGGATGAGGTGCAGGAAGGACCATCATGGGAGGACAAGGCCTTATGTACCACCTAAACATAACTGAAGAAATCCTACCAATGGCTTGAAAGAGCTGGACTGAAGGACAGCACAGAGGCACATGATGGAGCAGAGCAATAGAGGCCCAGATCCACCACACCAGACAAGACCCGCAGGTGTCAGCCCCTGAGACAATCCAGCACAAGGTCAAAGTGGGAAACACCTCCAAAGGTGGAGAGAATGACCCAGCCAATAATATCCAATCATTCTTTAGCCCTGGGGGCGCAGTTTTATTTATTTCCTGATGAAGACCAGGAAGTAATAAAGCTGCATACAAAAAAACATAAACGGAATCAAATTATATACATTTATTAATTAAGAATGTTTACAAAACAAAAGAAGGAAAAACAAGAATATTGGATACACTAAAATCAATTAGCACAATGTTATATTGCTCAAGCAAAGATTAAACAAACAAAAAGAGATTATGTAGCATCACGGTTTTATTCCATATATTACATAAGGCAATGTTAAAAAGGCACACACTTCATTAGGTTTTGAGCTAAGGAGACTATTATTTAAGTGTCCGGCATAGCCTACTGGTGTCCTTAACATATTTGTATCGGCGAGTATTACTGCATAATAAATTGTTTGCAAACTTGCCCAGAAAAGTTTCAGCACAAGTGCATATAAAAACAGTCATGTGAACCCAATTGAAGATAAAATTGTATAGGAATAGACACATTTTTACCACATTTTAACAAAAAGTCTAGTATGACAAAATGCAGATATCCTTCCAAATATTTGCATCACTTGTGCCTTTTCAAAAGGCTACTGGGTTTTGATTTAAAAATCAGCGACGTGCATAAAAGGTGAAGGGACCCTTGTTAAAATACAAAGATTCCTATTGTACCTTTACAGCCAGACAACATGTTTTATAAAGTTTTACACACAAAATAATTTCTCACTGGGACGCCGTCATGTGCCTTGCCTTTGCATTTGTTGCTGACACGGCGTTAAACAAGGACATGGCCCCAGATTTTCCAGTACTGAAACAAGCAAACACTGCCTCCTGAAAATGCATGACTGAAAGGCAAATCCTAGTGTATTGTTTTGCTGTATGGGACTCCTTATTTCCAAACCTGAATAAAACAAAGCATTTATATCTAAAATCCCACTGTATTTAAAACAACCAACAAAACTGGCTGATACCGGTCAATCTCCTGAAGTGGGCAAATGCTCATGGACTTGTTATCAACTGGAGATAAGGGAACTATACTGCGAAGCTGGTTGGCCTTATCCTGGATACATTTCTCTTACCGGTGTAGACAAACCCAGACCCGAGCGTCTAACCCTCCAATGCAGCTTCACAGTATAGGGGCCAAGGTACTACACAGCATCCACCTTGACCCAAAGCTCCAAAATATAAATGCAGTGCTTGTATGTTCAGTCTTGGTTAAAATACAGGATTCTAAAACCGTAGTAGTGTCGTGAAGGCTATTTAACTCCACACGTCTTGCGAGTAGCGTCCCTTTGTCATCAGTTTCTTAATGTAATCGGTGGCCTGCGTGCGCGTCATGCCTCCCAGCTCCTCTGCCATCTCATAGAGGGCAGTCTGCACATCTTTAGCCATGTTTCTTGCATCCCTAAGAGATTAAAACAAGTGATAAATACATCATAATATGCATCAAAAAGCGTGCGAAGACACAAACGAACTCTGCTATTCAAAAGTATTATTACCCGCAGACATAGATGTGAGCATTGTCTGTATGAATCAGCTTCCAAAGGTTCTCCATATTCTTCTTGATGAGGTGTTGAACGTAAATCTTAAGGCAGACAAACAAAGTCAGACAGGACATTCATGGCTATACAGTGACGTTGTGGTTGAGAACAGTAAAATCTGACCACCTTATGCTCCTGATCTCTAGAGAAGGCAACGTGCAGCTGTGTTAGGGCTCCACTGCGCTCTGCTTCCTCTAGCTCCTCCTGATAGAGGTAATCTTCATTTTTATGTCTGCAACCGAAATACATGACGGTCTCCCCAACCTCCTTCCCTGTAAAGAGAAAAGAAATCCGGGTTTACACGAGTAAAAAGCATGATCATGTTTAGTGGTCCGTCTCCTGAACTCCAAAACTTAGGGATGTTAGAACTGCAGCTACATAACGGTTTATCAATGTGAATCTTTGTGTGGTTTATATTCCTCTGTTAAGAGTGGGGCAAAGAAAAGTTCACAAGCAGCACAACAGAAAGAGACCATGTACCTGTTGAACTTTCACTGGACCAGTTGGGCTTATTTCGTCATTATTTCCGTTTCATAAACACAGGCTTTTCTACATCTCGGCTCAATGACTATGGAAACTGAAACGCTGAGTTTGAAGCATATGGCAAACTTGGAAGCCAGTTTTAACATACAGTAATCAGTAAAGTAGCTTCTCAAACCCTGAACGTTCTATAGTGATCTGATAAGTGAGTGAAGAAATGCTGAGTTCGGTTCAAGTAACCAGCATCTTGCTTTAAAATTTAAATCACTGCTCAACTTCAGGTTTTGGCCAAGCTTTGTGTCCACTTCATAAACCAGAGGCAGGCAAGCCGGCCTGCCTCCCACATGAATCCTCTAGCTTTATTTTGAACCAAAACTTTCAAAATCACTAATAAATACGAGTTCAGTTGATCACTTTGTAAAGATATTGGCAGGAACCTTAAAGGGGCTAGATGCAAGTTAGCCATTTTATACTCACTACTGCCAGATCAGGTAATATGTGTAACTGCACATTCTATATTAAGCTCGTGCATGACGGCAATTCGGACCCGAAGTGACACCTTTTTGAGTGACAGTGCAGGATTTTAGAGGCAGTTGTAGTTAACATGTCTAGGGTCATTCTACACATTAGGACATTGTTGGAACATTTAGGGGGAGGAAATGAGATTATTTGACCATTTTAAGCTCTGTATAGTCCCTTTAAGGGGGGGGGCTGCACTAGCCCCCCATTTCTTTAAATGTTCCTACAGGACGACTTCCAGATCAAGTTTTGATGCCATAAAGCATTAAAAGGAAGTTTCAGCTCAAATAAATGATATGCTTTTCAAAGAAATTGTCTTTTAGAGAATAAATGAGCAATATAATTCTGCTTTCCAGTTCTCAATGACAAATATGTATGACAAAGTGTAGGTATTGAAAAAAGTATTATCATTAAAGTACAGGTATCAGAAAAACCCAGCTCTACGTTTTGTACAAAACAATGAGCTTGGGTCAGCAAAGCTCAGCCTTATGACTAGAAAGAAAATCGTCTGCAATACAGCAAACTTGCCCATCTCTGCTACAAATCATGCACTTTTATCACACAGTAATATCTCAATGATGTTCACTTGTTTTTTCTCTCCGTGGTTCATGACACAAAGCGTTTGTACAGTGACTTCTGGTATTTGAAGAGTGAAACACAAACCTTGCTGCTTGAGCCAGCCTCGCTCCTGGATGAAGCCCACAAAGGGTGCAATTCCTGTCCCGGGGCCGATCATGACGACTGGGTTTGTGGGCTTGAATGGCAGACGGAACTGTGACTTGCGGATGTACATGGGCACCGTCGACTTGTGGCCGTTGTCGGTGACGAGTTTGTTCTTCAGCCAGTTAGTGGCCACGCCCTTGTTGATCCGGTCAGTCTTTGTCTTGTACTCCACCACCACAGCACAGATGTGAATGCTGTTAGGATGAACCTACAGAGAGATCACAATATATTACTGTATGTTATGTTAAGAACCAGAGGTGGGTAGTACTCAATACATGTACTTAGGCTACTTAAACCATTTCATACAGTACTATCTGTGCTCTTCATTGAGTAAAATGCAACTCATTCCACTGTGAGTAATCTTTAAGTGACAAATCTTCATTTTGACATAAAATAGATGTATTTTGTGTTTTGTTACTTAAAGCAGAACTAAGTAACTCATGCCCCTAGAGGCCATAAGCGCCACTGCAGGTGTCGTTGCATGTTGCATTTCATTTTTACTAATTTTATTAATTGTGCGTGAGAGTAAATATAATGCTGACAGAAAAAACAAAGGGAGAGACGGATATTGTACATTGTGCCACAACCCAATTACACAATGGAGATCATTTTTTTCACTCAATCTTGTCTGTAAATACTGCTAAAGTGGCGCTAGCTCACAGTTAGCTTTGCCCTTTAGCCTGTTAGCTTCTTCTTAATGATTCCATAGTGTGTTTTGCGCCTCCGGGCCGGAGCAGGGAAGTTGCAATTGTGGTTTTCTGGCCAGAGACACTGGGGGAGATGAAAAGTTGTTGATGGGAATCATCCCATTAACACCTGTATTTCCCCCAGAGGGACTACGAAAAGGATTTATTAAGGTAAACAAGTTACTTAGCACTGCTTTAATTCTTCATAATTATGTTTTATATTTATTAATGTAATGTAATGTAATGTAATGTAATGTAATGTAATGTAATGTAATGTAATGTAATTTAATGTAATTTAATTTAATTTAATTTAATTTAATTTAATTTTTAGTTATTTATATTTATTTATTTATTCATATATATTCACATTATTCCATATTTTGTTTCTCATCACTACTGAACCATAAATCATACTTTCACGCTCAAACAGTTACTCAAGTACTTTTTTACAATGGAGTTAATATTCGGGTCACTAAGTTTTACTTTAGTCAAATATATATATATATTTGAATATATATATAAATATATTAAATATTTTAGCTACTCTACCCTCCTCTGCAGAGAACACACTTTAATTGTTTGATCCCACAGCCAGACCTAAAGAAAACAGCTGCCACCTGGATTTAACCAGCTGTTAGTATCTGTCGTTGCCACAGCGATGTGACTTTTTTTTTTGCGACTTCTTTTGGTCTGGCGCTGTACTTTTGTTACAACAGACATAGTTACCTTTGAAGAGGATGCAATGGAGTAGTAACGGGCTTGCAAACGAGGCAACAGCTCACACAAGTGGTCGATGGGCGGCTTCAGAGACGGTATATCTTCCAGAATCGCCAAAATATTTCTGCAGGCATCCAACACCCAACTCTGGTAAAGAGCCTGCCCACACACAGAGGGAGTTTTGCATTATTACTGGTGAGACATGTGACCCACGGATAAGACAACCCTTCCATTCAACTTTTACTAACTTTGCCTTCGGGAGAGGAGGAGGCCATCTTGCGCATATTCTCTTGGTCTTTCGGGTCAGAGGCGTACTGTGCCAACTCATAGAGGACATTGGTGCGAGGCGAGTTTGTAATGTCCAGGTAGTGGGTCAGAGCAGTGCGATAAGTGGTGGGGCAGGGGAAAGGGTGCTTCTTGTTGGATTCCTCTGAAAAATGAACAGAACAGAAGATATGTTTTTAAAATGTTTTCTATGAAATTTCTTTGTCAAAGAAAAGAAAACATGACACCCGTTCTTCCCATCCTCACACAGCGACAGAGCCAGGAAGTTACATTTTATGTGCATATGCCACATTAGACACAATTCTGGGCCCCCACTTTTTCTTTTTTAAATAACCCATTTAAAAAAAATCACCTATAAACCTGGTTCGAGTTGTGCATTTTAATTTTCGTAAAATGCTGTTGTATGGCTACATTTTATTAATGCAATAAAAGCCTATTAATATAGAACAAGTACCATATTTCAGGACACAATGAAAATATTGGTCCATATAAAGATTATCAACTTATCTTCTAAATTCAGTTTTTATTTTTTATTTTGACAAAACTGCAGCTTATCAATCTGAGTGAGTGGGGGCCCAGTCCCCCAGGCCACTGCTGCCTGTGCTCCGCCCCTGCTCTTCACTTCATATCTGACTGAGCAGCCTCGCACTGGTCTGTGCAGTGCGGACTCTGGCTCCAGTCAACACAACAGCCTAAAGTCAGGACACTTGGTCTCATGTTTTATTTAGCTTTTGCAACAGTTTGACTGAACTACTGTGAACCGCGAGTCGAGTCACCGTAGTCGTTTGCACTATTGACGCTTATTACAGACTAGATAAGGATAGATTGGCCGATAGTGAACTGGGCCGCGGTCAGTGAGCTCTAAGTGACCGAGCTTATGCTGCAGTGATCAGTGTTTTGGTGACAGTGTTCCCGGTTTGAGTGGCCTGGCTGTGGGCAGCTGTGTGGCTGATGCTCGGAGCGTCTCTCTGCCTGAATGAGAAGCGCAAGGGGAGAATGTGCTTTAGCGTCTCAACACTCGAAGGCATGATAAAGATAATCAAACCTTATGTCAGAAGCCTGCAAGGCCCTGCTTGACTTCTAATGATTTGCTATATTTAGGGCCCACAGTCAGACAGCATACAAGCCTTTGCAAATATTGGTCTACAGTGTCTGCTGAGAAGTGTCAGGATGTCTTCATGGGCCCCCGACAGCCCTGGGCCCAGAATCGTCCTAACCTTCCACCCCTTTACGGTGCCCTTGGCAGAGTGTACACTGTGGTTTATTTTTGTAATCACAAATGAGTGCTTTTCGATTATTCACTACCGGGCATGAAGGATTTTCATTCAAGGTTCGATACAAGGTTCTACACACAGTCATGAAAATCATTTTCCAATATCACCATTTTCTGTACGGAGGTTGCGATTAGTGCTTGAAAATCAATATTCAGTTCACTGTGCTTTTGTTGTTGTTGTTTTGGAGCATTAGCATTTGAGAGAAGACAGAAATGTGAACTGCTGAACTTATCTTGTAAAGCAAAGTAAAGTAAAGAAAAGCGGGAAAAGGGGGACAAAATTAAAAAGAAAAGGAAAAAAAAGAAAATAAGGAATGAAAATAACGAAAAAGGAAAAAAAGGAAAGTGAAGAGAAAACGAAGGAAAAAAATGTAATAAAAAAAGTTCAAGTGATTTGCCAATTGCAGCCTTTGAAGACGTGTTTTTGATTGCAACGTGCAGCCGTGTAACACAATTACATGAAGGCCATTCTACACGTTAAGATTCCGTGAGAACTGAGTCGTCAAGGTCCCGCCCTCATCATTTAGTGCTTCTAATAACATACCATCAAGGTTGTTCAGGGAGATAACAACATCAAGGTCGACGTCAAGGACCTGTCCAAGTTTGTTCACAAGCGCAGAGTCGTTGGTGGGGAAAACGGCAACGTGGTCTCCAGACTCGTATCTGAAAACAAGACGATCCATAAAATCAGACTGGGACCTTTGGCATCGTTAAGCAACAAGCACTGAGTCACTCGCACCTGATCTTGGAGCCGGTTATGTCCAGTTCAAGGTGCATCAGGTGTCTCTCTCCAGCTTTGTTCAGTTTGCGGTTCACAGTGACCGGTGCCAGGAAGGGGTTTTTCGAGTCATAAGGACTGCAAAGAAGAAAACTCATAACGCTGTTGTCCACAAACGTGATTTTATTAGTGCTTTTTATCAGTACTTACGGCTTCTGGTTCTCAAAACTCTTTATGCGACCGATTTCTCCTGAGTACACCTTGTTCATGTTGATGTCTGTGAACTCCTTTAGTTCATACTGCCTGATACTGTTTGAGAGAAAAGCATTTCATCAGCGAGCAATATCACAGTTCTGCTCGATTTAAAGAACACTACTCCTTTATTGGGAGTAAATGCATAAAGTACTTAGTTCAATATACTGAGGCAGGAGAATATCTTTATACACAAAATGATAATATTGAGAACCCTTTTATGCTGACAAAACTTTAACAATGTGTCAAGCCATATTTGCAATCACACATTTTGTACACAAATTACTTCAGTGAAATTTAAAGTATTGCACAGAAATAAATAACAAAAAGTAATGCAAACCAAAAAAAGTGACAAAAGAACGACAAAAACATGCCGGAAAAACAACACCACCACAATAAGTGACAAAAACACGACTAAAAAGTGATGAAAAAGCCACAAAGAAAGTGACAGAAAAGCAAAAAAAAAAAAAAAAACGTGCCAGAAAGCCACAAAAGCACGAACGAAAATGCAAAAAAAAAAAAGACAAAATAGCATCAAGAAACAAAAGAGACGAAAAAGCGACAAAAAAAGGTGCCAGAAAAGCCACAAAAGCGCGAAAAGCAAAATAAATGACAAAAACACAACAAAAAAGACACGAAAATGTGACACAAACACAGCGACATCGCGAAAAAAAAGATTTGTTCTATGTTTTGTTTTCTACCTTTACTTATGGTATTAAAAAAACTCAGATTGAACATCTCTTTTTTCCAAGAGTTTTGTAGGTCTTAGCTTTCAAATGCGTTGCGACACTGGCCTATAGGCTGTAAACTCCAGTCGAGAAACTTCAGATTTGGGTAAAACTGGAGAAAATGTGCTTGGTTCAGGTGGGGGTTAAGAGATGAAAAGGAATTTACAGCAGGGGTAGGCAAGTTTGTGTCATGGAGGTCCGATTTTCTTTAATGCCAAAACACCAAGGGCCGAAACTCACTATTGTAGCCCAAAGGAAAAGCACCTTCTTTCTACAAATATAACTTTTGCACATAATTTATGACCTAATGGGGTGTTTTGCTGGGAAATGTGAAAATACTGACAGCATTTTCCACATTTTAGAGTGCTTTTCACGTGTTTGGTCTCTGATTTATGAATAAATGTTTCTTTAAAATTCTCTTAGGGGCCAAAGGTTTTATGCTGCAGGGCCGAATTTGGCCCCTGGGCCTGACGTTGCCTACCCCTGATTTACAGTCTCATCAGGAGGAAAAAACTAAGATATTAAATCACTGTTAAAACTTGATTTCTGCTTAGATATAAAGGTTTGTAGCCATAAAATAAAGGCTTTTTAACCAGTCCTATCTTTTGAAGTGCCTCATTCTTTTGCTTTTTGTTTTTTCAGCCATAAATAAAACCATTATTTACTACATCAAATTTAAAAAAATGGAAACAAACCTTGATTCATCTCCTGAGGCTTCGACGCCAAAGTGCTCACAGACGGCGGGCCAGAACTGTTCTCTCCACGAGATAAAATCTTCCTCCAGGCTAAAAAGCAAAGAAACAATGTTTTTATTAACTATCAATCAATGTAAACAAAGAAAATCACCGTAAACAATTGTAATTTTCCTCACTTTCCATCGTCGTCTCCCAAACCAAGGTCAAAGATGCGTTTGGCTCCCAGCTCCTCCAGCCTTTTGTCGACATATTTGCCCATTGCGTTGTAGTGCTCATACGTCTTATTCCCCAAAGCGAAGACCTGAACACAGAGCGAGAAAGGTACATTTAACAACACTCATTAGTCCAGGATGGACAATTTCCCACAGTCATATCATATTGTTCACAGAAACGAGGTCAGGGCCACAGTGCGGTGACAATGGCCCACAAACACTGGCCGCGACAGCACTCAAAGCATTTCCTTTCATGTCGTCTACAGTCGCTCCACACACTCCCTCTGACATGTCTGGACTGCAGAGAGGACTGGCATAGCGTGACAGACAAAGACAAGAAGAGAAATAACACTAGTCTTCGAGAGGCATCCTGTAAATCCATGTCATAATGAGTGTTATTCTTCTCCTTTAGTCTCGCTGAAATGTTGGCGTTTGGGACTCACGCAAAGAGTTAGAGTAAATGTTATTTTACTGTGAGTCTAAAGGCTGGACGACGTAGGTTTGTTGACGTGGAGCAGAGAGAAACACAGAATCTGCAATTGTTTAAAGCTAAATTGAAGTTCAGCTTTACCCAAATCTAAAAGCTGCACAACTGGAGTTTGCAGCCTATAGGCCAGTGTAATGCCACATTTGAAAGCTAAGACCTACAAAACTCAGATATATTTTTATTTGCGCTGTTGCCCTGTTGTCACTTTTTTGGTCATATTTCTTCAAATGTTTTTTCACTTTTTTGTTGCTTTTTCATTTCTTCTTGGGTCTCACTCCCCCCATTCTTGGGTCTCACTCCCCCCATTCTTGGGTCTCACTCCCCCCATTCTTGGGTCTCACTCCCCCCATTCTTGGGTCTCACTCCCCATTCTTGGGTCTCACTCCCTTCTTTTTTCTTTTTCACTCCTTGTGTCTCCCTTCTTTTGTGTCACTCCTTGTGTCTCCCTTCTTTTGGGTCACTCCTTGGGTCTCCCTTCTTTTGGGTCACTCCTTGGGTCTCCCTTCTTTTGGGTCACTCCTTGGGTCTCCCTTCTTTTGGGTCACTCCTTGGGTCTCCCTTCTTTTGGGTCACTCCTTGGGTCTCCCTTCTTTTGGGTCACTCCTTGGGTCTCCCTTCTTTTGGGTCACTCCTTGTGTCTCCCTTCTTTTGGGTCACTCCTTGGGGAAAATTTTGGGGAAAATTTGGGATAAAACACGTAGAAAAATTGGGGAAAAAGTGGAAAAATTTGGTGAAATGTATGGGGGGAAAAAATATGTGAAAAAATAAATTGGGGGAAAAATTAAAAAAAATTCTGCCCTGGTTTGTAGTTCAGTTTCTTGGTTCAAACAAATGATGCAAATACAAAAGAAACTACATGGAAGGAAAAGGAATACAGTCACATTATTAATCTGTTTCATGGTTCTATATGACCAATATTCATAGGTACCGTTCAGGTATCAGTATCGAAAAAAAGTAATGAAACCCAGCCCTAGCGGAAAACCATAGCTTCTAAAATCCTTACGGTTAATCTACCGCGTCCTTTTCTAATCGTGGTAGAACCGGTTCATCTTGACATAACCTCTAACTTAGTGTTTAAACACAGGATAATCCGGCTTAGCGAACAAAAATTACAAATGTGCATAACTCACCGTGTAGTTCAATCCAGACATGTCTTCGTCGTCGTTTTCCTGGAGCCAGTCATAGAAGTCCTGGGCATTGTCCGTGGGGTCTCCTTCGCCGTAAGTGGCCATGCAGAAAATGGCGAGGGAGTTGGGGATCTCAGACAGACGGGACAGTTCACTCTGCATTACAAAGAGACAATCGATCAGGAGGTGAGGAGAACATTTTAGGCCGGTGCTTTATATGCAGCTGGGAAAGAGCTCTTGATTTGTGGACCATTTGTTATTTACCGCAAGGGCATTCGGTGAGTCAGTGCTCCGCAATAGCAGCGCACAATTCAACACGGCGGTGCAAACATATTTCCTAGTAATCATTTCAAGACCCTGCCTTTGTTCCGGCCTAAAGGAGTCTGTACATTCAAGTGTCTAGTTTTCCAAATTACCAGCTCGTATTCTTCTGGATCGGCTGCCATTCCTTTCATGCCGTAGCGCTGGGCATCTTTGGACAGCCTGTTGGCAAACTCCTCTGCTGTGCCCGTCTGGGAGCCGTAGAACACAATGATGTTCTTGCCCTGGTTCAGGAAAAGACAGAAACGACAGAAACGACAAGGACATGAAGCGAAAGATGGAGGGCCAGTGTTATGTCAGCGCTTTACGAAATGCAGAGCAGGCACAAATGCATCGTGGCATCTCAACTATTTGCTGCAAAAACCACATGATTCAAAACAAAAGCATTTTTCTGGGTCTGGTCTGAAGGAGACAGCTGACGGAGGAAAAAGAAAGTTGAGCCTCGATCCGAACCGTCATCTTTCGGAGAATTACTCGAGTTTTTTTTAGAGTTTTCACAGCTTTAAAAAGATATAATCCCGAGCAGGAGGAGTGCACGTGGTAGAAAGTGGACAGAGTTCTATGGTATTGTGAAAAATGGATGGACAGACTTGAGAAATTAACATTTAGATTACATCGTTTGCTGATTCAGCACAAAACCAAACATAAGGAGGATAGCAACATGTCACAAAATATTCAAACCAAGAAAGTTGGAACAGTACTGTACGTTTTAAACAATGGGTTTGGACTGTTGCATTCTCTGCGCAAATGTAACTTTGTACAGTACAATTCACTGTAACATTAAAAAACTTGCTTAACTGGTTACAGGTTTGTACAACTCAGTCTGTATGTCATATTTTTATGTTGCAGACTTTTGCTTATTATTTCAGAACCATAAGAGATTTTTGTTGTAGTCTAAAGTCGCCGTCACAGCTCAACATTGACTCATTTTACAGTTTAGAAGCATCAAACACGGGATTATAGACAAGACATTTGGAAAGATCGGTGGAAAAAATCGGCCAAAATTATCGGCGTCAGTCTGAGAAAAACCCATATTGATAAATTAGTAACGAATCTTCTCATTTTAAAGGCACACTGCGCAACATTTTGGATAATCCTGTTGCTAAAGATGACAGATGACTATTTTTGCACTGGGTAATCAAAGAATGGATTTGGATAAGTGCCTGGTTTTACCAGACCCTCGTACTCATTGCGTTTCGTACAAGTGTCTGGACCTTCACAATTGAGCTCCGTTATCAGGTGGGAGGGGTGAACTCCATTGAAACTATTGGATCTGATTTTCGCCAGCGTTTGGTCGTGACGTATGTAATTTTAATTCTGCTTTTTTAGGGTTTCTGGATGCCATGTATGCGTAACCATGGAGACGGTTCAATCAGCAGTGAAAAACTACCAAAAACCCATAAAAACACTAATATTTATAATGCACCTTTAAACCTGATATTTGGCTGCCTTTCATGAACGTCTCCATGGTAACGAGCTGGACAAGGTGGTTACAAGTTAGGTCTCAGGAGAGGAGACGCTCGCATAGCTTTTCTAGGGATTTTTCAACCATAAGTACAACATAATTTTAAAAAAATGCTTTTATTTCATTCTATTGATTGAGTGAAATGTCATATTTCATGTTTAAACAAAAAAAATACATTTTCAAGAGCACAAACTCCTGTTTTGTTCCATGTTGCCACAATGAAATACTTTGAATACGTTTTACATAAACCTTGATCAGTGACTTATTGATGCTGTATAAAGCAAATCTAGGTTAAAGGCGATACTGTGCAAAGGTACGGACAAAGCTACTGAAATACAACTTAACAATATAGGGAATATTTTAAAAAACATTTTAAGTGCGTAACCACGGACCAAAGTGTGGACTGTGCAAATGAAACTCTGTCCTGTACAGAACACGGCGTACGTGAGCCTTTTCTACAACACCACGACAAAAGAACAAAAACCCCTTTGAAGCACAATTACTTACAGTTTTCTTCATTTTCTCAATGAAGCTGGTCTCTCTCGTGGTGGGCGTCCTAAAACGAAAACAGATTATTCCACTTAGGCTACTTGCTACTGCCACATATTATAATCAATACATCCAAAAAGAGTAACGATTTGCAGTTTCCCCGTCTCCTTCTGTAAGTGACATATCCTGTATTTATTACTAGCCTACTTTAAACGCAGGATGTGCTAATTAGGTTTGTTCAGACCTTGTCCGGAAGCAATTAATGCAGGTGTAAAGATCAAGACGGGAGGAGTGAATGAGCTAAGCAAAATCTGTAGTGAAAAAAAACATTACCCGGCATCAAAGGCCTGAATAGACATCCATGTAATTATTCCCCAAGAAAAAAAACTCTCTCCAGTAAATTTGTATGTGCTGTGTAAGAAAGTGCAAATTCCAGGTTGAAATTTGACACACGGCGCAGACCCCCCTCGAGCTTGAACATTCCTGACAGCTTTAACAAGATCCGTCGGCAGCGTTATCAACAGAGCAGCTTCCCACAGCCCCTGGACAAAAGTGACTTCTGTGCATCATCAGGAAGCACAGGTTACTACAGGTCAAACGCCCCAGACTCATTTTACACCACGTAATAGCACAGAACGTCCGATACAGTCATGTTCAAGACAGCACTGATGCACACTGGGTCATTGTCTCACCTTCATGCATCAATTATTGTCATGGAGCTTTTAGCACTTGGAAATATGTCAGATCTCAAACTGAACGGCATTTCAGTATAATCCTAAAAACTACTTTTCAATGATAATTCATTTGCAGTAAAATGTTTGAATTGCAGAGTGTTTTTGCTTTATTTTTTAGCACAACACAGATAAATGCCAATAAGCAGATAGTTTTCTAAATAACTGGCAGCACGTTAGAGTTAAGGGGTGCTTTGAGTAGAAAAGAAAGACTCGAGAGGTACACGACACAAAAACGTTTGGGAACCACTGAGTTGAATGATATTAGAGTGGGAAACTTACATTTTTACTTTAGCTACGGGATCTTGTTTACTACTGTAGGGCTGGGACGATACGCTTTTGTCACGATCTGATCAGTATGTAATTATGATAAGTAATATGTTTACCTTAAAATGTGTAAAAAGTCCTGTGTCCAAAGTGTATAAGCCAAATGCATTGAAAAGTGCATTAAAGCAGAACTAAGTAACTCGTGCCCCTAGAGGCCATAAGCGCCACTGCAGGTGTCGTAGCATGTTGTGGTTTTTTAGTCATTAATTGTCCGTTAGAGTAAATACTACGCTGACAGAAAAGACAAAGTGAGAGAGGGATATTGTACATCCAATTACACAATGGAGATAATTTTTTTCACTCAAACTTGGCTGTAAATACTGCTAAAGTGGTGCTAGCCCGCAGTTAGCTCTGCCCGTTAGCCTGCTAGCTTCTTCTTCGTGATTCCATTAGTGTGTATTGTGCCTGCAGCAAAGTTGCAATTGTGGTTTTCTGGCCAGAGACACCAGGGGGAGATGAAAGACACCCCATTCCCCCAATCATCCCATTAACACTTGTATTACCCTCAGAGGGACTACGGAAAGGATTTATTAAAAAGGTACACAAGTTGCTTAGTACTGCTTAAGCACATAATGTAACTGTTCCTGGAGTGCGGGATAAAAATACCTCCAAACACACGTATTGAAAGTATTGTGATACTTGATAAATCCAATATTTCGTCCCAGCCCTATAGTAAAAGCTATATTGGTTTGTTTTAAAAAATAACGCTGAAACTGAAAGCAGGGTCAATCAATAAAAAGGATAAAAATACAGTGAGGTTTTTTCCCTAAAATCCTACAGTAATGAGACTAATGCTTTGGCTTAAAAAGGAATAGACTGATTGAAAACAGGAGCTGATCTAATTCAATTCTATCGCAGAGTTGATAAGCATCTATAAACCTCTGCCTCTCATCAGCCCCAACACAGTCCCAAACGAAGTATGTTACCAAACTGATTTCCTCCAAAGCTTAAGGCATCAGTGGGTAAAGCAACAGCGTGTCTTTACTGACCTTTCGGGAGCATCTGGCAGAGGGAACACGCAGCCCATGGCATGCAGCCCCGTCGCTCACTCTGCCTCCAGCAGCAACACTGGCTAACCCACGCCGGCCGCCGTCACGCTCGCACTGACAGCTAATGACAGTTGACAACGCACCGCGGCGGAAACGCAAGCCAGTCCACCCAGGCTTGCCCACTTTGCCCGCTCCCGAACGAGCCACCACCAGCTGCAGCAGCGTGAAGTCCGCCTCCCTCCAGCGCGCGCACACACACGGACGCCAGCCCGGTTTGCGTCTGGCAGCCGCTTAAGGATCACAATGGTGGGAAACTGACTCTTTCCTATAAAACGCAGGCGAGCGGCAGCCCCTCACTTTGAGAGGCACACACACTGAAACACTCAGCAGCAGTTGGAAATGCCTCCCCTCCTCATCCCCGCCCCTTTTCCTCTCCGCTCTGAAAGGTGTCAGCGACCAAAAAGTCTCCTAGATCCATCTTTTAAAAAAGCGGGGAGCTAGTTTTTGCGGAGAAACTCTCTGAACACGGAGCAGCAGTGAGTGAATGGTAGTTTTTTTTTTTTTTGTACACCCCCTTGATGTCCCCTGCCCCCATCTCGGCGGAGGAGAGAGGGGAATGTCATTGCTATGGCAACCTCATTTATCATAAAAGGATTCCATTTGTGACAGAGCCCTACTCCGATGGCAGCCCTGCCCGCGCTAACGCCGAGTAAAAAGGGGGAAAAAACAACACAGGAGTGGGGAGAAAAGAAAGAGAAAGCTTAGTCAAGGGGGGGGGAGAAAGGACTGCTTGTCTTTTGCCTCAACTTTCCACCTTTGGAGTCGACTCACAAAGCCCGGTTCTCCTCCTCTTTTCGCTCTCCAGGGAACTTTAAAATGAGTTCAGGGCCAAAAACAAACAACAAAAAAAGAACAGGAAAGACACAAAGTCTACGCCCCCAAGCAGTTAGATAATAGCTTAAAAGGGGAGGAGACAGAAACTTGGCACTAATGCTGTTCTATACCTTCTTCCTGTGTCCCCACCCACTCCATACATGCACTCTTCCCAGAGCGGGACACTCTACAGCGGCAACATCCAACTTTCCAGCTACACTTCTGACTGTCCGGCATAGTCATCCTCTATACTACTTACAAGCATGTTGGGGTTTCACGCATTTGGGGTGAAACCCTGCTCACACAAAAAAAAGAAAAGGAAAAAGAAAGGACAGACATGGGGCGGGGAGAGGGGAGGGTCCATTGAAATGAAAGGCAGGCTGACGGACACGGGAGGAACTGGGCAAAAGAGCAACAGGGAGCAGGGAAAACAAAGGTCGCGTCGAGTGGAACATTTACAAGAAAAACATGCTGCACTCGGACAATCTGACATCGTAGCGATTGATTATTGATTGATTACTGAGAACATGTTCGAGGACAATTGTTCTGAAGGTTTAAAAACAGCTATTGGAGATACGCAAGTGAAGCCACAGGTAGTTTCGATCCCCGCTGTGCTCTGCAGAACATCAAACGCTGGTAATGAACGCTATACGTGGTCCACCCGTAAGCATCAAACAGACTTTAAATGATAAGGAAAGTCCACATCACTCAGATTAAATCACTCAAGTCAATTTATAATGTTGAAATAGGATAAACTTAAACATGACATTGATGCAGATAAGGTCAACACAGTGTACTGTATGAACTGAAGTGAACTTTAGTTTGATCAGAGGGTTTCAGAAAGGAGCAAATGATGAGTTTGTTTCCAAATGATAGTAAGTGCCATTTTCAATTTGTCAACTTAATTTTAGATATTGTTGTAGTATGTAACATGAGCTTAAAGGAGCTATACCTGATTTCTTTTCTAGTCATGGAATGAAATTTATTTTGTCTTCCTTAAAGGGACTATACAGAGTTTAAAAATGTTCAAATTATGTATTTTCCTCCCCCTACATGTTTCAACAATGTCCTGATGTGTAGAATGAGCCCAGACCTGTTCACCACAACTGCCTCTAAAATCCTGCACTGTCACTCAAAACGTGTTACTTCGGGTCCGAACTGCCGTCATGCACGAGCTTAATATAGAAGGTGCAGTTACACGTATGACCTAAGGTGGCAGTTGTGAGTATAAAATGCTGGACTTGCATCTAGCCCCTTTAAAAGGAATAGGCCACTGTTTATACATACTGAGATATGTTCTTACCTAACCTTAGACGAGTTAATATATCCCCGTCTGGTCTTTGTCCGTGCGCTCTGCCAGGCAAACGGAGCACATACGCAGCCTCTCCCACATGTCATATAGCTCCAAAAAAGCTCACGATAGAAGCTACCAAGCTCTTCCACGTGTTCCCTATTTAAATAAAGTTACGTGAAGTGTTTTCAAGCGAAGTATATTTACACAGAAATGTAACATGTCGATTTTATAAACAGATAAAAAGGGGAACTATATTGTGAGGCGTAATGATATGAGGAGCACAACCGCCACGCAGTAACTCCTAAAGACTTCCCCCGCTCACTTCCGTCAATAACCTTTAGGAGTTACTGCGCAGTATGTCTCAGTATGTAAAAACGGTGGCCTATTCCTTTAAGTATATTGTAAACTCAGACATTTGTGTAGAAAACACTGTAGATCTAATGTTAAAGCATTTGTATCAATTTCATGAACTTGGAGGCCAGTTTTCTCGCATTCTTGTGAAAGTGATCCTGAAAAGTGACCCTGCAAGTGCAAGTTGTGAAATGTGCCTATAAACATGTCCCTGTTAAGAATTGGGATGCTACAAATATGAAGAATAGGGATGAGTTTGTACCCCCACCAACATTTCAATTTAGTGGCTTCTTCTTTCATTGTTTGAAATGAAAAAATCAGGTATAAGGCCTTTTTCGCAACATACTGGTCCCTATAAAAAAATAAAAAAAACTCTTAAGCTAACCCAATATTAGTTTTTGTTTTATAAAAAGTAACTCCTTACATACATTCTTCTATCTTTTTATTGTACATGTATTAACACCGCTGTAACAGGAGTAGACAATTTAATTTTTCCCAAAATAAACTTATGGCGATAATCCTTCTTATCCTCCCCCGTGCAATGTCTATGTACAAATAGTTGTTTTCCTCCAATACATTTTCAAAGGAATTGTCAATACTTTGTTTGGTTCTGGAATCATAACTCCAAAATCATCTGGGGAGGCCAGAGGATACACAGAGCAGGACTGGATTCAACTGATGCCAACCACTGCACTATAACATGCAAAAGAACTATTAAAGACTAACAGCCGAGACATTAAACCTTCAGCTTAGAACCGAGCCTACGAAACATCCCAGAATACACTGATCTCTTTAATGCATAGAAAACTACTCACATCATGTCCATCTTCTTGAATTCGGGGATGGGCTCAGGCTTCTTGCGGGACATAAACCAGTAGATGACGAGGCCGACGACCAGGGAGAAGAGGAAGATGTCCAGGTTACTGAATAATGGCTCTTCATCCATCACCGCCTCTGCTTGGCCAACGGTCTCAGGATTCATGTCTGCCATGTTGACACTCTGCACCAAAAGCAAAAGTCTTTATGTAGAGAGTTCAGAAACTGTTATGGGGAAGTGGGTGGATTGAGATTTAAAAGTCAGTGTGACAGAGGCTGATCATGCACCATTTCTACCTCTCCTACTGCATTGAATAAACCTTAATCACATACAGCGGTCAGATCATGATTCAATTTAAAGCCTCTCACAAACTATTGCTAAATACACATTTCTGATGTGTACTTTTGCCTGTTAATATAAATGATGTAAGCGATCTGAAGAAACATTGTTTGAATCTATTTTTAAAACTTTTAATTGGTTTTACAGGTTTCTTTCATTAACCTCTTTACCCCCGCCTCAACCGAGTGCATTCTCTCAAGTTCAGCTTTACCCAAATCAAGGGCTGAAAGATATATATCGTAATCGTATCGAGATATGAACATTTACAATATTAAAATTGAAAAAGCAAGATATAAACGATATCGATTTTCATCAATAAAACTGCACTCTTTTATATTATCATCTTATTTTTCAAAAATGCTTTGTTTTTACCTATATACGATATAACCCATAGTTATATCGTATCGATATCGAGATATCTGGCATGAATATCGAGATATGAAATTTTGTACATAATGTCCAAATCTCAAAGCTTCTTGACCGGAGCTCACAGTCCATAGGTCAGTTTGGCGTCTCATTTGAAAGGTAGAAAATTAATCCAAATGGATCTTTTTCCATTATCACTCTTCTGTCACTTTTTTGTTGCGTTTGTCACATTTTATAAACATTCTTGTTGTGTTTTGACGCTTTTTTGTTGTGTTTGTCAAGTTTTTGTCCCTTTTTTATTTTTTTGTCGCTCTTCTGTTGCTTTTTTATCGCTCTTTTTCATCCTCGTCTTCGCCGCTATTTTTAGAAGAAGTTTTAGATTTGAGTAAAGCTAAGCTGGAGACAATGTGCTCTGTTCAGGTGGGGGTTAAAAGATTACGCTAAACAGAGAAATGCTTTTTGCTTATCAACTGTACAATATAAATAAAGCTTTTTCTTATTGGACAAATTGTCTTTAAATCTTTGTAAAGTAATTAAACAGTATTGCCAGTATACACCCAGGACCATCTCATTGTTTCCAAACAGAACCAGGTCTTATGGCAAAACTGCTGCATCCTGTTTAATACAATTACCAAGAGTGTAGACTTTTCACTTGGTCCAAACTGGCCACACACAATGGTACTTTTTGTACATGAACAGACCTGAAAGAACTACGAAACATCTCAAATTTCAATACATCAACCCACTACGAAGACAAGATGTTCCAGACCGGTAAGCACTTCAGGCCTTTGTACAGTATGTGCACTCATGGGAACAATACACGTACAGTGTACACAGTAGCTATGCCAATCATACTCCCGTGAGGGCAATTTAAATCCGGGGTGGCTGAATAAAAGGCACTAATGTGAGGTCATCCCATCCATACACGTGCATGAAGCAGGTGCCAAACCAAGGGTTGCAACTTATCTCAAAGACCTCTGACATACTGGGTTGAGTGACGTCATGTCAAACGCCCTCCAGTAACACTCTATACAATATCTTGCCTATCCAGTATGTCAAAGAGCTGTTAAAGGCTGAGCTTTGTTTCAATGGCTCACATAAGTGGCACGAATGCATGCCGCATAAAGAGCAATGATCACAAATCAATCTTCCACGGATAAGGTTCACCACAGTTCATTTTGCCCACACATGCCCAGAGCGCGCCCCTCGTGCGCATCAGGCACGCAAATGATAATAAATGAGAGGTTGACACGAACAGCTACAAACTAGCAGAAACACTGGTAGATTCCCCTTTTTGACCATCGACCTGGCCTGTATCACCTAATTTTTTATTTTTTTAAAAATTAGCCAAACTTTGAAGACTGCTTTGATTAAATAGCGGCTTGGAAACGCATTTAGTGACGTAATAACATTTCACAAACAGTTATCAGTGAGCAAAAAAAGTCAATGTCTCTCTAATGCACGTAGCTTGTGTTGCTATGGGTTTTGTTTGGGCTCGTGCGATTCATTAGCTTAATGGACAAAATAGTAGTTAGCATTGAATTTGGCTTAAAGGTATTTTAAGTTACATCATTTGGGGAGACACTTTTACATAATAATTTAGCTCACTTTAAATTTGGTTGAATTTGCGCAACGCGTTTCATAAGCGGCTGTTACGCACAGCCACGCGCCGGGAAGAAGCTCCTAATATTGCTCTAAATTGGTGCGCCCTGTGCGTGTAAGGGCTGCTGAGTGATATGTGCAGGTTGAGAGCGAGGAAATTGCTCGTGTTCATCTCTTACCTTCGGCTCTTCTCCGTGTCAGACTCCCCTTAGCACAATGCGGAAGGAAACTTTACGCCATGAAGGACGAGACCAAGTGGAGCGCGTCTGCGGGGGGAGGTCTTTATGAAACCCCGGCCAAAAACAACAATGTCAGGGTAGTTTATTTCCCCCACAAATCTAAATAGTGGAGGTCGAGAAAACTGTGCCGTGTTTGGACAAGAGCGTTAGGTTTGTTGGTGATTTTGTTCATTTACGCAGGGCACGTGGCAACAGGGGAACCCGTGGACGAAGACGTTACCTAAAGTCACAGCCGCCGATATGTAACCTGTCACTATAACAAATAAATGCTGAGGAGGTGCTAAGGTCATGGTTATGTAATCAGCCAGCGAAGCAGAACATACAGTCTGTTGGTCGGACTAGGGCAGGGACCAAATCTGTCCTCCGACGAGAGTTAAATGAGTTCATTTTTTCTGCTGCCAAGGACAATTCAAGAAATGTACTCTTTTTTTTATATTGGTAATGTGGGAAAATAGGTTACCCAATCATTGCTGATGATCAATGTCTAGCCTCTAAACGTAAACTGTATATTACAGCACCCAGGAAAAGTTATTCTCAATCAATATCAATTGAGATCAGATTCAATTTAAGATCGATTTTTACTGTGTGTCCTCGTGGGCAAGACACTTCCCCCACCCAGTTTGGCAACCTCGCTTAGACAGTCAACCTCAAGGCTGCTGCGGCTACAATGTTATTTTGAGTAACTGTATTCTGAGTTACACTTTCATTTGAGAGTATTTAGAATATAAGATAAGATAAGATAAGCCTTTATTGATCTCACAATGGAGAAATTTAGGCCTACTTGTTATATTCAGCTCTTAGAAACACTCAGGGTGTGCAAACAGGCAGAAAAATAAAAAATGACTGCCAAGGACTTTGTGGGGACAAAAGTACAAACAGTAAATAATTAAGTAAACAGACTATAACAAAAAAATTAAAGTCAGCAATGCAGGTTTAATTCTTTTTTTGACATTCACTTGGGCTAATTTATTTAATTCTTTTGTTTTTATTGCAATCAATGAAAAAGTATATGAATATACAAACATATACAGAGTACAAAGTATGCCGGGGGTAACAGAATTGTACAATACAATTATTCAGTTGCAAGTATATTGTATTTTGAGCAAAGACTGTTTTTGCAGGTTTACATCATAGTGCAAGTGGCTGATAAAGTGACGCAGGTAAGTGATTTAAATACAGGGATTATTGTGTGTATTCTAGTTGCACATGTTACTTTACAGTCTTGTTGTACAGTCTGACAGCAGTGGGGACGAAGTCCTGTAGCGCTCCTTCTTGCACTGAGGGCAGTGTTAATTTCGTCGACTAAAATATTTAGTCTTAATTTTAGTCAAAGTGATATTTTTGACGACTAAAATTAGACTAAAACTAAATTAAAAGTTTTTCATGAGACTAAAACTATGAGTAAAATGTCCAGATATTTTAGTCGACTTAAATAAGACTAAATAAAAATGAAAAGGAGAGACTAAAATCATCCAAACTTGTATTGACCGTCTGAAAGAGCTTCATATCATGTAAATTCACTGCTAAAGGAGCAGCTCTGAGCTTTGTTCATGTGGAGCAGCTCCATGAAGCAGAGGAACAAGATTAAATATGATTATAATGTATATTATAAATGCAAAGTCGAATAAATTAGTCTTAAATTTAGTCGACTAAATTGACATGCAATTTTAATCGACTAAAACTAGACTAAAATTGAAAAGATTTTTTCGACTAAATCTGGACTAAAATTACATTACATTTTAGTCAAAAGACTAAGACTAAAACTAAATTAAAATATGTTGTCAAAATTAACACTGACTGAGGGTGTCTGAGGCATGTTTTCACACATGTTGGAGCGCCTTGGTCGCCTCGAGACCGCCTTAGCTCCAACTGCATTTACAAAAAGTAAACTCCAAAGTTACTGAAGTCCGAGTTCACACGTGCTCGCACAAAAAAAATCGCAACGTGTTCAACGAACTTATTCCCATGACAACAGACACAATGTGCCGACACCAACACGCGCACGTACAGGCACACTTCCCCCGATGTTGCGCGGTGGTCACTCTCCCTCCCGGTTAAATACAGAGAGGGTGATACGAAGCGTGGAGAAATTAATCAGCACACGGAGAGGAAAGTTTCACTGCAGCAGGAAGGGAAAGACGGAAAAGAGACCTTAATGATTTAAAGTTGATCAGTTTTGCCTCGTCAGAGCAGTAGCCTTATCCAAACGTCCTCAGGCAGCGCGTATATTCTTTCTTCACGCAAAAAAAGGGCATCAAAGCGAGAGTTGTTCACCAGAGCTCGGCCACATTCACATGCACACACACCACACTGCTCCGAGACCACCTGTTTCAGCCGCAGTCGGAGCACACTGACCCCAAAGTGCCGCTGTCGGGCCGAAAGTCCCTTAAAATGAAAAGGGACTTTTCACTGAAAACGCAGGCTACAGCCTGTGTGAAAACGCCCATATATCTTCCGCTGAAAGAGCTGCTCAGCTCCTCTACAGTCCCGTGCAGCTCACCCCCATGATGGGGGTGAGCTTGGCTAATACCCTCCTGTCCCTCACCTCCTCCACAGAGTCCAGGGGGCAGCCCTGTGGGCGACAGTGGTGCACAGAGCGGGTCGTCTTGCGAAAGGAGAGTCCCACAGGTGCACTGTTGCTGCGTTCTTGGGCAAAACACTTCCCCCATCTCGCCTCCAGTGTGATGTCAAGTGGTTTGAGTGCTTATGTAGGCTCCGACTAACTTGCAGCTGACACTACACTGGATTTATCTGCACTCTACTGGTGAGTTATAGGCAAAGAGATGAACACAGAGATTAAAGTAATTTTATTGTCTATTAATAAACCAAATAACTTTATTTTGACAAATACAAACAATAAAACAGCTTATTATCGAAGTAATTCAGAGGAAAAAGTAGCAGCAGTCAAAGTGTCCATTGAATCACTGATAAAGCAAATACATTGTATAGCTACAGACGGTATTTCTGGAATCGCCCATATATGGTCATGTTTGAATCTAAACTTTCTTTAATTATTCAAAAAGTACTTTAACAAACGCTGAAATGTGAATATAGTTTCCCACTAAAAAGACACAAAGACACGGAGAGGAGCAAAGTGGTCCAACTGCCGGCATCTCATCATAGAAGGGGGCGTGGCTTCGCTGAGGGGGAAAATAGAATTTTAGAGAAACACAATTTTTTACTCTTTTTATCCATTTTCTGGTGGAATATCAACTTATTTATCACATACAAATAAAGTCCAGTGTAAATCGGGTCCATATGGATATTTTCTCTTAGCAGATTGTTCAGTAGAAGTGAAAAAATGGCAGTTGTAGCTAGCGCTAGCTAACCGTTAGCATTAGCCCGATGCTAACATATAGCATCAGGTTAGCATTCTCCGTCATGTATTTATTAATGGGCTGTTGAACCACTTTGCTCCTCCCCATGTCTTTGTATCTTTATTTGGTAGAAAACTATATTCATAATTCAGCATTTGTCAAAGTAGTTTTTGAATAATTAAAGAAAGTTTAGATTTTTCTCAATTGTTTTCCCCCTTAACTGTTTTCAAACATGACCATATATGGGCGATTCCAGAGCTGCCGTCTGTATCTATAAATACATAAATAACGGAGAATGCTAACTCGATGCTTTATGTTAACATCGGGCTAATGCTAACGATTAGCTAGCGCTAGCTACAACTGCCGCTTTATGGCTTTTACTGAACAATCTGCTGTGAGAAAATATCCATATGGGCCCGATTTACACTTGACTTTATTTATGTGTGGTAAATAAGTTCATATTCCACCAGAAAATGGATAAAAAGAGTGGAAAATTGTGTTTCTCTAAAGATTCTATTTTCCCCCTCGGCGAAGCCACGCCCCCTTCTATGACGAAATGCCGTCTGTATCTATGCAGCAAATGTTGACAGTGTAATGTTGACAATACAGCCTCCAGATAACACTCATCATATAATCAGCTTTCGTAAAGCATCTTCACTGACTCTTGGCTTTCTGATTCCGGCTCTTCGTCTTCTGTCGGACCACAGCGACAGTGGTTAAGAAGTTTCCCAAGAACAAAACCAGGAAACAGAAACCGCACAACAAGACCTGCAATTGATAAGACCAGTTCTGATTTTAGCGATTTCAGGTTAATTAGAGTCTATTTCTTACCAAAACGAAATCTTTTTGTCAGACTAATAATAAAAAAAATGCTACATAATAAAATAGAAGTCATTAAAAAAGCATGTGGTGAACAAAGCAAACAGAGCTATTAAGTCAGAGCTGTAAACTTGAATGAACTCAGGGTGAATACATCACTGACCTGTCCTTCTCTACAATCTGGGAGCTGAGCCATGTTGAAGAGAGAAATGCTGTTGAAGAGTTGCCAGAACTGAAAAAAAAAAAAAAAACAGTAACAGTAAAAACACTCACTGGCACACTAGTTTTCAAAGATCAAAGTCTGCTTTATTGTTAATCCAACTACAAAAACAGACACTAAGTTGAATCACGTTGTATTTTAATGATCTTTCTCTGGACCATTTGAAACGCTGATGCAATTTGCCCCGGAGCCGCCATTGCTCTCAATCCCTCGGTGCAAACGAAGTTGAAGAATGAGGTTGAAGGATGTGTTCTTTAGTGGGTCCTTTGTAAAGCTGCGTATGAGGACAAGCACTACTCGTCGTTTGAAAGCTAAGAACCTCAGGAATCACTGAGCGTTGGTTACTGGAGGCTGCATTAAATAGCACTATAGGATGCTTTCTGTTTTTGTAATTGTGAATGAATCAGGGTTTCCACGGGGCAATAAAATCCTTAAATCACTCCTATCTATCACCGCAGCTGTTTCCATAGTAACGACTAACAATTGAGCTGGAACTAGCTTCAGGTAAAACGTCCACGTCGTGCATTAAGACTATATAATGCACGGTTCCTTGTTGTTTAATCCTTTAATCCCACATACATTCTTTCTTTCTCCAGCAATACTAGAATAAAAGCTTCTTGAAAAAATCGTCAAAATAGAGACAAAATCAAGATGAAAGCAATAAAAAAGTAAAAAAAAGAGCCACAAAAATCGACAAAAACGGGATGAAAACACAACAAAAACATGACAACAAAAGCGAGGAAAAAGTGAATAAAATGTGACAAAAATGCAAGAAAAAATCCCCCCAAAAAACAACAATAAAAACACAAGAAAGAAGCAACAAAACGAGATGAAAACGAAGAAAAAAATGCAAGAAAAAAGAAACAAAAAATAAAAACAAGGATGAAAAACAAGAAAAAATCCACAAAAGAGCAGCAAAAAGGCAACAAAAACGCGGATGAAGACGCAACAAAAAAGCCCAAAAAAGTGACAACAACATGACAACAATGCAAGGAAAAATATACGTTTTCTGGGTCTTAGCTTTCAAATGAGAATACTGGGAAAATGTGCTCGGTAAAGGCGTGGGTTAAGAGGTTAAACGTCAGGGTTAAAAGTCAGCATTATATCAGATTCAAACAAGCATTATTACTTAACTTCTCAGAAAATACATAGACAGAACCCACTTAGTGACATTCCTCAACTATTTTTACTGAATACATTTGTCAGAATCACAAAAACTATGGTCTAAAACTGCAGTTCTGATGGACATTTTACATGATCTTTTGCTCAAAGGTTTTCCATCATGTCCAATTTAGTTTTTAATATAAAAATTCCCCTCATTCCCCTGTTCGACTGAATCTTACAAAATGAAATATGTCCAGATTTCTTTTGCATTTGTGGCACTAAAAAGATGGAGAGTGCGGGGAAGGGAGAGAGTTCAGCTCCCTGACGGTGTGGTCACGGAGCCTATACTTTTGCTTAGTAATTCTAGTCTTACAATGACATCAGCATTTCTAATCGTGATGCGTTAAGCATGACTATAACATTTTAAATCCATCCCTCTTGTGCAATGGTTTCGACGCTGTACTCACATGACCGAAAAACAGGAAGGGCAAAAGAAACGTCAGCCCTTTCCACATCCAAGACTGAAACCCCTCTGTGACGAAGCACAAACACACGTTCTCATACGCATTTAAAACGTTACTGCTGATACATTTTTTACATATAGTTCAGCTCTGTCGTCTTGTGTCCTTGGTCGACCCGTACCCACAGTCAGGTCCATGTTGTGTCTCTCTCCCAGGGCCCTGAGTCGGTACAAGCATCCGCTCTGATAATAGCACTGCAGACACTGAACAAAGCCTGGGCAGATCACAAGAGAATTAGTCTTTGTTGCGGTTGTATTTTTGGGGGGCAAACGTGAACAAAATCCTCAGAGCTTACTTTGATACAAGGAGTAAGCAAGGAACTGGTTCCGAAAAACCTTGTAGAGATTCCCGTCTGGCCTTTGGGAAGAAGAAAAAAGGGAAGTTATGGCATGGTATGGTTGTTATGTAGACAGGGACAGTGACCAAACGTTTAAAGCAGAAACTCTTGCCCCTAGAGGCCATAAGCGCAACTGCAGGTGTCGCAGCAAGTTGCGATTTTATAACTTATTAATTGTCCGTGAGAGTAAATACTACGCTGACAGAAAGACAAAGTGAGAGAGGGGTTTTGTTCATCCAATTACACAATGGAGATGTTTTTTTTTCACTCAAACTTGGCTGTAAATACTGTTTAAGTGGCGCTAGCCCGCATTTAGCTTCTTCTTCTATTAGTGTGTATTGGTTGCTCCAGTCCGGTGGCAGGAAAGTTGCAATTGTGGTTTTCTGGCCAGAGACCCCAGGGGGAGATGAACGACCCCCCAATCATCCCATTAACACTTGTATTACCCCCAGAGGGACTACGGAAAGGATTTATTAAGGTAAACAAGTTACTTTAGTATTGTGTTAACATTGACCACAGGGGAAGATTCATTGCACCAGGTTGTAGCAAAAATGCTCATTTCCACCTGTAGTCTCTGGGCAGGATGATGTTACTGATTTTAAATGTAGATGAGTGTGTGACCATGCTTTTATACAGTTTAACATCATCATTAACATGCATTTAATTAAAATAAGCTTGAAACATTATGAAATTTGTAAATGCTTTAACCTAGAGAAAGTGCATTTTCTCTAGTTCAGCTTTTTCCCAAATCCAAAAGCTTCTCAACTGGAGATTACAGACTAGTAGCACCTCATTTGCAAGTTAAGCCCTACAAAACCCACCTATGCTTCTTCCTTGTTATGAGTGTCAAGTTTTTGTGCTTTTTAGTTGTGTTTTTGTTGCTTTTTTGACATGTTTTGTGGCTTAAAGGTGCATTATCCAACTTTTTATGTGGAAAAAAAAGTTGATATTTCTGCATATTTGACCTTGTAGTGACCCAGCAGCTGTGTGAGTGGTCAGCATGGTGCCTTTATTGGCAACCACAGTAGTCTTTAGGACACTCCAGGATCAATTAAGTTAAGTTATATTTTTATATGTTTTATAGTTTTTTTAGTGTGAGTGTCTGTCATCTGTGAAAAACTTCTAAACAATTGATCCTGGAGCGTCCTAGAGACCACTGTGAACGAAAGTAAAGGCGCCATGCTGACCACTCACACAGCTGCTGGGTCACTACAAGGTCAAATATGCACAAATATCAACATTTTTGCCACATAAAAAGTTGCATAATGCACCTTTAAGTAGTTACATTACACTAAATAATAAAATGTGGTCCAAACGCTACAAAAAAGCAATGCAACTGGGACAGAAAAAGGGACAAAAATGCAACAAAAATGACTATAACGTAATGACAAAGACAAGGAAGAAGCTTTTTAGATGTTTATTATTGGATAAAGCTTGAGAAAATGTGCTTGGTGAAGGTGGGGGTTAAGGGGTTAAATGGAGAACATGCAATAATCTCTGTTAGCCGTGTGTTCCACTGACCCATTGCGATTACAGAGAAGGCAGATTTAGTGAAAGCAGTTTTACATTTTGGGACGCTGCATTCTCATCGAACAAATTTGAAGTACGATACATCAAGGCAGGAAAGTATCGCGATAAACGATATTATTGACTAGTAACGATACTAGATAGTGTCAACTCTCAGGCATAAAAATGACAGTAAACTTTTTTCTAAAAGTGCATCATCACATCCTAAAACACCACAAGCTGCCATAAACGTGAAGTATAAAGAAACTTTAAATTCATAAATCCATACTTAGGTAGTGTTTAACAATGGTGTTAGCGATTAGACTTCTTATCATGAGCGCATATTTATATAATGATTCAAGAGGCGTTTTACAGCCCTGTGACTCCATATACAATACATAAAATGTGACAAGATCAAGTACCATGTTTGAAGTTTTTTTTTACATGAAAGTCAAAGTTGGGTCAAGGGTTACGCCATCATTAAAAATGTTTGGATAATTTATGCGTTTACCTTTATTTGTGAAGTACATGGCGACTGTTTTGTCAGCATTAAATATCAGACAGTTCGGACACAGCCAGTCAGATACGTTTGGCATTTAGTCAGTTAATTTTGTTGCCACATCATTTTCATTTTTTCCTTGAACAAACTGTACTGTATCGTCTGCATACATGATGACATTGGCATGTGAAGGATATGTAAGTAAGTAATCATGTAGGATACTCCCTTACTGGTTTAAAAAGGCACTACATTCACAAGTAACAATGAATTATTATCTCATTGTGTGAGGTCATACCTTATTTGAATGATCAACAAGGCCAGCACTAATAAGGACTCGATTGGGGTTTTGATATATTTAGACCAGAGAGCACCCTTTAAAGGAACAGGTACCGTTTTTCCTTTCTGAGATATGTTCTTACCTGAGCTCAGACAAGTTGATACGCACCAGTCTGGTCTTTGTGTGTGCCCGTGGAAGAGCGTGGTAGCTTCCAACTTCACCCCCGTTTGGAGCCATAGGAATACATCGGGAGAGGCGAGGCCAAATGCCAACAACATCTTTGGTCGTTTTGCGTGACTGACGACATACACAAAGATAGGTACGCAACAACCCGTCTAAGCTCAGGTAAGAACATATCTCAGTATGGAAAAACTGCCTTTAAGGTTTACTGTGTACTGATTTTAGCCATAGGAACTGGCAACCCAAAGTGAGGGACGGATCATTGGCTTTAGAAACAACACAAAAAGTGTAAACATCAACTTTTACACCGTGTAAAACATAAAACCCATCAGTGACATGTTTACCTCATTACCGAGGACAGCGAAGGGGAATATTTGAGAAATATTGATTCAAAGTTCCTGAAATACACAGTGTTGAGGGGTGTTTGTGGTGCTTACCATGTTAGCATGACTCCGGAGAGGAATGCTGAGATGTAGTGATGGAAAACCCACCAGCCTTTAATTCTGCAAGCGCATAAATGCTTAACATCGTTGGTGAATCATTGTCATTAAAGGCACTAAAATGTTACATATTCACAAAACAAGACTTAATAATGTATTCATTGATATACAGCATTGGAGGCATTGCCTATAGTTGTAAGCATTTTATTAATAGCTCATTTAAAGGCCCTACACCTGATGTCTTCACTAGTAATGGAACAAAAATCCTCCTTTAGAATGTTGTAAAGTCAGACATTTATAAGCATTTGTATCAAAATCCTTAAAGGGACTAGATGCAAGTTAGCCATTTTATACTCACTACTGCCACCTCAGGTCATACGTGTAACTGCACCTTCTGTATCAAGCTCGTGCATGACGGCACTTTGGACCTGAATTAACACCTTTTTGAGTGACAGTGCAGGATTTTTGCGGCAGTTGTGGTGAACAGGTCTGGGCTACACCATAGGACATTGTTGGAACATGTAGGGGGAGGAAAATCCATAATTTTGACATTGTGAAACTCTGTATAGTCCCTTTAACTTACAGGCTTGTTTTCTAGCATTTCTTTGACATTGACCCTGAAAAGTGACCCTACAAGTCCCTGTGAAGAACTGGGTTGCTATAAAAGTGCTCGGAAAGTTAAAAATGAGTTTGGACACTGCTAGCATTTTAATTTAAGGGCTTCCTCTATCATTGTTTGCAATTGGGGGGTGCAAAGCTAAACTAAAACTCAGACAGAACCAGACATCCCAGCAAGGCCAAACATGCTCCTAATGCTCAGCGAGATTCTGAATGGGTTATTAAAGTACTAAATCCTGCACTGGCATGAATTATGTGCAGTGGTGCATAATGTAAGCTTTGTTGAAAGTACCTGGATCCATTGGTTATGAGGATGCTCTCCCTGATAGTTAGTGTGCAATAATACCACACCAGCAAAAAGTTGAGGATTGCGTCGACAAATCTGGAGGGAGAAAGAAGACTTGCAAGATTTCTGAAGTACTTTTATTCCAATAAATCTAAGTTGTTTTGAATTACCTGTTGCTGACAAAGAAGTAGCAGGTGAAGGAGAACAGCAGCAGGATGACGGTGAGGTACAGCTTGAACTTTTCGTATTCATCTTTGTAGGCGAATCTGTGGAGGACGTCACGACTTCAGAACTCGGTGTGCAGAGCCGTGGGAAGATATTTTAGTTAGGGGGTATTTTGGGGTGCCCCAAAATACTTTTTCTGTGCATAAATCCTATTTATTAACCTCTTAACTCCCGCCTGAACCGAGAGCATTTTCTCCAGTTCAGCTTTACCCAAATCCTGTAGGCCAGTGTAACGCCTCATTGGAAAGACCTACAAAACTAAATTGATCTTTTTCCTCACATCAGATTTTTTTTCATCACTTTTTTTGTTGGGCAGTCATCTCATTTTTGTCAAATTTTCGTGACTTTTTTGTCACTTTTTCGTCCATTTATTTCTAATTTTTTTGTCAATTTTTTCTCACTTTTTTGTCAAATTTTTGTCCATTTTTGTCATTTTTTGTAATTTTTTGTCACTTTTTCGTCCATTTTTTCCTCAATTTTTGTCAATTTTTTGTCCATTTTTGTCATTTTTTGTAATTTTTTTGTCACTTTTTCCGTCAATTTTTTCTCACTTTTTTCACATTTTCATCATTGTTTTTGTCTCAGTTTTGTTGCTATTTTCACACCTTTTTTCCAGAAGCTTTTGGACTGGGGTAAAGCTGGAGAAAATGTGCTCGGTTCAGGTGGGAGTTAAGGGGTTAATATTGCCTGCAGTTCACAAACTATCCACCAGGGGGTGCTGCAGCGCCCTCAGCACCCTGGGTTCCCACGGCCTTGTCGGTGTGACTGTTTTGTAAATAAGCAACATGGCCGTCGAATATTGGAAATGGTGGGTAACTCAAAAACATAAATTCAAGTAAGAATAGTATAATGTTTCTTGAATAATAAAGTAAGAATGTGAAAAGTAATGACCCAAATAATTACTCAAGTATAGGTAAAACAGCACATGAAATAAAGTAAATGAGAATCTCTGAAAGTGGATCTATTTTATAAGTAACAAGATTTTGCTGTAAAAAAATAAAAAAAAATAAAAGTCTTGTTGCACAAACATGACAGAACTCTTAAATCAAACCACCTGGAGAGTTTTCCAGCACCTTGACTTACTTGGACTGTTTGCTTAAGAGGGTGACATTGACGTTCCCGAGGACCAGGCTGAGATACAGGCTGTAAAAGAGATGTTACTTTTCCATGTTTCTCTTTCACTTTCCATACATTAGAAACAGACACACAGATGACACTTCGTACCCGTTTTTCTTCGGGAGAAAAGCCTCCATTTCAAAGAAGACATTTGGCCGTGTTTTGATTTTGTCTTTTATGTCATCCACTGTGTTTGAGTCTTCTGGTGACAGTCCTTTGCTACATCTGGTAAATGACAGAAAGCATGTTTAGAGACCTAATCTGGTCCAGAGAGTGTTGAAGTGGCAAAGATCACCTTTTTATTTGGTGCGACAGCTCATTCAGCCTTCTACGGTGGAGAGAAATTGTGGACGAACAGTTATTTTGCAGCTTTGAAATTTCATCCAGTTTCTGCAGATACAATTTGTGTGTTTCCTGTGCACAGAAAAAAGGGTAGTCTATTTAATAAAGGATTTGTACAGTTTCAAAACCTGGCTTGAATAATGTGTAAATGTGTAACTTACCTGAAGGCGCTGGTATTCCTTTTCTAAACTTGCCCATTCCTCCAACACATTTGTCAGGCTCTGAGACATTCCTGCAAAGAGTTTTCAGGCAAAGTTGCTTAAAACACGCAGGACTTTCACACCTGTTGCTATGTAGTTAGAAGGGTGTGTGAAATTTCAACAGTTTATTGCAGAACGTGAACTTTGACTGACTGTGAGCAGGACATGTCTTGGACATTGCTCTTAGACGAATTCAAGATGATCACATTCACTTGCTTTAACTCTCAATATCATTTATTTGTTCAAGTTTAATCTGTTGCCAGCAATCTACTGTTTCAATTAATCCATAGATTTCATCATTCTGTGACAGGGATTGGCTGACCCAGCATTTCAATACAAGACTTTGACCTCAACAGAGCACATTTTCTACAGTCTGGCTTCACTCAAACCTAACAGCTTCTTGAATAAAGCACAGAAACAAATAGAAACAAAAAATGATATTAAAAAGAGAAGCAAAAAACGTGACAAAAAAAAGCTATGTCAAAAATACAACAAAAAGAGGTTAATAAACAGCGCCATCCAGTGGACAGACGCGAAAGAACAGTTGTGTCACAAAACCTCTCGTGAATAGCCTATGTAGTAGCTATTGTACACTCACTGTTTCTGCCTTTTGGGTCTTGTGGTTCTTGTGTTTCTTTAGTGCCAATGATTTGTACGAACCCAAAACACAAATCTAAAAGCTTCTTCACTGGAGCTCACAGCCTTGTAGTAGACCACCGCATTTGAAAGCTAAGACCTACAAAACTGATCCTCTAACTTTTTTGTTGCCTTGTCGCCTGGTCACATTTGTCAGAATCAGAATAGGTTTTATTGCCATGGTTTGAGAATAGGTTCACAAACTAGATTATTTTCTCGGTGCAAACGTGCAACATAAAACATATACAACGGAATTTAGATTAAAAAAAAAAGCTTGGAAACTTTCAACTATAAGGCTATGGGGCATGCATTTATTGTGTTAGTGTGTGTCTTTTCCGGCATGTTTTTGTTGCTCTTGTTGCTTCTTTGTTGCATTTTCATCCCTTTTTAATCTTGTTTATTGTGTTTTTTTCGCTCTTTTAAAGAGGGGGTATTATGCTTTTTTCAATCACATAGCACCAGTCTATATCACACTACAATGATGACGAAACCTTCTGTTGGTCTGTAAATTCAGCAAATTAGAATAACTGCCTTGTATAAAATTGCTCTCTCAAAATGGCTGTAGCGAATGTCTTGAAATAGGCCTCTGTCTCTTTAAGAACCTCTGACTCTTTCCGACACGCCCCCTCTGTAGGATTTATCACTGGCCACTAGGGGGCAATGTAGTATATTACTATTACCGGCTCAGTTAGGAACCGGATATTGGTTGTTACGCTCATGTTCATGGCAAGGTGTTTTATCGCGCTGTTCAGCCTAATTCATGTAAGTTCCATGTTTTATGTTTTAATACGTAATCTACACAACAGTTGCATATTATGTGTAATGTTGTAATATGTAATGACCTATGTTATATTGTACGGTCACATTTAGGAGTCTTACCATTCACTTATCCTGCAATTGTTTGTATTATTGTAGGGCTCCTTCATCTCTGTCATTAAAGACATAATTCGACATTGAGGAGTGTTTCTTCATGAAGGAGCCATGGTTGTCGTTGGATGTTCTGTCCCCGGATGCACTTTCGTGACTGAAGATGTGTCTGAAGCCCTCGCCATAGCCCTGCTAACAAATCATGGATTTGCCCATCAAAACCCGCCTGCCGCAGCCACGCCAGCCCAAGCCCCAACACCTCTAGGCCCAAAACTTGATCGTCCTAAAGTCGACATCGGTGTATCGATAGAGGAATGGAACGTATTCACACGTCGTTGGGATGTCTTCCGCACTGGCTCGGGCATAGGCGACACCCAGGCTACTTTCCAATTGTTTCAGTGTGCTGGGCCTGGACTCGGAGACAGCCTGTTGAAAGCGAATCCACATGCCACCACTGGGTCATTGGCGGATTTGATGGCCGCCATGCGCTCGCTAGCAGTTATTCCAGTTGCCACATGTGTCCTGCGCACTGAACTGCTTCAGCTGCATCAGGAGCGAGACGAAGCATTCCGGGCCTTCACTGCCAGAGTACGAGGGAAGGCGGAGACGTGTGACTACAGTGCTTTATGTGTATGTGGCCAGAACGTGGACTATACTGACCACATCATACGTGACGTCCTACTTAATGGAATTTATGATTCAGACATACGTCGTGAGACACTAGGCACACCTGATATCCTGTGGAAGCCCGTGAACGAGGTGATTGCACTTGTTGAAAACAAAGAAATGGCTCGCAATGCTCTCCCGTCACCCACTCTATCAGCCATGTCGTCATTTCGGCGCTTGAAGAAGGACCCACCGATGAGCCCCACACAGGCTACAGCCCCAGTAGACAAGGCTAAACAGGCCTCTTGCCCGGACTGTAACAGCGCCTTTAAAGTCTTCACAGAGGGGTCTCGGGGATGGAATTCTAAGCCTCACCAGGTCTGCATTGACTGTTACAGAGCCCGTCGGCGAAAGAGGCGGCCCCCACCATCATCTGAAGGCCAGCAGGCTGCCATGGCCTCAGAGCTAATCTCCCAGATCTCATCTATGGCTGGCGCTCGCCCTGGTAATCATCGTGGGAGTCGACGCCACACTCGGGCTACACATGGTAGTGTCAACAACCCCAAGCCCATCAAGCTTGAGCACCACATCTTCTCCAGGGGCGAATGGAGGCGCGCCAGGCTGAGAGACCACCCCCGGGTGTCAATTACCATCTCAGTGGACGACGCGGGCGTGCCAAGAGGCAGCTCCAGTGGCAGAGGTTCGGACGCTGGGGTAACAATATCTGCCATTGCTGACACTGGCGCGCAGTCAGACCTTTGGTCCCTGGCAGAGTTTCTGTCGTGTGGATTCTCACGCGACGTCCTACGCCCCGTCAACCTCAGTCTGTCGGCTGCCAACCGCTCTCCCATAGCCATTGAGGGAGCCTTCTTCGCCATCTTGTCGACAGCCCCGGACAGCGGCGTGGCACCATGCTGCCGCTCCATGGTGTATGTGAGTAGCTCAGTCCGCGCCATGTACCTCTCCTATGAGTCACTTCTCAGCCTCGGCCTCTTGCCTAGAAACTTTCCGTCGACAGATGGCAGGAGAGGGCCTGACGATGGATACTGCCCTGACATCCTCACCGCACCTACACCCTTGTCTGTCAACGCTACTCGCTCCGCTGGCAGTCGCGGGAGGGACCTTGTTAGTCCAGAGGATGCCCAGTGCTCATGTCCCCAGCGTATGGCGCCGCCACCGCGGCCTGCGGCACTGCCATTTCCATGCACAATGGAGAACAACGGCCGTATGAAGAAATGGCTGCTCGACAGGTACGCCTCGTCTACGTTCAACACCTGCCCCCATCGGGCCTTGCCTTGTATGGAGGGGCCACCTATTGAAATTCACGTAGACCCGGCAGCCACGCCTAAAGCATGCCACACCGCAGCCAACGTGCCCCTGCACTGGCAGCAGAGGGTCCACGATGACCTCCTCCGTGACGAGGCCCTTGGTGTCATCGAACGCGTGCCTTATGGTGAACCTGTGACATGGTGCCATCGCATGGTAGTCACTCGGAAACATGACGGCTCCCCACGCAGGACTGTGGACCTCTCACCCCTCAACAGGTTCTGTAAACGTGAGACGTTTGCCACTGAATCCCCATTCCATCTCGCCCGTCGCATCCCAAAGGACACTTGGAAAACGGTCACTGATGCCTGGAATGGCTACCATAGTGTGCCTTTGCGTGAGTCTGATCGTCACCTGACCACCTTCATCACACCCTTTGGCCGCTGGCGTTACACCAGGGCGCCTCAGGGCTTCCTGTCTTCAGGGGATGGCTACAATCGACGCTTTGATGCCATCCTCTCCGACTACGAACGCAAGGAACGGTGTGTTGATGACACCATTCACTATGACACTGACCTTGAACAACACTGGTGGAGGACGATTGACTTTCTCACACGTGTCGGTCGCTCAGGCATCGTGCTGAACCCAGACAAGTTCCAGTTCGCAGAGAAGGATGTTGACTTTGCTGGCTTTAGGGTCTCGGACACCACCATCGAGCCACTCCCAAAATACCTGGACGCTATCCGGGATTTCCCCACTCCAGACTCCACGACAGATATCAGGAGCTGGTTTGGCCTGGTGAACCAGGTGGCCAACTACGCCCAGCTACGTGACACTATGGCACCGTTCAAGCCTTTCCTCAGCCCTCGGTGCAAGTTCTCCTGGTCTTCTGAACTGGAGGATGCCTTCCAGACATCCAAGCAGGCCATAGTTGAGGCCATCCGTGAGGGTGTGGAGATCTACGACATGCAGAGACGCACTTGCCTCCGCCCCGACTGGTCGAGGCGTGGAATTGGTTACTTCCTTCTCCAACAGCATTGCGGCTGCGCCTCTGGCATACCGGACTGTTGCCTGGGTGGATGGAGGATCACCCTTGCCGGGTCGCGTTTTCTGTCTTCGGCAGAGCAACGCTACGCAGCCATCGAAGGGGAGGCCCTAGCAGTCGCCTGGGGCCTTGAGCAGACGAAATTCTTCACCCAAGGATGTGACAACCTCGTTGTGGTCACCGATCACAAGCCTCTGGTGAAGATCTTCGGCGACCGCACACTCGATGAGATTACGAACTCTCGCCTGTTCAGACTCAAGCAACGCACTCTCCCGTGGCGTTTCGACATTGTGCACCTGCCTGGCGTGAGCAATCATGCTGCCGACGCGACCTCAAGGCACCCCTCTCCCTCAGGCACAGCAAACGGGCTCCTGCTGGGATCACAGAGTGTGGCTGATATCACGGAGTCAGCACTCATGGCCTCCATCCGTGAAGATGCTCAAGGCCTTGGTGCCATCTCATGGCCCCTCCTTGCTCAGGAGACTGCAGCAGACGCGTGCCTCGCCCACCTCCTCTACCTCATCGAGCATGAGGGTAAGATTGACGTGACCGACCCCGCTCTAGCTAGCCTGTCATCGGTCTGCGAGTCTGTCTACGCGCAGGATGGGGTCCTGTTATACAACGACCGTGTTGTGGTCCCGCCGTCCCTCCGTCGCAAAGTTCTCGAGCATCTCCACGCCGCCCACCAGGGGACTTCAGCGATGGAGCACCGTGCCCGTGCCATAGTTTACTGGCCCGGATTGGCGAGGGACATTCTGGCCACCAGGGCCAGTTGTGCTGACTGCAACCGCAATGCTCCGTCGCAGGCAGCCACGCCCCCCCTGCCATCCTCGCCTCCATCCACCCCATTCGAGGCGGTGTTTGCCGACTTTTTTGACTATGGGGGTCGCCACTACTTGGTCATGGGAGACCGACTCTCGGGCTGGGTTGAGGTCCTGAGCTCCTCAGCAGGCACCGACACTGGAGGCTCGGCTGGTCTGGTTCGCCACCTCCGTTCGTTCTTTGCGACTTTTGGTGTGCCAGAGGAACTCTCTAGCGATGGCGGCCCGGAGTTTATGGCCGGTCGCACGGCGGACTTTCTCCGGTTATGGCATGTCAAGCACCGCGTGTCCTCCGTTGGCTTTCCGCAATCGAACGGCAGGGCGGAAGTTGCTGTGAAGTCTGCCAAACGCCTTCTAGCGTCCAACACTGGCCCTACTGGCAGCCTTGACCATGACCGCTTCCTGCGTGCTATGTTGCAGCTGCGCAACACACCTGACCCCGACTGCAACCTCTCACCAGCACAGATTATTTTTGGCCGTCCACTCCGGGATTCACTTTCTTTCGTCAATAGACTGGAAAAGTTCTCCAATCCGCATGTCCGCCCGCTTTGGCGCCAGGCGTGGGCGGCAAAGGAAGATGCCCTACGGACCCGGATGTCACGCACCACTGAGTCTCTGAGGGCTCACACTAGGCCTCTCCGCCCGTTGAAACTTGGTGAGACAGTCTTCCTCCAGAATCAGCTGGGCCCGAGCCCACGTAAGTGGGACAGGTCAGGGGTGGTGGTAGAGTCGCTGGGTCACGACCAATACCGTTTGAGGGTTGATGGGTCAGGTCGTCTGACTTTGCGCAATCGGCGATTCCTCCGTGCCTATACTCCGGCCTCCCCCTACACCCTACAGCGGCCACCTGTGCCACCGATGCCCTCAGTGCCCGGGCGTGAGACCTCACCTGCCGATCTGGGCCCTGCACCGCCCCAGGGGTTGGCTGTGCTACCAGTGGACGGACCCCAGGGCATGGCCCCAGTTGCGGCCCCACCCCCTGAACTTGAGCCTCAGGGTGACCCCGCCTCTATGGATGCCGTGCCGACCGTGCCATCACAGGCGTCACTGCCCGCACCAACATCACCCCTGCTCTCACATCCGAGCCGGGCTAGGAAGCCCCCCAAGCACTACGAGCCTGAGTCTGGCCATTGGATATGATTCTGAGTCCGTTAACCTCTCCTGTAGCTTTCCGGACTGGGGGGGATGTAGGATTTATCACTGGCCACTAGGGGGCAATGTAGTATATTACTATTACCGGCTCAGTTAGGAACCGGATATTGGTTGTTACGCTCATGTTCATGGCAAGGTGTTTTATCGCGCTGTTCAGCCTAATTCATGTAAGTTCCATGTTTTATGTTTTAATACGTAATCTACACAACAGTTGCATATTATGTGTAATGTTGTAATATGTAATGACCTATGTTATATTGTACGGTCACATTTAGGAGTCTTACCATTCACTTATCCTGCAATTGTTTGTATTATTGTAGGGCTCCTTCATCTCTGTCATTAAAGACATAATTCGACATTGAGGAGTGTTTCTTCACCCTCCACACGCTGTCTGTGGCATCAGTGGGGAGGGGGTTCTGCTGAGGAGCAGTGGTTGGTTACTCGGCTGGTGACGAAAGCTCGGCGGCGTCTCCAGGAGGTGGGGGCGTTCCTAGGAGGACTCAGGCAAACCTATCCCTAAAATGGCTGCCATCAGAGTTTTTACAGATTACTCAAAAATACGTGAATGTGCCAAGGCAACACTTCAGGCATGACATAGGGAATGACATAATAACATGATGTAAAGCTGGAAAAAGTCGATTTTGCATAATACCTAATTTTCGTCGCTGTTTTGACGCTTTGTTCAAGAAACTTTTAAATTTGGGAAAGCCAAACTGGAGAAAATGTGCACGGTTCAGGTCCGGGTTAAGAAAAATGTATTTTTTTAATCCATCCACGAGCCTTCCTAAATAGCAGATACTTTTATTCTGAAAACGCCCAACCGGATGTTGATTAGTGTCACGACCTTGTGGCGCATGCGCAGTTGAGAGACTTGAACCGGCTGCTGTTTTGGCCACAGCTGAGAGAGGCTGAGAGCTGGAAGATTCACAACAAAAGAGAAGCTTCTTTGATCACAACACCCAGCTCTGGAGATAGACGAGGAAATCCGAAACAACATTAACTGTAAGGTAAGCCCGACGCAGTTATGTGACATGCTAACTTTATTGCACTAGCTTACTCTTACCACTTACTCCCCACTACCTTGCTAACAAAGATAAGGCTTTTTGTTCTCCTTTGTTGTTCAGTATGGGTTTGACCACGGATATGTAGCACTGAATAAAGTCCAAACTGCAAATACTAGAGACAACTGGCTGCTAAAACATCTCATTCAATCCTCTGCATGTGATTTCACAACCCTCAATCTGTAGGAGTTCAATGACTTACTTAGTTACTGTAGCACTGGTAGACAGTTTATACTCTTCAGAAGGGACATTGTTTTCTTATTTACTGTCTACACAAAGATTTCCTTGACATGTCTTCATGCTCCTATTTGCTTTGACCTCTCCCCCCTCATTCAGGCTATTTTTACAGTAAAGTGTCTCAGTTGTTGAACTTGTGTTGTTGTCAGGGCAATGTGTGCTGCAGTCTACGTCCTGTCTACGGTCACTGGTTATGTGCTCACCTCTGCACTTCTGCTGAAATGCCCGAACCTCCTGCACCGGAAGAAGCGGGGGACTTTCCTCAGCAGGCACATCTCCCATCGAGGAGGTTTGTTCCAGCATCTAGTGTCACTTAGGCCTGGCGAGATTAAAAGAATTTGAAGTTCGATGTATTGAGCCAAGAAAGCATTGCGATAAACTGTACTATTGAAGAAACTTTAACAATGACAATGAAGATTTTTTTTGAAAAGTGCTTTATCTTTACCTCTTAACCCCCGCCTGAACCAAGCACATTTTCTCTAGTTTGGCTTTACCCAAATCTAAAAGCTTCCTGAGAATAATAGCAACATTATAGTGACAAAAATGAGACAAAAACGAGGATGAAAATGCAACAAAAAAGTGGCAACAACGCAACCAAAGAATGACATTAAACTGACAGAAAAGTAAAAGTAAAAAAAAAAGAAAAGTGATATAAACGCCACAAAAGAGCAACAGAAAAGGTCTGTAAGATTTTAGATTTGGGTAAAGCTGAACTGGAGAAAATGCACTTGGTTAAGGCGGGGGTTAACAGGTTAAAATATCCCACAATAAATATGAAATACAATCTATTTAGGGTAAAAAATAAAGTCTTACATGTGAAAAATGGGTATCACTTTATTTTACACTACTTTGATACATTCATTGTACCAAACTAAATTTAGTACAATGTAATGAGCTCTGTAACAATCTGTAATAACGTGTACATATGTAGTTCGTACACAATGGAATAACTTTTATTAGTACTTTGTAAGTACATAATGTAAAAGGACACGAGACTCTTGGGGTTTGGGCTAAAGGTTAGGGTTAGTGTTAGAGTTATGTCTTATTACATTATGTGCCATTATGTACAAACTACAAATACATATTATTCCATTGTGTATCTGACCCATAGGTACAACTTATTACACATTGTTGTAGAGCCTATTACATTGTACTAAATTTAGTTAGGTACAATGTATCAATGATAGCGTAAAATAATGTTACTGAAAAATGTGACATATATAAAATCCAAATAAATGTGCAGACGATACATTTTGAGCCCAAAGTTGCATTGTTTATCTGTCATTTATTCAAGTCGATACAGTAATTATCGTGACAGCCCTAGTGTTACTTACTATAACAAAGCATGCGCTGCTAGAGATACTACTCATTTCTTTGCATTGCAGGGGCTGGGGAAAATCTGGAAAACACCATGGCAGCGTTTAAGCAGTGAGTAAGAAACCTTAGTCCCAATTATTATTATCATGCTTTTAACATGTGTTTGCTCTTTTGACCAGAAGATAAGGCCAGTCATCTGATCTCCATAATGTTTAGATTGTGACATAGTTGTTTTTTTGTGGTCAGTGGCAGCTGCTGTGGTTTACCATTGATTTAACATGTTGCAATCCAGCCAAGTCCGATTTGTCAACAGCAGTGTTCAATAGAGGATTTTATCTTCTATTTCAAAGAATAAACAAAGAACAAATGTGATCTACTGTAGCACTATAACGTCTGTTTTTGTGCACAGTGCTGTAGATGTCGGGACGGACATGCTGGAGTTGGACTGTCACTTGACAAAGGACGAACAAGTCGTGGTGTCGCACGATGCAAACCTTCATAGAGCCACTGGGATCAATGCTTACATCTCTGACATGGCGTACAAGGTAAGTACTTCTCCGGTTCACCATTGACACCTCCAAATATTTATATATCCTTGGCCTTTGGCTTAGCTGAAGTTCAAATAAGTGACTTTGAACTTGACGCCTTGGACAAATAACATGAGTTTGTCATTTGAATCACGCTCTGGAAGACGTTGGATCGGACCTCTGGGTCCGCAACAATAGTTTAATTAAACAGAATGGTTGATTGTATGTTGTTGAAGTTATTTTTTTTATTAAAGCAGTACTACAGGGTAATATAAGTGTTAATGGGAAGATTGGGGGGTCTTTCATCTCCCCCTGGTGTCTCTGTCCAGAAACCCACAATTGCAACTTTTCCTGCTCAGACTCAGAGGCCCCAATACACACTAATGGAATCACGAAGAAGAAGCTAACAGGCTAACGGGCAAAGCTAACAGCGGGCTAGCGCCACTGAAACAGTATTTACAGTTGTCAGCGCATGCGTCAAGGCTGAGCATATCGGGAGAACGCCAGACGCGGACAAAACACGAAAATACTGTGGTAATTAAAGATCTTTCTGATTTATAATGACGGCCAGTCAAGTATGAAGGTGGACTTGATCTGGTGAGAGAGCTGTGATATGTCTAAGAAGAAAACAAGGTCGCAAACAAAGAAAAGTGGACTCGGCCTCGCTGAACAGGTGCCTGAGATTGACATGGCAGGAAAGGATATCAATACGCAGGAGCTGTCTGAGCTGATCCGAACCATAATTAGGGAAGAAATCAACGCAGCGGTTGATAAACTCCAACCACAACTTGATGTCGTTAAAAAAGATTTGACTGAGTGTTCCATCAAAGTTGCTGCTATGGAGGAAGCGCTGAACTGCATGGAGATCAGAGTTACGGCGCTGGAGTCTGCAAACGAAAGTCTGCGTAAAGAGAACACGGACTTGAAAGAGAAAGCCGATCGCTTGGAGAATCACAGCCGGAAATATAACATCCGTATTCTCGGCTTGGTTCGAGATACCGAGAAGGGAAATCCAACAAGTTTCGTGTCCTCTTTGCTTAACGAGTTGTTCAAGGACAAACTCCCTCGCGCACCTGAAGTGGAAAATGCCCACCGCATCGGACCCGTGGCTAAATCTGGACAGCGCGCAATGATTGCAAGAATGCACAGGCTTGAAACGAGGGATGCGATTCTACGTTTAGCCAAGAAGGAAAAGCTGTTTGAGATTCGTGGAATGAAGCTGCGCATTTTCCCCGACCTCACTGCGGAGACGGCGAGGGCCAGGGCGCGTTTCCGTGAGGTGAGGAACAAACTGTGGAGCGCAGGAGTGAAGCACGGGATCATTCACCCAGCTACTTTGATTTTGACTTTTAAAGAAGAGACCATGAAGTTTACTGACCACCGAGCTGCAGAGACATTCTATAAGACTGTGGTTGAACCGGAGATGCAAAGCACGAACTGATGGCAAAGCACAGGTATGGACTTTGCGCATGTAGCCTAGTCTACGGATATATTTAAGACTGCTTCTGAAGCTCGAAATACAACGTACATGCTTTCAGTATCTTTGTTTAAATTATATCAGTTCAAATGCTAATAGTGGGACTAAGTGGTTGGCTTGATTTATGATTATGATTTAATGACCACAGAAGTTATGTGTAAAATATAAGTTTGTCTGAGTTGGCGTAACATCCTATTAGTTGTCGTTGACAAATGTTGGCAAAATGGGGGTGCATATGTGTGAATGTGTGTGTATGTATGTCTTTGTGTGTTGTGTGTCTTTTTTGTCTAATTTGTTTATTTGATAGCTCTTCAATGCGTTTAATCAGAAGTTACTATCTGTGTAAAATAAAAAATGGTGATGGATAAAATACTCTCAAATAAAGGACTAAAAATAGCTCATTTGAATGTCTGTAGTTTGCGAAATAAGATTCAGGATATTACTGGGATTCTAGGAAATAATTTGCATATTTTGGCAATATCTGAAACGCATTTAGATGCAACTATAGACGACTCCCTTTTGCACGTAAATGGTTACCTATTATATAGATGTGACAGAAACATAAATGGTGGAGGAGTGGCTTTTTATGTTCAGGATCAAATACCAGTGAAGATTAGACAGGACCTGGGTTGTATTGGGGTTGAGGCGCTGTGGTTGGAAGTGCAGTTATCACACTTAAAGCCGATTCTTGTTGGTTGCTGCTATCGGCCACCCAATGCACCAATAGTCTATTTAGATCGAATCTGTTACATGTTGGATAAAGTCTGCGATTTAAATAAGGAAATTTATTTTCTAGGTGACCTAAATATTGATTGGAGTTTGAATAATGGTTCAATGAAAAATAAGTTGCAATCTATAGCTGACACTTGCAATCTATCACAAGTGGTCACAAATCCAACAAGAATTGTTTATAATGATGTTGGGACAAAAACGGAAACATGCATAGATCTAATTTTTACCAATGCAACTGACTTGTGTTCAAAAGCAATTTCAATTTGTGTTGGCTTTAGTGATCATAATTTAATCGCAATTAACAGAAAAACTAAAGTGCCCAAACCGGGCCAGAAGATAATAATCAAACGGATTTTTAAACATTTCAATGAGACGAGTTTTTGTACCGATATAAGAAATATTGACTGGTCGCAGGTACTACGGGAAGTAGATCCTGATCTTGCTTTGGAAGTTTTTACAAACTTATTAATGCCAATTGTTGACAAACATGCCCCATTAAGACGAATGACAGTGAGAAACATTGCTTCTCCATGGTTAGATGCTGAACTTAAAGAATATATGAGGGAAAGAAATAAATTAAAGTCAGAAGCAATCTCCTCAGGGGATAACGCATTATGGGAAAGGTACAAACAACTTAGAAATCTTGTTACAAAATTAAACAGAACAAAAAAGAGAAGCTATTATGAATATAAATTTGAGAATGTAAAATTAGACAAGAATAAATTATGGAATACATTAAACCAATTAACAGGGCGGAGAGATAAATCTGTACCGACATTTTTAGATGTAGATGACACTTTTTTGACTAAACCTGCTGATATAGCGAATTATTTAGGAGATTACTTCACAAAGAAAGTTCTGAATTTACAAAAAGACATGATTTCACAGTCAAACCCTGATTTATCTTTCGATACAATTAAAAACACAATTATGCTGAATAAATCGTGTACATTTAAATTTGGTAAAGTAAGCCTGACTACAGTAAAAAACATATTACAGTCAATGAAAGATAAACCTTCTGGTTCTGATGAGCTTGATGTCAAGTTCTTAAAGATGGTTGCTGATGTGATTGCTATGCCTATATGCTATATTATTAATTTAAGTTTAGAAAAATGTGTTTTTCCTGCTATCTGGAAAAAAGCTAAAATTGTGCCTCTTCCTAAAAACAAAAAGGATAACTTTTCTGGGAAAAATAGCAGACCTATAAGTATTCTGCCAATTTTGAGTAAGATCACAGAGAAAATAGTTTATGATCAAATTAATCTGTATTTCTCTAAAAATGGCTTGAATTCACCCTATCAACATGCTTATAAGAAAGGACATTCCACAATGACAGCCTTAGTTCAAATGACGGATGATTGGTTGCATGAAATTGATGATAGAAAATTAGTTGGAGCTGCAATGCTAGACCTGAGTGCAGCATTTGATTTAATTGATTATGATTTATTATTGGGAAAACTTAGTTGTTATGGATTTCAAAAGTGCGCAATACAATGGATCTATAGCTATCTTACTAATAGGGAGTTTAATGTACTGTTTAATGGTAGTTATTCTGAGACAAAAGTTCTGTGTTGTGGGGTGCCTCAAGGGAGTTGCCTTGGACCACTGTTATTTTCTATTTTTACTAACGATTTGTCTTTTATTTTGGAGTGTGCCACTATTGCCCTATATGCAGATGACTTAACTGTTTATGTGTCGGATTACGACTCTACCAGACTTAATACTACATTAAATAATGAACTAAAACTAATTGAAAATTGGATCAAAGAAAATAAGTTAATTATTAATGTTGCGAAAAGCAAATGTATGATGTTGGGATCTAATCATCTTTTAAAAGAGTCCCATGCTCTGAATTTGTTTGTTGGTGGGTCGATCATTGAACAAGTGGCTGAGGTCAAACTGCTTGGTGTGACTCTGGACAGCAGGCTGAACTGGAACGCTCACATAAAACAATTAGTAAATAAAATGGGTAGGAGTATGGCCGCAGTTCGGCATTGCAGAAAATGCATACCGACTCGCATACGGAAAACTTTGGTGGAATCTATAGTTTTATGTCATCTGGATTATTGTCCCATCATTTGGGCAACAACTACAGAGAATAATTTAAACAGATTACAGATTGCACAAAATAAAGCCGCTCGGCTTGTGCTTAACTGTTCTTTCAGAACAAGTATTACAGACATGCACAATCAGTTGGCATGGCTTCAAGTAAGAAGTAGAATCAATTATTGTCTTATTAAATTTCTAAAAAATATGATTATCACAAAAGCACCTGAAATTATTTATAATAGACTGACTCTCTTCAGTGATGTTCATACTTACTCCACTCGCCAATCAAGTGAAGGGCGTTTTCTGCTACCTGTCTGTCGAACAAATCAACTTCAGAGAACATCGTGTTATAGAGCAATGGTGGCATGGAATTCACTCCCACAATTCCTGGTTTCTGGGATTCATAATGTTAGTTTTTCCAAACGACTTAGATTGTATGCACTTACTTTGGAGTAACTGGATCATCTATGTAATGACTTTACAATGAGCTATGTCAGCTGATATGTTTTTGTTATATTTGATATGATACCCCGAGTGTGGTAATATTTGTTATCATAGAAGAGCTTATGTTGTTATATTGTCATGTTCAGTAGGGCTGAAACAGCGAATCGATCGGTCGACAAATAATCGATTATTGAAATAGGTGACAACTACTGTCAAAATTTGTCAAAAAAAAGGGAAGGGAAAGGAAGAAAAAATAAGGAAAAATGAAAGAAAATTAACTAAAAATAAAATAAAAAGAAGAGAGAAAAAAGAAAAAACTAAAATAAGAAAAAAAGAAAAAACATTTACCATCCTAATACTCTATTTATAGCCAGTCAATTAGTTGTGTAAATTACTGATGGATTGATCGACTATCAAAATGACCGTTAGTTGCAGCCCTAGTGTTCAGTATATATGTGTTGTGTTTCGTGGTGTTTCGTTGTGCGTGTGTGTGTGTGTGTGTGTGCGTGTGTGTGTGTGTGGGGGGGGGGGGTATGTGTTTTGTGTGCACTTCTGTATTTGTCTTCATTGTTGCACAGCCTTGATGTTAATATTTGTTTAAAATTGTTAAGACCCCAGGAAGAATAGCTGCTTTATTTAGTAGCTAATGGGGATCTAAATAAATAAACAAATAAACAGCCACGTTTGAGTGAAAAAATTATCTCCATTGTGTAATTGGATGTACAATATCCCTCTCTCCCTTCGTCTTTTCTGTGAGTGTAGTATTTACTCTCAGGGACAATTAATGAGTAAAAAACGCAACATGCTACGACACCTGCAGTAGCGCTTATGGAATCTAGGGGCATGAGTTGCTTAGTACTGCTTTAATTATTTGATTGACGTTCTAAAACAGAGAGCTGTTTTTGCACAGGAGCATAACAAAAGATAAAAGCACTTCACAAACGTCAGTTGTAACGTGAGATATTTTCTATTTTAAATCCGTGTTGTCTGTGCAGGAGCTGCCACCGTACCTTTGCAAACTAGACGTCACTTTTCAGAAAGGTAAGCAGCTGGGCCTTTTTTCGAGATTCCATGAATTATTACTTTTTAACCTCTTAACCCCCACCTGAGCTGTGCACATTTTCTCCAGTTTGGCTTTACCCAAATCTAAAAGCTTCTTGGAAAAAAGTGTCAAAATAGACCAGAAATGAGACGAGATCGAGGATGAAAATGCAACAAAAGGGCGACGAAAACATGATAAAAAAGTGATGATAGTAACAAAAATGTGTGACAAAAAACGCACAAAAGAGCAACAGAAAAGTGACGGAAAAGTTAAAAAAATGCAACAAAAAAGCCTTAATAGAGCAACCAAAAAACAGTGAATACGTTTTTTAAAAAGTGACGAGGAAAAAGATCCATTTAGATGAGTTTTGTCGTTCTTAGGTTTTAAAGTGCATTTGATGCATTAGACACAATGTTTGCAAACATGTTTGCAAACATTGTGCTCCCAGCTTTCTTTAGTTTCACTTCTTTATTGGACCCCTAGGAAGTGACCTAGAAGAAGGTAAATAACTTTAAATTGTTGCCGTGCCAACCATGTTAAGTCATGAGTCAAACTGCTATGGCCTTTATCCTTGCCACTTCCTATCAGCAGCTTAAAAAATCTAATAAAAATAACTTTTCTGCGCAACATTTCTTCATTAAAATTGCTGCTTTACTGAAATAAAATGATAATTATGCAACTGATGTTACCCTTCTAAATAAGTCATATCTTCAAAAGCATTAAAACCTTTCATATGCACTTTAAATGAGGCGTCACACTGGCCTGTAGGCTATAACTTTTTAGATTTGGGTAAAGCTGACCTAGAGAAAATGCACCCGGTTAAGGATAAGAGGGTAAGAGCTTAACCTGCCGCCCCCCCATCAGGAGCTTAGGTTTAGTGTTAGGGGTTAGGGTTATGATCAGGGGTAGGAACGACAAATGAGGCATCACACTGGCCCATAGTGCTCCTGTCATACGCTTTGAGATTTGGAAATGCATAATAAGGAAATAACTTTAACCCAAAACCTAACCCTAAGATGGCAGATAACAGGTTAATAAACTACCCATATTTCCTGCTGTACAAGCCAGCAGGCAAAAGTGGACGACTAATAACCATAAATTGGAAATGTTACATAATGTGTTCCAAGCTGAAAACAGTTCCTTTTAGCCGAGCACATGACGAATGATTTCGTTTTATCTGCCCTCTTTGCTTTCAGTGTAAGTAATCATATTATTTTTTTATGTATGTTTTATAATGTTGTGTAACTGAGAAGCTCTTTGATTTACAGTGTGGCTGAGTTCATCATACTCTCTGTTGTTTCTCTCTTGTTTGTAGAGTGTTATTGTGCAGGAGGCGACGATAAAAGGATTCCTCTTCTCCAAGATGTTTTTGATGCCTTCCCAAACACGCCCATCAACATCGACATCAAGACAAACAATGACACCCTCATCAAAAAGGTGATTATTTGTGTGTTATTTTGTTTGTTATACCGTCTGGGCAAATACTCTATTCTGATTGGCTGGAGGGCGTTAAAAAGTGATAATATACACCTAGTCCGGCAACAGTTAAATCATGTTCTATACAATCAATATTTCTGAAACTCAACGGAGAGTTACTGAACATACTTAGTCATCAGACCCATCAGCCAAAAATGCTGAACCTACTGCTATAAAAGTAATATTTATCAAAATCGGTACTTCCGGGTTAGCGGAGAAAAATGCAGCAGCTACGCTAACCCTGGAAATATCGACTTTAGTAAATAATGCTGTTTCAGCAGTAGGTGCGGCATTTTTGGCTAATGGTCCTCAGAAATAAGTAGGTTCAGTAACTCTCTGCTGAGTTTCAGAAATATTGATGGTGTTTTAAGAGTTTTTAATGTTTTTTTCTCGCATATTTGTCCGCTTGCTAGGACCCGGAAGCGGAAGTCGTTTTGAGCTGGAACTAGCATACCGGCTAATATGCAAGAAAAAAACATTAAGAACTCATTAGCCAAAAATGCCGCACAGGCTGCTAAAAAAGTATTATTTACTAAAGTCGGTACTTCCAGGGTTAGCGTAGCTGCTCCACCGTTAGCATTTATCTCCGCTAAACCGGAAGTACCGACTTTAGTAAATAATCCTTTTTTTAGCAGTAGGTGCAGCATTTTTGGCTAATGAGTCTGAGAAATAAGTAGGTTCTGTCACTCCCCGTTGAGTTTCAGAAATATTGATTATTGAAGAGTTTTTTTGTAGTTTCTCACACATTTAAGACCCTGGAAGTAGAGCTGTGACGTCACCACTTAACAAACGTATATCACTTCACTGCAGCTGTTTCCATAGTAACGATAAACAATTGAGCTGGAACTAGCTTCAGGTAAAACAACTTAAAAAGTGAGATAACTCCAGCCCTTAAAAAAATTAATAAACAGGCCCCAATGAACAGTTTCAGTTCGCGGGATGATGCGAACTTTATCCCTTGCTTAAACAATATAAAACTACTCCATATAAACTACTGCAGAAACCGGTGTGAGTGTAATCTTTAATTTTGACTTTCAGGTGTCCGCTCTCGTGACAAAGTATGACAGAGAGAATTTAACTGTGTGGGGAAATGCCAGAAACCAAGTGGTCAAGAAGTGCTACAAAGAGGTAAATCCCTCCCATTTGCACAACATATTAACACTAAAGTCAAAAACCTGTGCATGTTTTGTTTTGCAGAACCCTCGTATTCCAGTGTTGTTTAGTTTACCCAGAGTATTGCAGCTCGTGGGCCTCTTTTACACGGGCCTCCTACCTTTCGTTCCACTCAAAGAACAGTTCCTAGAGATCCCCATGCCCTCCATTCTCACCAAGTAAGTTCCCAGTTTGCATGCTTGTCATAAACCCAATAAAAACAATGCTGCCCCACTTCCATGCATTCACTGGCGTGCCATGCAAAGGGTTGCAAGCGCAGTACAAAGTGAGTTCTTTGTGACGTGGCATGAAGGGTTTTAGTGAGACTTGTTCACAGGATTAAACTTTAAGACCCAAAATTAATGACAAGCAACAGTTTCCCTGCGTTAGGTTATAGGCTGTTGAATGCTACGACAAAGTGCGATTTGGATCTGATTGTAGGCCTGTCATGATAACAAATTTGAAGTTCGAGATATTGAGGCAGGAAAGTATCGCGATAAACGATAATATTGACTCCAACGATACAAGATACTGTCAACTCTCAGGCATAAAAAATGACAGTAAACCTCTGTTCTAAAAGTGCATCATCATATCCTAAAATGCCACACAAGCTGCAATAAACATGCAATGTAATGAAACTCGATTTGCTTCAGTAAGAAATCAAAGTTTTACAAAGAAAAAATAGGGGGAAATATCTCTTAAAGGGATATTTCAGGATTTTTGACATTCATTGGGCCTCATTTCCTAGTTATCCAGAGTTAAGTGTTGAGTGTTTTAATTCCTGCAGTCCTTATATTTGAAGAGTTTAGTGGTGCTAGGCTAGTGCTAGGCTAGTGCTAGGCTAATGCATGTCTATGGTAGCTAGTAGAATGCATTAAAAACCTCTTCAAAATCATGGGTCAGTCCTCCAAACCTTACCATATGTGATTTGTAGAAAGCTCCTTTGTGAATTCCACGTGTAGTAATGTCGACCGCAGGTAAACAAACTACTGTAGATCCGGTAACCTAGCAGATCACTCCGCCGCTGCGTAGCTTACAACCAGGAAGCTGCTCAAATATAAGTTCTTTTAAATGCAAAACGGTTTTATTTCAAAAATTATTCAGTCAACACAGACATTTATACCTGTAGTCATGGCGTTATAAGTGATTTGCCTCTGGTGCACTGTGCTCGGGTCAGACTGTTTTTAATGCAGGCTACTAGTTACCATAGACATGCACTAGCCTAGCACTAGCCTAGCACCACGAAACCCTTCAAATATAAGGACAGCATGAAATAAAATAAAAAATATCTCCAGAAATCAACAACACTCTGGATAACTAGGAAATGAGGCCCTATGTCAAAAATCCTGAAATATCCCTATAAGTGTTCAGACGATCAATATCGAGCCCAAAAATGTATCGTATCTGTCATTTACTGAACGATAAGTCGATATAGTAATTATCTTGACAGCCCTATCTGATTGTGATTATTTGTGTGTGTGATGTGAACCTAAAATTAACATTATTCAAAAGTAATAGAGCTGGAAAAATGCTATTACTATATACTATTTATCACCAACAAACAACAATGATGATTATGAACATTGGACTGAAACATACATAATAATTTACCCATTTCCATATGATTATTTATTCAGGTTGAAGGATCCTAATGGGTTAACGAGAAGTCAGAGACTCATCATCTGGTTAGCTGATACGTGAGTACACATTACAACAGGCTCTGTGCAGGATTTTTTTTTGTGGCTAACTTCTGTTGCCAGTGAAGGTAACTTGTGCTTGTTCCATTGGCAAGAATAGGTTTCATCTGCTTTAAGGCCAGACCAAATCCACTCAATCTTTAGATTTAATCTCTTAATACAAATAGATTTAAGTCATTTCTTTGTATTCTTAGAGTATTCTTTTAGGATTATTGTCTAAAAGGGGGCTCTGCTAAGACATTTTAAGGAAATTACAGTATTTTTAACATTTCTAGAGTGCTTTAACAGGCATTTGATCTCTGATTTGGGTCGTAATATTTCTCGAAATCATCTCGAGGGCCAGAGTTTGATGATGGAGAGCCGGTTTTGACATTGCCGCACCTACCCCTGGTTTAAAAGAATACCTCAAATACAGCCGGCCTAATTGGGCCTGATTCATCACTTTACAGGGAATCAAACGTGAGGTTTAAATTCGCATGGTCCTCTTCCAAATGCCTTATTGTGCTTTATAGTTTATATGTTTTTTTTGTTTTTGTTTTATTTATGACAGTGTTTTTGCTCTTGTGACATAGTGATGTGTGACGGGGAATGTGTGGCTTTTAAAATGAATTATCTTTGCTTTGTCTTATTGTCGTTTCACTCTTTTTTTTTAGTCTGCTGATGAGAAAAGCCCTGTTTAATCACTTAACAGCAAGAGGAATACAGGTATGCATCCTTTTTATCACACAAATAGTCTGAGCCATATTCTTTGTGTTAGTGTTGGGTTCTGAGAATGTGTGTTTACGTTTTATTTGACCTGCTTTGAACTGTGTCGTGGTAGAAATGTACAAGGCCCTTCACGTGTTCAAAAATAGGCGGCTGCGGTCAAAGCAGTAAGACTATGGTGTATCTGGTTTCAGGTGTACATCTGGGTGCTGAACGACGAGGAGGACTTCCAGAGGGCGTTCGACTTAGGAGCCACGGGGGTAATGACAGATTTTCCCACACGGCTTAAAGACTTCATGGACAAGAATGGCATTTCAAAGCCAGAATGACCTGCCAAATGCCAACTCGCATCCCCGCAGACCACAGGTTTCATCAGTACCAGACCCCGCTCGGTCGACTTCACCTTCATCCTGCCTTTATTCCCACAGCTTCGGTGTCAAACGTGGCAGAGTTTACTGGTTCATACAACTAGTTATGGCACGTTCAGACCACTCATTCTCATAGAAAAAAACACAAACATTTTATACTTGTCCGATTTCCTCTAATGAGCACAGCATTCATATTGAAATCAGTGTTAATTACTGTATAAAGACTAACACAAACGGGATAGACCAGTGGTTCCCAAAGCGGGGGTCGCGGGACACTGAAGTGGTCGTCACGAGATGATTTTGAGGCAATATTTTTTACATTTCTGACATTGAATTTGATGCATTTTTGATTGAAAACAGCATATTTGAGTGAAATTAAAGTGATAGTCTGTAAGTCTGCAAAGTGGGGAGAGATGGAGTGAAATTTGAAAGTAAACAATCAAATCCCCCCCCTCTTTAACAATCATGCTCCTCCCCCTCCCTCCTGATTGGACCTGACAGGCTGGTTCATAGGAAAAGCTCGTCTCATTGGTCAACACGGGAGGAGACTAGACTCTGATTAGTTGCTGAGATCCTGGAAGGAGGGACTTAACAAAAAGATAATATATATCTTTTTACTTAGTTTACATCAAAATGCAAGACCAGGTGGTAGATTTTAAAACATTTAGTAAAATTGGTAATACATGTAGACTTCCAGACTATCACTTTAAGCCAAATACCAAACTGCAGTGTCTAAACTAATAACTGTTAATCCATCCATCCATTTTCTTCCACTTGTCCGTTGTTGGGTTGTCCCATTGCACCAGCCCCTATGGCTTCTCCTGCAGGTGGTGGGTCCACAGAAGGACAGCCTCATGGTTCTAACCGGGCCGGTTGGTCTCTCATGGGGGGTTTCTGAACCGCACTTTGTCTGACCCATCACTTAGGACCTGTTTGCCATGGGAGACCCTACCAGGGACTCAAAGCCCCCGACAACAGAGGTCCCAGCATCAATCAGATGCTCAAATCCCTCCACCACGTTCAGGTGGCGTTCCAGGAGGGGATCTGTTAATCCAGATGTTAAATGTTTTGCACCTTGAATTATTATAAATACTAATTACATTTTACTTAAGGGGGTCCTGAGATGTTGATTGAGTGATTTTGGGGGTCGTGGTCTTAGTCTCTGAAAAGTTTGGATAGACCACTGTCTCTCAAATGGGACTCAAAATTAGCCAAAATGAAACTCTTTTGATACTTTTTTGTTATTACTCTACGAGGAAATACTATATTGTGACAATACACAGAGGGTGGTCCTTAATCCCATGTAAATTTTCAAATAATTATTTTTTTAAGCTCAAACCAATGAATTTTGTGCGAATAGTTACAAAGACTCTCCTGATATATTTTTTTCCAAATTGCAACAACATTTACCCCTCCCCCTTTGACCTTGAAGTTTGGCCCTAGAAAGCACACTTTGTTAAGGTGAGACACTAACACTGCAGTTGAATAGGGAAAACTTTCAATTTTAAAAAGATCAATTTTAAACTTTTGCTGTTGATTACTGACATGAATATGACAAAAAAAATGTATTGCAAGTTTTTTGTTGTCATTTTATGTTTTCCTAAAAAACATAAGGTGTTTTTAAATGCATTTTTAAATTCCCCATATATTCCCCATATCAATTCCCCATTCCCCATATCAAGCCAGGTTTAAATGTATGGTTTTATTTTGTTGATATATTTGTTACAAAGACTTGAGGAGATTCTTACTTTTCTTTATTCACTCCCAAATACACAGCACCTCTAAGGGTTCCCGAGGGTAAAACTTCAAGGTCGATGAGGCAGGAGTTAATGTTATCAAATTGAGACAAAAAAATCACAAGGAGAGTTTTCTCTACTACAATTCTGAGGGTTGGAGCTTAAATTTTCTAAATTTTGATTCTAAGGACCGCCATACTTAGGCTACATGATCAAACAGCAATAATGTGTATTATCAGTTGAAATTAATATGTTTATTTGAGTCAAGGATCATCACTGTTGAGACCCTCTGTTAAACATCAGGGGCTCTCATAGTTTTCAGGCTGCGACCCCCAGAATGACTCTAAAAGTGATTCAGAAAGGAAGTTGAAAGTTGAAAGAAAGTTGGTGCTTATATTAATATCGAGCAGCAAAACTTTAAAGATCTGATTTAATAATATGGATTTACATATGTTGCAATTTGACCTGTGTTCACAAACATACGCTGTTTTCAATTAAGTTTATCGCATAGTGTCAATATATCCACAGGATTTGGGATTGGGAACCACAGTTATCGAAGAAATATCCCACAGAGAAATCCTGTGTTTTACTTGAGTTATTTATATCTGCTGATTTGGAGTCTTGAATGTGTCGGCGTAACAGTATTTTCGGAAAAACATTTGCAAACGTAAAGAAACCAATTTCCATTTTGTATCTTTCTTATTTTGGTATTTGAATCAACCATTGCTGCTGCTGCTGTTGTTGTATTGATTACTGTTTTTTGTAAATGTTAAATCAACCACTATGTAAACAAAAGTGAAAAAAAAAGTGAATCAATAGCAATAAGAGGCACGATCTGAAACATTATGGTGTTTTCTTATTGAATATGAGCAGGGCCGGACTGGGACTGAAAAACAGCCCTGGACTCTGACCAGCCTGGCCCAAATTAGCGCAAATGTGACACTTACCACCCGCCTTAACGGAGCGCACTTTCTTAACCCAAATCTAAAAGCTTCTCGGCTGGAGAGCAACAATGTAACGCCTCATTTGAAAGCTGAGACCTACAAAGTGATTGTAGCTTTTTGTCAAGTCGCCGCTTTTTTTTTTGTCACAGTTTTGTTGTTTCTTCATTACTTTTTGTGACTTTTTGTTGTGTTTTTTGTCACATTTTTTCCATCATTCTTTTGTCACGTTTTTGTGGCCTTTTCGTTTCTTTGTTGTCGTGTTTTTTGTTGACTTTTCATCACATTTTTTGTCACTTTTTTGTTGCTTTTCCGGCACATTTTTGTTTTCTTTTCATCCTCTTTTTTTGTCGCTAGTTTGATGCTTTTCTTTTTTCACCTTTTAGATTTGGGTAAAGCTCGGTTAAGGCGGGACCGGTGGCCCTAGAGCCAGTGGCCCTTCTGTGCTCTTCCAGAATGGACACATGGCCAGTCCGCCCCTGAATATGAGCACATATCTCTGACTAACGATTATTTTTGAGAGAATATGAAAGTGTATGTGTTCATTGACCGTCGACTGAATGTAATTGTTTCCTGTTTGAAAAAAATAATGCTGTTTTTCCTTGCGTATTCTCTTATTGTTGGTGTTGGTTTCTCCTATTACAATCAGTGTTGTTGTACTTTCTATAAATGTGCCGAGGGCTACTGCATAGTTTTGCTTTGTTTATGTTTGTCAATTAAAATAATGAATGTCTATTTCCTCTGTTTTACTCCTCCTTTGACGCTTGGGGGCGCTGTGTAGTCAATCAATTGGCTACACGTGCTCAAGCTTATACCTCTTTCTTTAGCTTTTTTGACCACTAAGAAACAAGTCTCTCTTTGCCTTTGTCATTTAATAAGATAAGACGAAAAGACAAAGCATTTATCGCTGGAGCAAAGCTTAAGTTGAGCGTCAGAAGAAGAATCGACGACCACGTTATGGCTTTGTTTATTGTGCTTTGTTTCTGGAAAATTGCGTCTCGTTCATTGGTCACTCGTCTTTATTTTCAGCCAATCAGCTCAATGTTGCTATGCGTTTGGACGTCGCTGATTGGCTGGAGAGTCCGTCACTTACTCGTGCTCGCTGTGTTTTGCCAAAGATCTTGTGTCGGTCAAAATGTAACGTCCTGTACGATGTTTTATAATGTTTTTTTGTTTGGTTTTTTTTACACATAGGAAACATTTGAACGGAAATCAAGGCTGTGCAGTGATGTGAGGTAAATGTTTAAGGCTCAAAACACGGTGCAAATCAATACGTTCAATGTTATTGTTTTGTTTTTCCGCACGCGCTCATTTTTTGACCGACACAAACTCTGTCAGTGTTTATTAGCTACTTATAAAACAGACATGGTTTGACTGCAGTGTAATGAAAGTTAAAGGATCTGCACCTGGTTTTATTGTTTAAAGCTCCTCTTTCAGTGTTTAAACCATTAAACAGTTTGCTGGTCTCTTAACATTAAGCTTGTTATCACTCATCAGATCACGATTGATAAAAATGCTTAATGTCTAGTATATTAAAGGAGGAGTAAACACATTTCTTTACAACACAAGTAATAAAATAGGTTTAAAAGTACACGGGCTTTAACTCTTGTGACGTGTTTAGTTCAATCCGCGCTGCAGTTTCTTGCGAAGGCGGAAGTTGTGTAACGCGTTATCTTGTCCCGGCTGGTGGCTTTATTACCTCTGCGTCTCTCTCTGCTCTTCTAAACTCTGCTGGGCATCGTTGCGCGTCAAAACATTGCGTCTGAGCTGGACTCTCCAGAGCAAGAGAAGAGCAGAGGAAAAACATCCCGAACAGGAATGCGAAAGGAGCTTTAGAATTGCGACTGCCACGAGGACACGAGGAGGTGCGACATTTTCGGTCTACGTGGTGATCTGTGTTTTCTTCCCATCAAAGGTAACAACGACGTTTTGCCTTGGTGCATTGTTACATAGCCTAATGCTTCCTCACCCCACTTAAGCACTCAGCCTAAGATGATGGCATTTTTAGCATTTTTATTTTTACAACTTTTTGACATCAACAGTTAAGTTGGGGGTCGCTGCCATTGTTTATTACAATGTAAACACATGTCTGCGCTTATTTCCTGACGAAAGTCTTTGTTGTCGGTTGAGTGTGTCTGCACTCATGTCTCCTCGTGGCTGAGGTTTATGGGGCACACTGCAGCAGAGTGCATCTATAGTAGGTTATTATTAGGACGCTTGCTGTTTGTGGTGGAAGCTTCTCTGCATGTATGCGCCATCACCCCCGTGTGCACGCAGGAGAAGGATAGCGCATCCAGCGCGAACGTCAGCGCGTTGTCGTTGTAGGGTACAATAACATCATGTGATTATGAAGTCTGGGTGCATCACCTGGTTCTCCTGTACACAGATATGTGGCGATTTAAAGGTCTACGTGTGTGCGTAATGCATGTGTGAGTGTGCGCGCGCTAAGCACTGCTGAGCTGAGGCATCCCCGCCATCTGTGCTTCGTGTGGTGGCAGAAGTTCTGCCCCAGATAAAGTGCGCCACTGCCTGTGACCTGAATCATTCCAATAACTACAGCTCTCAATCCCACTTGCTTTCATCTTGGAAAGCGCACGTGTTGCAGGTCTGGTGAACATATATTCATATAATATTATATCATTTATTTTAGGCCATTACAGAGACCAGGTTCTCTGTGTTAATCACACATTTGGCCATCATGTTGTTTTGAATTTGTACATTGTGTTAGAGAGGCACGTTTAGAGGTAGTGGTTCCCAAAGTGAGGTCTGGTGCCTTTTAAGGGGCCTCCCAGAGGCACAGCAGGGGGCCCCAAAAGGTCATCAAGGAAAAAAGGAAATTGACTTTAAAAGAGTCATGTTGTATTCACCACCCAACTTTAAAGCTTTATTTAGCCTGTAATCATTGTGTGTATTATTTCTGTACACATGTATACATAAATAGCCTACTTTTGAGTAAAAACAAAAGGCTGCATATTGTTTTGAGTCAATCCTTCTCGCTGGGGGCTGTGAGATTCAGATCCGTGTATGAGGCTGTCTCTGGACTTTGGGTATGGCTGTCCTAAGTAAACAAATAGATATTCACTCTTGTCAGAAAATCCCAAACAAAAAATAATGCAAATGTGATATCCTGCACACTAGGGGGAACTCACCCAGCAAGCACAACACATTCATGTTTCCTCGCCTGATAAAGGTAACTATAAAGTGAAAATGTGAGGGCATTTCGGTTGTTCATGTGACGCCACAAGTCACCAAGTCCCGCCCTGTCCACTGTTTGGATCCATTTACATTGCAGAGCGTGCTCACGGATAGATATTGATCACAGCGGGTCGATGCAGGCAGGGAAGATAGGGTCAGAGAGTCGGAGGCCTTGGAAACTGATCCCTTTACTGTACTTGTACACACAAACACAACTTGTACAACGTGCCGTTTTGCTCATAAACAGTGTTTCCCAAACTTGCTGCACGTCCTCTGCTTGTCTGGTCCTTTTCACATATGACAACAGTATCCGTGTCTTTGGCTTCTTAAACTTTGACTACTTCAATCCCTGTTGAGAAAAAACCCAACATCTGCTGCACTTAAACTTTACCAAAACATAAACATTGTTGATTTCTGTACTCTGCTATAATAAATAGATGGTCTCATTCTTCTCCTAAAGGCTCTGAATTCTGATTATTATCTAATTTTCTCAGCACAGGGAGATTAAAGTCAAGGTGTTATTTTTATGATGCCTTGCTTGCTTAAGAACGCATTTCACAGGTCACTTTGCAGCTTCCGCCTGCTGCACTTTCATCCATTTTTCATACTGCCCCTTTTAGTGACGAGAGCGCCGCTTCATCAGGGAGATTTGATAGGGGGATACGTGCGGAGGAGTCTTGCCTCTCCACTCAATGATGTCATGCTGCCGCGCTGAGCTGTGGGGCCTTGACGTTAACACTTGAGCGGAGGACAGACAGTGCCGAGGTGGCGTCGTGATAACCAAGGACCAATCCTGACGTGATCCCCGAGCCGGTGTCCTTGTTTGGTCTGTCCATATCTCGTGCTCCGTCTCCTCCCAACCTTCTCCCACTTTCTGTCATTGTTCGGAGGGGCAAAAAAAACAAAACAAAAAAAACGCAGTGGCAGCATCGGTGCGTTACATAACAAAGGTTTTTTGTTGTCATATACAAGGGCCCTTTTGGCGATTGAGACTGGCGGGTGCGCACGGTCTTTGTGTTGACACCCAGAAATGACCAGAGTGAGCCGTTTCGGTGACCTCGAATGGCTCGCAAACCGGCGCCGATGAATGCACAGAGCGGCGGCGGCGGCGGCGGCCTGAACGCACCGGGAGGATTGGGGGGGGGGAGAGTCAAGAAGACAAAGACAGGAAGTGAGAAACGGGTTACACATTTTAACAAGTGCGGAGGCCTTGATATGCCAGTCCCAACAACACGTTTTGAAGGGAGGACCTGTCTGGAATCCATCCTCTCAGGCAAATCACTCATGTAATTTGTGAGTCTGTCAGAGAGACTTTTCACTTGCAAATCCGCCAAATTGGCATTTAGCGCCAGAGTTTTTCAGCCGTCAGAATCCCGTTACTTCAAACAGCAATGTCTGATAAATCATTTTCACAGAGTCTATCCACCAACAACAATTTTACTCTATTGTGGGGGAGAAACAAAGGCAATTTTAATATCCAAGTCGGCTAGAAGTTAAAAAAGTTGCCAATTCACAAAAGAAGATGTAATAATTCATGATTTGAAAAACATCATTGGAGGCACTGCATATATTTGTGGCCGTTTTGTTCAAAACAATAGCTTAATAATTAAAGGCTCTATACCAGATTATTTTCTAGTGATGGAACAGACTTAGTTTGTCCTCCTTTAGTACATTGTAAACTCAAACATTTGTGGGAAAAAACACTGCATTTCATCATGAAGCATTTGTATCCATTTCATTAAAGCAGAACTAAGTAACTCATGCCCCTAGAGGCCAATAGCGCCACTGCAGGTGTCGTCGCATGTTGTGTTTTTTTACTCATTAATCGTCCGTGAGAGTAAATACTACACTGACAGAAAAGACAAAGGGAGAGTGGGATATTGCACATCCAATTACACAATGGAAATACGTTTTTTTTCACTCAAACTTAGCTGTAAATACTTCGTAAAGTGGCGCTAGCCCACAGTTAGCTTTGCCTGTTAGCTTCTTCTTTGTGATTCTATTGGTGTATTGAGGCCTCTGGGTCAGAGCAGGGAAAGTTGCAATTGTGGTTATCTGGCTAGAAACACCAGGGGGATATGAAAGACCCCCAATCATCCCAACACTTGTATTACCCCGAGAGGGACTACGAAGAGGATTTATTAAGGTTAACAAGTTACTTAGTTCTTCTTTAAAGGTTTTTTTTAGTGTTTCTGTGAAAGTGACCCTGAAAAGTTGTGAAAAGTGCCCATAAAGTATAAACATGTCCCTGTTAAGAAGTGGGATGCTACAAATATGTTAGGGATGACGGATTTAATGGCTACCTCTTTCATTGTTCAGGTATAGGGCCTTTAACTCTGGGTTTTATTGGTGCTGACAAACCAATAAAACCACAATAAATTTAATGAACAATGTGGTTTGGAATCAAAAATGGGCGTCTCGTCATAACACGGACAAATGGTAAATACCAGTTATTTCATTGCAACATTCACATAATGACCTACAAGTCGGTGTCTAACCAAAACATGCAGGCACATGATTGAGGTGAACCACAAGCGTCTCAGTTTCAGCACCTAAGTTTGTCTCTTTTCTGAGAAATATTACACAACAACTTAAGTTTGACATGTTTTTTCTGTGTGTAGCTTGTATCACTCCATCAGACTGACACATGCGTCGCTATGCTATAACTGGCGGAGCGGGCGACTTGTCAACCCCACACTGGGATTAAACATGACCTGAGGGAGGACATACAGCATTTACGCTAATATAATCCCACGAATGAAGGCCCGTTTGTTGACGCCATCCACACGTTGGCCGCCGCGCGACAGCTGTAGCGTCCATCAAAGCTCTGTGTCTTTGAGGGACCACTTCTGTCAGTCTGGCCCCACGCTTCGGTAAATGGACAGGTCGCTTCACGAGTCGCATTTACATTTGAAAAGGCTCAGCTGTTCTCGTCACAAAGAAACAAACGTAGGCGCCAAAGCTTCAGCCGAGTTCCAATTTAACGTAATTACATTTATTGGGAGCTTAATATTGAGGTTTTATTCTTAGATGATCTCCGAACCCAATTACTTAGAATAATTAAGCAGCTTTGTTTATGCGTGGTGAGCAGCTGAGGCCATCAAGGTAATCTGATCAAAGAATCACCATTTATTTCTAATAAATAAAGCATTGGGACTAGACAAAGGAAGTGCAAACCCAGCTCAGCCCTCTGTGACAATGGGGACCATCCCAGACTCGATCTTCTAGTTTAGGTGACATAATTAAGGACCAATGTTCATATTGTGCTTTACAGGATTGTCAAGCTCCTCAGGACGTAGAATCCACCCTGTCCTGATGAGTGAGCATGCGAGCATCACTTATACATTCATGCGTAGCAACAATGTGCCTAGGGCTGTGTACTGTTAAACACAGTATGGTATTGAAATAGTTTAGGTACTGCTGGCCATCTTTTCTTTAGATGCCAAGCTTTGATGCTGTTGGGTCAGCGCCAAAGAAAGTTACTTGGGTGTTTCAGCTAAAATGAAAAGTCTTTTATGGAATAAATTAAGATTATTGTCCCGATTGTGTTTCGGTATATAGGTATCGAAAGAATTGTTCATGTGTTGGTATTGTAAACCAAGTATTGTTAAAGTACTGGAATAAGGTAACGGTGCCAGGAGCAAAGTTCAATCCACAGATGTTTGTGTTAAGGCCTTTCCAGACCAACCTGATCATCTCATTCATGGAGCGGTTGGACAGGTTTACGCAGGAGACATTGACTATCTTCCACAAGGAGCGCTGTGACTGGCCACATGCGCCACGAATTATCACAAACACCTTTTGTCTAACATAACTAGCATAAATGTGGTATCAGTGACAATGGTGCACTGCAGTCACCCTTCCTTACGTTAAGATGGAGGAGGTTTAGGCTCACAGTTCATTTATAAAAACATTACTGAAACACAAGAGTGGAAGTGCAGTTTGTTTAAAAAGCCCTCCCTCTCATCGCCCAGCAAACCCCTCCTTCACAGAGCAGCGACAGGAAAAAATATCACCAAATCTGCTACAAAGGCTACAATGATCAACAGTCATGGCTGTCATGATAATTACTATATATCGACTTATAGCTCAATAAATGACAAATAAACAACACATTTTTGGGCTCAATGTTCATCGTCTGTACATTTATTTGCAGTTTTATTCTCTCTTTTTCTAATGTAATACTTTAGTTTCTATAGGTTGTATTTTATGCTTATAGAGATGAAGTACTTTACACACAAAACTTCACTGTCATTTTAAGCTTTAGAGGTAGTTCCTGTGGCATTAAAAGGTCTTCAACAATATTTATCACAATATTTTCATGGATCAATTCATCAAAGTTCAAACAGGCCTAACGACAGCTGCAGGCAAAGAGCAGGTGAGACGACAGTGTTTTGTTTTGGTGGGGAGCGAAAGGGAGGACGGTCTTAAAGGAACAGATATGAAGGGGAAGGGAACATTTCCCCCATTTGGAGAAGTTAGAAGAGTTACAAGCCCCTTTCAAGAACCATCTAAGACTTCCGATGCAGAGACGAGGACATTATCCCAGCAAGCGTTAACATCAAGAATCCGCCCAATAATGTCCGAAAAAGGATAAGAATCACAGTGACACAATGAACGTTTTAAAGCAGCACTAAGTAACTTGTTTATCTTAATAAATCCTTTTCGTAGTCCCTCTGGGGGTAATACAAATGTTAATGGGATGATCGGGGGGTTCCTGCCACCGGGTCGGAGGCGCAATACACACTAATGGAATAACAAAGAAGAAGCTAGCAGGCTAACGGGCAAAGCTAACTGCGGGCTAGCGCCACTTAAACAGTATTTACAGCCAAGTTTGAGTGAAAAAAAGGATCTCCATTGTGTAATTGGATGTACAATATCCCTCTCTCCCTTTGTCTTTTCTGTCAGTGCAGTATTTACTCTCACAGACAATTAATGAGTAAAAAAAACACAACATGCTACGACACCTGCAGTGGCGCTTATGGCCTGTAGGGGCATGAGTTACATAGTTCTGCTTTAATATTGGCTTTTCTAACAAGACAATGAGCTAGATGTCTTTGAAATGATTACCAGTTATCTCTAAACTGGATGTAATCATTGTTACTTTATTGATTTTTCTTGGCCTTAACTTGCATTAGTATTTGTATCTTTTAAGAACTTCATAATATGTTGCGATTCAATCATTGACTTTCTTTGCTTCATCTCTGTTGGGCTTTGATGACCCAACATCTTCGGGCTTGAAGTGGGCACAGGAGATGTCCTCCATCCCCGCCATTCTCCTTCTCAAATCGGAGCGTAGCCTTTATCTTGCTCAGACAGACTCGAACCGATTAGGTTGACTCTTCAATTCACCACCGCCGGGTTGTGCCGTGTTGAGCTTGAAATGAAAGCCTTCACAAACAAACAAGTTCTTTTTTGTGTCATCGGTTTCGGGCCCTGAAATGACCGCGAGGAGGGATCCAGCTTTGGGCTAAATGTCGATGTGTGTGTGTGTGTGTCGGGGTCAACTCTGACAACTGGACTGAGCGTGCCTTTGTGCCCCAATCCCACACACCGCCGGCTGATATTCAGAGGAGAGAAAACAAGGGCACGTCTTTCTGCCTTCATTTATTTATATGCAACCCCCCCCCCCTCCCATCCCTCGCTCTCTGCACACCGGACGGAGCCAGACTTATCAGCGGCCTCTCAAACCAATCATATCACGGGACACTAAAGAGCGAAGACGCCTCTTTTGTTTGTCCCCTGCTGCTCCCATTCACAATTTTATTAGTTTTTCCAGATGGCTCAATAAAGGCGCACGGGACAAAGAGGAGACAGAACTGACAGCCCGTGGTGGAGATGATAGACAGCAGGGATTCATTGATCGCAAGTCGAAATCGCAATTTTTCAATCTGCGATTCACAAAAGGCTGCAATTGTTTAGGTGATTTATGTCCTCCTGTGCAAAGTAGGGAGGCGCGATCGATTAAGTGGAGGCTTTATCAAATGATTATCGATCAGCTGTTTGACGTCAGTTTACTCTATATTTTATACGTATGCCACAACTCAACTTTCTCTACTGTTCATTTGCATCAAATCTATTTTAATCTATCCCATCTTTTGTCTTTACTGTAAATTTATATGATCCTATATTAAGATGTTTATATTTGTAAATGTGTCCCGTACATGTTGCCAGATTTGCCGGTACCTATTCAGCTATTTCTACTAATTACTATACATTTATTATCCTTTTTGCCAGTGATATTTCTTCAATTATTTTTGTATGATTACTGTTGTGACAATGCAGTTTCCCTGTCAAACGTCTGGGTGTTTGAACTATACATTTTTTTGGCCTCATCCCACTAGGACATGCCTGGAACACCTCTCGCGGGAGGCGACCAGGAGGCATCCGGAACAGATGCCCGAGCCACCTCAGCTGGCTCCTTTCAACGTGAAAGAGCAGCGATTCTACTCCGAGCTCCTCCTGGGTAACTGAGCTCCTCACCCGATCTCGAAGGGTGCGCCCAGCCACCCTGCGAAGGAAGTTCATTTCGGCCGCTTGTATTCGCGATCTCGTCCTTTCGGTCATTACCCAAATCTCATGACCATAGGTGAGGGAACGAAGATCGATCGGTAAATCGACAGCTTTGCCCCCGACTCAGCTCCCTCTTCACCACAACAGTCCGAATACATAAACAGACTCCACTAAATCAACACTTTTTCACTTGGACTAACCGGATGATTCTCGAAATGTCAGACACCTAAGTGAAGAAATGAAGACTTGAATCGATCTATTTAACTCGCTCTAGTTGCCATAGCCCCACATCCTTCGCTTCTTGTTTACAGTTTGAGTCATTAAATTAGTCTTTGTTTAACTGGGAGTCGCTATTTGCAGAAACCAAGCGTTACGACCCAGCTCTGCCGGGGGGAATAACAAAAAGAAAAAGTGAAACAGTAGAACTGTAGTCATGGTTAATTTTAGAGGTCGACCGATACAGCAGCGCCGATATTTGGGTATTTTACAGTATCGGCTATCAGCTGATCTAATGTCGATATCTCTGGAACCGAAAGTGATAGAGACATCCTGTTTTTTGCATTGGAAAGACTTCAACCAAAGCCCTGCCACAACTTCCTGCTGACTCATGGACATAAAACACACCATTTTACAGTGAAGATTTGACTGAAACCTTATGAACTGGAAAGTTCTCAAAGCATTTTGCCGTGTATTTAGTGTTTTCTTTCTTGTAAAATATCCACGTGATAGTCACATAGCTGATTAGCCGGCGTCGTACTTTTAAACTCTTAATATTTGACTTTTGCAAAATAAGAATGGGATTTTTACTTCCGGACCCAACACGTGACAGGATGTGGGTGGGATGGTTGAGCTCTATGGCTGAGAGGGGCTTCCACAGCCAGGTTTAAAAAACAAAGGTTCGGCCAAACACCAAACAAGTAAAAGGTCTAACGAGGTGGAGCTGGAGGCCTGGGGCCGAAACATAAGCCCTGCCTTTCCATTGATCTGAGGAGTCTATTGTAAAGAGAAGACACATTCTGCATAAGGTCACCCCCACCTTTCAACATGGGTTTGCACTTTTTAACAAAAATGGCCTCCTTTACTCATCCCGCATGTTTTATATTAATATGTCTAAATTTACGTTTCATATCGACCTACTGCGTCCAAGCTGAGTTTGTCACAATGATGAATAACTGTATGTGTTCTTCCAAAATCTCAGTCTCTCTCAGGGACTTTGGACTGGTTTTTGGCTAGTGCACTAATCTCTTCAGTCACCAGGGCGCACAGGCACAAGTATTTTAAGAGCTAGTCTATTTGAATATCATGGAGTGAGCAGCGCACGGCTGCACTGTTGTGCTAGTCTAAGCAGATTATCCCTGCGGCCTCGTAGACTTAAATACTAAATGTGCGAGCTAGCAATGCGGCCTCTGTGTCCCAATAAGGCCTGCACTGGTGGGACACGGGCGGATGGAGGCAGCTGATGGTTGCACCTGCAGTGGGAGTGCAGCTGCTTTGGTACAGGCTGCCAGTGCATTAGCCGCAAGACAGTGTGGCTTTTTATCGCTCCAAATACAGAGTGCGGCAGCATGGTGGTGGTGGAGTTAGATAAAAAGGCTACAGTGCTCTGTCAACATGAGGCAGATTTATGAACATTAGCTGTAGTTTGTATCTTTTTATAAAATATACTAAAGCATTGTATGTGATTAGGGCTGCACAATATATCACCAAATAAAATGATTTAATGTGATTGTTATCGGAAAAGCCATTATATGTATCACAAAATCAGACGGATAAATACATATTTTTGTGTGATGATACTTGGGCTTCTTCTTCTTCAGGCCCTGAGGTTATCCCTTAGATTTCACACATTGTCATACAAATCACAGACTTTATCCATTGAAATTATGGATGTTTTTTATACATGCTTTAAAGTGCTTTTAAATGAGAAGGCTTTCTTGTTTAGTTTAAATAAGTAAGTCCTTTATTTGTCATTGTAAAAGCTGATACAACAAAATTGTGTTCAGGTGTTAGTCCTGAGCCGCTGCCACTGAGCCGCGTTGCCACTGTGGTCAGCCTGACCAACATGTTCTTAGAGATCAGGGAAATCGGAGTGCTGCCTTCAGTGCCCCTCTAAAACGGTGCAGCGCCTCTTGGGTTTGTCCCTGTTTCAGAGCGTGGTGTCCTGCACTTGTCAGCTCCACCTCCTCCTTCCTCTTCCTTCTGCGCAGCTCCCTCCGCTCCACAACAGTCGTTCACCATTTTCTGGGAAGATCTTAGCAGTTCATCTGTTTTATTCTCCAGTGAACGTCCATTAGCCAGAACAATAGAAATCATGTGTGGCTTAGCTGCGAGTCTTGCCCGGATACCACCTCGTGTGTACTTTTTTGTTTCCTGTAGCTCCTCTTGTGACGCCTCCACTGTGCTGCAGGTGTAGGAGCTCCTGGTGCCTCTTCAGTGTTTCAGAAGTAGAAATTTGTCTTGTCTCAAATGTCTATGCTAGCTGATTGTTTACTTTTAAAGCTGCTTTGTTCAGGACCATTATGGACTCTCTTCAGCAAAGAAACATGTACAAAGGCATCCAGAAAAACGGTGTGAAACGCAGAAACCACAATGCAGTTCGCAAGTTTAAACATAATTGTGTCCAACTGTTAAAACCCTTTTTTAGACCAGGTTTATTCCTACTTTGATCTTGACACTTGATTTCAGCCTCATGGCACTTTTTGTCACGGTAAACGTCCACATAAAGCTGCAGTTTATTGAGTAGATTAAACACAGACATCAGACCACTGCTCAGAAGTTTTTCCGGGGGTTGAAAGACTCCCCGTGTTTATGCAGATTGAAAACTTCCGTGTGGAGGAGGAGCGCTAATCCCCTCAGGGAGCACAGTCTGCCTGCAGTTTGCCGAGTGTCAGTTTGCAGCCGTTAACCCGCCTCCCTCCCTCTCGTCTGCAGGTGTGTGCCTCCCGCCCCAGCGCCCACCACGGCCCTCACCTGTGTGTTGCGGTGCTTTCCTTGTGAGCCGACCTGGGCTGGCAGTCCCTTTTTGCACCGCCCGCCAACACCGCCCATGGTCAGAATGACGCGCTCCAAGACCTTTCAGGCCTACCTGCCCAGCTGTCACCGGACCTACAGCTGCATCCACTGCCGAGCTCACCTGGCCAACCACGACGAGCTCATCTCCAAGGTAAACACACGCTTCAGAGGGGGGTTTTATCTGGAGCGGCACAGGGCACTCGGGCTTGTTAAAAGGTAGCAGCGTATTCCCCCCAAAAAGGTATGACTGGCACTGGAAGAGTTTTAGTGCTGAAAACTGAAAACTTAATCTTGCCCGTATATGGTCATGTTTTAAATAGTCAGAGGGGAAATCATAGAGGGGAAAACACTAAACTTCCTCCCATTACTCCACCACTGCTGAATGCTGATTTATGAATATATTATTCTACCAAGCGGCATGGAGAGGAGCAAAGTGGTTAAACAGCCCATTTTACTTAACCTCCACCTTAACCAAGTGCATTTTCTCATTGTTTTTTGTCACTTTTTTTGTTCCATTTTTGTCACACATTTGTATCAGTTTTTCATCGCCTTTTTGTCTCATTTCTGTTACACTTTTTTCGCTTTTTTGTTGCTCTTGTTGCATTTTCGTCCTCGTTTTTGTCTACGTTTTTTGTCGCTATTTTAACACTTTTTTTTTCTTCATGAAGCTTTTAGATTTGGGTAAAGCCAAACTGGAGAAAATGTGCTCAGTTCTGCTGAGTGTTAAGAGGTTAAAAAACAGAGAATGCTAACATTAGCTTCATGCTACATATTAAAGCTTAAAGGGACTATACAGAGTTTAAACATGTTCAAATTAGGTATTTTCCTCCCCTTACATCAGGGGTCTCCAACCTTTTGCACCCAGTGAGCTACTTTTACACAATATGAACATCGGAGAGCTACTTATGTTCAAAAACACTCGTGAAAAAAGGCAATTTAGGTGGAGTTCAGTCCTTACTATAGTTAACCAATTGTTCACAGATTGTGTTCAGCATGTTGAGAACAAACAGAAAATGCATCTAAAATTTGAGTTATCAAGCGTGTAGAGATGTAGAAAGTCTTTGGCGAGCTCCCTGGAGAGGCTTGGCGAGCTACTGGTTGGAGATACCTGCCTTACATATTCCAGCCATGTCCTAATGTGTAGAATGAGCCCAGACCACAACATCTGCCTCTAAAATCCTGCACTGTAACTCAAAAAGTTGTTAATTCGGGTCCCAATTGCCGTCATGCACGAGTTTAATATAGAAGCTGTAGTTACATTTAAGACCTGAGGTGGCAGTAGTGAGTATAAAATGACCGACTTGCATCTATTCTCTCTTAAGTGCAGTATTTTCGCTTCTACTAAACAATCTGCTTTCGAAACAACATCCAAATGGACCAGATTTTGACTTGACTTTCTTTGATTTCCATGAGAGGTTTTCTTCCCCTTGGCCCCGCCCCCCCTTGTGTGACACGTTGTCGTCTGTAGCTATGATACTTTTACTGGGTGACAGATGCTCAAATGGCAGAGCGGGTCGTCTTGGCTCTCGCAGCTGTTTGTCGTTGCCTCCAGTGTCTGTGTGCACTGGTGTGTGATGTGAAGGGAGTGCCGAATTTAGGTGGAAAAGTAAAGTAAAGTTTTATTATGCCGCTGATGGGTAATGAGAATGAGCTAAAGAAACTTAATGGATGTCCCGGCCAAAGAAATGATTAAAAAACAATTGGTTTTGCGGGGGGGGAAAAAACGTCTTTCCTACAATATATGAACATTATTAATCTGTTTTATTGTTCTAGAGGTTAGGGCTGTATCTTATTTCAATACCACATATTGCAATAGATGTAATATTTTCCTAAGTATGAGGTTATTATTATTACAGTGACATTATTCTATTCTGCATATTTGCCCTTTCAGTCTTGTTTTACTGAATAACGGTCTCATGACATCGTTATTTTGCTTTTTGACCGAAAATAAACTACATTTTGTGGTGGATATGAAGGTCACGTGATTTCTCTATTAATAACCCTGACACTTAAAAGAGTTGACAATCCTGTGTAAAGAGCAGAAGGGAGAGCTTTTTAACTGTAGCCATATTTTTGTATCCGCTTTTGTACTTTTCTAAATATTTCACTCAATGTCAGACTGATTGACATTTGGTTTAAGCCTCTTGGAAACTCCACTTGTGTTTTGAAATTCTTCGTCAGTACTTCTTTTTCTCGCAATTGTGAATGGGTGGGTTTTTCAATATCAAAAGACTTCAGACCATAATACTTTGGAGTCACAGGAGGATCTTAAGGGAGTGGTGCATTTGAATGGATACGATGGAGCTTTACACATGTTGATTTATGTTAATGTTTTAAGTGTTCTCATGCTGTCCTTATTGTGGGCAAAACAATTCAGCACTTACGAGTTCCTTTGTGTTCACAGTCACACTAACCGCAAACGCTAATCACAAAAAAAAAAAGTGTCTTGAAGCAGCTGTTTGAAGAAGAAGCAGAAGCAGCAGTAAGAAACTGTAATGTTGTTTTGTCATTAAGGTCAACCACCAAAATGTAACAAGATACTATAAAAATATACGGCTATAATGATTGTAATAGAAAAGAATGCAATTATTTATGTAGTATAATGTCCTCTGTAAACAACAAGGTTTTTTTATTTAGTGATTGGTAATACACAGGTATAAAGTTGGGTATATAAGATATCAGGTGCATATTTACATAAGTGAGGAGGACACAGGACACTATTGGCTTGTTGCACAATGTGGCTACGCTAGTTCCTCTGAGCTGAAGTTGTGGGCGCTATTACTTCCTGTTCGTATTAACTTCCATTAAGATTAGCTTAGACCCGTTCGAATCATCGTATTTTCTAAAGATTCTGTGGTGGACAGTGAGTTCCTGGTAGATGATCACTTCCTGCAGGTTAACGAGTTGCTGTACAGTGTAAATATTTCCGTAGAGGAGACGTCTATGTTTATAAGGATCAATGAGTTTGTCTTGAAGCTAAAGGCTAACGTTAATTTCATGCATTATACAATTTGAAATAGAGCCTTTTATTCATTTTTTTTTCATAGCAAGTTAGCCTTTAGCTTCAAGACAAACTATCAATCCTTTATGATCACAGGTGTCTCCGATCTGAACTTGTTACATCAAGATTTGAACACACAGTAAATGATCATCTACCGGGAACTCACTGTCCACAACATAATCTATAGAAAATATGATTATTGTTTCAGGAAAAGAATACAGACAGGAAGTACTGGCACTCACAACTTCAAGTCAGAGGAACTAGCATAGCCATACCGTGCAACAAGCCAATAGAAGAGACAAATGGTACATGTGGGGATGGAGGGTTGCGTGATTGGATGAATAAGTGAAACAGAACTAAATGAAAGGGGTATGATCATGTGGTCCTTTGTTGTCATTACATTGACACTCCGAGCTCCCCCTTCCCTTCTTCCTCCCCCTCCCCCTCCCCGCCCTCTCTCACCTCCACCAAAGAAAACAACAAGTTAAAGACCGTCTCTCTAATGTTTTTGCACCTCGACATTTATACAATGTGCGCTGTGAACTGAATCTTCATTTTAAAGCGGAAATCGCAACTATAATCGCAATTGCAATATTGTCAGAACATTTTCAGTTAGTTATTCTTTTAGGGCCAAATTTTCAACATATTTTTAATCGCTAAATGTTCAACTTTGCAACAGTTGCAACATGAGTTTTGCAATATCCGTATCACAATAAGCCACAAAAAACAGGTCACGCGCTGTAATATCTTGTTGCAATGCCTGATTACAGCACACTTTCGCTGTGGCATTGTTTCCATAACCTTCTGCAATGTCGAAAGAGCCAGTGCTGCATTTATTTTTCACCAAGATCTTGCATTAATGATGGGAGAGTGTGACCACTTCTCCAGCACATCCCAAAGATCCCTCACTGGGGTTAGAATCTGGACTCTGTGGCGGCTAATTCATGTTTGAAAATGATGTCTCCTTCTCCTTGAACCTTTCACAATATGAGCCTGATTAATCCTTGCTTCATCATCTTGGAAAATGCCCGAGCCATCAGGGACGAAGAAATCCATTGATGGAATAAACAGGTCATTCAGGATGTTCAGGTCGGCAGCTGATCTCATTCTTTGGGCTCATACTGTTGCTGAACCGAGACCTGATCAACTGCAGCGACCCCAGATCAGAACAGTTAGTTAAAACCAAGTGTCAGGCAGTGTTTTTGCTGACCTAAAACAACTAACTTAAAGCAGTACTAAGTAATTAATGCCCCTAGAGGCCATAAGCGCCACTGCAGGTGTCGTAGCATGTTACGTTCTTTTACTCATTAATTGTCCGTGAGAGTAAATACTACATTGACAGAAGACAATAGGAGAGAGGGATATTGTACATCCAATAACACAATAGAGATAATGTTTTTCACTTAAACTTGGCTGTAAATACTGTTTAAGTGACGCTCGCCCACAGTTAGCTTTGCTCGTTAGCCTGTTAGCTTCTTCTTAGTGATTCCATTAGTGTGTGTTGCGCCTCCGACCCGGTGCAGGCAAAGCTGCAATTGTTGTTTTCTGACCAGAGACACCAGGGGAAGATGAAAGACCCCCCAGTCATCCCATTAACACTTGTATTGCCCCCAGTGGGACTATGGAAAGGATTTATTAAGGTAAACAAGTTACTTAGTATTGCTTTAAAATGTGCAAAATTTCTGTTTTAGTTCCGGTTTTCCTACTTTAGTTTTATGTTAGCCTTTTTTAAAATCTTGTTTTGACACAGTTTGATTGTGTGTGACGCTAAAATGGCTATAGTTATCGCAATATTCAGGACAGTACTTTTCCACAATCATGTACTATACTATACTGTACTATACTATAATACCAATCAGTCATATCACATTTGCGCTGTCTGCCTTTATTGCTTTGACCAGTGTGATCCATACACTGTAATTGAACGAGTTTAATCCCAGGCCGCATAAGAAAGCACTAGACGACGACGGGCACCTGTACCTCCGTGTCATCTGCCCCGCCATTGTCTGCTGATGGATTAGGCTTTAAGCTGGTTGGATTATGAATGCACTGTCACTTTTTCCATGCGTGGTCATGAAAACACAGCTCAGCTCTTCTCACAAAAGCCCCCCAGCCACTCGTAAACGGTACCAAACAAAGCTGGCAAACAGTTTATTGTGTCCTCCTCCTCGCGCTCCTGCTTTCTGTTAGTTACTGTAGCCCGGCCAACCGCCAGGTCATTACAAACACTCAGCCGCCACCTGAAGGCCAAACAACCAGGTTAAATGCTCGAGGTGCACGGCGCAATATGAGCAACAAATGCAATATATTCGAGAGCTGTGTTGAGAATTGCACAATTACAAGATTATTGCAGTATATTTCAACCGTTTCAACACAGCATGATCCATTGAATTCAATAAGGGTTGGACTTTTTGATGAAATTGTGTCAAAACAATTCTTAATAAGGAAAAAGAGGCTGGAAATGAATTGAATAAGAAAAAAAAACATGACTAATACTGAACTTCTGCACATGTTTAAGTTGCTTTACGTTTTTGTTTTAGGCCGTGTTTGCAAATAAAAGGTGCATAGGATGGAAAACCTCAGTGATTATTCTGTGACATATTGTGGCTTCTTATGGTATGGATATTGCCTACTTTATTTTAGCCCTTTTGTCAAAATTCTGAAACAATAAAATTACACATAAAATGATGACGTGGTAAAAAAAAAAAAAAAACTGACAATTTTGTTTGTTAGTCTGACAATCAGAAAAAAAATATTGATTCAGTGTGCACAACAAAATTTCACATCTTGTGCTGTAAATTTGGTAAGGTGTACTTCAGGTGTACATTATTCCCATAGGGAAATATGGCTCATCTGTCATGTCACTGGGGTAAGTGCAGCGCTCGGGGAGCCATCTACAGGTCTTATGCTTGGTTTGGTCTGGAGTATCGGAAGAATTGACTGGTTGTGCATAAATGAATGATTATTCTGTGATGTATTTGTATTTGTGTAAGTTTTGCTTTTCATAAAATTTAGTCTATAGACCCTTTTCCTGCCAACATCATCAGTGGGGCTGGGTATCGTATCCGATTCCGGTACTTAAACGATACTTTTTTATAAATTTATTTTTTCCCAATTATTTCCCTTTTTTTCCAATTTTTTTTCAACTTGTCGTTCACTTTTATTTTATTTCATCATCAGCATCAAAACTTGAATCTAAAGATTTTCCACTTCTTTTTGGTACCTACTTTCATTACTTTTATTTTTTTCTGGACCAAACTGGAATAGAGTTCGGGAGTGGGACGTCATATCGCTAAGCATTATGGGATTAGCAGCAATTGTAAACTAATGGAGATTTTAAAAGTCAAAATACTGGAGTTATTGTTCACAATAAAACACTTGGACACCACAGTGAGTTAGATGTATTTACCAGCAGTCGCTCAGCAGCTAACGTAGTTGTTCCAAGGCTTTTTTCTCCACTTTTCAGCTGGAATTAAGAAATAACCAGCAGACAAAAGATTAAACTAAAACTAGCGATCAAAAGTGTTGAGTTGTGTGCTTAGGTGCAGGAACAGGAGGAACAACATTCTGGGCAGCAAATTATCGTCCTATCTGATACATCCTACAACAGCTAAACATTTGTTTATTGTTACCATGACAACAGCAACAGTGGTGTGATAAAGCTTCCTGCCTCTGGTTAAGCCCCGCCCCCCACCTCCAATGTTTACAACCTTTTTATGAATTTAATGTCTTCCCTTTGGATGATGTATAACTGTAGATGGACTTTTCTCTGTGACGTTCTAATAAACCCACCCTCAAATGACCTTTATCTCTGTCTCTCTGTGTTGCAGTCCTTCCAGGGCAGCCAGGGCAGGGCCTACCTATTCAACTCAGTGTAAGTATCTGTCCTCCTTTGTGCTGTTTACAGATGGGGGCTGAATGAGCGGAGATACTGTGCGCCGCAAACACATGTCGACTGCCCGCTCCGCGCAGGAGATAGCAGATATGGGACATGTACAGTATCTGTGTGACGGAGCGGTCACGTTGGCGTCCCGGCGCAGACAAAGCCAGCGTATGCCTCGCAGCGCTGCCATTATCCGCTGAATTGAGTGTGAAAATGAGACTATGCTCTGTGGCCCAGTGCCCCATCAGTATTCAGTGTGTGAGTGGGTGTGAGGCACTGACTCACTCGGAGCACATCATAAACACAGCTTTTCTCAATAGCATCTTTAACTATAGCGAGCGGCCTGTGGTTTTGGCTTCAGACGCTTAAAACATTGTAGATATTGAAATTATGGATCTCAAAAACCTTTTATAAAAGTTTTTCATTTTTAATTTGGTTTGGACTTGTTCGTGGACATATACGAGAGGCTTATAAACAACCCACATTAACAAACACTCAACCTTATACAATGGAGTTATAATTGAACCAGCAACACTGCCACTAAACCCCATCATCACAGTATTGTACCAAAGGTTTTCAAAAGTCATCAACTGGACAGGGTGGTTTCAGTTGAGGATGTTTAAAGCAGTACTAAGTAGCTTGTTTACCTTAATAAATCTGTTACGTAGTCCTTCTGGGGGTGATACAAGTGTTAATGGGATGATTGGGGGGTCTTTCATCTCACCTTGGTGTCTCTGTCCAGAAAACCACAATTGCAGCTTTCCCTGCTCCGACCCGGAGCACCAATACACACTAATAGAATGACGAAGAAGAAGCTAACAGGCTAACAGGCAAAGCTAACTGCGGGCTAGCGCCACTTAAACAGTATTTACAACCAAGTTTGAGTGAAAAAATATTGTGTAATTGGATGTACAATATCCCCCTTTGTCTTTTCTGTCAGCGTAGTATTTACTCTCACGGACATTTAATGAGTAAAAAAAACGCAACGTGCTACGATACCTGCAGTGTTGCTTATGGCCTCTGGGGGCATGAGTTACTTAGTTCTGCTTTAAACTCTCATTCTTCAAGCTCATTTGTTCATCTAAAACAGTATTTCCCAACCAGTATTTCAATATTATTTTAAAAGAAAACTTCTTTTCAGTGATCATTTGCAGTAAAATAGTTTCTGCTTTATTTGTTTTAACACTGTACACCATTAAATACCAATGAGATTTTTCTAAATAATTGGCTGCACCTTAGAGTTGTGGGATACTTTTAGTGGAAATGAAAGACTCAAGTACGTGAGAAAAGGTTTAGAACCACTAAGGAGTGTGAAGACGAAACATCTTCAACTCACTGTCTGAGTCACTGTCTTTAAAAAAAAAATAAAAAAAATAAAAGAACTGGACAAACAATTAAGTGAACCACGAGTCCAGAATGAAGTTGAATTGAAACCACTTGGTCCAGGTAATGACTTTGAAAACGGAAAAGGAAATAGCTTAATGCAGTTCTTCATAGCTCTACTTGAGGATTCCTGCTTTTATTGACTGAACAGAATTAGTCAGCGATTGTCTGATGACTGAGGTTAAACACTTCAATCAAAAACAGCCAGAGGAAGTTGGTCATGAAACATCGGCTGATCTGAGACCATCAATTTATAACACTATTTAAATATATCTCCCTAGATGTTTGAGGAATCCTGCTTTTTGGATTTATTACTCTAAATTAGAGAGTATGTGGGATTTTTTTGCTATATTTTACTGGGCTACATCCAGTATTTGTACTGTAGACCTCTTACATGTGCTTAAATACATATTTACTTTGTTTTCCACCAATGTTTACATAATATATTGGTTTGCACAAGATAATGTACTTTTCACATTTTCTCCAGTTTAGCTTTACCACAATCTAAAAGCAAGAAAGTGGAAATTGAGCAACAAAAATGTGTCGGAAAAGCAACAATGACCCAATGAAAGAAGCGACCAAAACACACGGCTAAAGAGCAATGAAAAAGCAACAAAAACACTTCCAAAATGTGACAAAAATTCGACAAAAGAGCGACAGAAACGTGTTGGAAAAGCAACAATAACGCAACTAAAGCATGACATAAAGGAATAGGCCACCGTTTTTACATACTGAGATATGTTTTTACCTTTGCTTAGACAAGTTTATTTGTGCCTGTCTGTCACGTAAACACAGCACAGACGGCGTTAGCATTTAGCCTCTCCCTCTCTCCTCTATAGCTCCAAACAAGGTCAAGATAGAAGCTACCAAGCTCTTCCACGTTTTCCCTATTTAAATATGGTTACATGAAGTGTTACACTAAAAAGTATAATTACATAAAATTAAACTGTGGATTTTCTAAGCGGATAAAACGGGGAACTATATTGTAAGGCGGAATAATACCAGGAGTAATTTGGCATCCGCACAGTAAAGTGAAGATATTACTGACAGATTTCGAACTACTCCTGGTATTATTACGCCTTACAATATAGTTCCCCCTTTTATCCGCTTAGAAAATCCACAGTTTAATTTTATGTAATTATACTTTGTAGTGTAGCACTTCACAAAACCATATTTAAATAGGGAAAATGTGGAAGCTTCTATCTTGACCTTGTTTGGAGCTATAGTGGAGAGGAGGCTAAATGCTAACGCCGTCTAAACTTGCCTAAGCTACGGTAAGAACATATCTCAGTATGTAAAAACGGTGGCCTATTCCTTTAAGACTAAAATCAACAAAACTCCACAGAAATGTGATGAAAAAACCAAAACACCCCCCAAAAAACTACGAAAGCAAACAAAAAAGTGGAGACAGAAAAGTTACTATCTGTTTTGTCGGTCTTAGCCTTCAAATGAGGCGTTACACTGACCTATAGGCTGTAAGCTCCAGTCGAGAAGCTTTTAGGTTTGGGAAAATGTGCTCTGTTAAGGCGGGGGTTAAGAAGGCTCATTCATATGTCACAAGATGCAAGAACTTCGTGGTCTTGCACCCTGAGCTGCAGAACAAAATGAAGTCACTTTTGCCATGGAACTGTTGTCAGTTACAAAACGTTTCCATGGCTACAAGGTCTAAGTCCAATAATATCTCCGAATTTAGACATGTAGAAACAACAATATGATTGCTCTCGGAGTCCCAATGTTTTCCAAAAGTTTGTAAAGGTGCTTTTGGGAAATGGATCCAACTCGCAAAAAAGCAGCAAACCCAAGCAAAAAAAATATCTCAGGGCATATTGCTTTGAAAACATGTAATATTCTGTCCTGGAAATCAAAGCATTGCCACACAAGGAAAAAGTCGTGCAAAAAAAGCAACTCCGCTACTTTTACAGTTCGTAAACAGTTCCTACTTTGCCAGAACCAGGTTGTCTTTCGCATCTTTTTCTTTCTAACCCATTAATCGTGTGTGCCTTGTGCTTCCCCAGGGTGAATGTTGGGTGCGGTCCTGCGGAGGAGAGGGTCTTGCTGACGGGCCTGCACGCTGTAGCGGATATCTACTGTGAGAACTGCAAGACCACCCTGGGCTGGAAATACGTAAGTCGTCCCGTCGCGTTTGATTCACACAGGCATCAGCCAAGGTTGGGGCGGGATTAAATCTGAGGTTATAGCACGCTGTAATTTTATTTTCCTCCTAATTATATTTGGCCGAGGCAGCGGGACATGGAGCTTAGCAGGAGACATGGAAGTTCTGCCCGAAGTGTATGGCGCAGTTCATCAGAATCTGAGGGAATAAAAGGCTGTTTCATTATTGTGTTCGCCGCAAAGTAAAGGTTTTATGAGCTCCTTTCAGTGTAAGTGGATTACCTACTGTAAGTGGGGATGGCATTTTATGCTTTTGGAAATGCTGACTGGAGCACGGGATGAAAGCTCTTTGCCAACAACAGGAAAACATTTGAGGCTGTAAATAAACTCTAAACAAATATTTCTCATATCGTGAGGGGGATAAAGGGGAGAGTGAGAGCCGTGCCCATGTGGATCGATTGTTTGGAGAAGCGAAACTACAGAGACGAAACCCGGCACCGCTGTAAAATGTGCAGTAGATGTGTATATAATTACATTTTTCAATAAAGTGAGAAATAAGGCGAGACGCTGCCTTATAATAGAATAGGACAAATCTAATCTAGATGTTTAAAAGTTTCCATTGTGGCTGCTGAGATAAATATAAGGAAGAATGTGTAGAGTTTGGGAGAAAATGTTATGACCTCACTGTTACCATGGACTCCACCATGTTTGTGGGCACTAGCAAACTAACATTAGCCAAAAATAATATGAAAAGAGGAGAAAAAGCTCTGTTCGATGCTAGTGTGGCACGGTAGCACAACGGTTAGCTCTCGTGCTTCACAGCGAGAAGGTCCCGGGTTCGATTCCCACCTTTCTGTGTGGAGTTTGCATGTGTTATCTTATCTTATTTCATCTTTGAATAAACCTTAAAGCAGCACTAAGTAGCGTGTTTACCTTAATAAATCCTTTTCATTGTCCCTGTGGGGGTAATACAAGTGTTTATGGGATGATTGGAGGGTCTTTCATCTCCCCCTGGTGTCTCTGGCCAGAAAGCCTCAATTGCAACTTGACTGCCACCGGACCGGAGCCACCAATACACACTAATAGAATCACGAAGAAGAAGAAGAAGAAGCTAACAGGCTAACGGGCAAAGCTAACTGTGGGCTAGCGCCACTTAAACAGTATTTATAGCCAAGTTTGAGTGAAAAAAATGATGTACAATATCCCTCTCTCCCTTCTCCTTTACTGTCAGAGTAGTATTTATTCTCATGGACAATTAATAGTTAAAAAATCGCAACATGCTACGACACCTGCAGTTGCGCTTATGGCCTCTAGGGGCAAGAGTTGCTTAGTACTGCTTTAAATAAACTTAAATATGACATTGTTTTATCGAGGCTGAAAGCTCAATCCATTTGGCTAGAAGTTTGATATAGACAAATAATTCAAAATAGTGTTAAGCACACATGAAAGCTTGGCGTTTGTAGGCGATAATTAAAGCACAGATGTCCCTAGACTTTACATGTTGTAAGACCTACAACCCCTAATAAGATTAAAACACTGGCATAATTCACTTTGCAACATCCAAAGTGCTGTTTATTCAACTGTCCATGCTCTGCCTTGAAGACAACTAAAACAAACTAAAGCGCTGATGGACAAATCACTTGAAAGCGCTCGGTCACTGTCGCCTGCAGCGTAGCAACTATAAAGGCACCAAGTCTCCCAAAATGTCTGAAGAGCAGCTCCACATGACTCACAGTTACAAAATATTGACGTCAGCGCCAACGTTTATAGGTCACAGCTCAGTCAGAGTTAAGAATAACCTGTGAAAATGAAGAGGCCTTTTGATTATTTATCATGAGGTGAGGTGATGTGGAAATGTAAATCCTCAAAGTAATCCGGTCGTACTTTGCTTTACAGCGCAGTAATAACATGGAAATTGCTTAGTAAATAGGGATTATAATGCATTTTCCAGCATCCGTAGAAATGAACGGTCTCAGAAAATGTCTTGACCTGCCACATTGTGTTTTGTCTCAGCCGGGGCTCATGCCGTCAAGTTTGATCGTTACGCAACAGAGCTTCAACCCATTTTCGTCGTGTCACGTCCTTCACTTTCCCAGGGCAGTCCGATTTTACAGTCAAACCATGGGGGAAACTTCAAGTGATGCTTTCCTGGTACTTCCTGTTTTGTAACAGGTCAAATGTCCGTCCAGCTCTTCCGCACATAAGACTTGACGCTTTGTTTACCAAAGAAAGCAAGTACATTGGACGACTGAGCAAACGTAATGCTATTTATGACACAACACTTAAGCACCGGATATTAAGTTAATGTTTATGAAAAAGGCCTGTATGTTGGGCTTGCATTCACCTCTTCTTACCAACCGCCTTAACCGAGCGCATTTTCTCCAGTCCGGCTTTACCCAAATCTAAAAGCTTCTCGAGAGCTTATAGACTATAAATTCATTTCCAATGACATCACACATAGTTCTGGCAGCCATTTTGAATACTAAAGTAACATTATGCAGTACTACAACATGTAACAATATCTCTACTCAGGATGAAAATGAAAGACACTGGCATTTTTATGTACTCGTAATCATTGCTCAAGAAGAAAACAGTTAAAACACGGCTCCACATGTTTATGTGATATAACCAGCAAATCTGGCACAGATGTAGCAGCTCTGTCTGTGGAGCTACAGCAGGATTTACTAAAGATCTGCTTCACTCCTCAGACTAAATTAACACATCAGAGAGGAAACAAAAAACCTTTCTCTGATTTTTACAGTTTGTCATGTCGACATAGTCTCAGTCTGAGTCAGTGTTGCTCAAGACGTTAGCATGCTACCGGTTAGCAATGGTCATCAATCAACTGTCAATGGCTTCAACACGATAAACGGCTCACATCTATGAACACTGAGGAAATACTACAGTAACAGCAACAGCTCTCACATGTCATGTATCCAAGGCTAGATGTTTGGAGTGTGATTCAGGTCTTTCTCTTGTAGAGGTCAGAGCTGAGCTGTTGAAGCTAAATGCTAACCGGTAGCATGCTAGCGTCTTAAACACCGACTCACTGATTTCTTCACATAAACGTGAGCTCTGGGGCCGTGTTTTTACTGTTATCTTCTTGAGCAATAATCCTGAGTAGAGATATTGTTTCATGTTGTAGTACTGCATAATTCTACTTATAACAACAAAAGTCACATGACTGAAAGGCATGCATAGGCCAGTGTGATGCCTCATTTGAAAGCTAAGACTTTACTAAACTCATCGTGAAACCCTTTTTGTTGCGCTCTTGCCCATTTGTCGTTAATGCGTTTTTGTTGCTGTTTTATTATGTTATTGTTGCTTTTCCGGCACGTTTTTGTCGCTCTTTTGTTGAGTTTTCATCCTTGTTTTTGTCGCTATTTTGAAGCTTTTTTCAAGAAGCTTTTGGGTAATGCCAAAGTCGGTTCAGGTGAAGGGTTAAGAGGTTCATATGTTCCAAGCCATATAATGATTTCACTTGCTGCAACTTTCAATATTTTTAACACTTGGAGTTGTATTTTACTTTTAGTACAGTTTTATGATGGAAATAGCATCGTAGCTAACGGAAAACATGCAGTACATTTTGCAGCCCTGTTTCCATATTGCTCCCACAAAAATGCCAGCCATTTTTCCTGGTGATTACTGTGTTGGTACTGCGTCTGTGTAAGTGCCAAGAAGTGGAAAGGCTGGTGTCTGTCCTGTTTCCATGAGCAGTTACTGTGTTATTACACTCGTTACTATTTTTGTCTTATCATATTTTTAAAATAGGGTTGGGGTTAGGGTTACCAAGCTGTGGTTAGAAACGAAACGCTGGTTTTGATTTTCTGTTGAGTGATTTCTCAACTACTGCACATCAAAATATAGTCTGCCCAGGCCCAGAATAGGTCCCTCACAGATGTTTATTTTCTTCTGTAATTTTCTAAATAAGATGGACGTTAAGTTTGCCCAATGTGAGAAAAAATGCAAATGTTTTTTAACGGTAATTGCACTATTTTACTGAAACAGTTCAACTAAGGCCAAATGTAGACAAAAATTTGTTTTTTCATCAAATTGGGGATAAATCAAGACCAAACCAAGGCTGACATGTAGGTAAATGGGGAAAATTATGATTAAAATGAAACTTTGGCACATTTTCAAGGTAACCATGCATGTTTGTTTTGGGTGGTGTTGGCAAAACCTGTAAATTTGCGACTCATTGTGGGTGTGAGATATGGATGTTCACTTGTTATTGCGATAACTTGCCATATATTATACAGCTTTAATGGACACTCAAGCAGAGGAGCAGAAAATTGGGATGCGCCTCAATTCGATTTCGGTCCTAGAAAAACAAAAAACAAAATTAGAAAGGAGTTACAGGCCAAGCTCATACAGTATCTGCAATCACTTAAATCCCTGTTTGTGAAGACTGTTGTGGCTTCTTCCGTGATGCGTGTTTTTGTCGAGGAACACGTGCCGCCAACATGTGGGCCAGGTGGAAATTTGAGTTCCCGTGTTGCATCGTCCACACGTGTGCGACGTCTCCATTTATCAGTCGAGCTGAGCATGTGCAGCTGTCAGCGCGGAGGTTCGAGAGTTATTCCCCTCAGGACCAACACACAGTCGCCGTGTTGTTCCCCTCACGGAAAAGGCCTCATTGACAAACATCCACGATTATTTGCCTAAAGAACCTGCACTTCGCGTTATGTCGGCTCACTTTAGCACTGGCTCTCATGTTTTTAACTATGAATGTGTTTGTGACAGGGCAGGGGTCTTCAGATTCTTGAGGCTGCGACCTTATGAGCACACAAACAACATTACGCCCCACTGTTAATGTAATCGCTGCTTTGGATCATTTCAAGCAGCAAAACATTTAACCTCCTGGTCTTAACCCCCACTTTAACCAGTTCGGCTTTACCCAAATATGAAAGCTTCTCGGCTGGAGCTTTAAGCCTAGACCAATGCAACACCTCATTTGAAAAACGATTATGGCACATTCTCATCACTTTTGTCGTATTTTTGACGCTTTTTCTTGTGCTTTTCTTGTTGCTTTTCCATCACTTTTTTAGTCGCTTTTTTGTTGCATCTTTATTCTTGCTTACTCTTTTTTTTTTTTTCCAAGAAGCTTTTATTCTTGGGTAAAACCGAACAGGAGAAAATGTGCTCAATTAAGGCAGGGGTTAAGAGCCTAAAAAAAATTGTTTAATCATAGTATTTTAAGTAGTTTACTTTGATATTTGTCCTTAAAGTCACAATTTCGGCCCCTTTTCAATTAAAAATCATATTCAGTACATTGTCAGAAAGTACATTGTCTTGCCCCTCACTTTGGGAATCTCTGGAGTATGGTATCAAGAATTAAATATATTTAAATTTCAATCAACATTTATTTATGAAGCCCTTTACAACACTCAAGGCTGGTTCTTTACCAAAAATAGGTCTAAAATTAACAAAACTATGCTTTGCGATATGGCTATAGCGGGAACAATAATTGGGCGATTTATTCTCATAATCTTAATCGAGTTATAAATTAATCTTATGTTGCTTATGTCGACATGGTTTTAAGCGTTGACAGGTCTTTACAGCTCATTGTTTGGAGGTCGGACTATTTCTGTCATATTATATTTTTAAAATAGAGTTGGGTTAGGGTTACCATGCTGTGGTTAGAAATGAAACGCTGGTTTTGATTTTCTGTTGAGTGATCTCTCACCTACTGCACATCAAAATATAGTCTGTCCAGGCCCAGAATAGGTGTAAACTGACAGAGGAGAAATGGGACAAAGTGAGTTGCCCTTTGATAAGAAACTATTGGATGGAAAAAAGACAAATCCTCCTTTTACTTTTGAAACCTTTTATTTGGGGAAAATAAAGTTAAATAAGAATATAAAATAAGAATATAAAATGTTGAATATTATGCGATTGGCAGTGGGAAAGGGAGTAAATCAGGGGTAGGCAACATCAGGCCCGGGGGCCAAAACCGGCCCTCCATCATCAAACTCTGGCCCTTGAGATGATTTTGAGAAATATTATGACCCAAATCAGAGATCAAATGCCTGTTAAAGTACTCTGGAAATGTGAAAAATACTGTCAATTCCTTAAAATGTAGCAGAGCACCCTTTTAGGCCATAATCCTAAAAGAATAATCATCTAAAGGAAGAAATTACTTAAATCTACTTGAATTAAGAGATTAAATCTAAATTTTGGAGTAGATTTGGTCAGGCATTAGAGCAGATAAAACCTATTCTTGCCAAAGGAACAAGCACGTTTTGTTCAAGTTTTTCTTAATTCAGATTATTTTGTATTATTTCAAGTGATAAATAAACAATTTTTACAGTAAAAGCTAATTTGCCTGATTTCCAGTGGGATATCTATTTGTTCGATTGGCATTTATTCAAGCGATTTTAAGTAATTTATCTAATTTAAGATGAACATTTTCCCGGTGTATATGATGTACAACACTGGCATATGTAGAAAGTGATGATGATGAATTGGAAGGTCCGGCCCTTGGTCTTTTGACGATGAAGAAAACCGGTGTACCCCTGGTGTAAATGGATCAAGTGCCAAAAAAGGAAACAATAAATAAATGGCGCTGGAGTGGAAAAGATGAATTTGTTGTTCAAGCTGAGGGTTATGTTGAAACGTAAACGTAAAATCTTAAGTGAAAATGGAGCCTGATCTATAGCAAAAAACACATCAATGTAAAATAAAAAAGGTCTTCGTAAGCAAAATCACTGTGTCCTTATGAAGCCGTGTGAAAACCTGGCAAAGGCGCTCGATTCTGTTTGCTCTATTTCTGTCCGGACCCCACTCGGCAAAGCGGTCACATGCCCCCGGACACCAGATAGCGCTTCATGGACGTCTGCCATTGACATCAGCTGTTTTTGTGCAGTGGTCAGAGTCCCGCGGAGAGGCCTGACCCACTGCACTCCTACACCGAGAAATCTGATAATGTGCTCGCCGGAGTTCACGCTAAAAATGGGGGCAGACGCTCTCGGGAAAAAGGAGCGTTTTTGTGCCGGCTTTTCAGCAAAATTACCGGCGTTTTTTACAAGACCCAGCATCACCCGAAGCAGTTCTTCAATAACAGTCCTCGTCCCTGAATGACATAACAATCACTTTGCCCTTGCTCATCAAACTGCAGTTTAGAGATCGTTTTAGCGACGATCATGCCTTTCCCGTTTGACATGATTCTCTTAGCTTTCTTTTTCATTTTGCTGTGTAATTTTCTTGTGCAAGGAGGTATTAACTATCAACTTTCCAAGCAATGATGAAAACTAGATTCTCTTCTATTGAGACAGATCATTGACTCATGAATCCAGGCCCAGATTTGGCTCGATCAGACGCCTAACAAGTTAAAACAAGGCATTTTCTCAAATTACATGCACACATGACTCATCAACAGGAATGACCATATCTGAAATACAGTGCACAGTGATAACGTTCAGAGGAGGCAGTGCCAGTGATTAGATATTCATTGAATTACTAGAGGAAGGTTGAGAAAATAAAGCAATGATAGTGAGTGTGCCAAGAAGGATATTTGTGTAAACAGGAATGATTTAAACAAGCCCGTACATACAGCTTCCTTTTTCCAACATGACTAACTAAAACAGTTACTCTGTGTTTGTACGAAGAACACTTTGTCATTTTCTCCCGGTTTATCCAGAGTGGTTTTGGAGGCAGCAGTCTGAGCAGACCAGAGATGCCCAGACTTCCCCATCCACGCACACTTCTTGCCAGGGGGATCCTGAAGTGTCCCCAGGTCAGCTGAGAGACGTAATCCCTATGTAGTTGTTAAGCTTAAGATGGTTAAGGTGTTATGTTGTGGTGAAGAAGGAGCCGAGTTAAAAGGTGTTGATTTACTGGTCAATCTGTGTTCCGACTCTTATCTATTTGGGTCATGCAGGGTGGCTGAGTGCACCCTCAGTCACCCGGTAGGAGCTCGGAGAAGAGCTGCTGCTCCTCCACATCGAGAGGAGCCGGCTCAGGATCCCCCCCTGGCCGCCTCCCTCGGGAGGTGTTCGGGCGGGCACGTCCATTGGGAGGGGCGTCCTCTCAATACATTTATTCACCTAAATGTTTGCAAATGCCTCTACAGTGGGAGACAGTGGCTCACTTTGTAGAGTGGGTCTGAGGTTGATGGTTCAGGCTCCTGCAGCTGAAAACTGCTGTTGTGTGTTGGAAGTGTCTTGCCGAAGAACGCAATGAAAGCCTACCTTGCCTCCAGTGTATGACTGAATGTTTCTTGACATAAAAGCGCTTTGAGTGTCCAGTGCCCAGAACAGCTCTATATAAATTTCCATTTTAAGTATCAATCGTTAGCTACAATTGTGGCCTCACACAGGCCTGTGTTTCTCCAACACAGTAATCAAATATGACTCATCAAGCTTGTAGCTGTGTAGAAATGTAGAAAACCTTACACAAAGTAAACTCATTAGTGTTTTTTCTCCCCCAATGACATGAAAAATGTGTATTTCACACAGTGACACATTGTCTCTTGGAAGTAAACAAAGACATTGATCGCAGATTGATCGCAGAGCTGCATGATACAACAAAGCTTGCAAAGTTCTTGAATACTGCTACAACAGTATTGTGATATTTTACTAAATCAGTTCAACAGTGCTGTGTAAATCTTGAGATGTGGATATCGCGTCACTTTTATTCTGTGATGATTTGGTGATATGTTGTGCAGCCCGAGAGCAGTTTGTGAGAACATACAAAGACTCACGTGTTTAAAGTACTGTAGTTGGCTTTATCTGTGTATCTGTCTCTCAGATCGGTTTGCCAGTCACTCACTCTTGTCCGGGGGTGTTCTGGTTTGCATGCGAGTTGGGGAATTAGCACGTGTTGCTGCCTGCAGATTTCAAACATCACCTTTTCAGCTGGCTGCGTGCGAGGCTGTAAAACCTACAGGGCTTTTCATTCTGGCACAACCTCCCCAATTCCAAAGTCACCGCTGCTAACGCGATGTTACAAGGACTTCAATCTGACTTTCCGCCGGCTCGTGTCGTCAGCGGCGGTTAACGACGGACTCTTTTTAGTTATATAAGCAGCTTCCACAGAGCGTCCCGGGCCACTGAGTCGAGGCTTTTTTTAATGTGTGGTTGATGAGTCGACGATTGCGTTTGACGTTTTGTAAAAGCTTTCCACTAGGGGCTGCATGATTGTTGGAAAATATCTAATTGAAATTTTAAGGAGAAGTATTGTGAGTTGCCATTTCAAATATGTAATGGAGCAGATTTATTTTATTTATATGTAAAAAAAAAAAAAAACTATGCTGAATGTTTTCTTTTTTCTGAACAGTCATGAAAGTACAAATGATTTAAAGTTTGCCTCGATTACGGAGAGGTTTCACACCTGCCCCCTGCTGGCCAGCCCTCACACCTGCGCAAGCAAACTGAGCCGCGCGGCCTGATGAAATCATCACACAGCGCTGTGAAATGCGAAAATAATCCCAGCGCCATGAAATAATGCAAAATAATAATCATAATAATTGAAATCGTTTTGGGTTTTTTTCCGATTTTGCTAATTTTGCTATCATTTAGTGTAATAATCGAAATTGTAATCGAATTTTAATTAATTGCACAGCCCTACACCAGCCCCCATAAAGAAAAAGTGTTGTTTTGCTGCACTACATGGAAATACTACATCTCTTGCGCTGGCAGCAGTTTGTTTGTCGAGGTCTGCCTGTTTCAAACATAATATTGCTGTAGCAGGTGTGGCCAAGCTTTCATCGAGGGATGCATATAGAACTGTGTACAAAGCGGAGGGGCCACAAACGGGTGATCATGGCAGCGAATTGTGACCCTACTCCACACCTTTGTTTGGGCTTAGAAATGTTTTGAAATCTGGCTCCCTCCTCCTTTAAAGGTCTTATAAAGGTCGTGATAAGTCAAACGTCAAATGTATTATGGCAATTTGGGGACCGCATGTTGACCCCTCGTAATAGTTTGGGCACTACGGAGATAGGATGTGTTATTGTTGTTGTTATGTACTTAATGACATACTTATACACTGCTTAAAGGGGAGGTATTATGCAAAAACCTTTAAGAGCTTTTGCCATGTAACAAAGTTGCTCTCTTATCTAAAACATTCTTGCTGTGTTTCGAGCTGCTAATGCATCTTCCAGCGCTCCTAGCATTTTCTCCAGTGGCTATTCTTAGCATCGCAGTGACAGCTCCCAAAAAACACCTCCTGTCCCCAAAACGCTCCCTCTGAGGTCCTGTGCATCCAGGAGACGATTTCCTCGCCTTTCAAACTCTAAGATTAATCCTTTCTTCTTAGAATGAAAACTCTCACTATAGTAGTCGCACCGAGCATTGTCATTTTGTTTTCATTTTATTGAAACAGCCACGCAGCAAAGAGGAGGGGGGAAAGTGGGTGGGGCTTATTTTAGCTCACTCAGAGGAACTTCTGTTTTAGATTTTAGACAAATTGTAAGATCGTGATAAAATTGGCTTTGACAAAATTACCAAATACTATTCGATACCGATACTTGAACGATACTTTTTTTCGATACCTATATTCAATTATTTGTTATACAAAACCATAAAACATATTAATAATGTTAATTTATTTCTTTTCCTTCCATTTCTTTTGCATTTGTATCGTTTGTTTGAGGTGAAACAACCAAGAAACTTCCTTTCACGGCAAAAGGGCGGAAAAAACACTTGCCAAGTTTTTCCAATTCCCCCCCCATGTTTAACCAATTTTCCCACTTTTTTCCCCCCGAACTTGAATATAAAGGTTTTATATTTGTTTTTGAAACCTGCTTTCGACTTTGATACCAATAGTACCTAAAGGCTCATTCATACTTCACAAGACGCAAGAACTTCTTGTTCTTGCACCCTGAGCTAGCTACAAAACGTTTCCAAGGCAAACGTGCCTTCATTTTACTTCGTAACGTTCATTGTGTCTACTCGTGTTACAGCATCACTTTTTGGGTTCATTTTGACACTATAGGGTTAGAGATGTTGAAATCTTTTGCGTTAAAAAGGAAAAACACGCACATCCAATCTTAATAGTGTGCAGGACCAAAGTCGACTATGAAGATGAAAAAGAGAAAAGTCCGCACAACTAAGTAGCTCCCAGAAAAAGTGTTTATTACTTACACCACATGTAATAATATGTTGAAATCTTTTACCTTTACATGTTTCAGCCGCCAACTGCAGGCCGTCATCAGAAGCATCACCGGCGTGCGCTGATGTGTCACTTATCGGTTGTTCTTCCGAGGCGTGACCAGCCTGACGGTCCCAACAGGTCCGACAGACTGATCACGCCCCCTGTCACCCTGAATCCGGGCGACAGGGGGCGTAATCATTGGAGGAGGGTGTCCCAGGTGTGGGACAGGAGGAACGCTCCCTCGTCACAGTTGATGGTGTCGGTGCTCCATTTCCTGATTTCTATAGCTTCAGGAAAGAATCAGGAGACGTAGCACAGACACCATCAACTATTTCTAACCCTAGTGTCAAAAATGAACACAAAAAGTGATACTATGACTTCATTTTGTTCTGCAGCTCAGGGTGCAAGAACAAGAAGTTCTTGCGTCTTGTGAAGTGTGAATGAGCCTTAAACCTTTTTTACCAGACTGGTGTCGTGTAACAGTACCTTGCCCCACCAAATACCCACAAAAGCACTATACCCACTCTTTAAGCATTTTGAACTGCACTCTTCTAATAAACTTGCCTTGCTTACAAAGTTATACTGCTTGAATAATTGCAGTCTTTGTGCTTTTCCTCCTTTCATACTGTATATTTGATTCTGATTCTTCTGCCAGCCCTCCTAACCCCCCTCTCTGTCTCTCTGCCCCACAGGAACACGCCTTCGAGAGCAGTCAGAAATACAAAGAGGGCAAGTTCATCATCGAGCTGGCCCACATGATCAAGGACAACGGCTGGGACTGATGCCCGGGGAGCGCACGGACCTTTTACGCACGCATCGGACCGAGGGGACGGCTACATAGATACTTTACACGAGAAAAAAAACTAAAGGGGGAGGGTCACGGGGCGGGGGTACATGTGTGGCGGGTTAGTGTGTGACTTTGGTTTGGCTGATTTACCATTAACCTCCGTAACTCTCTGCCCATTCCCCTCCCCTTTGTCGACCACACCTCTGGATGTACACACTCGAGTAACGGCAAAAACGAAAAACCACGCAGACATCCCAGCTTGAGAGACTTGGCGCAACTAAACGAATGTAGCAGCAACAACAACAAAAACAAGGGGACGATGCTGGGGTACAGCGTGCGGTGCTCTTTGTGGGGAATGGGGGTTTTTAACTGACAGGTTTCAGTTGTAGAGTATCGGGACGGGGCTTGTGCTCGTCCCTGCCGTGTATGGGATGACCAAAGGGTGATTAGTTCAAAAATCCAGCTGATGGGGAGGGAGGGAGGGGGCGTGTGCCTGCTGGGCCACTCACGGAGGCCTGGCGCTCGAAGAGGGCGGGGCTTGGCACGGGCGACAAGAGGGCAGGAGGGTGGATTTCAAAACATGGCGGCCCCGGGCGGCTTGATCTGCGTGTCCCCGTTAAGCTTAGACGACGGCTCCCTCGTCCAGCTCAGATGTTGTGGCTTCTTGCAGGGCGGGGGGAAGGAAGGGGGTTAGTGAAAGAGATATTTCAGCGATCTGCAGCAGAGGAGCAGCAGGTGTAAGGCGACCCCGGGCATCACAAGCTGCATGTCGGCTGTCTGCGTTGTGTTACTTAAGCAGGTAGAATTACACAACAGGAGCGTGTGTCTCAGGTGAACGGTGCTGTCAGCGTCTTTGTGCAGCGAGCGAGCAAAGGTGTGAACAGCTTCGGGGGTGGGGGGGGGGGCGGGGGGGGGATCAGTCCGTACGTTTACATGCAGGGTGACGCATTCAAATGATTTCCTATGACTAAAACTGTAATATAAACTGTCTATAATCACGATGACACGGCTCGATAATGTGATTGCTTGTTGCCTTTTGTATAAGCGACCTATGTTTACAATAAAACACTCTGAGCTTAGTCCAGACCCAGATTGTGGTGCAAATTAATGTACAGAATCGTTCATAGCCTCGCAGCATGAAGTCATACGTATAGGTTTTGGGTAAAAGGAACAATTCAAAGAGAGGTGAAACATCCTCAACTTGGAAAGTTTTTTGGTTTTCAATACATTTTCTAATTGGCTGTGGACATACTTTAGCCAATGATACCGAGTAGATTAAACAAAAATCTTAATTCTGGCCAAAAAGTGACTTAGGTAAAAAGGGCGGCTGACGATATGTGAAGAACAAATAAGGGATAGCAAAATCAGTACTTGGTCTCAAATGTAGGTACAATAAGCTGTTCCAGTTTAAAATGCAGTAATCAGTTTTGCAGAAGGCAAAACCCTTGTCTACTAAATGTTGGATAGATGATATTTATAAATGAATAGAGTGCTGGCGCTCCAAATAAAAAGGCTTCTCTTCTATTTTTTGACAAAGACTACATACTGTTAATAGACATCACACGTTTTGCAGCGCAGACTGGAGGCACACGGTAAACTGATCCTCTCACGTGCAAAGTGAGTAATCCAGTAAGAAGGCAGAGTCTGACCAAGCTCATGCATGTAAACGTACTGGATAACAACAGCTAATAATCAAGCTAAAGTAATTCTGGTGGAGATTGCATTTATCATAACAGAAAAAAACATAGCGGCTCTTTCAGTCTGGGATGACTGCACTGACCAGCTGCAAATACCACATCCACAAAACCTACTGGGCAACACTCAGAGCAATGTAGTTTAATTGTACTTTTGGGTTTTATTTGTTTTCTTTTCTTGATGCTGGACACTCGGTAGTAGTAGACTCACGGGATAATGTTGTGGTGTGGTGAAATTCACATCATTGTTTCTGGTATACAACGTGCATGCACAGGCTCAAAATGGTATGGGCTGTATTTTCCTGATCATACTTAACATTTGGTGTGTTTTCGGTGTGCTGTTCATGTCAGTGAGCCACAGACTGTCTTGGTTGGAGCAGCGGGTTCCCCTTGCAGCAGCACAAAAGCATCCCAATTTGACTACTCCTGCTTTTCTTTGTGTCTCCTGACGTTGTGAACATTGCTCTCTAGACGTTGCCCTGTATTTATTGAGTCTGGTTCTGAGCTTACCACTGAGACTTGCTTTCTCTATCTAACTGCTAAGGCTGAGATTTAGCTCCAGCACAACCAAAGAACCCACCCGACAACCATAAATTGACCAAACAAAAGCTCTCTTTTTGCTTGGGCAAAGTGTTGCAAACCAAGGGGGTGTGTGTATAGCTGAAAGCCAAGGTTGTGGATAGCCTTTCTTTTGTGAGTATATATATAATGCATTATGATTTTGTAAACAACAGATCTTAATATATGAATATATTCTATTTACTGTATTCACCATGAGAATTACTGTTCTCGTCGACCTCTGTGTTACAGATTGTAAATAGTGTTACTGTATTGTGTTTATTATGATCCACATGATGATGAATGAATATGATTTGGGTCATGTCATGCTTTCTCTCCGGTTTCCCACATCGGCTGTACAATAACGACTTTTTTACTGAAAATGTTTTAATGTATTTTGTAAAGGAGGATGCTGATGCTGACTATATATCATTGGATCTTCATCTAATAAAAGGCACCTTGGTATCCGAACTGAAGTATTCTTTTTATGCTCTCAACAACAAGACGGTTTACCCTCTGTGGGAAATGTCAGGAGGTTTTGGACATTACCGTACCAACTCTGTTTATAAAGCACTTTAAAAACTCAACTCAAGTGCCGTACACAAATCGTAAAACAAGAGCAGAAAGTAAAACAGCCCTAATACAAGATACAAAGGCTTAGGCGGAGAAATAGGACAACAAGACAAATCAGTGATGCAATTTTAACCTAATGCCAAATCAATCAAAGTCTCTCATAAATTATCAATGAGGATGACATTAAATGAATCTGAAAAACAGTCTAGACGTTGTTAATGTGGTGAACGACTGGAATGTGGTGAGTTTTAATGGAATAACTATAGAGGCGCATTTCCATCAACCAACACTCCAGTGTGTC